>NC_052513.1:8543033-9249912 GCF_014356525.2 Nilaparvata lugens | reverse complement strand
GACCGGTTTTGGTCTCTCCAACTATAGAGTTCTAGACTATAGACTTTCTTTATACTTCTAGAAAGAAACCGGTCTTTCTGACTATCAATAAATCTGTGGTTTTGACAATTTTTTAGTCTTTTTATTTAATATTTCATTATATGATCATTTGAATAATATTTGAGATCAAATGATCGATTTGGACTTCAATTCTAAGAGCACCCGTTGAATAAACTCATATTGGGTAGATAGAACTTTTTATTAATTTTCATTTCAGAGGACCTGCTGTACATATTTCAAGCTACTCATTCCCAATATAGCCCAGTCAACGGAGTGTTATAGAGGGAAAAGTTGAATCTGCTATAACAATAGAAGGAAAACATTAAGTAGTAATATAATACATCAAATTGAAGAGAAAACAAAGCTCTACAAATCTACGGTGAGCATTCATTTTTACGATGCATTGTTGGAGAGTTTTTAGGCCCTGAAACATCAAAAAACAGGATTAAAAGCGGTTATTCCAACAATTTTACACTTTTAAGAGCGTATATCTCGAAAACTGTTGGAGATATCACAAATCATCACAAAACAAATATTGTAGAGAATTTATCAAGCTTCATTTCTGGATAGTTAGTTTTGTCGGTTGAAGGAATTTTTCTCAAGATATGAGCCTGTAAGCAAAACATTGGAAAATGCAACTTTTGAACCACCCTCATCCCTTTAGCACAAGGGGTAGGGATGGGGACTTTTGATATGTTCACCCCCTAACTGGTCCCAACAAAGCTGCGAAGTCAAAAATTGTGTTCAAAACATTCTCTCCAATTTCATTGTCAATTGGTCTATTTTTGCATAACTGAAGATCTCACACTCAACACTGAAGCTGCTGCAACAGTCGAGGGGATGTGCGTAAACTTGTGATATTATACATGAAATTGAAGAGAATTTGATGGTTTATAAGCTCATGATCAGCATAGATTTTTCCCATCAATATTCGAAAATTTATAAGAGCAAAAATAGCAAAAAATTGAAGGAAAATGTGTTTTTTCAAAAATTTCACATCTTTTAGAGTGTATATCTCGAAAAGTGAAACAGATATAGGAAAAGTTGTTAGATCAATATTGTAGGAATTTATGTAAGCTTTAATTTCTTATAGAATAGTGATGTCTGTAAAATGCATAATTTTCCAGTTATATGCGAGAAACCAAAAAATGGTACCTTTGAATCACCCCCACCCCCTTAGCACAGAGGGTAGGGGTGGGGACTTTTAATATGTTCACCTCCTCACTATCCTAAATAGAACTGCGGGGTCAAAAATTGTCTTCCATACTTTTCCCTCTATACCCTTTTTTGTGCATTCATTGGCTGGACTAATAGCACAAGTTGAGAAGTTCAAATTTGATCACTCCTCGTGTCTTAAACAACAGTTTCCACATTACAAACTTCAAAAAGTTCAGCAATAATGATGAATTTTGTCATGACTTCTCTACACTGACGAATTTGCTACCAATAAATTATAAAAATCCAAAAATCACTTTGAACCAAAGTAACGCTGTGTTAGCTGAATCCATTCTATTGCTATTCTATTGAACTTCTTGGCTACAAGAATGATTTTATTGCGCCATCTATAGCAATTCTATAAATTAATAAAAAAGGTGAAGTTTCATAATAATCTCCAGTTTAGTTAAATATAGTTTTTCTCTAAAAATGGATTCCACTGTGAGGTCAGAATAGCGTTTATCTATGATTGAAGGGGATATTATGACTAGAATGTTCCCACAGTTTAATTATCATACAATATTTCAACTGGGTTCAGTTGTATATTGGGTTCAATATTTCAGTGGGTTCAGTTGTATATTGGGTTCAATATTTCAGTGGGTTCAAATGTGATAATTGAGTTAATAAAATACAAAAGGGATGGAATTCATGTTCAAATAGCATATTAAAGTCATTTATAAAGGCCAGACAATCATGCTACGCTGGCTCACCGTGAATAATAACGTTTGTTTTTCATTGAGATTATAATAATTATGCTTTAATCATTGAGCTTACCTTGATCTACCCCAAAACTACGAGAATCAGCCAATCCGATAGAGACAAAATTTCTTCATCCCACGAGATTTCAGTTTACAATGAAAATTGATAGATACGTTCATGGAAACTATGATATTTTCTGAATTGTATAAATAGTCGGCCTTCGTTATATTACTGATCGCACTATATATTGCATGGCCAGACGCTAAATACGGAAGCAACTCTGCCTAATAACATTCCTGGGGCCTCATAGCACAGTACAAATCTCAATTAAACTCGGACGATCGTGGAACAGAATGATGAGTGGAAACTAAGGGGATATGACTGTAGAATTCCCATTTCGTTCACCGATATCACCGCTCCAAATTGTTTCCACGAATTCTGCTCTTCTGGATCGCATTGCTTACGAATTTCAGAAACAGAGTTGGCATTTCCACATTATTCTAGGTTGGGTTGGGTTTGAACAGAAAATCCGAACATAGATACTTCACCTTGAGCTAAATTTCCAACTCATACCCTTTTCCTGAACCTTGGAACAATGTCTTTATATCTTGCATTGTACACATCATTAAAAGAGCTTTGCCAGTATAAACCGACCGCAAAACGGGCAGCCATCAACATTGGTCTGTGGTCAGGACAATTGCATATTGCGGGCTTCAATTGCAGAATGATTTTATTGCGCCATCTATAGCAATTCTATAAATTAATAAAAAAGGTGAAGTTTCATAATAATCTCCAGTTTAGTTAAATATAGTTTTTCTCTAAAAATGGATTCCACTGTGAGGTCAGAATAGCGTTTATCTATGATTGAAGGGGATATTATGACTAGAATGTTCCCACAGTTTAATTATCATACAATATTTCAACTGGGTTCAGTTGTATATTGGGTTCAATATTTCAGTGGGTTCAGTTGTATATTGGGTTCAATATTTCAGTGGGTTCAAATGTGATAATTGAGTTAATAAAATACAAAAGGGATGGAATTCATGTTCAAATAGCATATTAAAGTCATTTATAAAGGCCAGACAATCATGCTACGCTGGCTCACCGTGAATAATAACGTTTGTTTTTCATTGAGATTATAATAATTATGCTTTAATCATTGAGCTTACCTTGATCTACCCCAAAACTACGAGAATCAGCCAATCCGATAGAGACAAAATTTCTTCATCCCACGAGATTTCAGTTTACAATGAAAATAGATAGATACGTTCATGAAAACTATGCTATTTTCTGAATTGTATAAATAGTCGGCCTTCGTTATATTACTGATCGCACTATATATTGCATGGCCAGACGCTAAATACGGAAGCAACTCTGCCTAATAACATTCCTGGGGCCTCATAGCACAGTACAAATCTCAATTAAACTCGGACGATCGTGGAACAGAATGATGAGGGGAAACTAAGGGGATATGACTGTAGAATTCCCATTTCGTTCACCGATATCACCGCTCCAAATTGTTTCCACGAATTCTGCTCTTCTGGATCGCATTGCTTACGAATTTCAGAAGCAGAGTTGGCATTTCCACATTATTATAGGTTGGGTTGGGTTTGAACAGAAAATCCGAACATAGATACTTCACCTTGAGCTAAATTTCCAACTCATACCCTTTTCCTGAACCTTGGAACAATGTCTTTATATCTTGCATTGTACACATCATTAAAAGAGCTTTGCCAGTATAAACCGACCGCAAAACGGGCAGCCATCAACATTGGTCTGTGGTCAGGACAATTGCATATTTGCGGGCTTCAATTGCAGAATAATTTTATGGTCAGATGTGAATTAAGGATGATTCACATTAAAAGTCCATGGTAGAAACTACAGTGAGTGTAGTGGTCACTAAAATGATAGGATGCAATTGAGGTTTTTTACTATCAATTCAAAGTCAAGGTCCACATTTTTCTACTGAACATCTTCTTGCAGGCTTTGTATTGTGTTGAATCTATCTGATAGCATCGCTAGAAGGAGAATTATATCATCGAATCGTTTTTCTTTTCCCTTCATTGCTTGTCTTTCTACTTTATCATTATGCATGATCCCTTTACTTCTTATTTCGTTATTTTATTCATCCTCCTTTTTCCTTAACAATCGCACACTCATCATCCTTAGGTCTTGTTCATCATAGTTGTTTCCTGATAGTTTTCCTTTTCTGCTGATTTATCTCTGCTCTTTTCTATATCTACTCGTGTTATCTAAGTATTTCTCAAATCCATCATTGCTTTTTTAACAATTACTTTCAAATTTTATCTCTATCTCTGTCATTCTACCATTCTCATTCCCATTATCCATCATAATATATGATCTCTCCAATCTTCTTCTGTTCCATTCAATTTTTCTTTTCCTTCTTCTCTATTTTCCTTGCCTCTAAACTACTTCACTCCGTCACCACCCACTTCCATTATTATAATTTATCATTATTTTTCTTTCATTCTTGTTTACTCCATCCTTCTCTTCGAGACTTTCGTTTTCCATCACCTCCTTCTCTCACTCTCTTAATATCTCCAGTCTATTTTCTAACATTGTGATCCTCTTTCTCTCTCCATCTTCATCAGTCTTCTTTTGGTCATTCTCTCATTCTCAATTACTTCATCTCTTCAGTTAATTCATTGAATGGTTCTTGTAATTATTCTTGTATCAGCTCACTCATCTCTCTCACTCTTGCTTTTTCTCTATCTCGTGCTCACTCTCACCCTTCTTCCCTCTCTTATTGCCCATTCACTCTTTTCAGAGCAGAAAACGATCTGGTACAGAGAACCGCCAGCAACGTTCCAAATGAAACGTTTTTCTCATTAGGCAAAATTGCTTTTCCTTACTTTTATGAGTTATAAAATTCCTTCAGAACAGCTTTCTCCTCACTCTCCAGTGCCCCTCCAAGCCCCACCCTCCTCATTCCTTATCCAACACATCTCTTTACTCTCAGACGGGAAACTTTGATTGTGATTCTGAATCTATTTAAGAGATTCAATCCAATAACAAGAAAAGTTGGTTGGCAGAAAAGAGAGATATTGTAATAAGGGACGGAACTGTTTCTAAACTTATATCGAACTTGCAAGTTCTAACAAGTGGGAAATTTTATGCTATGATTGAATTCTGTCTTCGAGACTCTGTTGCCTGCCATCTTGAAAGCACGCCCCACTCACTCTCCCCTTACAACGACATTGCTTAACCATTTATTTCACGCAAAAATGTTCCTTGATCCACTTGTGATAAATTGATAGAGTTTCGTTTGTTTGATGTTTAATTTGACTTTGTCGTGGTGAGAATTTCTCATATTTAATCTCTATGTATGAAAATGAATGTCTGTTTGTGTTAGTTTGTTAGTTAGTTTGTTTGTTCCCTATGGACTCGAAAACTACTTGACAGAACGGTATGGAACTTTGGTAATATGTTGTTTAAATATTGGGGATGGTTTCTGACCAGAAATTCTAATAAGGGTTAGGTATAATAATTATAAATAATTCCATTTCACAGACCTATGTTTTCGAAATTGTCGGCCGAGCGGCTAATGTAGAACGGAAAGATCATCATGATTCAAGATCAAGTTGTGATAATATGATTTAGCATCTGAACTTACCAGCTGTAATAAACACATCACTCATTTTTACTGGTATTAAAACGGTAGTTTTAAGTACATAAGAAGTCCGTATTGAGATGTAAATGAAAATATTGATTGTAAATAGATAAATTTCATGATTCACCAAATAAAGTCGTGTGACATGAGATACATTGACTTTTGGCGGTACGAAGTTCGCCGGGTAAGCTAGTTCAAAATATAATCACAGAGATTGAAAATAACTGTTTCTCTATTCCCTTTCACTATCACAGATTTTTTCCTATCATGCATCAAATCCAATGAAAAAAGAACTCTTCTGTTTCTGTTGATACTCATGAGACTATTGCCGAAAAGCCGGTTAAATTTCAACCGTGATTAATTTCACGAGAACCAATCAGAGAAGGCCTTTACGATAAGACGGCTTCTCTGATTGGTTCTCGTGGAATTGATTACGATTAAAATTCAACCGGCTTCTGTACAACCGGCACTATGAGTTGAGCCTATAGTGAGGTCTACGTTATAATGGCAGTGTTTGATTAGCAAAGGTATTGCTATCCTTGTCTATCATTCAACAGAAACTCTCTTTTTCTGGATGAAAAATTTTGGATCTCTAGGATAAGACAATGTTTTTCTATTACCTTCCACTATAACATTCACAATCATTTTGTATATAATAGAGAAGCTGAAAATGCATCAAATCCAATAAAATAGGAACTCTTCGGCTCCTGTTGATACGTGTAATATAATAATAAGAGATGCATGTACAATTTTGGATCTCCAGGATAAGACAATGACTACTATTGATTGATTAGAATGGAAGGGAGATTACATCAACGTTCCATGATATTCATGCATTAAAATTAAATAAACAGAAAATATTGAGATTTTAACACATGGAAAGCGAACGAACCGGAATTACCGGAGTGTATTAGATACACTTTTTTATGTTTTTTACACGACATGCAGTCAATTATTTCATGTAAATAAGCAAATATGTATGTTATTTTGTTGAATGCCACTGTTGAATGCTAGCCGTTCGATGTATGTTACACGACATGCAGTCAATTATTCCAAGTAAATGAGCAAATTTGAATGTTTGTACACTAACTAACTGGGGTACCTTCGAACGGCCAGCATTCAACAGTCACTGTCACAAATGTTAGCCGTTCGAAAGTACTCCAGTCAGTAAGTGAACAAATATTTTCAATTCAATTCAATTTATTAATGTCAACAAAAAAATTAATATACAATTCATACTTACATATTTTAAGAATAGAGTTGAGATTTACAAACAGATTTGAAAAATAAATCAAAATAAGTCTTCATTTTGTCTCCCTAATAAGTAGTGTCGAAGATACTGTCTAAAAGTTTTGAAAGTGAAAGAATAATAACAAATTGGTATACATTGGGATGCTCCAGAAATTTCAAGCAACAGACGGTTTAAAAGTCTAGGACCTGATATACGAATTTTCTTATTCACTTGAAAAAATTAACTGCATTTCGTGTAAAATACATCAAAAATGTTTGTTAATAGATTGCAGCTTGGAATGGGTCGAGAAACCATCATCTTTAACCTGTTAATAAAATGTGTTGTCAAATAGTATCTAATAGAATAAAGGATTACAACAATAATTGGTTGTGAACTTTGTACCATTTGGTAAATGATTCACAATGCGGCCATGTATGCATGTATGTGTACATAAGTTGATGTATGCAAGTGTGCCCGTGTTGAATAAAAACTTGCGAAGCATGATAAACTTGCAGTACGTGTCGCTAAATGCTAATATAACGCCAGCTTTCCGGCTTTCTAATCTATATGCAAATGCATGCATGTTGAACCCACTAGCAGATAACGAACATCACAAATGAAATTAATAAGTTGTTATAATTATAGCAGGCACAATGTTTGTCCTGGAAAATTGAATTTATTTGACAGCGGATTAGCGCTGACTGAAAAATACGTCCAATAGAAGTTGTGCTCATGGAATGACATCCATGATTATTGAATTCACACGCAGTGTTATTTTTGTAGGAGGAAGCCACTTTCATAGGAGCAATTCATTCGACTGTTTTTTGGATTCTTGAGTTATTTCTTAAAAGGTTTAGAAAAAGTTATTACTGGAAATTTTAAGAAGAGGTAATTCCTTAAAATGTTAATAAATTAGAAACAACGAGTTTAGTAGTGAGGTGATGTATTGTAATCAACAAATTGTAAATTTGAAATTACACATATTCTCTTATGTCAATATTCATATCACATTTCATGTGACTTTATATCACATGAAAATTTATGAATTTATAGAATTAAATTTATTTATTAAATTCATATGAATTTATATCACACTTATCGTTCACCAAATAAGGTTGTGATGCAGTTTTGCATGTAAGGCGATTCAACATTCAGTTCACAATGCCCTAAAAATGGTGAAATCTGTCCAGCAGTTGAAAGTCAATCCCTCATCAGATTTTTAGTTATTGCAGGATTTTCTTCCAAGTAGAAGAAAATGAAGAAGTTTAGCTCCTAATGGATACAAAAAATACAGTTATTAAAGTACGTAACAGATCAACTTCTTCTGAACAGCAAAGTGAAATTTGTGTAATGACGTTCTCATTAATGAATTTATTAATTTATCTTCAAATTGATTGATATCCTTCTTTTTTATATCAAGATAATCATGCAATATACATTATCTGGCTCGGTTTTGATAGGCCATTGATCTGTATTGTGACAATGGATGCAGACCAAACAAGCAGAGAAATCAATCAAAATTGGTACTGGCGAGCCTAATGGTGACGTGGTGTATTGTTTGTTTGCAATGCCTTGCAAAGTAGGAGCCGGTACAGAGGACAGAAAAGGAGGGAAGACAAGGATGAGAGAAAGAGAAAGGAAAAGGGAAAGAGAAGGGACACGAATTGATAGGGAGTAGTTGGGTGGCAGTGCTATAGAGCCTTCATTCCATTCCATTTGCATTTAGAATGCTATCAAATCCATTCTTATTTATTATGCAGTCGCGAGATTCGCGTCCTTCCAAGGCAGGGGGGGGGGGTTGTTAAGGGTTGTGGGGGAGGGGTGCCTACTCCCTTTCTGTTGTTAAACATAGGCGCGATCAATAGTGTACAATGTTCTGTTAACTTAATAGGCTACATTGATTGGATACCATTTCGCGATAATAACAAAATATTGATTTTGGTCTTAGCCAGCCGCGTTTCTCCTGCAGCTTCATCCTCTCACATGCATGGCCGACCCTTTTCCCCGAACTAACACGGCCTCCGTGTAGAATTTGATCAGTCCATGCATGTGGTGTCATGCATGAGATTGATAGAAGTTTTTTTTTATAGAAAAATGACCCTGATAGAATTGACCATCATGATGGAGGAAAGCTGAGCTCCATTATCAAAAACATAAAACAATGTAGATTATCAAAATTGTTCAAATATTGCTTATCCTTAATATTTTATATCCGTTTATTTGTTAATGTAATCATTTAGCATTTATTCATTCAAGAATGTACTATGGAAACAGTTCTTGTCAAGAACGTTATTGTTGTTTAGTAACGAATAACAGGAACCAATCAGAACGATTTCTATTGCTGAGTCCTGATAAACCAGATAATGTTCTTATAAGACTTTAATAGGTTATTGAACTATGATAACTTGAAAAACCTACATTCATAACCTCCGCAATTGAGAATTCACAAAATACCAATTATTTAAATCCATTAATACCAATAATCCGTCCTGTATCTATTGAGTTGAACGTCAATACATATTCTCCAAGAATACTTTCACACTTTTTTAACCCTCTCAAAACTCAACTTCTCTCGCGTACAAACTCACCCTCTCCTCCTTCTCCATCATCGCCCCTCCTCTATTCTTCATCTTCTTCTTCTTCCACTTTGCACTTACATTAAAACTCCACAAACGCGTTCTTCTATTGTTCTCTCTGTCTACAACTCCAAACAGGAGAAAAGTTTTCGCCAACTTGGTAATGTTTGTTGGCAAAAGTTTATTAAGATGAAGGAAATGATAAGCTATCGGCAGCGAAATAATGTGCAAGTTTCTTCTCGCTCAGTCCACCAAGGTGATTATAACATAATGGATACGCCAGCTCTCATTTTCACAACTGATTTCGTCGAGCATCGCTCTCAGATTGCTACATTTGAAGATTGATAGCAGCAGATAGTGATTATCATGTGGCTTGATATATTTGCAACAGAAAGGATGAAACAATTCTATGAGAAACCTACCACATCTCAGAGATAAGTATTTCATAAAATTGAATGATAGTTCCATTGTTCATTATGAAACAAATCAAAGTACAATATTCCTGTGAAAATTATGAACATTGAAAATATCCAAATAACAATAAGATGAAATCAATATTTCAGATTTCTTGTGTTGAATCCACTATATCTTGGAAAATACTAATAATCAAGGAAAGGAAAATTAAAAAACATTTTATAATAAAACCCATTTTTTATCATAGATGTTTGGTAGATGGAGTCTACCAAAACATTGGTAAATAAGTCTTCAGAGGATCTCACTTTTAATCACCAAATTTTTTACTTCAATTGTAAATATACTGCTAGTTCCTTTGACTAGTTTGCTAAATATACTGCTATTGCTCTAAGAAATGATACTAGCCGAGTTCTTTGGTTTAGCCTTGCCTAGCAGATGAACATTTTGCATACAAAAATAGTAATCATGTATCAAACTCATGGCTAAAGAACCTTCGGGATTGGTTTGGATGCAGCAATAATGACCTATTTCGATCTGCGGTCTCAAAAGTAAAAATCGCCTTGATGATTGCCAACCTTCGAAACGGAGACGGCACCTAAAGAAGAATCATGTATCTGTTCAAATATTACAAAAATTCTATGGAAGATAACTAGGATTTTCATTTTCAAATTGCAAGTCTATGGAAAAATCCAGCGCTGTCTCCCAAAAATGTGGGGATATTATGTCTGAAACAGATTCCGCGAAATAACAGTTTACTAAGGTGTTCTTTCTAATGTAAAGTAAATATGTTCCTAGTTGAAGCGGAAAAATAAAGGCTTGGAAAGTAGCGGTCTTGTTAAATGAAATATGGCAACTGAAAAAGCGCCTTGGAAGCTGCTGCTTCCTCACTGAGTTATAATTTCATTCATGACATTCAATTCTTCGCTCAGTGCATCTGTTTGTATAAACAGCCCTGAACGTTTGCAATATTTACAGTCGTGCATAGAATAAATGTTGTTGGAAGTCTCTGTGAATAAATCTAGCTTTAAAATTTCCTGCAAATGTGAGGCATTACAATGTGTTAACGGAAATTATTCATGAACTGTATAGAAATCTGCAGTGTTATAATGTTCCGCTTATTGATGGATTGATGTTTGACAAGTCGAGGTGTGTAGTCGCTCAGTACGGAACATAGAAAATCGAAAAATATGGGATGATTTACTTACAACTGTAGTTATCACTTACTTCTGGAAGATCTAAAGATTTGCTGGGTTTCCTTTGTGATAGAGATCAAATTCATATTAGTCCATGATTCAATGACTTATTATTCAAAAATTGTGGAGAAGTTCCATAACATTTCTGAAGACATTGTAAATCTAAGACTTATCATTCAATCGATAATATCCAGAGCTGCAATAATATTGTTATTTATGTTCTCACTCAGGCTTCTCAATCTGGAATAATTGACTACGCTTGTTTAAAATACATTTTGAGACTTGGCCCTCCATCCGAAGAAATCACGTGGTTGCCAATTCGTGTAAAATTGCAACTTTCTCAAATTTCCAATTCAACGTCAGAATTGAATGTAGAATATCATCCCCGATATCCTAGAAGTGCTAGAAAAAATCCAGGTTTGGAGGATTGAAAGGTAATTTAACTTTTATGGTAAAATTGGAAACATCGCGAAAATTTGTTTTTCTTTACGTTATTCCGAGTCCGTTAATACGTTGTTCCGAGTACGTTTGACAATTATTGGAGAAATGATTTCAATTATTTCTGAGAAACTTCCTCGCTTTCACCACTCACTTATCTTCTGAAACGAAAAAGTTTCTACCATGTCGAAAATTAAATGTTTTCTGCTCGAAATGTCTCGACATTGACGAACATAAACATTAATTAAAAAATAACTATAGGTCGTATAAAAATTTTATCCAGACACCAATAGAAAGGAGACATTCTCCCCATTAATCTCCATATCTATAAAAGGCTAAGCCCCAACAGACTGAAATCACACCACAGCCCAAACTACTGAGCCTGAGAACTTGAAACTTTGCTCAATTGTTTATGATAGCCTCAAAACATCCACTAAAAAAGGATTTTTAGAAATTTGCCCCCCTGAGGGAGCTGGGGCCCCCCAAAAATGTACTTTTCAACCGCTCATTCCACAGCAAAGTCATGAGGAACTTTTTTGTTCAGCTACAAAAAATCTATGCAGAAAAATTCCGATCAGAAGCACACGGGTGTTCAGGAGAGGGCTTTTTTTCGAAAATGTTCATGTGAAATCACACTACAGCTAAAACTGATTGGCCTACAGACTTAAAACTTTGCACAAATATTCTTCAAACATGCTAGACTTGCACTAGGAACGGATTTTGAGATATTTTGCCTCTAAGGATTTCAAAGGATGAAAAAGGATCCAATTAAGTAAGGTTATGAACATAGTAAGGTGAACGCCATATGAAACTGAGATAATTGACACATGATATTCTAACATATGTTGTAATTTTTGGAAAGCCTAAAATAATTTAAAATAAGCTTAATAATTTGTAGAGATTTGAGTGGCGTATTTTGTTTTTAATTTTTTATTAAATATCAAAATTTAATATTTTTATTTTAGTCATAGTTTTGAAGTGAAAATTGGACTTTTGAAGTAAAAAATGAAATCTTAACCTTATTCTTTTTTGAAACTTCTATTTGTAAAAGTTTGGGAGAAGACAGTTTTGGGCCATGCCTGTTGTCTTCTCCCAATCATATTATAATATATTATTCTTATGATTTGTGATTGTCAATGAAAAAAAAAATAATCTTATCAATCAGCTGATCGAATTAATTTTTTGTAAATCGAGAGCGCGAGCTTGCCACGTGTGTGTTTCATTGTTGTATTCTTGGCCAGTTCGGTTTGCGCCTTCTATCAGCTGTATATGGAGTCTCATACATTCCAGAAGCACAGAGCACAAGCACGAACAGAGCACAGAGATTTTCTTCGGTTAGGAGTTTGTTGATAATTCTTTTTTTCAAATTCAAATTTTATTGCCTTAAAAATCACATTGAAAACTTTCTCAATAGACAACAAGATTACAAAAACAACATGTCGAACATATTATACCTACATTTATTTGTAGCACGACCAGAAAAAGACAAACTTGAGTACTAGCCGTGAGTTCATTCAATGTAACTTATATTTTTGTGTTAATATTAATTTTGTGAACAAAAAATATTTTTTGTGGATAAAAGTACGAGTTTATGAAAGATGTGAGTAATTCCTTATATTTGATCCAAATGGTTATTCATATTGTAGTAGTCGGGATCACTGCAATCAGACGCTTTTTATTCTGTAGCTAATACGTATTGATTGTCCATATTGTATCCAGTGTCCATAATGGAATTGATTGAACTACTAAAAATTAATGGCTTACTGGTCCCTCATAGAATTTATAGTATTCCTGGTGATTGAGCCTGTCTTTTTTCAGCGTTGACTATTAATAATAAAGCTTTATTTACAACTAGATTACCCGGCGAACTTCGTACCGTCAAAAAGTTAATGTATCTCATGTCACACTTGACTTCATTTGGTGAATCATGAAATTTATCTGACAATCAATATTTTCATTTACATCTCAATAAGGACTTCCTATGTGCTTAGTCATGTAGCATTCATTATTCCGAAAACATATGCTTCTCAATCAATTGGTAGTAAAATCTGTCAGGAAAGTGTTCAATTAAAAAAAAATAGTTAGGTTGAATCAGTGTTTCAACGATTAATTCAAAGTTTTCATAGTTGTTGATTGTCAATAGATGGTCCAGGAAATATGCGATGTATGATGAATCAGACAGAATTCCATATTCTTTCCATCTTCCAATTTGGGATGAATATAAACTAAGCTAAATTCAAAAAAAATTGTAAATTATTCTGTCATTCTTCAGTAATTAATAAATGCAATATGAACAAGTCTCTTTCATGAGGTGGATAATTTTTTTTCAACATTTTCCAGTTTCTCAATGATAGAGGATTGATAATTATTTCTATAGGTCTTTTAAAGAACCATTCTCTACACCTGGTACCAATCAACTACATTTCAACTCCTAACTACCGTTTCAATTAAACTACCAAAACCATTTAATACCAAATTAAACTACTAAACTACCATCAATACCATTTAATACCATGGTATTTTATTATGATGTATTTTCTCAATTTTTGAGAATGAACTGCTTGCTTTTAAAACACTAGTTGGGTCATTATAAATAAGACTGATTCTCAAATCCACTGAATTTTTCTTAACCACATTCGTGTGTCAGAAACTGGAAGTTGATAACACTGATATTAAAGTACAATCAATCATCTGAAATCTACAATTAATCTACCTACTCCTGCTTCATTATTACTGTCGTGAATGTTGTTAAATGTTGATACAGCTATTTCACTTGGGAATCCGAAAATAATGACATCTTCATCTATGTAAGAAGGGGCTTCAGAAATATCAAACAATCAACTGAAATGGGTAATGAAAGCTAATCCTGGATTTCGGTTAGAGAAGGGGAATAAGGGACAAGTACAGTGGGATAAGGATTTGTGAGGGGGATGATAGTCCAGCAGTAAATGAAGAGATTGGCGATGAGTAGGGGTGAGAGAACTGAAGATGGGCCCAAATCTACCCCAAGTTGAGGGGTTGGAAAGGTCTTTGAAGAAGGAGAAGCTTTCTACTTTGCTTTCTTTTCCAAAGAAGATTGAGACATTGTAGCCTATTATTTGAGGATCATGTAGGTAATTCATTTCCTTCTAATGGTATCGGATTAGTATTATCCATCATTTACAATCCTATTGTCTACTATATTGAATGCTATCATTGGATGCTATGAAAGGGAACTCGTGCTGTCTTGCATCTTGCACATGTGACTAGATGCATATTATTCCAGTTTCAAGAGGTTTCAACTATCGATAAAGCTTAGAATCATTTGTGAATCTAGGGACTCATGTGGTATTTGATGCAAGAAAGGATTCTGATCCCATGATCCACAACGTTTCCTCTTCACCTACAAGAATATTTTGAACAATTCTAATAAGTATATCAACTCCATCTTCATGTAATCTTCTGGCCTTAGAAGAGTGATTTCCATCTATTCCCAACTATATTAGCATCATTACAATCAAAGTAAACAGTTTAATGGGAATTTATATTGAGGAATTTCTCCATAATTGAAAAAAACACAGTTTTTCTTGTCACATCCAAATATGACATAAATATGGATGTCCAATATCTTGTCATAAATGGATGTGACAAAAATTGTTTCTCCAATTTAGTGGATAGTAGTGTTATCCTATGTGGACAAGATTTCCATTTTTCTGAATATATTTCAATCACAGTTCATTTTCTCCAATCATTACTTATTCTGCAATTCTCCTCTGAGAATCCATAATAAATCATTTGAATGACTCAATAGCTTTTCATTAGACAATTTGTTAGATTCTTGTTTAATACCATCAACTTACTACAAAAGTACATAGGTCTAATCTTGAATTATTATCACGAGAACAGAAGAAGGAAATATTCTATTTTCCCTCATGCAACAATATTATGATATTTATTGATCCATTTCCTCATATTCCCAAGCAAACAGCATTACAAGATAGATTCATTCGAAATGAGAATAGAATAAAACATGAGAGTGAAATCATACTGTAAGAATATTTTCTTCATTTCCTCATCTTATTACTCATTTACCAATACAAAAGTGAATGATGATGATAATTTTTCTACATTCGAGGATTAACTAGAAAGCAAATTATATTGAAGAGGACATTTTGAAATAATCTTCATCAATGTTCAATTCAATTTCTCTCCTTCCTACTCCTTTCTAAATTCTACTCCCAATCCTCCCCTATCCTTATTCCTTTAAATGACTTGTGTTGGGATAATAATCCACGATTACTTGGAGAGACGAGCGCTGTTGCCAGTTTTTGCTGTTATCGGATTAGCGAAGTTGGCTTGGTTTTGGCGTGAAAATCGAATCATTTCCGAAATTGTAATCTGCAATTCCGCTTCAATCTACGAAAAGTGATGCTGGACAAATGATTGCGGCATCTCTGTAGTCTGAGTGTTTCATGCAAATAGTTTTATTTGTAATTAATCTATTTTATACCATCAGAATATCAACTTAAGAAATAAGAAAAGACATTTGGGAATAGTATTAGTTAGTTGCATAAAGTTAATGTAGTTTTCTACGCAATCACATGCGCATTATTGTGATATTTGAACCATTTAAATCGGTATAGTTGAACGAACCTTACAATTAAAAGTTTGAATTATAAAAAAATATGTTCGATGGAGAGCATATTTTTAACATTTTTAATGGTTAATACATTAATACCCATTTATTCTCCAGAATAATGTATTCCATGTTGTATAGCATGTAATGACATAGAAAAAGAACATGAATACAAGTAATAAAGTATCAAGGAAGTGACTATTAACAAGGAAGTATTTCTATCAACTCAAGTCTCCAATTAAAGCAATTCAAACTGCTAGGACTTCTCTAATTGAAAATAGTAAATTATCAGTGGGTGACTATTAGTCGTTTGTAATCAAGACGAATAAACGAGGCCCCAATAATATCGGAGACACGACGAAAGGAAGAAAATTTCTTCCGGTGATTGGGTATGGAGGTAATGAGAGAGTTCACGATGGAGGTGGAATTTGTAACTGACAATAGGTATCATTTGGAAGCGAAGAGAAACCATTAGAGTGAATCACATTTGACACAAAGACGATCTGATTACTGGTCTAACACAAAGTAGAACGTTCAAAAAGCAAAGTACAATTAAATTTGATCTTCAATGTACCTTATCTGATGCTTTCAATCTATTTTCGTTTCTCCAGGGATTTCTCTTTCTCCTTCATTTCGTTCCCCTCCCAGTCCTCTTTCCTTATTCCATATCACTGAATTTCGAGTCAATCCTTTCCAATACAAAGACACACTCTGAAATTTCATTCAGTTTGTTCCTTTTTCAAAGTTGACGTTGAATTATTCCATTTCTCATCTTCGATCCAATCTTTCAGCCTCTGTGCCTCTGTACCACTTCCTTTTCCACATTAGAGCAAAACGGGTTGACACTAAGCTTCGTGAGGAATGGCCCACGTTTGTGGGTCATATATGAGGAATCCTGGAAAGATAGTCTCTTATAGGAATGGGAATGAATCATAAATTGCATTTGTTCAAATAATGATTTTTAATCAAGGAATTCATTTAATAATTAGGACTTTCGTTCAATGATATTTTTCCTTATAGAAACACGTACTTGAAGACTATGGAATAAAACTGCTTCTTCGAAATGTTTGATTAATCATTACTAAAATTTCATTTCCATCAGGGTGTGAATGCTTGAATAAGTTCAATAATGTTTTTCATTCAAGGATTTAATCCAACATGAAAGATTAATTGAATGTTCTTATTTACAATGATTTAAATAAATTAATCAATTCACTATATGTTACTCAGGATAAACTTATTCGGTTGAGCGTCCGTTTGGAACATATGTCGTCGCCTGGCCGAGTGGAGGTCGGTGATGTCCTCAATGGCGGAGTTGGTCCAGCTTTGTTTTTGCAGCGTTTCCAGCGCCGCTCCGAATCGGCAGCGGTCCTCTCTGTTGTGTGGTGCGCTCGTCGTCTGTCTCAGGATTTGTCGCCTCTCAGTCCACCACACTGCAAAGTTTTTTGAGCAGCTTCACTGTGACAGTTATCATAAACATATTGATAAACACTTCTTGAGTTATGATGGCCATGTAGTAATATTCATTAGCAAGGTTATTCGATAATAACGTAGTGTGGATTCGAAATGAATTATCTGAGCTTTCGGTAATAAATCAGTTCAGTGAAGTATGATTTTATCAGTTTAAATCCCGGCCTAGACAAGATATTCTTCTCGGTCATGTTACTCGTCGATCCCGGCTGCCTGAAAACCTAGGTCATGTCAGAGGCCCTGAAATTGACCAGTTGCGACCTGAAAACTTTGACACCAGTCCTATACCAGCCTTATTAATATCAGCTTAACACTAATGTTCTCAGTTCACATAAATCAGTAAAGATTATCTATGTCAAAATTTCAAATTTCTCTGATATCTGATTAGTTAGGTATTACTGGATGAATTTAAACTATAATATTTTCGAATCAATCTCCATGAGAAAGTGTTCCTCACAATTATCCTGTTCAGATTGAAAAACTTACTTCGAACAAAATTTTAAATTTTATCAGTGGTTCCGATCTAATATAATCGAGACGACTCACCGGATATTCATTGTCTCACAGACAACAGTTCCTGTGTCTGTATATGAATTATCTGGAGACTCAGAATTTTGACTGTAGACTGTCTCATGGTGAACTCTACACAATTATTCATACAGTCATCTATAAAGTTGACTAGTTTTTTGAGTTGATGAACATTTATTAGGTTCTGAATCTCCATCTATGAATCGGTTCACTATATTGAATTTAATGTTACATTTGATTATCACCACAGAAACAAAGAGCGGATAATTATTTCTGATAAAAGGATGTGCGGACTGCTTGAGTCAAGCTCAAGTCAACATGTTTCGAACACAAAAAAACTACAAAATTAATTTACTTTGAAGCTTTGGAATTCGAAAAGGTAAATTATTTCATAATACTATCTTTTATGTCTGGTTTTGCATCAACAAATATCGGTATTTGAATTGATTGAGACCTTTCCCACGAGTTCTAAAAGTCTTCATAATGGATTTAAGGTATTTCTGATGTAAAAAAACAGTTTAATGAGCTTGATCGCATTAAAAAACAGTAATTCCTATTATTATCATAGGAATAGAAGTTGTACAATGATAAATTAATTTTCCAAAGAGGCATGTTGGTGTTAAAGGGTGGGCTTTTACATTGCATAGCAAAGAACTCTTTGCTAAAATGGATTAGTAAGATTATTTTAGTTCTCAAATTACAGTAATTTACACAACTTGCTCTTGACATGATATTTAATCTTCTACGGCATTAAATGATTCACAAAGATTTTCCAAGATTTCCACTGTTGTGGTAGGTTTCATGCTCTCTGTGGTAGGTTTCTTGTAGTGCGCTATCCATTTCGGACGTTGGCGACCAGCAGGGCAAGTCTAACTCTGTTGACAGCAATTCGGAAAAGTTCAACAGATGTCTTCCCGGTACATTCCCTAAGATTGTGAAACCAGGATATCCTTCGTCTTCCTGGTCCTCTCCTTCCATCCATCTTCCCCTGCATGATGAGCTGCAACAGAGAGTATCTGGACTCATTCCTCATTAAGTGTCCTAAGTATTGAAGCTTACGGATCTTAATGGTGTTCAGAATTTCTTCAGATTTCTTCATCCGTCTCAGAATTTAAGACTAGCTCTTTCAGGCTATTTTTCCTTTATTTTGAATTTTTTTTCAAAATCATAGTTTTCTAGAGAATCTAGGCTTGACAGCTTGAAAGCCAGTCAATCAAAACAGCGACAATTTATTCATTAAAATCCTCCTTCATCAGACATCTCCATACTGAATTATATAATATGAAGACGGATTGATTCGAATCAATTGATTGTCATCAATTCTAAGTTACTTCCAATGCAATTTTTCAAGATTGAACAAACGCACTCAATTTAAAAAAAAATGGTACTGCAAAGATGCGTTATTATAGTATAGTGTAGTGTAGTGAACAGGGACAGTCTTGGGCATTAACCTGTTGTATATTTTCATCGAAGTATGATTCTACAACATAGAATAAATGAATTTTGTTGGAGTTTAACCCTGCGCATGCGTATCTGACAGATTGTCTAGATTATTGCAAGGACTATGCATATTGTTCCCGGACACAAACACCCTGAATGAATCCATTGCAATTACCTTAACCCTGCATTAGCAAAAGCTTCTTCAGAGCCTATTCGTGCATCTCTCTCCCTCACACTCATCCATTCACTGTCTCTGTTGCACTCTTCTGAATATTCCATTATTATTCAAATCGAGACACATGCTTCTCTATATGAATGAGTAATAACCGTGCGGCATTTTAATGAGGTTGCTTGCATTACGGAGACATACACAGCATGAGTTTGCGCCAAACGCAGGTAATTTGGCGAGGTGCACTACTGACAGGGACCCAGCCGAAACTAGGCTCCACTTAGTAGCTCTATCAGTTTTAGTTAGCATAATATGACAGTAGCAGGCTGCAACTTTGTCGCTCCATCTTGTGGTAGGCACTGCCTGAGTCTCGTTTACATTTAAACGTTTCAACTAATATATCAGCCGAGGAATCAAACTGGTACTTTTTCTGTGCTCTTGTTGGGATCCAATCAATATAATAATTGAGGAAATATTATTCTATTCACATCTGGATAACATTTTAGGAATCTCATCACAGATTAACGTATTCCATCAATATTGTAGGCAGAACCTTCAGTTGATAGTGACTGGTTTATCAAATTGAAGAACCTTATTCTGGAATTTGCTTTTGAGAGTTCAGATTAAAGCCCCATTTCTACACGATTTGCTTCCGAAAACTCTTTTCAATTCTCATTTCAATTAAACTACTAAACTTATAGAGTAAGTTCATTCAAATCTCCACTCTCACTTTTACAATGGAAATATTGGAATATTGCTTCCGAGTACTCCTTTTCATTCTCATTTTAATTAGACTAGTAAACTTATAAAATAAGCTCATTCAAATCTCCACTTTCACTTTGACATTGGAAATATTGGAATGTTTATTATCTCTCACTATCCAGAAATGTGTATTATCTCTCACTATTCATCTGGTTGCTACAATTGCAATGTCATTAGAAGTTTATTCATCTCATTGAACCCCAAATTTTCAATTCCCTTCCAAGTAGATGTTCTTATCAGAATCTATTTGTTATCAGAATCTATTGAATCTATCAATTTTTGTTATTCTTCATCATTGTAGATCAATTTTCGATTATGCTTACAGGAAATAAGGATTTCGTAGGTGAGTCATGTTATCGTTGTAATCTCCACCATGTCTGATAACGTCATTAAGTTCTCATTCATATTAATCATGACTAAACACACTCTATTCACTCATAATAATTGAAACTGATGAATGAAACTGAATCGCCGTTAATTTATCCCAGCAATTATATTTTTTGAAAAGGAATAATGGGTGTGGTCCCTGAATAGGAGGGTGAAGGAGAGGAGACTGCTTTGAACGCTTTTGAAGAGAGTACTGGTTAGGGGTCGGGGGTGGTTGATGGAGTGAGGGTTGGGGGAGATTATTGTCGGGTTGGTAAATCTGTATGTGACATGCGATTTAGAACTTCATATAGAGTCCAATCAGCTCCTGTCTGTCATAAAATTGAATGTTCGTTTGAGAGTGTTTAGTTGCCAATAGCTGCTACAATGCTACAAAATCGTTTCCACAATAAATATAATGTTACCGTTTAAGGAACCGCGGCACCAGGATTTATAATCGGAATAAATTGACAAGTACAAAATGAAACAGGCATTGTCCCATCTTACAAGGACCATCAAAAGCAGCGGATGAAGAATTCGCATAAAAAAATGAGATAAACATCCGTTGAAAAGGTATCAGATAAATTCGGCGGTCACATTAACGAATCCAAATAACTTTTGGACCAGTTGTTTGAGTCCTGTCGCGCTGAAGAAAGGAAAAGTTCTAAGAAAACGTTCCAAATGCGAGAGAACCTGTTTGAAGTTCATAAGTGATCATACCGCCTCTTGTTTCACAAACGTCATCAATATATCGTTTTATTTATGGCTTTATAAAGTAGAACAATTTTTACATGAGGTGTAATAAATAAGAGTCTTTCTTCAACGTGTGTGTTTTTGCAGAGACCATTTTTAAGGAGGCAGCATTCCCTTGAAGAATATGAGTCGAATAATTGGTTGTACCAACGATTTCTTCTCAATGTTGTGTCTGTGTTTTTTGTTTTAGCAAATTTTCATTTCCAAAAATTCAAGAGAGAATTCCAATTTCAACATATTCCACCTTATCCAAGAATGATATTGGAACCTGCAGCTCTTAAAAAATATTATAGTGATGTGTGCTATGCTATATTTAATAAAAATGAAACTTCCATATAAGGATCTGGGAGATCATACATGAAAACATTCATCCCAATCTTATACTCATATATCAATTCGGAAAAAAAATATTTGAAAATGTGTACAACATTGTATTGTATTTCGAAAAATACACCAACTCGTGATCAACTCCATCAAAATTGCAAAAATGCTGTTTGTAAAAGGTGTAAATAGGAGCAATAACTGGTAGCTTACCTACCAGATTCCAAGTATTACAGAGTAATGTAGGCTGGTTTTCACAGACTAACTTGATCAATTTTAAATCTGATTCCATTGTCATGACTGTATCTGTATAAACTTTGTTGAAATTTCAAAATATTTTGAAAATGATGCTGCGTATCTTCAAAATTTAAACCACAGTGAAAATGATTGTTTTCGCTATTTAAACAACAATGTTTCATCGAATGGGTAACTGTTATTACGTTAAAATTGATCGAATTCTGTGTTGAGCATCTGTTTTGGTAGATTAATCGACGTTTTCAGACCCTAACCTGCTTTACGGACCGCGAATCTGATCGTGTGTAAACACTGTTCTGACAGTTACCCAAGAGATAAGAGTAAATAAAAGTGGAAGAAGTATTGCGATT
This sequence comes from Nilaparvata lugens, assembly GCF_014356525.2. NCBI lineage: Eukaryota > Metazoa > Arthropoda > Insecta > Hemiptera > Delphacidae > Nilaparvata > Nilaparvata lugens. The sequence continues at coordinate 9,227,447 of NC_052513.1, read as the reverse complement.
TGAGCCGGCTTGGGAAAAGTGCAGGCAGGGGAAACAGCGAACGAGAAATAAAAGAAGAAAAATAAGGAGAAGAAGTGTTACTAGCAAAACTGTTTCTAGCTTAAACCATCCATGTTTTTTCCAGTTGCCAGTAGGAGAAATTTCGATTTCCTGAAATGGCCTCGTAAAAAAGCTGTATACAGCCCTCCAGTCCATGTTTGTATGGAGGGAAAGAATTGTACTGGTATGTTTTTGAAGAGGAGATTTCAAGGTGGACAAGGGGTTTGAATGTTTGAGGGTGAAAAGTGGTAGAAGAAAGAGAATGAGTGAGAGGGGTGGAAGTGAGAAAGGAGAGGAGCATGTCAGGGACGTGAAAAACAACTCTTCTCTTGATAGGGGGGTTAATATGTAGATAGGAAGCGGGTTTAAATAAAATATTACCCTGGAATGAAATTTTTGGAAGGGCTGTATTATCCTCTCTTCAAATAAGCGGATATTGTTTATGCGCTTCAGATGCTCGATTATAATCTAAACTCATGCATTTCCGGATCGTAGCTGAACGAAAATGGCTGAGTTCGCAAGTGCGCATGTTTTCTAAAGTATGCGAATTTGGTATGAACTAGATATTACTAGGAGTCCAATTGTGTACTTTTGTTCCAGACCAAGATACTTTTCAGATTTCCTAGTTTATGAATTATCTATTTCCTTCAAGTGTAGACTGCACCTCAGCTATGTAAGGCTAATAAATAATTAATTATTTATTAATATCAGAACTTAGTCTTGAGCTTCTAATCTTTTTCATTTAATGCTCATGATCATAATGGAAGTCAGATTAGTTATTTGTGCAACTAGTGCGCAAAGTGACAGTTTGCTGCACCGAAAGAAACGTTTAGGAATGGTTTCTTGAGTGCAGCAGAGGAACTTTGCGCACATATTTCACATTTAATTTTTCCTACAGTTACCATTGAATATAAAAAGTGGGTAATTATGAGTAAAATTGCCTGAAATGCATCAAATGTTTTTCTGTGTAATTTTATTATTGATAAAAACCTTAATCCTAAAATCCTAAAGTCCTCGTTGTCCTTGGTTATAATATATAATGAATAAATAATTAGCGCGTTGTGCTTCGTTGCACCTCTGCTCACTATAGCAGCCACAGCAGTCACTGTTACCAACTTCATTTTCATTTTGCTGCACTGTTGCTCCATATAACCTACTAAGTATTTTGCGTTGTCATGTTGAAAATCTGGAGTGCAGAAAAATTTTTCCCGCACTAGAGCGGAAAAGTGATTCTTTGCGTTCTGTAATCAGTGCAGCAATAGCCACTTTTCTACGTAACTGTAGGAAAAATATTTTTCTACCTCATATCATGATTGTGATCCAGTGATTGTCAGATAACATTTCTCTCCCTTTGCCAATTTGTTGATAGTGGAAAATGAACGGATCTGGAGTACTCGGTGGGATTCGATCCACCAGGACTCTTTCTTCTGAACCAAAACTTATTTATATCATACTCTATCTTGAAATTCTACGCCATCATTAACGCAAGAGTCGCAAGTTTATTCAGACATGAATAATATCGTTCATGTATTGTCGTCATAATAACCGTTAACGAATTAAACGTTCTGTATACAAATAATATGATATAAATAAATGAAAAATCTTCAATAATAGTGATACTGATAATGTACTATAATGATCAAATATTGTGATTTATTTAATTATGCGATGAATGAACTGCATTCATTGATCAATAATTATCACTGTATTGTATTTATGTCTGTTTGCTACTGGTAGTCTGATCAATAAAAATCATGAAATGGAAATGATATGCTATTCCTTGTATTCGTCAACACAAACATAAAAATGAGATTTACATTATTACAAATGAGAGATTTCCTTGAAAATGTTGTCTCTATGGCTCCTGTGAGATAATAATGACAATGATATTATTCATCAATAACGTATGACAGCATCTCGGTATTAAAAGGCTGTGCATAGGGTAAAAATAAACTTTCTACTGGTGATACTTTTCAAAGTTTTACGATTTGTATAATCATTGATCAAAATTCAACATTTGAGAGAGTCAAGAAAAATAAAAATATATTCTTCAAAATAATAATATGAAAATCGGGAAGAAACCATTATTGTCACAAAGTACAGAATTACAAAATATTGGTATAGAATTAAATTTAGAGTTCATGCATTTAGGAAGTAGCGCTACCCCATTAATATTTCACTCGATGTTTAGAAAGATTTCCAAGCTACCAATTTGCGAAGAGAATATGTAGATGAAGAAAATGTAGAAATTTGATGATGCAGCTTACCGGAATTTAGAAGAGGTATTTACTTTATTTTGCTGTGTCTTCATGATGTTTAGTCCTGTTTACTTAAATTCCATGGTCCAGTAGTTAGATTCGTTGTACAAGCAGGTTGTGTTTCAAGATATCTTCAATTAAATCATATTTTTCATAAATAAAAAAACCTGTATGGACAAATAACAATCTCATAATTCTACATACAAAATTATTACTTGTTAGAACAAGATAGCTTTGTTGAGATTTGTAAATTCAGTAACAAATAAAGAAAAGGTACATATTGAATTGATAATGAGATTTCCAGAAAATTAAATAAATGTAGAGACATTATGAAAATAAGAAAGAACAGATGTAAAATAATAAAAATTGAATAGTTAAGAATTAGGTCATTGGACGGTAGAACAGGTTCGGTCTAGTCAGAAAGTAGAAAAATTATAACATTTCATAAATTTAACTTCAGTTAATGAGAATAAAAGATATTCAATGAATTCGGTATAATGATCAGAATATGAAGAAACATTACAAGATTTTAGAAATAATATAGATGAATTTTCCAGAACATGAGAAAGTAATAAAAGGTCTACAAGCCAATTCAATATCTACAAATTTAGAAAAAGGCTTTAAGCTTACCCAACTGGGTTTTAAAAAAAAAAGACTCAATCAAAATATTAAAAGTAAAGAAGGCCAAAGCCTATTTTGGCAAAATTGATTCATGTTGGAGGATAATCAAATACTGAACGAAAAGAAGAAACCATTTCTTAAATTTTGAGTCAGACAATGTCAAAATCCAATGAATTAGTGATTGACAAAGCTTTCAGTAGAGAATACAGCGTAACAGTTCAGCTGTTCAACAGCAGGTTTGCCAACTTGCAAAACAAAATACAAAAGTATCAATCTTTTATGAATTACTAGCAAGAACCCGTGCTTCGCAAGGATCTATTTTAAAACTTGTCAAAATGAAAACTTGACATAATGAAATTTTGAAGAATTGAGAAAAGGCCTATAACCATCCTTGGTTAATTAACAATCTATAAGCAAAATTTCAAGTTGATTAGTCCAGTAGTTCAGACGTGATGATGCGTCAAACATAATTTTCCTATCCCTTACGTGCATAAGCCAGCTCTTTACTTTATTTATAATTATTATAGAGATATAGTTAACAACTGCAAGAGATAGGACTGTGGAACAGAATAGTGGTGAAACTATGATAACGCCAGAAGTGTCTCAAACACAATAGTAGGTACTACATGAACTTTTTGAAAGTGATTTGAAAAATGTTAAAACAACAGAACTGAATCCTTATCATTCTACCTTCATTTAGAGAGGCTTTTGTTTGAGCCGAATGGAAATCTATTTATAAAAAATGAATGTCTGTTTGTTTGTATGTTTGTTTGTTCCCTGTAGACTTGAAAACTACTTGACCTAACGGCATGAAACTTTGGGAATATGTTGTGTGAATATTGGGGATGGTTTCTGAACAGAAATTTTAATAGGGGGGCTAATAGTTATTATTTATTAATCCATTTTACAGACATATGTTTTCGAAATTTTCGGCCGAGCGGCTACTGAAAAACGAAAAGATGATCATGATTCAAGATCATATTGTGATAATATGATTTAGCATCTAAAGTTACCAGCTGTAATAAACACATCACCCTGTGATAAATCATTGTGTACTGGTATTAAAACGGTAGTTTGGAGTTGAAGTGTAGTTGATTGGTACCAGCTGTTGATTATGGTTCCTTAGAAGACCTATACAAATAATTATCACTCCCCTATCATTGAGAAACTGGAAAATGTTGCAAAAATTATTCACCTTATGAAAGAGAGTATATATATATATATTATATATATATATTATATATATATATATATAATATATATATATATATATATATATATTATATATATATATATATATATATATATATTATATATATATATATTACATTTGAGTGTTTCGCGGATGGATATATTATATGTAAAAGAATTAACCGGGTACATCCGTTTGTTTTGACTTACTTGAGTCTGACGTTTCGTCGCCATCGCAGACGACATCTTCTGAGGGTGGCGTCGAGATCCACACTGAGTCCTAGGTATTCTTTCTGGGTCGAAGAGCATATCTCCTACCCCCTCCCTCCACTTGCTTGTGCTGGCGCTGTTGGGTGAGTGAAATTCCAGGAAAGTTGTCTTGTTTTGGTGACAATGGTGCTGTAGCGGGTTTCATTGTACCAGGTACTGGCGTTTGGTATTCAAATTAACTTCCATAAGGGAGACACGTTGAGGCTGTCGTCTCTTTTATTTAGAGAGCCTTGCTTTTCGATTTCCAACGCCTCTCTCACAATCCTGACTTGAAAATCTCGAATGCTGGCTATTTGTTTGGAATTCACGAAATTTATTGTATGACCAGTATTTTTCACATGGTTATATAGGGCTGAGGTTGATTGTTGATTTTTTATGCTTAATTTATGTTCATCTATTCTAGCAGAGATTCTCCTATTTGTTTGGCCTACATATTGCTTGTCACTTGTCCCCTGCCTGAACTGTGACAAGCAATATGTAGGCCAAACAAATAGGAGAATCTCTGCTAGAATAGATGAACATAAATTAAGCATAAAAAATCAACAATCAACCTCAGCCCTATATAACCATGTGAAAAATACTGGTCATACAATAAATTTCGTGAATTCCAAACAAATAGCCAGCATTCGAGATTTTCAAGTCAGGATTGTGAGAGAGGCGTTGGAAATCGAAAAGCAAGGCTCTCTAAATAAAAGAGACGACAGCCTCAACGTGTCTCCCTTATGGAAGTTAATTTTGAATACCAACGCCCAGTACCTGGTACAATGAAACCCGCTACAGCACCATTGTCACCAAAACAAGACAACTTTCCTGGAATTTCACTCACCCAACAGCGCCAGCACAAGCAAGTGGAGGGAGGGGTAGGAGATATGCTCTTCGACCCAGAAAGAATACCTAGGACTCAGTGTGGATCTCGACGCCACCCTCAGAAGATGTCGTCTGCGATGGCGACGAAACGTCAGACTCAAGTAAGTCAAAACAAACGGATGTACCCGGTTAATTCTTTTACATATATATATATATATATATATATTATATTATATATATATATATATATTGTATAGTATTTATGTATAGTATTCATATTGCATTCATTAATTACTGGAGAATGAAAGAATAATTTACAATTTTTTGAATTTAGCTTAGCTTATATTCATCCTAAAATGGAAAGAATGTGGAATTCTGTGGGTTCATCGTACATCGCATATTTCCTGGACCATATATCGACAATCTACAGCTATGAAAACATTGAATATTTTTCTTTGAAACACTGATATTACCTTTTTTTTAATTGAAAACTTTACTGATAGATATTACTACCAATTGATTGAGAAGAATAATATGTTTTCGGAATAATGAATGCTGCATGACTAAGCACATAGGAAGTCCGTATTGAGATGTAAATGAACATGTTGATTGTCAGATGAATTTCATGATTCACCAAATAAAGTTAAGTGTAACATGAGATACATTGGCGGTACGAAGTTCGCTGGGTAAGCTAGTTGTAAATTAAGCTTTATTATTAATAGACAACGCTGAAAAATACAGGCTCAATCACCAGGAATACTATAAATCTATGAGGGACCAGTAAGCCATTAATTTTGAGTAGTTCAATTACTTCCATTATGGACACTGGATACATTATGGACAATCAATACGTATGAAATTTATTAGCTACCGTACAGAATAAAACATTTTTGATTGCAGTGACCCCAACTACTGTATTATGAATAAGCATTCGGATCAAATATAAGGAATTACTCGCATCTCTCATCAACTCGTGATTTTTATTCACAGAATATTAACAAAAAAAAATATATATATATTAAGTTATATTTAATAAACTCACGGCTAGTACTCAAGTTTGTCTTTTTCTGGCCGTGCTACAAATAAATGTAGGTATATGTTTGACATTTTGTTTCTGTAATCTTGTTGTCTATTAAGAAAGTTTTCAATGTGATTTTTGATGGCAATAAAATTTGAATTTGAAAAAAGAATTATCAACAAACTCCTAACCAAAGAAAACCTTCGTGCTCTGTTCTAATAGGAGTATTTATGAGACTCCATATACAGCTGATAGAAGGCGCAAACCGAACTGGCCAAGCATACAACGATGGAACAAACACGTGGTAAGCTCGCGCTCTCAATCAACGCAAAATCAATTCGATCAGCTAATTGACGAAATTGTTTTAAGCTTTCCAATGATTACAACATATGTTAGAATATCATGTGTCAATTATCTCAGTTCCATATGGAGTTCACCTTACCATAAGCTTACTTAATAGGATCCTTTTTCATCCTTTGAAATCCTTAGAGGCAAAATATCTCAAAATCCGTTCTTAGTGCGCATCTAGCATGTTTGAAGAATATTTGTGCAAAGTTTTAAGTCTGTAGGCCAATTAGTTTGAGCAGTAGTGTGATTTTACATCAAAATTTTCGAAAAGTGCCCTCTCCTCAACCCCCCTGTGCTCCTGATTGGAATTTTTCTGCATAGATCTGATTTTTTTCGTACCTAAACGAAAAAGTTCCTCATGACTTTGATGTGCAATGAACGGTTAAAAAGTGAACATTTTGGGGGGGGGGCCAGCTCCCTCAGGGGAGGGGGCAAATATCTGAAAATCCTTTTGTAGTGGATGTTTTGAGGCTACAATAAACAATTGTGCGAGATTTCAAGTTTTTAGGCTTAGTAGTTTGGGCTGTGGTGTGATTTCAGTTTGTCGGGGCTTAGACTTTTAGATATAGTAGGAGAAGAAGAAGAAGAAGAAGAAGAAGAAGAAGAAGAAGAAGAAGAAGAAGAAGAAGAAGAAGAAGAAGAAGAAGAAGAAGAAGAAGAAGAAGAAGAAGAAGAAGAAGAAGAAGAAGAAGAAGAAGAAGAAGAAGAAGAGAAGAAGAAGAAGAAGAAGAAGAAGAAGAAGAAGAAGAAGAAGAGAAGAAGATAGATTATTATGTTGCTTTGGCCTGTATAAATGTCGAAATAAAAAATGATAGATTATTATGTTTCTTTGGCCTGTATAAATATCTGTATAAATGTCCTGTAACAACTAGAGGTGCGTCCACACATGCCGAACCGAACCTCGAACCGCGCAGCAAACCGTGCATTCCTCCGAACATCTTGCCTTTCATCGAACATGACCATATGTTTCATAATGTTAAAAATCAGCTGTTAATCATTCGCCGTACCGTACTCCGAACCATTCGCCGTGCCGCTTGCCTCTGTTCTAACTGCTCGCCTCACCTAACTCCGAACGCTGAACTTTTCAGCCAATCAGAGCCCTCGATTACAATTATTATTCGCCGTGCAGCTCGCTCCACAATATTTTGGCTATCCATCACAAGTGGAAAACATGCGAACATGAATACATAAGTATGGGCAATTTTTTATTTGATCAAATTCATGTTTTGAAGAATTCATTGTTACGAATGATAAATTGATAGGAGCTTATAAATATTTTCTAATCCAAATGAAATAATTTCTAAAAAAAATAATGATTGGATAAATACCAATATTGAATATTATTGTTGACCAAGAACTCAGTACATCGACAATTCATTCAACTAATTCTGTATTGATAAAATTATAATCATTTTCTCTTTTGATAATCAATTTCATCAACTAACTGAAAAAAGTACTTCAATTTCCATGAATTTATTAATAGAATTATATAAATCTAAAGTGTAGGTCATATCTAAATTCACAAAGAGTTCGATTCTTGTTGGCAAGATAGATGTTATTCAATGCAGAAATCATTGTTATTTTACTAAGGATAAAATGAATACATAGTTCTCTTTCAGGGGGAGTTTTAACAACCCACAAAACTCATTTTTCATTTGAAGAAATAATCTCAAAAAGGTGCATAGGACCTTACTTTTTTGTTCAGCTTGCCAAAATACCCCTCATTTCAATATTAAAATTTTCGACTGACTGTACAGTGAGTCTATCAAGGCTTGAATAATTTTGAAATTTTAATTAAATAAAAAATGGTAGAGAATAATTATCATGTAAATATCAACACCATTATTTAAAGAAATATTAACTGCATGCGTTTTCATATTGCCGATACAGCATTGATAAAACTGTAGACGTTTATTTAGCAGTCTCAAAAAACTGATCTAGCTGAAATAGTTATTTGTGCAACTAGTGCGCAAAGTAACAGAGGCAAAATATCACAAAATCCGTTCTTAGTGCGCGTCTAGCATGTTTGAAGAATATTTGTGCAAAGTTTCAAGTCTGTAGGACAATTAGTTTGAGCTGTAGTGTGATTTTACATCAAAATTTTCGAAAAATGCCCTCTCCTGGATCCCCTTGTGCTCCTGATCCAAATTTTTCTGTATAGATCTAATTTTTTTCGTAGCTGAACAAAAAAGTTTCTCATGACTTTGCTGTGCAATGAGCGGTTAAAAAGTACAACATTTTTGTGTGGCCCCAGCTCCCTCAGGGGGGCAAATTTCTGAAAATCCTTTCTTAGTGGATGTTTTCAGGCTACCATAAACAGTCGTGCAAAATTTCAAGTTTTTAGGCTCAGTAGTTTGGGCTGTGGTGTGATTTCAGTCTGTCGGGGCTTAGCCTTTTATAAGTATAGAGATTAAAAACCAAAAAATTCGATTATAACTATTCAAATTACGGAATTAAAATTATAGTCAACTATTGAGAATTTAATTTTGGTACATCATCAAGCTATCAAAATCAAAAAGTTTTTCCAGGAAATCATTTTTTTCTGATCATTACTTTTTGAGATAGGCTATGAGTGCCTTAAGTTGAAATTTTTGGGACAGAACATTTCAAATTCGGTAAGAAATATATCCATGAGATTTAGAGGATAAATTCTTCATGGTATTGTTAATTGAATGATACCAAAATTTTTCGAAAATATCAAATTTAAGAAAGTTATTCAATTTACCAAAAATAACTTGACCCAAATTTATTTTTGGTCAATTTAAGTAAATTGATTTACTTCATCAGAAATTTTGATTTATTCAATCAACAATACCATGAAGAATTCATCATGTAAATCTCATGGATTTATCTCTTACCAAATATGAAATGTTCTGTCCCAAAAATTTGAACTTGAGGCACTCATATCTCAAAAAGTAATGATTGGAAAAAAAATTTCCGTGATAAAACTTTTTTATTTTGATAGCTTGATGATATTCAAATAGAAAAAAATCTTTGAAAAATATCACCAGTAAAAAGTTGTTTATTTTTAGCCTTTGCACAGCCTTTGAAAAGCAAGTTCTGATCTTGCATTGGACATGTACCTGTGGTAGATTTTCACAAACCGTTCTCTTCTCTTTCAACTTTGTCATCATAACAACTTTCACTATCAATCCTCTGATAGCTCAGTTGGTAGAGCGGTGGACTGTAGTTGGTTTGTTATCAGTAATCCATAGGTCGCTGGTTCAAATCCGGCTCGGAGGAAAATATTTTTGACACTTTTTTCAATTCAAATATTGTAGAATTTTCCAAAAAAAATATTTTCAACTATTCACAATATTTACAACATAGCCAAGTAGGAAAATGAGAATTTGCCATTGTTTGGGATAGCGGAGTGGATGTTGAGATGAGGTCATGAGTCACGTTTGAAACTCTCAATTATTCTACTGATCATAGTCTGAAATTCCTGTCAACTTTGAAAAAGCATGCTAATAAATTCCGGGAAGAAACTAACCTCATAGTTTGTTTTGCTGAATGATGTCCAATGCATCATAGCTACGAATTACATACATCATACATACAGAGTGGGTGAAAAGTCCGAGAACGGCTTAATATCTAATACACAAAGGTAATTTGACTGTAGGTGTGATCGGGGATCCTACTAAAATTGAAAATACTACTCTACTATGACTTCAAAAATCTGGTCCGCCATATTGAATGCAACTTTGTTTTTTAAATAGGAAGGTGGTCATGCGATACATGATTTCGATACGGAATTCCATGAAAAAATGAATGGCGAAAACTGCATATCAATATCTCAAACCGTTTCGTAGATATTCACATTATTAATACTATTCAAAGCGGAAAGGGAGGAAAACAGTATGAGAACGGCTTAGTATCACATGGAAAAAATGAGATTTCAAGGTGGGTGTGATTGGGGATCCCACTCAAATTGAAAATACTACTTTACTTTGTACGCCATCTTGGATCCATAATTTTGAATGCAACTTTATTTTTTTTTAAAGGAAGGTAGTCATGCGATGTATGATTTCAATACGGAATTTCAAGACAAAATGAATGACGAAAACCGCACATCGTTATCTCAAACCGTCTCCGAGATATTCACATTATTAATCAATATCACTTATCTATTTCATTGCTGATTTGCATAATATCGATTTATAATGTGAATATCTTCCAAACGGTTTAAGGTATGGATGTACGGTTTTTGCCATTAATTTTGCCTTGAAATTCCGTATTGAAATCATGTTTCGCATGACCACCTTCCTATTGAAAAAACAAAGTTGCATTCAAAATGTCGGATTCACGATGGTGGACCAGATTTTTGAAGTCATGGTAAAGTAGTGTTTCCAATATGAGTAGGATCCCCAATCACATCCATCTTGAAATCACATTTTTTATGAGATACTAAGCCGTTCTCATACTTTTTTCTTTCTTTTCTGCCTTGAATAGTATTGATTGATAATGTCGATATCTTCGAAACGTTTTGAGACATCGATATGCGGATTCCGCCATTCTTTTTTCTTGAAATCCGTATCGAAATCATGTATCGCATAACACCTTCCTATTTGGAAAATCAAAGTTGCATTCAATAAGGCGGATCCAAGATGACGGACCAGATTTTTTAAGTCATAGTGAAGTAGTATTTTCAATAATTTTAGTGGGATCCCCAATCACACCCACCATCAAATCACCTTTGTGTATGAGATATTAAGCCGTTCTCGGACTTTTCACCCACTCAGTATATCTGCATTACTAAATACATATTATATGCATTACATAAATATGCCTTACACACTGTAACATATTAAAATTTGATAGGCAAGCAAAATCCCTATTTGGAAGAATTTTATAGGTCTGAAGTAAAACAGCTATTCTATTATCGCCAAATGCGATAACAACAATTGAAAGATTGGATAATATCGGGTACCATGGATAAAATTAGAACAGCCAAATAGAAGAGAATTTTATTTGCTACTTATTATATTATATAAAGTATTGGAAAATTTGAGGTTAGGCTTAAAATACCTACTGATCGGCGACCTAATAATTGATCAAGTCGCATAATGTGAAATCTAACCAGACACCTTGGCAAAAATTTTATTGTAAACAAATGGTATTCAACTAGAGGACTTTGGAAAGCACATGGCTAATTGTTGTAGAGGGAGAAACAACTTATAAATTCTAAAAAAATCTATTATCTGTAATGAATATACATAAACCACCAAATAAAAATAAATTAGAATATTAAGGAAGTAGGATATTCCTAGGCGCATGGATACATTAATGAATTTGCATGAACCAATCAAATTTCAGTAATCGATGGGCGGCAATAGAGAGCCGATTCAAAATGTATATATAGATATTTCTATAAATGATAAGAATTTATAAATTATCACTACTCAGTTTATGTATCGGATATGGTCCGAGAAAGTATAAAATATTATACCTAAGATATAGGTAATAATTTAGTAGATTGGCACAGACTATTTTTTGATCTTCTTAATGGCGTAGTAGTGAATTATTTAAATATATGTAAATTTGTAAGTTGGAAATGAAATTGTAGAAAATAAGGGTAGAACCTGCCCACTTGCCTGCCAGACGCCACTATGGAATGACACTAAATTTTGTAGAGCACAAGACCCTTTGTTAAATTGTACTTTTGAAAGACTTAAAGTTTAAATTCATTAAATAATTTTTTATAAGACTTAGTGATGCTGCATTAAAGCAAAAGTCATTTAAATATTCATTTATTCCCTTGGAGAAGACGACTTCGGCCACCAAAAATCCAGGACGACCAGGAAATTCGGATCGCCGCCAACATCTTTTAAAAATTCAGCACGTGAGTGATAAATTATCGAAATATATAAAGTTAGGGCGCCCTCAGTGCTTTGAGTGAAACAAATATGAAAAGCTAGCTCGTCGGAAAGTTATAAATATTAAAAATTATTATAAAACTTGTGCAAGTCTTAAGAAGGTACAAGAAATATATTTTATTGGATAAGAGTTGTATCAAATTTACATATCCAAAGGTGCACAGATTAAAGGAATATTTAATTTGAATCTTATAATATACATATGCTCACTCAATCATTGATTTTATTTAACAATTTGTAAAGATATAATGTAGCTCTTGTTCTCTGGATAAATTGATTTATCTACTTCCATCAGAGGCCGAACCTTAAGCCCTGAGATATATACATCATATTAAGAAATATACTGAGATCTATAGATTCAATATATTTATAATTTATGATTTATCAATTGATTATTATTATGATTTTTGGAAAGAAGATATACAGTGAGATTTTTCAAATCGACAAGCAGCAGCAAGTCGATACCTAAGCTGCATGAAAATAAATGCATATTATTAATGAATTGAAAGCACATGGTAACGTTTCGTGCTGAAGAGCTAAAAAGTAGTGAGCCAATCTGTGATATTTTATTTTTTGATTTATTTGTTCTTATATTTATTTTGTGTGCTTGTTGCTCTATATGTTTCCACATTTATTTGGTTTTTGATATTTATTTGTACAATATATGTATCAAATTTTTTATGGTGTATCCTTTATCTGATTTCCCAATTCCATGCATGACAAATCTCATATTTATTTATCGAATTATCAGTATTGAATTATCAAGAAAGTTACCATCCGATTTTATTATTAATAGAATAAGCTGGTTCACTAAGCAATATATTGCATTGATAATTAAATCTCTGGAAATAATACGTTCCAAAGATTTATATAAATTGTCTAAGAGCAGTAAACTGTGGGAGCTCCTGAGCGAGCTTATAAGAATTTTATCTAAGTTGTATTCTAAGAACCACAACCAGAGTTATATATTTTTGCACCCATGCTTTACCGACTACAGCCAAGCCAGGCAAATCGTTATTCATAAAAATAACGTCAGAACACCTAGCAGGGAAGCCGACAAACATACGAACCTTGTTTAAAAACTAGAATTAGTTATAAAAATAATTAGTTTGAAAAGTTATAAAAAATTGTTTAAAAACAATAATTCTTAATCCGTGGATATAAGTAATGTGAAAAATTGGAAGTAAGAATATTTATATAGATTTTGAATTTCAGCAACTTAATATTGTCAAAACCACTAATTTATTAAAACAATTGAAGATACTAATTCCTCTTCTTACATCTTTTATCAATCTCTGCTTGCAATCAGAGAGTATTCAGTTTAGGATGAAGATGACTGGATATTGCTAATCTGTTAATCTCCACTAAACTTGATAGCCTTAATTTGGTAGCTATTGATAATGGAGTTATAACTGAAGCTAGTATCTCGAATTGTTCCAATTAATTAGAGGCTTTGACAATATAAATTGGCTTCCATCCAATATGGAGTTTATATCGACCACAAAACATGACCTTCTCAACAAAACATTGTCACGTTATTCTTTATATTTAAATAACGATTAGCCTCCTGCTTGGCATCAGTCGGTAAAGCATGAGATTTGATATAATTAGGTCGTGGTTTTCTAATAGTATTCAGTCTTAAAAAAAATCTTGATAGGCCTAGATATGGGCTTCTCCAATAAATCTTGTAATTCAATAAATAATAAATATATATATAAATGATACTTATACTATAGTGTTGAGGAATAAAAAATAAATTGCACACCATGAAAGTTTCATACATATATTACACAAATAATGCAAAGATCAATCGAGGCAAAAAATATATATAGAGCGATAAAAAATATAATATAAAAAATAGAACAATAATTTTATATCAGCAAAATATCACAGGCTAAACTTTATATTCTAGATTTATGGCACGAATCATTACCATGTGCCTTTATCTTAAAATCATATGCATTCCTTTGCATGTAGCTGCGACATGCACTTGCTAATACTTGTCGACTTGGATAATCCAATCAAAAATATGTGCTCTAAGATCAGCTTGATAAATTAGCCACTAATAATCCAAATATATATATATATTAAAATCTCTAGTATTTAGTAGATTTATTTGTATCGAATATATATTTTCATCTCAGGGTGCAAGATTCGGCACCTGACGGAATAGGTAGAGCCATTCATCTAGTGAATTAGAACTATGATAAATTATCGCAAATTGTATTGCAAAAAATTAAATATTATATGCATATGTTTTAATAGCCTAGATTTCGTACTTCTTTGATTAAATAGAAATTCCTAAAAATATTGATCTATATATTTTTCTTTCAATTAAATACCTTTAATACTAATTTTTACTTGCGCAAGTATTACTCTTATTAATTTCTCAATTTATAATAACCCTTTCGGCGAGCTAGCTTTGATCATCAGATTAATTCGAAGCACTAGGGCGCCCATCACTAAATTCAAATTTAATCACTCACGTGTCGAAAATCTTCTTGTAAGCCGCCGATGTCGATCCAACTCCATGTGGTCCGGGAATATGGTAGCCGGAATCGTCTCCTCCAAGGGGTTATAAATTTAATTAAAATGAAAAATGACTTCTGCTTCACAATAGCATCACGAAGTCTTTTAAGAAATTTAATAATTGACTTTAACTTTAATTTTTACAAAATTATTAATAAGGTACTTCGCTCTAAAATATTTGGGGTCCTCTTATGGTGGCATCTGGCTGGCGAGTACTGGTTCTTCCTTTTCAAGTTTTACAGATCCTCTTTCCGACTTTCAAATTAGCATAAAATTTAAATATCTTAATCCTCCGCCATTAAGTTCAAATAGATCTTACAAAAAATACCAAAATATTGCTTAGATTATATGATTAATAATTTCTTTGCATTCGAGCCATATCGATAACATAGATTACACAAATTTTTAACACAAATCTAGTACATTTATATAAATATTTTTGAATTGGCCTACAGTTGCCGCCTATTAACTGCCGTTTTACTATTGGTGCATGCAAATTTTATTCGGTATTCATGCGCCTGGTAACTCTTATTTCCTGAATACATTAAATTATTTTTATTTGGTTTTTTATTTATGCTCTTTGCATGCTAGTTAATATTCTATACATTAATATTAATTCCATGCTACCTAATAATTAGCCACGTGGACGGGTGTTTTTTCATATTGCACACCATCCGATTGCAATAAAGCTCTGCCAAGGGGTTTTGGTCAGATTCTACGTTCTTCGGTTTGATCGATCTCTAGGTCACCGATCCGTGAATACATGTACATAACCTCAATCTTCAAATATTTTATATAATAATCTATTTATGAGCAATAAACTTCCTTCAAATCCTTTTTAGGTTCTTGTACCATTTAGCCAGAACAAGCTGATGCTATCTAATCTTGGTTATTATCTGCTTGGCGATATTAGCCAATTACTTTATTTTTAGACCTATTACTATTTCTGTTAGGGCTTTTTATCTACCCAGATTTAATATGTTACACGCGCCCCTGGGTTTGAATTCAAAATATTTGAGAATCACAATGTTTTTAATGAAAACCCACCCTTCAATACATCGATATACACTATACTTTATTTATAAATTATACTCTCATACTTCTATCACAGATCGCAGACATATTTGCTGCATCTCCTTTATACCTTTATCAAATACAATAACAAATTCTCCTCCTCAACACACATAAAATATCATAAATATAAACTTCGAAACGTACTCCTCCTGACAACACTTAAAACATAGTAATTTTTAAATTCGCCGCTTGCAGGGCCGCCAACTTAACTACACACATTTCATAATTCTCATAAATGATTCCTTTTAGACAATAATTTCGATTCATAAACTTCTGGGCTTATATCTTATAGTATTTCTTAGGTCTTAATATAAATAATTTTCTATACATCAGGTACAATACTTTCTTTTGCTAATGGCTCTTTGGTTTTGGTAGCTGGTATTCACTTTAAGTCTTTTCAGGTAACAAACGTGGCATAATTAAAAGTAATAAATATAAAAACATATAAATAAATATACCGACATCAATAAATATAATAAATAACAATAATAAATAACTCTTTGGGTACAGTACTTCTTTTTATAAACATATGTTCAACAGACATTACATTCATTTGATTTGGGTGGCTTTGGTCAGCTGGTCGCTGTTCTACAATTCATAGTGCTACATGTTACATCAGAATTTGCTATCGACTTTCATAACTAACCTAACTGCTCAATTTTTTCTCTTAAAAAGGTAATTAACAAATTTTAATTTTATTATCCCCGCTTGTGTCCTTTTTTATCTGATGTATATAATTTAATTACATATTTAAAAATTGTTCTTTTCCTTATTGCAGGCTTCTAACGGCTGGAAGGAATTAAAACATTGGATTGTTGCCACGAGGTCCTATACCAATATTAAATTTATTAAGGAAGGTTAGTAATCGGTTTGATAATAATGTTTTCCTTGATTTTCTTATCATATTTATTTCAAATTTGACGATATAGCATGTAGAAATCCCGTGGTTTACTTGCATCTTCTTGCATTCTATTTGTAGATGTTGTAGGCTGGTGAGGTTATCTGCTGTTGATTTGTGAGGCTGTCCTATTGATAATTTATCTTTATGAATTTAAAGCCCTTGTATCTGGTGTATCTTTTAAAACAATTCCTTGATCTGGTTCTGTTTTCTTCCTTATGATTTCTATTTATTCCGTTGAGTCTCGATATTTTCATTTTAGTGGCATTTTTTATAATTCTAGTTACACCAATAAACGACTTTATAATATAAAGCTTCCAATCAACTTCATCCGATACTTTCCACTTAAATTCATTATTAGGCTTCATCATCATAATAAACAATTCAATAATATACCACTTCCAATCAACACTAATAAATTCTTTCAACAATAACACGGTCTTAATTATAGCATCACTTTTCGATATTATCACAGCCAAGGTAATCCACACAATACAATAAATCAAAGCACTAATTAGTTCTTTAATAATATAATCTTTCCACATATAATAGCCCGGTACTTCCATTTTATTGACATTATTCCTTACTCCTTTCACTCTTCTTAGACACTTTCCATTCTTCATTAGCTCCCACAAGTAATCCAATTTATTGTCCGCGCATGAATCGATAGTAGTCCTTCTAATAGCTTCGGTTCTATCCCATTTATTTGATCCGTTTTTATCCCGTTTCCTTAGCCCATTCTTCCGGTCACATCGCTCAATATCTCTCTTGAAGCGTATGTGCCGCGGATGCAGGTTGTCGGCTTCCTGTCTTCCTCGGTGCCGGTCCGGTGTCCTCCTCGGGCGTTTAAATCGTGCATGCGGCCTCCATCGGCGCGCGCGGTTCCTCCGTTTCTTCCGCCTCCGGGCCTTGCGGTGCATGCTCTTCTCCCGAATGTCGTCCTCCTCGTCCTGATGTCGGCCGTCCGGTGTCCTCGGGCGCTTCCGTCTCCGGGCCTTGCGGTGGTCGCTCCTCTTGTCCTGTAGTCCGTCCTCCCTGGTGTCATCCTCTTGGTCCTCTATCCTGGGTTCCTTGGGGTGCCTTGGTGGGGTCGAATGATGCACGGGTGCGGTGGCGGTCTCTTGATGCGCGAGTGTGACTTTCAAAGCGGGTAGTATGGTGGCGGTCTCTTGATGGGCGGGCTGCTCTACCTGCGGTGATGGATCGTCGGCGGGGAATATAAGGCTCAAGAGGGGTTGATGTTTTCGGGTTGTTTTAATTGCATGTTGAGCGACGGTTTTTGGTGGTGATTTATCTTGTATTAACATCTGTTTTTCTAATATTTTCGGTTCTTCTAATAATGTTTTCGGTAAATCACTTCTGAATGTGGTGTATGACGTTGAAATATCCTGCTTTTCTTGGTTTGTTTCATTTGAGCTTGTGCTTGTTATATCGGGGGTATCATATAGTCCTGGTTTATTAGCTGTAGTTTTCTGTATATCTGGTGGCGGGTCGTTGGGCACTGGGTTCTGGGTTTTTTGTTGATTCAATCCTATTGCATGTGCTAATGTATAATTTGTGCTTACTTGTTGAGGTGGCGGTTTATAATTTCTGTTGTAATTGTTCTGAGTGTGATTATTATTTGAGTTTAATCGATCACGGCCATAATAATACTTTCTTTCATAGGTTTGCTGTGGATAATGGTTTGTTTGACGATTCTGAAAACTTCTATTATTCCAGCTGTTAATTTGATTATGATTATAGCGGCGTTTAAATTGAGGGGTAGATCGTGAGCGATCATATGGTACTGATTCATAGGCTTGGCTGGTGTACTGATTAATTTTTGAATTAGGTTGATTCTGTGCATACATTTGATCTGACCGGTGATTTGATATTGCCATCATAGATTGTATATTGTATAAATAATCTATCAGCTGTTTGCAACTAGTTATGGCTGTGTAGCCAATGCTGTTCTGACTTGGAAAGGTAGCTTTTTTACGATTATATTTGCTAAAACTGAATCACACATTGGCTCATCTAATTGAGCATTTTTCAGTTTAAGGGTATTAACAAAATTGATGGATGTGTCGTCTGTCCTAGAATTAAACTCACAAGCAATGATATTGGCTAGTGCATCCATTTGTCTATTTTTACTCCAATATTGTTCCAGGAAAGCTGCACTGAACTCGTCTAACGTCCTGAATTCGTGATTATGGATCTGGAAGAATATCAGAGGTTCACCGCTTAACAAACTGGATAATCGAAGACGCCAAAAATTCCAAGAGGTGGGTGTTAATGATTGAACTAGTTTTATCTGATCTATAAATTCTTTAGGTTGGAGATAGCGGTCTGTATTGTCAAAACGGCCTAATTCATTGAAACTGTGTAGTGAATCAAACGTTGCTATGGGAGTAGGCTCTATATTCTCGTGCGGAAATTGATGTATTTGATTTTCAAGTTGTATTAACTTCTCTTGGGCCTGTTTCCAATGACTAGAAGCTTCTGTTTCATTATCTACTACTTCGGCATTTAATTCAGATGAAAATAATTGCTGTTCTCCAACGGCTGTCTCCAATGAATTAAGTTGTACTATGTTTTGGTTTATATCAGAATTTGGGTGAGCTATTTCATGAATTTGCGAAGTGTTTTGTGCTGGTAGGTTATCTATTCTTTCGTTTAACTCACAAGTGACAGTATCTATTTTTGCTGTTAAATCGGTTGTAATTAGTTCTTGATTTTCAGCGGTAGATGCTGATATTGTGTCCGCAGTTTCCTTACCCGTTCTTACCGATGTATCCTTCAATGATTCCCGCATTTCCTTCATTTCCGCCTTCAAGTCCTTCATTGCCATGGTCATTGTTTTTTCTAAACTATTAGAAAATGACTTGATCATCCCCTCTACTATAACCCTTCTTATTGCTTCTTGGGAGACATTTAACGGTTTATTACTGTTCACAGGATTCTTGGCGGTGATTGAAGAGATCTGGGCGTTGGACTCCATCGCGCCCCCCTCAGCGTCGATCTCCGCTACTATCGCCGTCTGCAGTGTGTCTGCTACCTTACTTTGCGTGGACGAAAAGAGACTCATATTTTAAAAATGGATTAAGTGTCAAGTGTTTGTTAAAAAAGTGAAAGTTTTGGCCAACAAGGCATTAATAAGGACACAAATGAGGATAGGCCTATGGACATTACAAGCCAGGTAACCTATTTATTACTTAAGCTCTTATAATATAATAATACTATTCATTGATTTCTGACTAGCAGTTTAGGCCCATAAAATATAATAGCTCTCTCTATAAAAATGTATTTTTTTACAGTAATAATATAAAATTTTCTTTAAAACATATAATTTCTTTTTATTTAAAGCTATTGATTCCCCAAAAAGAAATACAAATTTCCCTTCGCCAGTTTTCCTCAAAACTCGTATAAGTTATCTATAATTTTCAATATGGTTATTGACTTAATTTCAAATAATTATTCAATGAGCTTGGCTCTCATCATCAGTCCCACGTTGGTACGGCATGTCTTTATGTCACGTTATTCTTTATATTTAAATAACGATTAGCCTCCTGCTTGGCATCAGTCGGTAAAGCATGAGATTTGATATAATTAGGTCGTGGTTTTCTAATAGTATTCAGTCTTAAAAAATCTTGATAGGCCTAGATATGGGCTTCTCCAATAACTCTTGTAATTCAATAAATAATAAATATATATATATAAATGATACTTATACTATAGTGTTGAGGAATAAAAAATAAATTGCACACCATGAAAGTTTCATACATATATTACACAAATAATGCAAAGATCAATCGAGGCAAAAAATATATATAGAGCGATAAAAAATATAATATAAAAAATAGAACAATAATTTTATATCAGCAAAATATCACAGGCTAAACTTTATATTCTAGATTTATGGCACGAATCATTACCATGTGCCTTTATCTTAAAATCATATGCATTCCTTTGCATGTAGCTGCGACATGCACTTGCTAATACTTGTCGACTTGGATAATCCAATCAAAAATATGTGCTCTAAGATCAGCTTGATAAATTAGCCACTAATAATCCAAATATATATATATATTAAAATCTCTAGTATTTAGTAGATTTATTTGTATCGAATATATATTTTCATCTCAGGGTGCAAGATTCGGCACCTGACGGAATAGGTAGAGCCATTCATCTAGTGAATTAGAACTATGATAAATTATCGCAAATTGTATTGCAAAAAATTAAATATTATATGCATATGTTTTAATAGCCTAGATTTCGTACTTCTTTGATTAAATAGAAATTTCTAAAAATATTGATCTATATATTTCTTTCAATTAAATACCTTTAATACTAATTTTTACTTGCGCAAGTATTACTCTTATTAATTTCTCAATTTATAATAACCCTTTCGGCGAGCTAGCTTTGATCATCAGATTAATTCGAAGCACTAGGGCGCCCATCACTAAATTCAAATTTAATCACTCACGTGTCGAAAATCTTCTTGTAAGCCGCCGATGTCGATCCAACTCCATGTGGTCCGGGAATATGGTAGCCGGAATCGTCTCCTCCAAGGGGTTATAAATTTAATTAAAATGAAAAATGACTTCTGCTTCACAATAGCATCACGAAGTCTTTTAAGAAATTTAATAATTTACTTTAAATTTAATTTTTACAAAATTATTAATAAGGTACTTCGCTCTAAAATATTTGGGGTCCTCTTATGGTGGCATCTGGCTGGCGAGTACTGGTTCTTCCTTTTCAAGTTTTACAGATCCTCTTTCCGACTTTCAAATTAGCATAAAATTTAAATATCTTAATCCTCCGCCATTAAGTTCAAATAGATCTTACAAAAAATACCAAAATATTGCTTAGATTATATGATTAATAATTTCTTTGCATTCGAGCCATATCGATAACATAGATTACACAAATTTTTAACACAAATCTAGTACATTTATATAAATATATATAAATATTTTTGAATTGGCCTACAGTTGCCGCCTATTAACTGCCGTTTTACTATTGGTGCATGCAAATTTTATTCGGTATTCATGCGCCTGGTAACTCTTATTTCCTGAATACATTAAATTATTTTTATTTGGTTTTTTATTTATGCTCTTTGCATGCTAGTTAATATTCTATACATTAATATTAATTCCATGCTACCTAATAATTAGCCACGTGGACGGGTGTTTTTTCATATTGCACACCATCCGATTGCAATAAAGCTCTGCCAAGGGGTTTTGGTCAGATTCTACGTTCTTCGGTTTGATCGATCTCTAGGTCACCGATCCGTGAATACATGTACATAACCTCAATCTTCAAATATTTTATATAATAATCTATTTATGAGCAATAAACTTCCTTCAAATCCTTTTTAGGTTCTTGTACCATTTAGCCAGAACAAGCTGATGCTATCTAATCTTGGTTATTATCTGCTTGGCGATATTAGCCAATTACTTTATTTTTAGACCTATTACTATTTCTGTTAGGGCTTTTTATCTACCCAGATTTAATATGTTACAACATATAGTTGGAATACATCGTCTTCAAAATTTAAACTTATACTGTTTTCCATAATATTTCAAAAATTTATCTTTTCAAAGAAGGTAATATATTATTATATTGATGGGAACTTCACACGAATCAAACTCATTCATGTTAATGAATTGATTTGAAATCACATTCAAACACTAAAATCATAATCAATAATGCAATCATACAGTAACAAAGGAATGTCTTCCAATTCCAGAATTTGAGCATACCATTTGAGCGAAATTGCATTCGCTGTATTACATTCGACCTGATTGAAACGTCATTGCCATTCAGTTCATTATACAATTCACTGTCTTCTCAATACCTGGAAATGAAATGAAATGTTGGCTATGTAACGAGAATTGATGTTTCAAGCATTTTCAATTTAAATCTAATAACAACGTTCAAAAGCAAGCAAAATTTTGTTCAAGTCAATGCTGCAATAAGTAATAAATAACTCATTACGCAATTTCTCATTTCGATTTTTCTTGTTGAGTTCATTGCGATGAAATTATTAGGAGGGCTTTTCCATTTCAATTTCAGGGTACTCTCATACTTCTCCCCCCTTCCATCTCATTACAGAATAGGCCCTGCTTTCCATTTAATTTCCTTGTAGTGATACTTATCTGAAAGGAATTGTGAGGAAGAGAAGGAGAAGAATAGATGAGAGAAGAGAAGAGTATCAGAAGGGGAAGGAGGAGGAGGTGGAAGGGAGAAGGCTTGTGCCTCACAAAGAATAATATATCTTCCCTTCATCATTCCTCATCCCTCCATTTCCATACGAAGGGAATTTGGTTTAGATCAAAGGAGGGATTCTATTGTGAATATAAATAACGATCGGTCTTTTGAAATTATCTCCTTGTCAGTGGCTTAACTTGTGTTCGAATCACTTTGTGTGTTTAATAGGCATCGTAAATGCTGCTCGTGATAAAGGTTCATATCAGTTAGATGAAGGAAATTTTCATAATGTGTGAAGCACTAAATACATTCAGACGAACTTTGAGATTATTACGGAATGAAAGTTAATGACGCTCTCTTCATTTTGTCGAAGGGTACTTTTCAGATAGTCCGTCATCATCTGCAATAATGGATTTTCATTTATATTTAATAAGTAAAGCCAGTTTCAAATTTGTATCCTTGAGACTGTCATCATAGTTGATGAATCAAGTAGTGACAAAGGCTTCCAGAGTCAACAAAAATCTCCAATTAGACTTCCTATGGAATATTTTTAAGCTTTTTTGACATTATTTTAGAACTCCAATAATGTGTGAGGTATGAACTTTAAGCTTCAATATTTCTTATTAGCTCTGATGTGATTTCCAATTTATTTCGTTTGTCAAGAAAGTTTTAATCCAGGAGCAGGGAATGCGATAACACGTTTGGAAAATTGATTACAAATGAAATATTTGTGTATAATAACCAACAATATTCCCACTTTAAGTTGGAAATATATTCATTCATTCAGTCCCTGATGGAAAAACTATTCTACTTTTCATCACAGATTCAATAGAATAATTACGACATAATTCTATTCTGTCGAACTTAGTCTATCCTTCTATAAATGTATCATGTCATCATGTCATGAAAAATCTACAGTATTATGCTGAGTATTCCCCACAGATGTGCTCACTTTGCTATATATCAATACTAGCCGTCAGGCTCGCTTCGCTCGCCATATCCGTCTAGCCAGGGGGCTCCGCCCCCTGGACCCCCGACAGGATCGTCCAAGAATGAGATCAGCAGGCTCGCTTCGCTCGCCTGCATTTTCATTTGGGCATTTTTATCATATGTTAGGACAATCCAGTCGGGGGTCCAGACTAAACAGCGAAGCGAAGCGAGACTGACTGCTAGTAACATAATATTCCCAGGATTGAAGTAGCAGTGCCCAATCAATTTTTCCGCGATAAATGCATTTAAATCTTCAACTTGGTTCCAACCTAACAAAGTCAACTCAACTTAATGCCAACCTGACAAAATTATTAATTTAGTTACCAGTTAACAACTGTTTCGAAGAGGTACTCTATCTAGATTATAGTTCTATAGTAACATGTAACATATGATATGGAAATTTCAATTATAATTAAGAGATTGGGAGAAGAAGAATATACATGCTAAAAGACGAACTTTAAACCCTTAAAAACAACCCTTAGAGTTAAAATATTGCCAAAAGATTTCTTAGTGCGCCTCTAAAGGGCCAACTGAACATACCTACCAAATTTGAACGTTTTTGGTCCGGTAGATTTTTAGTTATGCGAGTGAGTGAGTGAGTGAGTGAGTGAGTGAGTGAGTGAGTGAGTCAGTCAGTGAGTGAGTGCCATTTCGCTTTTATATATATAGATAGAAGATAGATAGAGACCACACAAAGCATTTTCACTTTTCAGTCCATGCTAGAAGAGAGTGATCTGCTGCCACAAAATTCAATACTGATCAGATTTCTAGATTATTATTCATAATTTATAATTGGGATTTCCATAATAGAGATGAAAAGACAGTCAACATACCCAGTTTATCTAGGTATGATTATTATTTTCATTAGTCATCGAAAATTATAATAGGTACTCATCGTTTAGTATTAAAATATTTCCAAGATGGTTGGCATTAAAATCAGTATGTTTTTTTCCAATGATAACTATTTGTGGGTCTATACTAAACGTCTGCACTATGACTATGGAGTGTGAATAGAAATGTGAACATCACTTGAAACACCCGAAAAATGTTGGTGGAAGGTGATGGCTAAGTGTAATCTTTCCTACAATTGAAAGTAGTTTCTGATGAAAATCAAGAACAATATAACGGGTATTATCAAAATACCATTTTATTTTATCATATACTTGGTAAAAAATGAATTATACTCAAGATGAATTCAAAAATACATAACACTACAAGGAACATGTAAATGTGCTCAAGTCAATAATTGAAGCCTCTTTTCGTATTTGACTTGGAAGAGGAGATAGGGAAAAAGTATTTGAGTGCTATTGTAACGTGTTCAATCAAAAGCACATAATTAATTCCATGGCAGTTCATTCTTCAAGAATTCATGATAATCGTTCAAAAACGTTCTTTTCTTAGAAGGGCCCTTGGATGTAATAATTGAGTGTTACTGTCCGACAGTAGAATTTTCATCAAGTCGTTTCACCAAGAAAACAATCTTGAGCGCAAGCGGAGAGGAATAAAGGAAAGAATGAGAAAGAAAAGTATAAATACGATAGTAATTCGAAGAGAATTAACTGAGAAAAGGAGTCAGTAAATTGAAGATCTAATCTAATTTGAAATTTCTTTTTATTTTTACTGTTTCCATTGTGCTGTGTGCGCCAAGCCGTAACCAATCTGCACTGCTTTGTGCTTCTGCAAAATCCATTGTCTGCTCCAGATTTTGCTTCACAATTCATTAATTTTTGAACCCGTTCTCTCTCCCAAAAGGATCACTTGATGAATGGTATAACTTTCTGCACATTGCTGAGCTGGGAGCTCCGTAGCTCCGGAGGGATGATGCGGAGGGTGCATTGGATATGAATTGCCCTTTCAAATACTTTCGTGTTCGAATCCATATACTGATAGTATTGATTCAATTGTGAGCACATATTTCCAATCATGGTTCACGAAAAACTGGAGAGTATTTGACATTTTTGAGCAGACTCTTCCTTCAGAGAATTGATAAAATAAGTGTTTTTTTAAATATACTTGAGAAATCCAGAAAATAAGAGATTTTTATTATTGTTTGATTTGAAACAAAATACTACGTAAACATAAACATAAAGGTACGTGCAGATATACGCGCCACGAACACACTCCGATCATGAACATTACGCGAGACTTTACGCGAGAGGTTCACAATATGTTCGCGCGCTTGTCTTATTGTTGAATTCAATAATATGCTACAGCCTGACCTCACCAATGTGAAACGTTGAATCCAGTTGATTGGGTGACAAAACTAAATAAAGTATTCTGACCTGAATTGCTTGGTAGCCTAATTAAACATCATGTTTATTTATTATTATGTTTATATAATTTATATTATATTTATTGCATTTGGGTTAATGTTTTATTACACAAGGTTATGTCTGTCAATGTTTCAAAAGGTGAAAGGCTTGGCTGGGAGTTTTCCTTTGAAATGCTAATATGTTGGTATTATTGAACATGTTTTTATAATTTTATACTATTTAATTTTTATAATGCATTATTCAATTCATAATTTCTTATCATAACACATATTTCTTAACTGATCCAACAAAAACGTTAACTGCACATGCGCATATATTGGTTAACTCACCCTAGAAACATGTCAAGCTCGCGCTCTATTCGCGATCTGTTCTTGTGCGACCTGCGATCATGTTGCGAACTACTCGCGTAACGAACATTTGCGGAGCAGAGCGTAGGCCTAAGTCTGTACGCACCTTAAGATATCACAAAAGATAAAACTCTTGCTTAATATTTCGACAAATAATATTCGTATTGCTTCAATTCACTAGAATTAATGCGATATTATTGAGGAATAGGCAGGATTCAGACCCCGGCTACTCTACAACTGATCATTTACAGGCTGCGAATCAGATTATTGAGAAGTGCACAGAATATAGTATACCGATATACCTGGGTCTAATCGATTTCCATAAAGCGTTTGACAGTCTTAATCATTGTAGGATGTGGGATGCACTAAGAGAAACGGGAATAGATAGAGAATATATAAATGTTATTAGAAGTTTATACGAGAACACGGAGGTATATGTCGAGCTTGAGAGAAGAGGGAGAAATATTAAAATAGAGAAAGGACTCAAGCAGGGTTGTCCACTGTCCCCGGTTATATTCAATTGTTGTTTGGAGTATATATTTCGCAGATTGGAGTGGGAAGGCAGAGGGCTTCGGATTAACGGCCAATAGCTCACGAATCTCCGATTTGCAGATGATGTTATGATCATAGCAAGCAGCGCTATAGAGATGAAGGGAATGATAGAGGAATTAGTTGGTGCTAGTGAAGCGATGGGTCTCCATCTAAATGCACAGAAGACAAGAATAATGACCAATGCAGAAAGAATAAGTGTGCAAGTAGGCTGCGGAAGTATTGAGTATGTGGAGGAATATGAGTATCTGGGTCAGATTCTATCATTCACGAATAGAGCGGCAAAGGAAGTGAAACACAGGATTGACAAAGGATGGAAAAAGTATTGGGCTTTGTAAAGAATATTTAAGGGAAACTATTCCAACAATCTAAAAGCGAGAACTCTATCAATGTGCGTATACCCTGCAATACTATATGGAGCGCAGACCTGGGCACTCACAGAAAATCAAGATAAGAAGCTGGAGACGACGCAAACTAAAATGCTGAGAAGTATTCTTGGCCTGAAGCAAGTACAAAGAGTTACAAACAGGGATATATTAAGGAAAGTAAAGGTGAAGTACTTGCAAAAAGAGGCTCATGTAATGAAATGGAAGTGGGCCGGACACGTAGCGAGACTGCCTGAAGATCGATGGACAAGGATTTGCACGGAGTGGGTACCGATGGACAGGACCAGGAGACGAGGACGGCCACCGACCAGATGGAGGGACGAGTTGTGCCAGAGAGTGGGCCATGCATGGGCGACTACGGCCAGAAATAGGCAATTATGGGCTAAAATAATAAGAAATTATGATTGTGAATATATTTTGTAAACAGATTTTTATGATTGTAATTAATTAATCAAGGACTGTCAACCTCAAATACCTCGTTAAGAGAGGCTTTTGTTCATGTAATGAATGTAAATAAAGCTTTATTATTATTATTATTATTGAGGAATAATCCCAATTTCTATTCATACCTCAAGATAATCTTGAGAGACCGGAATATCATTTATCTAGTTGTTGCTGTAAACATCCTGTAGGCTATATATCAGCTACTCTCATAATTTGAATTATATAATATTGCAATATTGTTACTTGAGGCATCCATGAACTTATTATCTTTTCATCTTTATTATTTGCCTACAGTTCAAAGGCATGCATAGCTGTTTCAATGTTATTCATTACTTTTGATAAGAATGTAGAGGAGGAATGTGGATCAACAAAACTGATCTCTATGAATGTGATTCTTAAAGTATTGGGTGAATAGGAACCCAGGTTCAGAATCCTCCCCTTCTTATTATGAATCCCATTCCAAAGGAATCTTCCAATCTAATGCATTGAATCATATTATGATAGGAACTCGTTTATAATGCACTTATAATATAATAGAATTGGTATTTTTTAGTGATGAGGAGAATAGAACAGGTCAATAGAATGGTGGAAATATTCAAGGTTCACAACCTGATTGAAGTTTTGACAATGAACTTCAAAATCGTCATCTTTTCTGTCAAAAATAGAATATGAGAAAAAATGGGAAGGGAATTTAGTGAAAAAGTTACAAAAGTTTGTATGGACAATAACGAAAAGATGACAAGCTGGTAATGACTTACAGAGGCAATGTCTGCCGAAAACTGAGCTTGAAAAGTGGCTGTTATTGTGGAGGGTTGGAGTTGCTTCGAGAGAGGGGTGCTGGGATTTTTCATCGAGGTGGAGATCAGAGAGATCCTCAGTTTTTAATTACATTGTAAAGCGCACTTAATTATTCACTTTCCTCAGAAATAGTTATTAGTGAGAAGGGATAAGAGAGGGACAGAGAGAGAGTGAGAGAGAGTGATGATAAGAAGAGACACTGGAGAAGAAAGAGAGCTAAGGAGAGGATTGTATGGTACGATGAGTGGGTGGGGGAACGACGAAAGGCAAAACTTTTAATTAAGAATCGAGAAATTAAGAGCAGAGACTGAGATGGAAGATGAGAACGAATGCTGAGAATTGTTGAATGTTTGCGGATGAGGAGCGGTGGAGGGGGATTTGGAAAGTGGGGTATGAATTGGTTTCAAATGACGGTTGAGGGGGGGGGAAGAAATTCAAACATGGAGAACGTTATCAAAAGTTGCTCTAAATTGCTTTACATATTTCAACAAAACGTTTCTTTCCCATTTAGAACTCTCGGAGAGAAAAATAGAGAGATGGAAAGTTTTGATAATAGAATCATGTCGGTTAATTGTTAAAGTTAATGAACTTATAAGCACTTTTGAAAAGAAAAGTTTCACGTTAACTTCTATACTATACAAGGTTTTATTGAATTGTTCAATCACTACTTTTCTCGTTTCTTCCTTTTTATTTCGTCGTTCTTCTACTTATTTTCTTCCTATCAATTCTCTTACTTCTCCCTGGAATCAACTTCTTTTCCACCCCATCACCCCATTGCACCAATGTCCTGCTATCTCAGAGACCATGCACACTTTATAGAGCTGAGAAGTAAAGTTTAATGACTTTTGTGAGACGAATGGAAACATTCGCCGCCGAAGAATCGGTCTCACTCTTAAATCTCATTTCTTCGAGTTTTGTTATTTCATACAATTTGTTTTTCAAGTATCAAAACGTCTGATAATTAATCTAATAATTTCTCTGATTTCCGGTTTTCAGGAGTTTGACATATTCCAGAAACTTTGTGGATGACGAATTCATCTCTGTAATTGGTTCAGATTAGTTCATTTTCCGAACCAATAGAGTCAGCGACTCTAAATTTGACCACTCAATTTTTTTAAATTGATTGGAAGTTTCAAATAACTTAATAATCAAATGGTTGCGTATATATTTTTGCTGTGATTACATGGAGAATGCATGAAAGTATATTTACATAAGTGGTATTTCCAATTCAATACTATTAATATACTTTCTTAATGAATAAATATGAAAATCCCGTCATATTTCAAAATTTGTTCCTTACATTATAACATCTAGGCTTTCAACAGAATACCGAACTGTTTCCAGAATACAACTGTTTTGTCTCCTTCTGGAGCTCTATCCATGCTCTATCTATAGGTAATTGAGGTGATTGAGGAGTACAATATAAAACGACTATCGTATTAATTTGAATGAACGTTGTTCAGTCATTACTTTCAAGACAATAATAGTCTTGTTTTGTCTTGTCTTATTATTCTAATAATCTACCCTGAAGTTTGATTTGGATGGAAATCAATACTTTTCCTACCCATTTTACCCGTACATTAGAGCATTTTTCATTCGATAATTTCTTCAACATAATATTTATTCATTTACAAAAATATGGGAGCACATGGGAAAATCCCAAAAATTGCTCCCAAATCAAAAAAATTACAATGATCAACATAAAAAGAAATTGAAAATTGAGAGAAAGAACTACAAGGAAAAAACTGTTTTATATCAGTGAAGAAAAAGAAATGCTATGAAAAACTAAATATACTGAATAAATAATAGAAAGAAAAATGAAAAATTTCAGTACCCTTTTTGAATTATTTAATCACAACATGTTCCAACATTGATGCCATTTTCAAGTGATAATCATTACAAGTAGCCCTATACAGAAAAGAGATGAATAAACAATATTCAATATTCTAATTCCTCTTCGGGGAATGCTTCAATCCAGTAGAAGGAACGTTGAATGGTGATGCTTTTGATATTTAAAAACACCAGCTCATTGAAGACAGTGAATTATCTCGAATTATTTCAGCACGCTTCAATTATGATACTTGTTCAAAAGTTTTCCACTATATCAGACTTGCTTGTGACGTGTACTTATGAGCTATATCTCTTGCATAAACTACCCAATAGTCTTCCCATAGAGAGAAAGGTTGAATAACATTGAACGTTATACAAGATATTACATTCCGTGCAAGCTCTGAGCATATACATATACAGTAACTTCGAAATGAGTTTTCTCGTTATTAGTTTTGAAATTTCCTTCCACATCCTGAGAGAAATTGAATGGGGTCGGAAAACGGAATAGAAATTTCATCTTGGAAATAACTTTCATACAGTTCTTCTTTGTCCCAGAAAAAAAATGAATAAACTTACGCAGAGAGCACGCTTTTCTAGGAAAAGATGAATGCTTATATGATTCTGTGCATTGATTCGAATTCTACCAAGATATTGGATGCTACTGGTATGCAGTGCAATACGCTACATGAGATGCATTATAAATAGGTTCAACAATAATGAAAGTATATTTGAAATATAATTATTAATGGTTATATTGATGTTTGAAGAATAATCTTCTGGCAACTCTTCATTAGAAAATTATATAGAATACAGAGTATAGAATATAATGGCAATAATTACATTTTATACTGGTCAAGTAGTGTTCCTGTTTCCCCGGTAATTGTAATATATTCTAATGTGCAGTATCCCAATTGCCAGGCCTATATTTTTGTTACATGAATATTTAGACTGATAGTGATATACAAGGCATCCATTTATACTAGGTTCACAGTAATGTATGTTCATGATCAATTCTATAGAAAAAATCAGTGAAACGGGACAATTGGCCCCGTTATCTTGAACTTCACTTAAAAAATGTGACAAATTAGTAATGTATTAAAAAATTAGTTGTTCATGTTTTATGGTTTCAAGTATTATTTCAACCACTTCAATCGCTTTATTTATGTGAAGCTTTCTGATTACTGCATCATTCATTCAAATTGTAGGCAACAACTGAACAACTGAACGAATCATAAAGCAAACAATAAATTTATCATTAATTACAGATGGAATTAAATAGAGAATGCATTTATTCAAATGCTGATGAATATATAATTATTATTTAACGGAAATCCTAAATAAATGCTGTAAATCACCCCGAAGACTTCTGCTACTGCAGACATTGACAACAGGGTTGACAGCTAGATGGAAATGCGATGAGAACTACTATCCAAAAATTAGTTGCCAGCCCGGGAATCGAACCCAGTACCTCCCAATTGCTAGTCAGGAATGCTTACCGTTACACCAAACTGACAAGCTCTGGATAGCAGCGCTCATTGTATACGAAGCCATAGCGGCCATCCTGGAGAGCGCTGCTATCCAGAGATTGTCAGTTTGGTGTAAGGGTAAGCATTCCTGACTAACAATTGGGAGGTACCGGGTTCGATTCCCGGGCTGGCAACTAATTTTTGGATGGTAGTTCTCATCGAATTTCCATCTAGCAGTCAACCCTGTTGTCAATGTCTGCAGTAGTAGAAGTCTTCGGGTGATTTACAGCATTTATTCAGGATTTTCGTTAAATAATAATTATCATTAATTATTCCATCAAGTCAATATCAAAGTGATCGAATCCTATTATATTGAGCGAGCAATTCCTGTATTTATGAATCTGGCTATTTTTATATCTAGCTATTTCTATATCTGGTTATTTTTATATCTGGCTATTTATGTTTTACGGATCTCGAAAACGGCTCTAACGATTTCCACGAAATTTGGAACATAGTAGATTTATGATATAAAGATTCGATTGCACTAGGTTTCATTCCTTGGAAAACTCGCTGAACGACATTAAAAGGATAATTCATCCTTGGAAAACAGATGATAATTTCGTCATCTCTCGGTAACAGAAGATGTGTGTGCCTGTGTGGGAGAGAGACAGAATTATTTCCAGATGTGTAATCATAATCAATTAGCGAGAAATTTTATCTAGCTAGGCAATTTAATTGATTTGATCAACATAATCTGATTTGTTGACATGGCATGATAATCCACCTAAACTAGAGTATATCATAATATTTTCAAAGTTGATCATTATTTGACAATTTCAAGTGATTAGTAAGTGTAATTTTGTTATTAAATTTGGTTTGTATATAATCTAAATTATATTTTTTTTGTTTTCTAATGTTTGAAGAGAAAATTGAACCTGAATTCAAGTGTATGGAACATAACCTACTTTCTGGACTATTTATAGTGTATAAATCAAAATTCGGGAAACGTTCAGTTTTGGGCTGTTGCTGTTCTGTACTTCCCCAATCATTTTAAAGAATTTTTGTTCGGTTTATCAAAAGTCAATAAATAAATAACAAACAAAGCTCGGTGCCCCGATATTATTATATTATGTGTGATGTAGAACAATAGCAATTTCAATTTTTCAATTTCAATTTCATTTCAATTCATTTCAATTTCAATACACATATCATTAAATACAAAATTCAAATATATTTTAATCCCTCTTGCTTCAAGCTATTTGAGGGATATTAAAAAAATACAATTCCCATTTACTATGTTGCAATGACTTACATAATGAACAAATATAAATATATAATACATTGAATGAATGTTATTAGCGAAGCAAATTATAAATTCATAAATAATAACTTATAATAAAATGTAAAACCTTCCCATATAACTATTAAATGATCACTAGTCTGACGAAACTATTGTGAGCTTGCATTTTTACTGTAAATCAAACCATATGTCATATGTCAATCATCAATTATTGTAATGAAAAATAATTTCAATTTTGTTTGAACTTCACATTTTCTTTGTAAATTTCGCAATTCCAGAGGCAATGAGTTCAGAAGATATGGAATTCTGCACTCTGGAGTTCTTTTACCATAATTATTGTTGAATCTCTGGGGTCTTTACATTCTGTTTCTCAATCCATAGTTAATTTCATTTATTTATCTAAATTGGTTTATGAAATAATTCCGTGTCAAATCAGTATAATTGGCTAGGGCCCCCATGGACATAATTCCCAATAGCTGGCGATAAATACCATTAAAAAGAGTTCTCATTATAGTTTTTACAATATTCTGTAATGGCTGTTTTATATATTTCGGAGCTAAACTGTATATTGAGATACCATAGTACAGGGTACTCTGTATCATTGTATAGTAAATAATTCTTTTAGTGCCAACAGGAAAATAGCTACTAATTATAGAACACTTATAAAGTGCTGCTCTCATTATGTTTTTTAGTGAATCGTTGTGTGATTTGAATCTCATATCAGAATCGAAAGTTATTCCTAGGTGTCTTATACTTTTACTGTAATCAAGTTTTTGGCAATTGCAATCATTCATTCTTTGGTTTCTCAGGCATTAATTCTCTGATCCTTAAACACTATCGCCTTTGTCTTTTGGGCATTAATTTTTATACTTTTAATAAAGAAGTACTTAGTTGCCAAATCAAGATCCTGTTGTATGAGTCGCAAACCAGTTTCCAAGTCTTTGTGTATTACATAGAATATATATTATTGCCATCAGCATATTGCAGAATTTCACTTTTAAAATTTAAACTAGCAAAATCATTCACATATATGTTGAATAGGGTAGGTGACAAGATACTGCCTTGAACTAATCCACATGTCTGCTCATAGCTGCTACTAATATAGCTACCTATACCTGCATGCAAAGTTCTATCCATGGAATAATTCTCTAATAATCTTCGTAATTCACCTCCAATACCTATTTCACTTAATTTGCGAAGCATGATTTGATAATTCACAAGGTCAAATGCCATAGTCAAATCAGTTGCCACTGCCATTACAAACATATTATCATTCAGAGATCTATTAATGTCACCTGTCATAGTTTCTAATAAATCAATAGTTGATTTTCCGGGAATGGAGCCATGTTGAGTCTTGTTTATTATACTATGTCTGGAAAGATACTGTTCCAGAAGTGTTCCAGAATTTTCATAACAACTGATATCGATCCTACTGGTCTGTAACACCCCAGATTTTTCTTTGATCCTTTTTTAAAGATGGGTCTAAGATAAGTTACATTGGTTGTGGTATATTACCAGTTTTAACAATTCTGTTAATCAAATGATTCAATATTAGTCTCAGGTATAATATATTGCTTATTACATCTCCTGGTCTAATCCTATCTGGTCCTGAGGATGACTTACTATTCAGTTTATTGATAGCTAAATACAGAGAATGCAAATTCATGCTCTTGAAGTTCATGCTTAATTTATTGCCTATTGAATGATTTCCCATTTTAAATGCTGAGATAAGTCAAAGTGTTGCCCATTCATCCCACCATTAACCTCTTCAATTGTCAATTTGAATCTTTCTTTGAATTTCTCGGTTAAGTCATGCATATGATTTTCTTCAGTTACTTTGAAATTATTTTTGATTGATTCCATTATGGTTGGTCTACGTTTTTTATTGATAAATTGATTAATAGTTACCCAAGTCTTCTTGTATTATTAAAATTATCGGAAAATTGAGAGTAAACTGAAAAGAGAAGAAAATTTGATCGATAATAAACTAACGGTAATAATCAATCAGACGTTGTGAGAATCATGTGAATTGAAGAATAGCAACATTATCAGTTAGACCTAATATAAAATAGTTATTATTATCATCAGCTGATAATCAAGTGATTATCATCACTCCACGTACCAAATTGTGAGATCCTCCAATAACTATTGTAATAACAATTGGAGCTGTATATCAATTACATCACTATGCCTGAACTGAATAGGTATTGAAAAAATGCTATCATTCAACTTGTTATTTCACACACATACAATATAACCATTAACTCACATACAAGACACTACAGTGGAGTTCAAAGCACTTATCGATAATAATCTGCATGAGTCAGAACAATTTTTCCTGCATATAATAATAATCAATTCTCCACTGTTGACAGAAAACTGTTAGCAGTCTGTAATTTGCAAATTTGTCTTCGAAATAGTAGTATAGTCATTCCATATCCAGAGACTATGGACTATGTGTAACCTTATATAAATTTGGGAGAGGAATAGCACAAGGTTAACTTATTTTTTCTCTCCCTATAATTTTTATGATGTACTTTTTGTATGAATTAATAAAGAATAAAGAGAATCGTTTGAAGTGCGTTGACTGGAAAGTGAAGTTTCTCGTAGGTGCTTCGTCATTGCAAAGAATCTTCAATTGTATGATAATCTTTGAAAATTATGATGATAACATAGTACTCATAGTATGTTAGATAGAAACAATATAAAAACATTAGCCCCCTTTTTATTTAAAACATGTTTTTATTAATTTTAATGAAGTAGCTCATACAAGTGAAGTAATTTTATGTTAGTTCTATCAATAAGAGTGTTGAATTGAAGACTATGAATTATTTAATTTTCAAGTTCACAGGATGGTTATAATTATTAATTCTAGTGATAATTTCCTGGTGTTCTTTCCAGGACGGATTGAAGATTTGTGAGGCCCTAGGCAGATGACAGATTTGTGTTGCTAGCACCTTTTTGAAGCGTATCAAGAATAATTCATTTCCTTGTGGGAGAAAACATCACAATTATTGATATGCAACACTCAACCCCCTTTCTTGATGAAACGCAATTATTCCATAGAGATAACAGAAAAAACCTACTAATTATAAATACATAAATATACCAAAAACATGCATAATTCTGCATTGTTATGGTATAATGCTCTCGTTTCAGTTTTGGAACCCAATCTACCTACAGTGAGGTCCACGTTATAATGGCAGTGGAGAAAGATAGGGTAACAACGTTGCCAATCCTCTGTTTTGTCAATGCCTTCTATAGACGGTAGCTGCTGATACAGGTTTATTGATGTAATATCAACTGTTCATTGTTGTTGAAATAATCAATTATATTTTATTAAGGCTGAAATTTTATTTTTATTTTTTAATTTTATTAAATTTCATTTTACTACTTGTCTAAAATAATCAATTATATTTTATTAAGGCTGAAATTTTATTTTTCAATAATTTCATAATGAATTTTCATAATCAAGATAGAATATTTTGTTAATAATTCATCAATTCTATATTGTTAAAAAGCGATCTGGCAACAGAGCAAAGTGAGAAACGGATATCGCTATCCGCTTTGATGGATGATAGACAAGGATAGCAATAACATTGCTAATCAAACACTGCCATTATAACGTGGACCTCACTAAACCAGGGTTGACACCCCCTTCCAAGGACGCATCCTCTAAATATTCCAGATCTAGTATCTATCTATTCACCCCATAAATAAGTAGACACCCTTATGGAAAGGCGCCCCCTATATGAGCACGCTGTAATTGTTTGGGTCCTCACACTTGATCGTGAGGAAAACATATAGATTACTCTATTTTCGAAGATTCTCATTTTAACCTATATCATACTGATGATAGACTGGACTATATAGGCCTATTTAAGAACTTTTCACAATATTAATATTAATCACTGAAGTTTTTCAGTTATCACTTTAACAACATCAAAAAATCCACCTCACCACAAATCCTCTGAAATGTATCCAACTTGCTACCCATACTTGTATCAAAGACCGTCGATGACTTCCACGCATATGAAAACTTTGCACACAAGAGGAACGCGAATTCAATTTGAACTTTCAATTGGGAAGAGAACAAATTCATGAAAGACAACTCGTGGCGCGCTCTGTCAGTAATCGGCTGTACTCAAAGCAAAAGTCTTTCAGCTCGCTAACGAAGGCGTATTGTGCCAAAACCTAACCTAACCCCACACACACCCAACCTAACACACGAAACACACTAGATTCTAGATTAGCAATTTATCTTTCTTGTAGACTCGCAGATGAGAAAGGTTGCTGAGAGTAGAAATGCTCGTTGCAACAACTTGGGCGTTTGAAGTTGAATTAGGAAACTGAAAATATGATTGGTGTGCGCAAGTTCACTCTCCTGTAAAGTTGAACGCGAGTTAAATAACCTGAGGGACGCTTCATGGTAATTTCATTGTGAATGTGGATCACATGTGGATTACAATGAAACGATTATCTTTCTGCTGGTGCTGGGTGCTCATCGTCATGATGAGTAGCCTAATGATGCCGCAAGCAATGGCTGCTTCTTGCAGTTCTGGCATGGTGGTTCAGTCTACTGGTTCTAATTTTGGAAAGATTTGATCCATTGATCAACTTGGTTGCACCCAAGGAGAAAAATGAATAAGGTTAATTTCGAGACCAGTTCAACCAGTTGTGACTACTTGTATATTTCCCGATAACAATAATCCTAATACCGTATGTGTTGGGAACATTGTACTTAATGTATGATGTTCAGAGACTGTGCTTAAAATCTATCTTATACTATATAGTTTTTCCTTCATGTGATAATAAAACACTTAAATATTTCATGCTCACATTATTTGAAATTCAATTCAATCAACCACAACCAGAGATTCTACAATGGAATTGACTCGTTTTAAAGTCAGTGAATTCCACAAGAGAGCATTGTTGTCACGTATCCTATTCCACCATGTTCTTTTATACAAGCTAATATGTAGTAAAAGTTGTGATTCAAATCAAGAAGTCATCCAGGTGTGAAGTATTTCTGGTTTTAATATATTGTTGATTCTTGATAATGATCAATTTTATCTTAGATCATTATTTCTTTCATCAGGAAGATATACCTATCGTTTCATGACGGAGTTGGAAAAGGATCGGTTTTGTCTAATTTTATTACGGTACAGGAAGGAGTAACAATCAAATAATCAAATCACATGGTGACTATGAAACGTGAATCCCACTGTCAGAAATAGAGATAGTTGATCAATATTTACGTGGGTAAAACAGAACTATTATTTTAAAATTGAGACAACTCAATGGCTAAATCAACAATTTTTGGCAATATTATTTGTGTCAAAATTATTAAAACTTGACAATTTTTATATTATTTTTCTGTGTATCTTAATTTTTTCTATCAAGTACTTGACTATTGATAAAATTCAACATCCATAGATTATCATCCATCAACAGAATTCTATCAATTGTACTGCTGTTATTAGATTAAAAAATGTATTTCTTATTTTTAGAACTCGTAACTGGAGCTCAAGGTTTCTTTTTCCAGTCACGTAAAAAACTCTTGTAATTTGATAATTATTTTTGTTTGTAGAAATATTTCTTGTATATGGCAATAAATTCATTATTCATTCATTCATAATATAATATATTGTGTTATATCCCCGAAGACGGTAAGTTGTTGACTAAGACAGAATCTGAATTTCGCTTCCATTTTCTCCAATAATGTAGTGTAAAACTCTGGGAAAGGTAAAAATCAACGGTCTCCTCATCTGAGTTCTCGAATTTATTTTTTCTACAGTTACCTTGAAAAGTGACCATTCCTGCACTGATTACAGAACGCAAAGAATCACTTTTCCGCTCTAGTGCGCAAAGTATTACTTTGCATACTCTTAATACTTTGCAGCCATCACTGCATCGCGATAAATACTTCGTATTATCTTGCAGCCATCCCAATCAGCTGTTTGTTCTATCTATATATTTTCTGATTTTCAAATATATAGAAATGAGAACTCATGAAATTATACATTTTGAATATTATTTACTAATTATTCATTATTTCAAATTATATTTTTTCCGTTCATGAATTAATTGGTTGAGAAATTATTTATAAATTAAGATTTACTCAAAATTATTCAAATTTTCAAATTGATTGGATTAATTCAATTTCTAATTTGAATAAATCATCGATTATTAATTTTCAATTGGATTATCAAGTTTGAAATGAATTAAAGTTGTTATTAATAACAAAATTATACAGACAAACATTTAATGGATTTCTGTCATCATCTTACCCATTATCAACCATATCCCATATTCAATGGTAGCTGTAGGAAAAATTTTATGTGAAATACGTGAGCAAAGTTCCTCTGCTGCACTCAAGAAACCATTCCGCCCTCGCCTACGGCCCGTGCGTAAACGTTTTTTTCGGTGCAGCAAACTGTCACTTTGCGCAATAGTTGCACAAATCATCGTTGCATAATCCTCACTCATCGGATTACGGGTTTTAGATGTTTATGGATGAAGGTTAGGATGTGCTCCACCATTTAGGGTGTGGAGGGTTAATGAGCTCAACTGTGTATAAGAAATCTATAAGAAAGTAATTTCTCGTTTCAATATAAAAACAGAAGGCTCAATTGAAGTTGTGATTCATGGCAAGTATTTAAAAATAAATTAGTGCAATACTGTAATAAGTATAAAATTAGTGGTTCTATTTTAATGGGAGGCTTTCATAATTTCTTACAAATAATTATTAATACAGTATAGTAGTTCGCTTTCGGTTAATGATTGGGGATGCGTCAATCTGCTATGATTTCAAGTAATTATTGTGAATTGATCTCCAATTTTCCAAACTTTAATCAGAATTCTCCAAAACAATGCTAGTTATTGTTCCAGCGTTCTAGTCCGTGAACTATTCTACAAATGCGGGAGATGGGGGAATATGGGGTGGAGGACTTGAGTGAATATCATCCTATGAAGAGCAGAGTAAAAAAATCGTGGTAAAGGAGGGGTATGTTTATCCGAGATGGAAAACATTGGCAACAGAATGGCATTAGCATTCTCTGATAGAAAGAAATGACAATAAAATGCTGACATAACTGTAGAGAATTCGCGAAAGTTGTGGAATGGGGTGGATGGGTGGAAAAGGGGAACACCAGTTGCCATGGTAACCAATTTCACAGCACAGATATTGGAATATTCAACTTCCTATCTACGTCTCAGTCTCTCTAGTGCTTTCTCGATCAATCTACCGTCTCTTTCTCACTTATACGTGAAGGGTACATATCTTCCCCTACTTTGTGTGAGGGGTGCACCGCAATAACCCCACACCAGTGCTTACCCCCACCAACGGCCTCTTTGCCGGATCTTTTCCGATCATGTATCTTGCTCCATCTTATTCCAACTCTTCACAACCATTCCATATTTTCTCGGATCCCTCTCCCGCCAACCCTTTCACAACTTTTGTCCCACTTCCACACAACTTTTCTCATTGATCTTCCTCATCCCCAGCTCAACTCTTCCCTCTCCTTCACCAACATTTCTTCTCCTTCTTCTTCTCATTTCCCTCCTTCTTCTCCTTTCCCTTCTCCTTCTTGTTCTTTTTCTTCTTCCACTTCTTATTTTTCTTCTTCCTCTTTTTCTTCTTTTTCTTCCTCTACTCATTCTTCTTTTTCCTCATCATCCTTTCCTTGATACTCCCTTATTATTACTCTCACTTTCCCACTGCAGATCTCGTTTCTTTTCAATAATTTTCCTTCTTCCGTTTCTCAATCTCCTTTTCTCGTATATATCAGTCACTGGCTTTTCTAATCTAATCTCGCTTCACTTCCACGTCGATCGATCACCTTTAGCAGTCAGTTGCTTCTCCTCCACCTCTCCTCCTCCTCCTCCTCCTCCTCCTCCAACACTCCTAATCCTCCCTCTCTCTACACCAATGATGATTATCGAGATGAAAACTGAAATTGATAGAGCTCATTCTGCCTGTGTTGTGTCAGGATTTGATAACACAAACTTTTGTTAATGAAAGTAGTACTCTTTCAGTTCCAGAGATTCGGTTGAGTGATCACTCCTTCAATAACCTCCAAGATAATCAGAAAAGAACAAGTAAAATATCAATCATTCAAGTTTGACAAGTGGAAATTATTGAATGAATGCAATCTACTTGATTTGAATGAGTAGTGGTTCATGCTTAAAACATTCAAGGTGTGTATTTTCTTTAATCCTAATTGTAGAAAAATGTTATTCGATGGGGAACAGTAGGCCTTGTGATATATTCAACGGTATAAAAATATCAAGAATATTTAATCATTCAATAGTGTAAACATTGCAATACTGATACAGAGAAACGTTGCTCTCCAACACTTCTAATACGTCTCGTGAATTGTAGAAGCTTCACACTGAATAAGAATAGATGAAGGAGTGGTTTATTGCAAATCTTTCCAAAGCAGAATGTCTGAATTCAGGAAATAATGATCCAATCTTGCTACTCTAAAATTTATTATTCTATTGTACTCTAGGTAGTACTCCAGCTTCCTCCTAGCCATGGTAGCAAACACCATCCATAACTCTAAAAAAATTAGCACAGTCGTGGAAAAAGACATTCCATTGAGAGCGATAATCATCCAGTGGTTCAGTTAATTGTGAAACAAGCTGAAAAGTTCCAATTCCATGAGCTATTCTTTCCATCTATTCCATTCTCAAGAGGAATCAATTGTGAACAGTAAATATAGGTGAGACAAGATGATTTGTGAGGGAGAACATGCACCTCAATCTCTGTGAATTGAAGAAATATTGACATCAATCGTACCTGAATGCACATGGATGTAACTAACTGAATAATAGTTTATTCTCAATTGGATGATCAACTAAGGAGATCAATTTAAAGATGCTCCAAATAGAGATAACATAGCAGAGGAGAATATTGGAGACTCATGATAAGACGTTCACATTGAAACTCGATATTAAAAAATATCAGGAATTGCGAATTTCTGGGATTTTTTTATCTTTAAATTGTGCTTTCGTACCAACTGATTATTATTATTATTGAGTATAATGTAGAATGAGTGTTTCAAATAATCATAATTGGATGAAATTTTAGTGATACAGCTCTTCTATCAGAAGAAAATACAAACTTGTTTTTAGATCACACATCGTCTTAAATGATCAATATACTTACTTACAAATAAATCTGAAACATGAAATAATTAACATTCATACAATCTCTCCTAAATATTGATACGGTGTAGTTTATCATAAGAAATAACATGTACCAATCTGATTTTCTTCATCAAGTCAGAACTAGGGTTAACAATCACGTTCCTCTCCACCATAAAATGTATTTGTGGAAGAGGATTCCCAAGGAAACTACCTTTAATGATTAGTGTCAGAGAATGAATGGAACAACCAACAAAAATCATATAACTCTATCAACTCAATTTCTTTTGATGGTTAACAGATCCATACTTGAAAACCATTTTGAAATGTTATACCAATAGTTGATTGAACTCTTAGATGGAAATGTTACTACTTTTGAAATATCATTTGGAAATAGTAAAAATTGAAGCTAATCAATTCAGAATATCAGAATTCAAGTCACGTATGAGGATGCAGATGGTCTCAATCATAATTTCAACTGCATGATACTCGTACAAAAGACATTTTTGCATATTATTCAGGTTTTGGCATCTTAATTTGATTCCTACTTGTTCATTCTCTACTGGACTACCAGATACTGGAAAAATTTCATACTCAATTAGTATCATGCAGTAGTGCTCTCAATAAACTTTACTGTTCCTTCATTAGTATCCATATTCAATTAGCAAGCTCCATAGTCCATGTTTTCCATCCATCAGAATGGAAGGTGTCCAATTCACATAGCAATAATCTTCTCTCCCATCAGCACCCAAGTTTTCTGGTTCAATTGAAAGACTAATGACGGTTCTCTGCTCACATAATTTGATTCAACATTAATCAACAATAATCAATCATTCATTATCAATTCCAGGTTAATTTCATGATAATAATCATTGTATCGGATTGTAACAGATGAGTCATGCAAACCGCAAATGAGTTCAGTTGAGATGTATTTGAATTCAATTATTACTCGTTCATTGGGTGGAAAAGTCTAGGCTCCTGATTATTATTATGAAAACACTGGGATGTTGTCAGAAATATCACTAATTCATTCTAAAATTACATACATCTTTCAACATGTCATCTTATAACCGCGATACTTTTTACTGCCTGAATCTTCACTACTACTCTAATATTTTCAAAAACTATTAAGATTCGCATTGGAAGAAACTCGTCTTTTACAATACGGTAGTTAGACATAAATTATTCATCATACAATATCAGTATCATAATATAGATTTACTTGATTTGCAAATGACTTTTGACGTTTACATGTGGAAATTTGTCTATTGAGAGTAGTACGTTACTATAAGTTGTCAAATTTGGAATATTCCAAAATAATTTTGGAAGTCTTATTTCTCTTTCTTCCAGGGATTAGGCATCTCTGACTTTTCCAGACCTCATATTATGCATTCATCTGCATCTTGTAAAAATTAATAAGTTTTTCATATGACATTATGAATCCACTTCTATTATGCATTCGTTTCATCCGCATCCTTCTCAAGAGTTATTCAAGATATAATTCGTACAATTCGATTTATATCGGATGCATTTGCACAAACCACAAATGACTGGAGTCGGTTATTTGATGTGGTAGCACACAGCAAAGGAGCTGAGGCTTATCAAAGCGTTAAAAACGTTTCCGGATGAGGTGGGCGAGACGTGGTGGTGTGAAACAATTGGCGAACCGTTTAAAGGAGGACTGAAGTCAAGTGGGATGTTGAGGAGGCGGTTGTAAATAGGCGGGAAAGGGGAAGGGGGAAGGGGGAAAAGCGTGTGCCGGGAAAGCCGACAAAAAGAGTATCGATGAGGGGAAGAGGTGTAGACGCCTGAGGCGTGGTGGCGATGTTAAAGAGGAAACAGAGTCAAGTCGTCGGCACAGGGACCAGGGACAGGGGTCGGGGTGCTAGGGACCAAGCTGGCGTTTCGTTTTGGTCCCCCAAGGCCGTGAACACAGACTGCCGGCATACTGACCCCCTTTCTCCTGTCGTCGTCCTATCCTTTTGCTCTTCTCAAGGTCGAAACCCTCGTCAACGCCGGCAACCCCGTCGGGAGGATACACTTCCGCCTTCCTACCCGACCCGACACGATCCTACAACTAACCGCGATACTTTTTTCCGCCCCCCTCTCCACTACTTCTCTACTAC
Source organism: Nilaparvata lugens (assembly GCF_014356525.2). Lineage (NCBI taxonomy): Eukaryota > Metazoa > Arthropoda > Insecta > Hemiptera > Delphacidae > Nilaparvata > Nilaparvata lugens. The sequence continues at coordinate 9,182,667 of NC_052513.1, read as the reverse complement.
TGACTGCTGTTTCGAAATCATCAAAGAGTAGCCTTCATACTTCAAAAGCCTGTTCCACAAACTGAATAATAGTTTATTCTCAATTGGATGATCAACTAAGGAGATCAATTTAAAGATGCTCCAAATAGAGATAACATAGCAGAGGAGAATATTGGAGACTCATGATAAGACGTTCACATTGAAACTCGATATTAAAAAATATCAGGAATTGCGAATTTCTGGGATTTTTTTATCTTTAAATTGTGCTTTCGTACCAACTGATTATTATTATTATTGAGTATAATGTAGAATGAGTGTTTCAAATAATCATAATTGGATGAAATTTTAGTGATACAGCTCTTCTATCAGAAGAAAATACAAACTTGTTTTTAGATCACACATCGTCTTAAATGATCAATATACTTACTTACAAATAAATCTGAAACATGAAATAATTAACATTCATACAATCTCTCCTAAATATTGATACGGTGTAGTTTATCATAAGAAATAACATGTACCAATCTGATTTTCTTCATCAAGTCAGAACTAGGGTTAACAATCACGTTCCTCTCCACCATAAAATGTATTTGTGGAAGAGGATTCCCAAGGAAACTACCTTTAATGATTAGTGTCAGAGAATGAATGGAACAACCAACAAAAATCATATAACTCTATCAACTCAATTTCTTTTGATGGTTAACAGATCCATACTTGAAAACCATTTTGAAATGTTATACCAATAGTTGATTGAATTCTTAGATGGAAATGTTACTACTTTTGAAATCTCATTTGGAAATAGTAAAAATTGAAGCTAATCAATTCAGAATATCAGAATTCAAGTCACGTATGAGGATGCAGATGATCTCAAATATTTTCAATCATAATTTCAACTGCATGATACTCGTACAAAAGACATTTTTGCATATTATTCAGGTTTTGGCATCTTAATTTGATTTCTACTTGTTCATTCTCTGCTAGACTACCAGATACTGGAAAAATTTCATACTCAATTTAGTATCATGCAGTAGTGCTCTCAATAAACTTTACTGTTCCTTCATTAGTAATCCATATTCAATTAGCAAGCTCCATAGTCCATGTTTTCCATCCATCAGAATGGAAGGTGTCCAATTCACATAGCAATAATCTTCTCTCCCATCAGCACCCAAGTTTTCTGGTTCAATTGAAAGACTAATGACGGTTCTCTGCTCACATAATTTGATTCAACATTAATCAACAATAATCAATCATTCATTATCAATTCCAGGTTAATTTCATGATAATAATCATTGTATCGGATTGTAACAGATGAGTCATGCAAACCGCAAATGAGTTCAGTTGAGATGTATTTGAATTCAATTATTACTCGTTCATTGGGTGGAAAAGTCTAGGCTCCTGATTATTATTATGAAAACACTGGGATGTTGTCAGAAATATCACTAATTCATTCTAAAATTACATACATCTTTCAACATGTCATCTTATAACCGCGATACTTTTTACTGCCTGAATCTTCACTACTACTCTAATATTTTCAAAAACTATTAAGATTCGCATTGGAAGAAAACTCGTCTTTTACAATACGGTAGTTAGACATAAATTATTCATCATACAATATCAGTATCATAATATAGATTTACTTGATTTGCAAATGACTTTTGACGTTTACATGTGGAAATTTGTCTATTGAGAGTAGTACGTTACTATAAGTTGTCAAATTTGGAATATTCCAAAATAATTTTGGAAGTCTTATTTCTCTTTCTTCCAGGGATTAGGCATCTCTGACTTTTCCAGACCTCATATTATGCATTCATCTGCATCTTGTAAAAATTAATAAGTTTTTCATATGACATTATGAATCCACTTCTATTATGCATTCGTTTCATCCGCATCCTTCTCAAGAGTTATTCAAGATATAATTCGTACAATTCGATTTATATCGGATGCATTTGCACAAACCACAAATGACTGGAGTCGGTTATTTGATGTGGTAGCACACAGCAAAGGAGCTGAGGCTTATCAAAGCGTTAAAAACGTTTCCGGATGAGGTGGGCGAGACGTGGTGGTGTGAAACAATTGGCGAACCGTTTAAAGGAGGACTGAAGTCAAGTGGGATGTTGAGGAGGCGGTTGTAAATAGGCGGGAAAGGGGAAGGGGGAAGGGGGAAAAGCGTGTGCCGGGAAAGCCGACAAAAAGAGTATCGATGAGGGGAAGAGGTGTAGACGCCTGAGGCGTGGTGGCGATGTTAAAGAGGAAACAGAGTCAAGTCGTCGGCACAGGGACCAGGGACAGGGGTCGGGGTGCTAGGGACCAAGCTGGCGTTTCGTTTTGGTCCCCCAAGGCCGTGAACACAGACTGCCGGCATACTGACCCCCTTTCTCCTGTCGTCGTCCTATCCTTTTGCTCTTCTCAAGGTCGAAACCCTCGTCAACGCCGGCAACCCCGTCGGGAGGATACACTTCCGCCTTCCTACCCGACCCGACACGATCCTACAACTAACCGCGATACTTTTTTCCGCCCCCCTCTCCACTACTTCTCTACTACTGACTGCTGTTTCGAGTACTACGAGTCGGCATTGCTGAATGAACGTGCCAAACCATGAATGAACACAGTTGCCGCTATCGATCTGTGTGTGTTAACAGCCGCCACTGACACTTGTAGTGGACATTGTGCACTCGTCCGCCATTTAACATTGACTATCTGCTAGTACGCTATTTTTGTTTGATTGTGGTCACAACGATAGGTGATAAACCTTACTACTCCTCTACGCTTTTGCTGCTTCCACAGCACAATGTGAGCATTTATATTGTAGCATATTTCATTTGTAGGTTTAAAATAGGCAAATCGTGTACAAGCAGTTCATGAAAAATATAGAATGTGAGCGGCTTCTCATGGATACTAGAATATTCAAATATCGAGATTCCAATATCCCATCAAAACATCATTAACTGAGACATCATTAACTATAGAACCAAACAATGTTTATAGCCTTAAGTCTCTTATTGAGATGGGATTATAACTAGAAAATTTGATTAGTGCTGCAATCCATTCAAACACATAGATACAAGCAGATAACAGAGCATTAACGCATAATGAATTGGAAGAGCTGAGCTAAAATTTTGAGACTTCAATCAAGGCTTTATTCAAATCTGCAACCGATTTCCAATGAGTAGTTTACTTTCCAAGTAGTACCCCACATGAGTAGGCCTACTCTTCGCAAGAGTAGTAGTTACAAAAGCTTGCTGCAAAAGCTGCTGGTAATAGAGCATAAATGTCGCGCACATGTGAATGTGCTTATTGAACGTATTGATGTGCGCAAATTTTCGATCTCTCTGTATGGATAAAGCTCCCGCTATCATGGAACATGATGACACCAGTCGTGCTCAGAGAACTCCACAATTACTTGAAATGAAATTCAAGCACTGAGGATGAGTGGCAAGGTACATCTCCACCAGTTAGGAGATGAAGAGAAAAATTGGATGCTTAATTGAAGCAAAGACACCTAGAAAGGTTACCAATATCGTACAGAACCAGAATCAAAGTATATCAGTCTTCATAAAGCAGAATATTGAAACAAAATTATATTTTATGAAAATGAGATAACCCATATCTTAGCTCGAAATGAGGACTTTTCTTCACAAGGTCTTCGTTTGTGTTTCTTTCATGAACATATAATATGGATGGAAGATTCTGTTACTCTCTCACTGGAGAAAAGAAACAAGATTGACTACTGTTCATAGAAAGCTGTTATTCTCTTCTTCAGAGAGATAAGAATGTAATGTTATATTCTATCCTCTCTGCTCTTCTTTGAGGAATGTGGAGGCACTCAATAATTTTTTCTTGAATTCTCAATGAAACATGTAGAACCTAGGCTCTTCAAGAGCCTGGAGCTTCTATAGTTCTTGGTTTGCTAATGAGATTTTCAAATTTTCACCCATAATTCTCTCTCACTCTTTCATAATTTAGACTGTCCTCAACATTATTGTCATTGGATACAATTCTTCTACGATGTGTGATTTGGGAGCTGCTCGGATTAATCAAATTCAATAGAGGGTGATGAACTAATGAGTTCCATTATCAAAGATTTATGATATTACTGTGAACAAAGAATCAAGATCCTATTATGACTTAAAATTTAAAAAATCATTTCAAATAGTACCCTCCCGTGAAAAGGAGTGGCTTATTCGAATGGAATTCTTATAAGGGATTCGCTGCTGAGAGGATTGTTGAAATAATTGGAAAGAGTTCTGAATCATAACTTTGGCGCGACGGTTCAAAGTTGTGCAATAAAAGTGTAAGAAGATAGATTCAGTAATGGCGCTTCTTTCGAAGTCGAAATTATTATTATTGCAATTTTCGAACGACGAGAAAAGATATATCAGAGTACTTGAAATTCAGCTCCAAGTGAATGTGAAATATACGTTTCGACTGGGGTGGGAAGGAGAGGTACAATGTCAGAGCCATATCTGACAGTATTTATCATCAAATTTATGTACAAAGAGGTGGAGACTCTCAAGAGTGGATGGTTACCATGGCAACCGCTTGATTTGTTTATCTCCCTTGCGTTACGGCGGTATTATAATAAGTTCTATGATGTGAAACAGCCATTACTCCTTTTGAAGTTTCCAGTCGGGAAAAGAAGGGAACGGGAAATTCCGTTTTTCCCTATCAGCGAGCAGGGGAGGAGTGATTCGAGTTATACGACACGATAAATTGAAATTATTATCTTGTTCACGATGTTGGATTTAAAACCTGATGGGTTCCATTATTAGAATATTGAAGGGTGCTTCCAATCAGACACAGTATTTCCCTCATCAACCTCCAAAATCATATTATTCAATATTCTTCTGTTTTGTGGAAAAATTACTATAATTTATCATTTTTGTTGGTATTGTTGTCTCAACCATACTTCATGACTCTCATATTGAGGGGAGGGGAGCAAATCAATAACCACAAAGGAATACTAGAAACATGAGAATGCCAGGAGGAAAAGGAATACAAAGTTCGGTTATAGTATTTTGTGATTATTTAATTTCTCGAAATCTTCTGACAAGGGGGTCAGGATTTCCAATCGTCAGTGTAGTTAGAAGCATTTTTTTCTGGATTTATCACTTTTTTCAAATTTGATCGAATAACAACATAGAAGGCTTTTGGACAAGATGAGCTTCTAGAACTATGCTGACGATCTGTATATTGGTGATAATGAATGTGAAGCAGGAATTTCCACTATTTTCTGCAATAAGTATTAGAATTTTATATGAGAGATGTATCGTGTCTCATTTTAGTTTTCATTTCAATTTTTAGTAGTCAAGTACTCACCTGACAAAGCACTATAACAAAATCTCAATGAAAATTGATAATATACAGCGTATTATAATTTATTATGTAGGCATTTGAGGGTTTGAACTTTATAGTATGTGTTGTGTGTGTAATATAATATAACACGCTTGATAAATGTTAACTTTCAGTAGTATTCAGTGTTTAATCGTGTCTATTATTGTTTTCATCAGTTTTCATCAGTATATCATCAAACCTCTTTGGAATGATGTATTGTAAAAGTTTGAAAGTGTTGACTGTTGTAACACTATAGTCGGTGTCAAGAGTCATTCACAATCAAGATTATTCTATTTCGATCTCGACGGTAATGTTTTATTTTTCTATAGATTGAAAATGTTCTCGAGGAGAGCCGAAGAATCGTATAAGTTGGAAAAACCACGATGATTATAAAGTTTATCACTTTGAAAGTATCGGTATCATTTGGAATATTATCCAAAACTAAATAATATTAGGCCAATTCATGACTACTACAATAATAATGTGAAATCTTGAACGAATGATGAAAATGAATAAAGCTGATAAAGATAATTGAATATTTTGGAGGAAGCTTTTGCAACTGGATTTGTTGGAAACAAACTACGTCTAAGTAGATTGTGAGTTGTAAATCCACCCGCGCTCCAATAACATGGAGTAATGGCCGGGAGCCGTTCTTGTTTCAAGAGTGAAAGTCGGACTTAGTTAAGTCGTATCAGATAAATATCGGAGTTGCGCCATTCTAAATACGTTAAGTAACCTTTTGCAACTATTTCAGTAGACGTTATTTATTATCGTCGAGTGTTGTTCTGAACAGTTAGAACCCAGCAATAATTTATACTCCGTAATTATTCCGATATCAAATAGATTATGCATAATTATTACACCTGACATGTTCAAATTGATCACTCGGGTCGGTTGCTAAACTTTGAATAGTCTCGATATTGAAATATTCAAAACTGATTATTATCGCGGCTAATGGGAATGAGTGTGTTGTAATGGGGATCAGAATTTTGATCAATAGATATATGAAAATAGAGATTCAATTAATTTTTGGGAGACTATTGGTTATTTTATGAAAATAGCACTATTTTTTCACACCCTGTAACACATTTGAACATTCGTCAAAAACACATAGACAATTATCAATAATATTATGAAAGAAATGAGAGAAATTAACAAAATTATTACTTGATTTTAAGATAATTAACATTGACATGTCCCAATAGTAATCATTATCAGCAATATTCTATAGAAAAAATGTGTAAAATTTGTTTCTAGTTGTGAATATATCAATAAATTGATGGTTTCAGTTATTATTCCTTAGAGTCTGACTCTAAATGAGACGAAAATAATTGTATAGAATAATAAGTAATGACAATAATATTATAAAGTATATGTTTTGATGGCGGATAGTGGATTTTGGAAAAAAAATTAGAAACATCATATACTGTATTCGAAATAAAAAATGGAATCATGATTGATCACATTTTTGTGGGTAACCTTCAAATGAGCTTATCACTCTTTTCTTATTTCCATACTGTTCGTGGATGTTCTACTGTTATTCAGAGAAACTTCATGGAAGAATGTTCATGGACAGAGTATCCATGGATTATACAGAGTTGAAGAACAGAGTTTGTCCTTCCCTCTAGTGAAAAGTGCATTATAGTATTTTAGAAAATTCAGTATAATGAAGGAAATTCAACCTAATTCAAAGTGAATTAACGGAAACAGTTGTAATATTATTTCAGCTTTCGAGAGATGCAAATTATTGGATTATATGAATAATAAAAATGTACATTTATTTATCCTTAGTTATAATAATTAATTGGAGGGTGGAAATTGAACTTTTTGATCAAATTTATGATCTCGTGCCGTATAACGAATAACATGGAATGAGTGAGAAAATGGTTTTTTGCTCTCGTGATCGATAAAATATTCAACAAGCGCTGTTTGAGAATCTTTTGAACTTTACAAAATAATCGCAGCAAAAATTCTTTTCAACCGGTATTTGTTTTTCTAGTTGGATACGATGCTCTCCATCCAACTCTAGTCATTATTCTCCCGAATTTCATTCCTGCATCCCATTCCATTCCACGTTTAACTACACCATTACTCTTCCTGCACCACTTCACCAAATCTCTCTCTTTCATTTTCTCATTCTCTTCTCTCAAATCTCTCTCACACTTTTCTCCTTCCTCTGACGCTCGATTCTGGGTCAAAACAATCATTTTTCATAGTCCGATCCGGCACTTCCACTCTTATAAAGCATAAAATATTTATTCTTTATCTGTAATATCGTTGTCATTTTTCATTACTGCTCCATCGAAGTTTCAGTAGCAGTGATCCACGAGTAATTTAATCCAATTCTGTTCCACTCTGCATGAAGTTAGACTTTTAAACTCGTTCTGGTAATAATTTATCATCTTGATCGATTAAAATGTCATCCGTAGTTGACAATTTGCCGAGCACTATACACGAATCGATATTAATCTGGCAGAAAGGTGGGAATAACATTTTTAATAACGTCGTGTATTGATTGTTCATGTAATTCCTCGTTGCCTCTAAATCCTCCAATGATATGAGATGGAGTCAGTAAATTGGATCATATCTTTAAGCTCATCCATCTTCCAAAGAGCTGAATTTAGATCAATATTACAAGTGCTCTATAACCCAGCTTAATACGTGTTGAGCTATATGTCTACATGCTAATTTAATTTTTCGATGAAAACATGGTTAAAAAGTTGACTATCGATTATTTCCATCCAAATACGTATAAGTACAGAAATTTTATGAAAATGTTTTGAAATAATACACTAATGCGATACTCAAAGAGCTTGTTCGCGTGTGGATGCATGAATGCACTAGAAAGAAATCTTCTCAAAAATGATACATGAATAACACGATAATTAAATATAAAATAATTTTATCATCTAAGTTCAACACTAGAATACATTTATATAGATATGGTCGAATTTTAAGTAATCTATTGAGTTCCGAGTGACAATAGATGGATCTAGATCCTTTAGTTCTTTATTAAACTGAGATGATGCATACAGTCCTATCTAGTGGTAATAATGTTTCTTCGATAACACTCGTAAATGTTATCATAATATTCTAGTCCAAACTAACCTACACTGAACAAGTAAATAGGTAACTCTTTTTTCCCTCGAATATTTACTTTCACAATATATATCTCAAACTCCTTCGATGACAAATAATATTAGTCTATGGACTAGAATAATATTATTGTATGTTTCCAATATATGTTTTAAGAGAATCTGAGAAGTTTGTGTGTCAAATATTATCACTGTATTCTCTGATTTAACTCACTGATCTGTTGATTTTCTGTTCTCTATAGACCTATCTCTCTCATAATTGAAAGGACCTGTACAAAAAAATAATATCAAATGAGCCAGTTCCGAGAATTCGAGAGCAAATGAAGCTCGAATTCCGAGAAAATAAAAGTGAAAATTTTCTTATCATAGGAGGTAGAATAAGAGTAGTATGTGAGATTGCATTTTCAATTCCAAGAATCAGTTTTCATCATAATCTTCTCATCATCAGCTCCCATCATCCACTTTTTTAAAGTGAATACTTCATACAATGAAAGATTGAGCTAACGCGAATTGGAACTGATATTTTAATAGTAGGATAGTAGAATGTGGTTTCATAATGGATTGATCACAAGAAATTGAAAGCATGAAGTCTGTGGAAGTGATTAAGATGAACGTCCTCGAATTCTGCACAAATAAAACTGATACTACAGTAATTCTATAACTCATAAACTTTGTGTTTCTTGAGAGGAATCTTTCGAAACAAATATCTCTAAAATATTCTAATATCTATCTAAAATTTCTCTAAATTTACAAATTTAAATAATTTTTCTCACTAGGTATTGAAAATGATGGATTTTTTTCATCACATCTAAACAGCTGTCACTTCTTGTCACATCATCCCTGTTTCCCTGTTTTTGATGTGAAACTCTATAGTCAACTACTAGAGAGTACAGTCCTTGTCAAGTAGCTCATCTGCTGGCACGGTCAAAAAATCACCCTTTGATATCCCTCTTTATAGAATTAGTGAGTTTTCTGAAATGAGTGGCTGTGAGGGTTACAATGTTGAACATATTGGGGAATAACCTTTGGGATAATCTTTGGGATGTATTGTACTTATTTGTTTATGCTGCATGCATACATTAAATTGGACATAATATAAGATATATTGGAAATAGAAGTAGACATATTATATGAATAGACATCAGTCATGGTGAAAAAAGTCATTTCATAAAGACAATTATAAATCCCGAGCTCAGAAACCGGCCCTTAATTAATGTTCGACTACTGTAACATTGTATTTTGTATTTTGTATATTTATAATGAATTTTGTGTTTGACCTGGCTCATGTAGTGATATACTCTGGCTCAAATAAATATCATTGAATCATTGAATCTCAAATTCCCTTATTTTAGAAAAATATCCCACATGATCCGAAATCATCACACATACCAGTGCATCATGCTGGAGGAATCTCCCCCACGTTTCAAGACCATCGAATCAAATAATTTCCAATTTCTTCTAGATGGTGAACTTGTATTTTTGAAATTAATTGGTAAAGGGAGAACGTCGAGTGCCAACCAATCATGCGCAGTATTGTGATAATGAAATTAAGGCTTAGCGACTATGAAAAGACTGGAGTGCTCTCCAAGTGGAAGAACGACCCCTGTTTTATTATAGCTCACTGGCTGCTCATTATATCATGCATAGTGTAGGGTTTACATGGACATGGGGCCGGGTTTACATGTGGCACCCTGTAATTAACGCTTCAGATGCCAGTCAGTCAACTTGTTAACGCCTGCTGATCTTCTGGATAATAGAAGCGCGTTCTTTATCTTGGCAACCCCACTGCAGACTTGGCATTATACTCTACAAATCCAACAAGATTACAAGTCTTGAGTTATCAATCCTCCCTGGTCTGGTGGATAGATTGCTAGAGATCACGGTTCAAACCCACTCATAGCCAAAGATTTTTGAGCAGTTCACTCCCGTGTTATCAGATGGGCATGTTAAATGATCGGTCCCGGCTGAAGTATGACAGTCATAAGGCTCATTGACGGCTTAAATGATTTATTATGGCGAGGTGGAACTTCCGTCAGGGACTCCCCACCAATAAAAGCCATACGAATATTATTATTAATCCTCTTCCAGCCCAAGATTCACAGAAATGCATGGAGTTGAGAAAGGGTACGAACAGAACGGTCAGGTCGATATTGCGCTTTCAGATTAAGTCGCGATCATGGACCTTTATATAACACTGATGTCTCCAAAATGACCTCCTACGGTTTGCCTCAGGGAACGGTACTATCACCAATCCTCTTTATATTATATGTCAATGACTTATTAAAGCTGAAATTAAAAAACGCCACAACTATATCATTCGCAGATGACACTGCAGCTATTTTCCATGGGGAATCTTGGACTGGGGTACATGAAATTGCAGAACAGAACTGTTTGCTCATAAAAAATTGGTTGGACAGAAACACCCTGAGCCTGAACATTGAAAAAACCAATTACATCACCTTCGCATTCAATACAACTGGTAAACCTGATGAGAATTTAAATCTGAAACTCCACTCAAACTGCAACAATAACTGCACCTGCCCTACTATAAAAAGAGTCAAAAGTACCAAATATCTAGGTGTCCAAATAGATGAAAATTTGAAGTGGGACATACACATAAAATTTATTTGCAGAAGAATGAGATATCTATCCTATAAATTCTACGAAGCAAAAAAAATTCTGAACTCAAAACATCTAAAAATGGTTTACTTTGCACTGGTCCAGTCCATAATTCAGTATGGTATATCCGTATGGGGGGGCTGTTATAATTCTCACTTAGAAGAGCTTTTCATAATTCAAAAATCAATAATCAAAACAATTTTAAATAAACCCAGACTTTACCCAACCGACTTGACTTTCAAAGAGTTTAATGTGTTAGCAGTTAGGCAGTTGTACGTAATAAATGTAGCGAAATATATAATCAAACATAAAGCTAATTTTCCTTGCACAAATAACACAATCAATAACCTGTACAATCTGAGACCCTCCTCAAATAAGTATCTTATGTACAATACAAACATTGAAACCATCAGAAGACAACTTATATATTTAAGCACTAAATTGATAAATAAAATTCCTGAAGAATATATCTGCTGCGGTTATGTTTCTTCCACTTTATAAAATTGTGTCCAACTTTCATCAATACAATCATTTACAAACAGGATATTTATATGTCTCTTTTCTGTATAGGACTACTTGTAATATGTTGTGATAAAATTTTTCAAAAAAAGGTAGGCTTACTGAGATTTTTATTTTCTTTATATTTAGGATATTTATAATTAAACAATCTATTGTTTGACTATTTTTAATTGATGCAAAATAGAATAAATAATCGTGAAACTCAAGAAGATTTTGCTCAAAAAATCTAAAAAAATAAAACATGAAATTAATATTTGGATTAAAACGAACTATTTTTTCTACCTGCAAATTAAACAAAGTAAAAAAGGAACTTAGTTTTTTTTGTGTGCTCACTTACCAATCTAGTGTGGACCTTTTTATTTATTTTTCTTTATTAAATTAACTATCCTATCATCCCACCTCACCTTTTTTCCCAATCCTTTATTTTCCCTCTCAAGGATTGAAAGCGTTCCTAGTACATGGGTAACCATAGTTGGAAGAGCTTCAATCCCACCCTTTTTTTTTTACACCAAATTCTGAATTAGCATCTTGTACGGACATTTTTGTTTTTTTTGTACTAATTTTGCTAGTTGTTTATTCTTGTTGTAATTTAATATTACTTGTATTTTATGTATGTGTGTAAAGGAAAATAAATTGAAATTGAAATTGAAAATTGAACACAAAATACATTGTAAAGCATGTGTTATTGTAACACATCTGAGCCAATAATTGCAGAATACAATGTCTGCAGAAATACTTCAGTACATTCTTCAAGTACATATTGTATAAATGAATAAAGAATAAAGATAGAAACTGATTTGACATCCAGGACAACCGAAAGAGTAAGTTAGATTTTAATAGTATTGATTGGATTGAGGAGTTAGTTGAAAGATATTATCATTGATATGAGACCATTATGATAATATGGTAAAAATAGAACCGATTCCATTATTCACATGGTCAGCAACAAACTACTCAGTGAACTTGAGTAGTTTACTGGATACCGTTAGTCTCAAATACGGTATATTATTGCAGGTTGGCACGCAAATTGAGAGCATAGTCATGAAAGATATTATATTCTGCTTTGCGTATGCTCAACAATAATCTAGTCTCTATCAACTTTTGTTGACAAACAGCTTGTCTAACTCATGATATTATTCCTGGAAGTTCAATAATAATATGATAGTATTGATAGACGTCTTCAGATTCTATAATTTTCCTCGCAGAACTCCACGCACCTGATTCCTCTGTTAGAGAAGGGGAATGTCTGAAAGTTAGATGCTATCTCCCACTCATTACAGCTTCCAATCGCGATAAACTAGTAATTTCCCATTCTTATCAAGATAGGAAAGTACAATATACCATTAATCCTGTGTCTCCTGGCGCATTTGACACATTAAATTGTCTAGTTAATGTACCATAAAGCCAGCAGCTTATGAGTTAGCATTCCGGCTTTATGTGGTCTGTACACAGACAGTACACAGCAGCACTATGTAACAAGTAATTCGATCAGATCACGTGATTATGGTCTTAATAGTGGTTGGCGGCAGAGGGGAGGAGACAAGCTTCAACTATAACTATAACACCCACAGTACTATAACTAACCTGATAACTATAGTTGATCTACTTCAGTTGTTGCAATTTGCAGTGTAACAGTTGTAAGAAGCGGCTTCCGTCATGTTGATTCACGTAACTGATTCATACGACGCCATATTGGAATTGTTCCGCCTCATTTCACACCTTCTAACTCCATGTTTTTACACTATTAGTAATTTACGGTATTGACCTATCATGATCTTGAAAATGAGAGAGCAGTCCAATAAGGGATAGATACTACAAGAGTGGTATTTTTGTTCAGTTGCCAACTCTCACCTCCGATCAAAATCACTCTCCAACGAAATTTTCATTTATGGAGAGTTCGTCATTGATGCAGTGATGAAAAATATTGGAAAATATCCATCGATTCCTGTAATATTTTGACACAGAGTTCCTGGGAACTTCCACTGAACAGTTATTTTTCATTGATTCCTAAGATATTATTTAAATTATCTATACTATAATAAAGTAAATAACTGGCTTATACAGGTAAGGGATAGGAAATTCGCGAATGACGCATCATCATGTTTAAACTACTTGACTGGTTAACTTGGAATTTTGCATATAGATTCTTAATCAATCAAGGATGGTTATAGGCCTATTTCCAATTCTTCAAAATTTTATTACGTCAAGTTTCGCGTTATCCGCTAGTCTCTAATAAAATTAAGACGTAACATCAACCCATTATACAAATCAGCCTACTCTTACCAGTTCCAGATTTCTGAAATATTTACTTAAAAAAAACAGTTCTTGAAAACTTCTATCAAGGAACTATTTCGTATTGATTCCTGGAACTTTAGAGAGAGTCTGATTACTAACCGATGATACGAAATATTCTTACCAGATCCACGAGATCTGTGATTAATATTATTTATTGAAGCCAAATACTGAGTGACGTGAATGCGACCAGATGATGGCTTCCTACTGTACGGAACTTGGATGAGTGGATCAATCCGATGAGCCCAAAAGATATCCAAGTAATTTGAAAATCCAAGTCCTTTGTGAATTAACAAAGTATTTGAAGAGGATTGGAGGTGATTTTGAGTACTGTAGCCACCTGTATTATCAGCTACGCTTGTAACGAGCCTACATCATTAATAAGGTATCGATTTCAAGGAGCCTTTTATCGTGAATGAATTTCTATCTATTATCATCATCATTAATATTATTGTAGAGCAGTCCACTTGTGGCTCCTAAACATATTATTCATTCAGCTTCAGTCAACATTTTTAAAATTCGAATTCACACGATTTCAATGTTGGATTGTGGAGAGAGCTCCATATTTATCTTCTACTTTATGAATAGAACATATTTCCATGCTGAAAACGAGGAATTCTTGTTCGTCCTCGCCATATGCATTGTTGGAAAAGTAAAATTGAACTCGGTTATATATGTATTATTCATATGCAAATAGTATGTCTGCTGGAAAATTGAATAAGGTTTGGAATATGGAGATGGAAATCTCACGACAGATAAAAGTTAAGGGAATGCTGGAATTGGGGGAAAAGTAGAAAAAGAAAATACCGAATCAAGATGCGAATAAGAGAGGGATAGAGTGGTAGAGGGGGTGAGGAACACTACAGAATGTGATAAAAGCAGACATGCCGGGAGATTCTTCTGTAACAATCTAAGTTTTATAGAAAATTCTCCAACCCCGCGTTTTGGATTCTCTCTATAGTTACACATGATGTCGCAGTACAAAGCATTATATTAGAATTCCATTTCGAATCAGAAAGTCTATTCAAAACCGTATTGCTCAATTTATTGTAACGAAGTATCTGAAAGTAATAAGATGCAAGAATATTGGCAATTCAGGTCGCAAGTTCAGAATGAAAAGATATCATAGTCTTGAAAAGGCCTTATTTCTATCAGAATGATTATATAAGATAGAATATATTGTCAATTTATATTGTTCAATTCAATTCTGGAGGAATACCACTACATCGTATACCATACAATCAAATTATTATAAATACATTCCAATGGCAACGCGATCTACAGTTAACCGTTCAGTTCACTGCCATCGGAGTGCCATGCCACCAACGCCTCACAATAAGGTGTTACAAGAAGGTTGATCGCGAGCGCGACCTGAACTTAAAGCTAAACATTGACCTGACCGATAGTCCTCCATCTTACATTGTGCTCTATTATTACATCTTACACCTTGAGAGCGCTCGGCTAACAAGTTTCTAAAAAAATTTCAAACTACCCAGTAGAGATCACAATGATGAATAGGCCTACTGTATAAATGGAATTGATCTCATCTTTTTACAATATAACTGACACATTGGATATATGTATAGTAATATAATTGGATATTATTGGGAAAAAATTGGAAAATTAATTATAGTCATGGTCCGACAAATTGTGAATACATTACATTTAGAGCCATGTTTAGTAGTTACACCATTTTCAATTCGACAATGATTGAGAATGACTCAGCAATTGATTATTATGAGCTTGCTTCAATAATTTCTATTATTGAGGTATCAATCTTCAATCTACAGTCAGGCTATTTATCATTCTTCTGAACATATCACACATGAACCGTTTTATGTTATTACATTAATTTGTCACTTAACCTCACTTATACTCACTTAATTATCAATAGTTATTTGTGCAACTAGTGCGCAAAGTGACAGTTTGCTGCACCGAAAGAAACGTTTACGCCCGAGCCGTAGGCGAGGGCGGAATGGTTTCTTGAGTGCAGCAGAGGAACTTTGCGCACGTATTTCACATTAAGTTTTTCCTACAGTTACCATTGAATATGAAAAGTGGGTAATTATGGGTAAAATTGCCTGAAATGCATCAAATGTTTTTCTGTGTAATTTTATTATTGATAAAAACCTTAATCCTAGAATCCTAAATCCTCGTTGTCCTTGGTTATAATATATAATGAATAATAATTAGCGCGTTGTGCTTCGTTGCACCTCTGCTCACTATAGCAGCCACAGCAGTCACTGTTACCAACTTCATTTTGATTTTGCTGCACTGTTGCTCCATATAACCTACTAAGTATTTGGCGTTGCCATGTTGCAAATCTGGAGTGCAGAAAAATTTTTCCCGCACTAGAGCGGAAAAGTGATTCTTTGCGTTCTGTAATCAGTGCAGCAATGGCCACTTTTCAACGTAACTGTAGGAAAACTCATTTGCTCACGTATAATATTATTCCAATATACATCCAGCCAACCTTTCTGAGCAGGAATAAAAAATATTGTGAGATCACAATTATTGCCTACCTTCCTTCTCTTGTATTTCGATCACCCCTTGGTTCTCAAATTCGATAATCATCATTATCGTTTTTCTTACTACAACGGCTCTCTGATTCCCTCGCGGTTTTCAAAATTCGCAATCTGAAATTGAATGTTTGTGAGGGTTGGTGAGGGGAAGCAATGCAATATGTCCAATAAATGAGTTGAAGGTGGATTGAAGATTGAGTCAAATGGTTTTGAAGGGGAGCTGAAGGGTATCTAAGGGTGGGAGTGAACGATTGCGAGTGAGAAAGATGATATTAATAGAGTGAGATGAGTGATGAGGAGAAGGAAAAACTGTAGTTGATAAGCGTGATTTGGTGGTCCCGGGCATATTGATTTTACCACACTCCTCAACCTACTAAAACTTGCCACAAGAGGGGTGTGGTTCCCAAAAGCTTCCCATCCTCCTCCTCTGTAAACCACCCTCCTCCAACTTATCCACCCTCTTTTATATGTCTGTTTTCTTACTGTAATAGCTTTCGTTGTTGGATGGGCAAGGAGTGTGGAAGAGGAGGTGGAGGAGGATGACGGGGAGAAGAAGGAAGTAGAAACTCTCATCGAGAACGATTCCATTTTGAAATGAAAAAGAGAGAGCGTCGATAGAGTCTGTACAAAGTAAAGAGTACCTTTCAAAGAGTGAACATGTGCTTGTGCATTAATGCTGTGAACAAGAGAGAGAGAGATGACTTGTGTGAGTGTGCGTGTGTATGAGAGCTGTTGTACATGTGTGCGGAAGAGTACCGTTCAGTTGAATTATTTACATAGAGAAGGCTACAAAGATATCGAACTGAAAGCAATTGAAGTGGAAAGTATGAAACTCGAATGGAGTGTGTTATGGAGTTTTCGGAATTGTTATGTTTCCTTGATGATATGAAATGTTAACATTGGAGTGAGCTATAATATCAAAAAGAAATAAAAAATAAATGAGTGTAGCACTATTCCTCATACTGTAATATCACATCTCAGTTAGTATCTCGTTATTGAAACTCGTTATACTTTTGCATACTATATTCAGAAAGAAATAAGCGAATAGAACGTTTCGAGGTAAAATGATATTAGTAATGAGCGTTGATAAAATATTCACAAAATTGTTTAGGAGAGAAATAATGCTCCGTTTGGTTGAATTGAGAAAAATATTTTACATAGAGAATTCCCCAGATTGATTGTCCCAGACCAGTTCCATAGTAAAGGGCCGATGGCACGGAAATCTTGGTTTATTCAACCACAGCAAAATGACGTCATAATACTGACATCAATATTCAATAGGTTCTCGTCGCATTAATTCCTATAGATGCTATCATTATACGTTGGATTTAATTAGGACTATTATGCAATTTGTCATGTCTTCTTTACCTTAACCAGTTGTGGTTTCATCTCATAGTGATGGACCTAATAGAGTAATGTACCAAACAGCATATTCTACTTTTCAAGCTATAGAATTGCATCGAAAAAAATTGAAGTTACTCACATTATCAAATAATTGTTAATGTCACTCAAAACACTTCATTTATTTATTGAAAATGGATTAATTAAATGTAGTTGCTCAGTGTCTTATCGCACGCTTCGGATTAGATCATGCTTGGAAGGGTGCAGAAAGTTGTTTTGGAATATCGCACTCACGAATGACATCCGTCTGTTGTATTCAAAGGGTTCGGGACAGTATCACTAACTCTCAGGAATGTTCTTCAAAATCACTATAGATTGAAGATATACGGATAATTAGAGTCTATAATCTGTGTTCACTCTTTTTCTATAGAAAACACATTTCAATCATCTCCCGGAACTGATAAGAAAATCAGTTAAACCATATCAAAATCTCCTTCGAATTTATCATTCTATCACAACTGATATCAATCTTTCAATCAAAACGTGTCTTCAATGTTCTCAACTCCTTTTAATACTTTCTTTGTAATAGTATCTTCCAACTAATACGATGTTTTCATAACTCACAGTTTTCTAACAGTGAAAGAAAAAGATTAAGAAATTGTCAAAAAACCACTGATTCATTGATAATTAGAAAGACCGGTTTCGGTTATTACACCATTGTCAATCTCTGATAAACATCGGAGATTGACAATGGTGATTGTCATCAGAGATTGTCATCAGGTGTTTATCAGAGATTGACAATGGTGTAGTAACCGAAACCGGTCTTTCTAATTATCAATAAATCAGTGGTTTTTTGACAATTTCTTAGTCTTTTTCATTCAATATGAATAGTTACCACAATATCAACTTCTCAACTACAGAAAAAGTTTTCTTAACAGTAGTTAATACTTTCATCAATAATCAAAATTATTATGTACACAAACTGTGGTGGGGGAAGGATCAGTCATGGTCTATTCTGTTGATTCTCCTCCAATTATTCCAATAATTTAAATATGGAATCAGAATTGATAAATCATTTATTTATTTATTTATTAGAACAGTCACAAACACGATATTTGGAAAGAGAAACAGGCAATTGCCCAAAACTTCTTCAATTCCTTGATTTTGGCACATAAATAGTCCAAAGTGAGGTTAAGTTTAAAATTTCTGTTTTCACCAAAGATTAACACTCAGAGAATACGTATTCGAGATATGACTGATGAATTTTGAATTTCGAAGGGTTGATAAGAGCCGGAAATAACACTAAACAATCCGAAAGTTTCAATAATATTAACGGTATTTATTAACTGTTTGATAGGATGGAGGAAATGCTAATGCGAGATGGAATTTAAAATAGGATGGTAACTGTTTGTCATTTGGTGACGAATGCCGTCATAGGCCTATTTCATCCCTATTTATCTATTCCATTTAACAATTCTATATTCAATTGATTAAAATTAAACTTACAGGAGAGCCCAAAACATTCTTATTCTCACTTTGATAAATTGATTATCGAACTCTTCAAGTCATATTTACATGACACTTTCAACAGTCAGAAAAAGACTAGTTTTTTACAAACTAGTCAATCAACCTGGAAAGAGACAATGGAGGAAGAAAGGGATGGAGAATGGGGAATAGAGTAATGCCCTTATCTGAATATGATTTTGGGGAATGTCCCGTATTCGATCTGATAATAGATAGATCACAATGTATGCTCCTGATTATGGGCTTGATCATTCAATTACAATAACCCACATTGTGGATGAGGTGAAAGAGGTAAACAGAGAGGGAATCTTTGCAATAGACAAGAAGTGATTTAGAGCGAGAGAGTGTGAGTAGGAGAGAGATGAATGAGACAGATATGAAGCACAATACACTTGGAGATAAATGGAACAATCATTACGTATAGCAATAACATAGCGGGTGGAATTTGTGTTTATAGATGGATGTTGTGAAGATGATGATGGAATAGATATTGGTGGGGTAATAGTAGGTAAACTGGTTTAGTGGGGATGATGTGGTGAACTGGTGGAGGGGGGGGGGATGAATCGCGGATGAGGGAAAGGATGAGAATGAGTGGGAAAACGGAGACGAATTGATGAGAGGATGAGAAGGAATTGAGAAGATAGAGTGGAATGATAGAATGGGATCAATATAGCCTTAGATCTCACCCTCCATCCCCTTCTCACTCCCCTTAACAAACACCAACAACTTTACTTCCCCCCCCCCCGACCAGCAACTCCTCTTATAAGGGAGAAGTTCCCATCCCATACACCATCTAGCCATTAGTATTATGTGGCGCGCACATTTAATTAATTTAAACTCGGGCAAAGGAGAGGAATACAACACAAACACATATAAACTCGCAAATAGGTTAGCAGCGCTGAATGAGATCGAAATTAGGACGAGACGTGGGGGAGGGAGATTCAAAATGGCGTCATATCAATAACCTACCACTAAGCTCTGTACACCTTGTACTTAGGGAAGAGTTGCAAGTGCTATTGTATTATGGTCCTAGTATCTGCAACTTAATGATCAACATAATCTTGAGAATCGATATTGTTCGAAGCTCAACGATTTTCTCTCTCTTCAATTTGAATTTGGTTTCAGTATCGAAGTTTCAATATAAGAGAAACAAATTATTTACGTGATTCTTTCTCATACCATACATAGTTTTTCAATTCCATGTGAAGATATGCTATTTAATAGCTGAAACCGTTTCTATTTCTTTTTATGTTATGCGTATGTTGAATGAAAAAGACTAAGAAATTTTCAAAAAACCACAGATTTATTGATATTTAGAAAGAGTTTATCAGAGATTGACAATGGTGTAATAACCGAAACCGGTCTTTCTAAGTATCAATAAATCCGTGGTTTTTTGGAAATTTCCTAGTCTTTTTCATTCAATATGAATAATTACCACAATACCAACTTCTCAACTACACAAAGAAAAATTATGCGTATGTGTTAATTTATCAAATTAAATGACATCTATCCATGTATAGTAACTTATGTATTATCAGCTGAAAGCTTTACCATGTAATGATCTCATCCTTGCAATCAAAATTTCAATACCACATGGATATTCTACCATGAGGAGGATGATTCTTGAATAAATTGGAGTGTTGCAGTCTCTTAAAATTTATTTTGAACTCAAAACCGTTTGAACAATAATGGATAAATGCAATTGGGCAGATACAGTACCATCCTTCAATCATCAACTGTTTGAATCCTCCAAAGACTTCAAGACCAACAAAACTGATAAAGAAGATTTCTAGAACAATGAAGGAGATCCCATTTATTAACAGAACTATGGAGCGTGGAGATTTGAATACTTAATAGAAAATTTTCGAAGAGTATGTTCATAACCTTTAGAACAGTTGAAAGCACTGTTAGTTTTAGAAGGGAATCCTCATGAATTTGAATAATAGGAAAAGTAAGCAAGTGAAGGATACAGTTTTAACTTTTCTAGATTTTTTTCATGATGTAAATTTCATTCACGATGTATTATGAGAAATTCTATTATGAGATTCCATAGCGTGTTCGCTAAAAGATTGAATACGATTTTTAAGAAGCTCTATGAACGTTGTATCCACCAAATTGGGGAATTTTGGATCGTTTCCAGAATCAAACCAGGGACTGAGCCATTACGAATTGAGTAGAGATTGAGGCTAGTTTCCAATTAAACGCTTCTCCTTGTCCGATTGGCGAATTTCCTTGGCTGGTGGTTTGGGGCTCTGAAACAGGATGAGCTACGACATAGTAGGGTACAATATAGTGAAAAGGTAGAGAGCAAAGTAAGTGACAGTGGACAAGAGTAAATGAGAAAGGGAAAAGCGATGGATGAGACTGAGAATAAAGGCCGGTTGTGCAGGAAACCTTAGAAAGAAAGAGGCACAGAGTTTGATGGAGGGTTATGGAGGATAGAAGGAGAAGAAAACGATAATAATTCAGAGAAAGATAGAACTGTGGTAAAAGAAGCATAGGTTTAGAAAAAATATTAATATCATAGATGTGTGAAAGAGAGAGAGAGAGAGTGATCTGGAAATAAAAAGTATGAGAACAGATGAATGAGAGGGTGGTTGAGAGTAGTATAGAGACAATACAGAGAACGTGCAGGGACAGAATAGTGTAAGTGTTGTGAGAATGAGAAGGGAAGGGAAGGATCAGGATGGTGTGAAAGTCTTGCAGCTCTGGAGAGCGCAAAGGAAAACAAACAAATCAGAAGAGGGAATGGAAATATGATAAAGTACAGTACTTCTTCTTCTATTTTTTATGTTAGCAAATGTTGAAGAAATAGAAGAACAAAAACGTGAGAGGAATAGTTATTTGTGCAACTAGTGCGCAAAGTGACAGTTTGCTGCACCGAAAGAAACGTTTACGCACGAGCCGTAGGCGAGGGCGGAATGGTTTCTTGAGTGCAGCAGAGGAACTTTGCGCACGTATTTCACATTAAATTTTTCCTACAGTTGCCATTGAATATGAAAAATGGTTGATTATGGGTAAAATGATGGCTGAAATCCATCAAATGTTTGTCTGTATAATTTTGTTATTAATAACAACTTTAATTTATTTCAAACTTGATAATCCAATTGAAAATTAATAATCGATAATTAATTCAAATTAAGAATTAAATTAATTCAATCAATTTGAAAATTTGATTATTTGAATATTTTTGAGTATATCTCAATTTCTAAATAATTTTTCAACCAATCAATTTATGAATGAAAAAAATATTATTTGAAATAATGAATAATACTCAAAATGTATATTTCAATAAGTTCTCATTTTTATTCATTTGAGAATCAGAAAAAATATAGATAGAACAAATTCACATTCAAAATACAAGCCAAAAATGTCAACAGCTGATTGGGATGGCTGCAAGATGATACGCAAAGTTTTAAGAGTACTCAAAGTAATACTTTGCGCACTAGAGCAGAAAAGTGATTCTTTGCGATCTGTAATCAGTGCAGGAATGGTCACTTATCAAGGTAACTGTAGGAAAAAATAATTTTCTATTATTTTCTTTATTTTTCAGTTGATGGTTATTTTATTTATCAAATAAATTTATTTCTGTAATTATACATAAGGTGAATTATGTGAACAAACAATTATTTTTTGTCATAAATTTTGTATTAATGTGCAAAATAAATGAATTGTGAATGGAATTGAATTGAAAAAGAGAAAGAACTCAAGAGAAAGGAGAAGTAGGATGAATAATGGTAGTACAGTATGAGATATGGAGGAGGTTGATTTGAAACTACTACAGAATGAATTAATCGATTTATTTTTCAAATATAGGTGGGGTTCAAGATTGATTGATAGTTTTTTATGCACAGCGAGGTTTGATAAAACCTATTGGCACGTCTAAATAATGATAGTACAGTATGAGCTATGGAGAAGGTTGATTTGAAACTACTACAGAATGAATTAATCGATTTATTTTTCAAGTTTGATTGATAGTTTTTCATGCACAGCGAGGTTTGATAAAACCTATTGGCATTACAGTAAATTAAAAAACTGTAACTGTTTATCTTTGTCAACAAAGATAAGATGATAAGATGAAAAATTTCAACTTTCTCAAAGTTGCAGAAGAACAATAGGTGGTAAAGAAGGTACAATTGAATGAATGGGATGTCATAGAAGGTAGGGAAGAGGAAGGGTTGAAGTTAGAGGAACCATTAGCACCCCTTTATATTGTATCTGATAAGGGATTTCAAGTGATGGCCCGTTTTATGAAATACTAATTGCATTTGATGGCGCCAACCGAGCCCTGCCCTGCTGGGGCCGCGGAAGTGAATGACGATGCCCAAAGAGGACGGAGTCGGTTAATTCATGGCTGAGGCCCCCATGGACTTTCGACTGTCCGTGAATTATGCAGGCACGGCGACCGTGACCGGCGGTCATCCGTCCTTTCGCCTGTCCGGCACGTCATCAATATTCTACGCTCCGGACGTGATTGCAAAGCAAAGCTTGATGCCGCTGCTGCCGCCGTCGCCTTCTCATTGCATTCATACAGCTGCTGTAACATACGAATACTGCGACACATTCATTAGACAAATGCACACCAAATTTGAGTGGTAGATTAATTGTATCAAGAGCAAACAATGAGAGGAATCAACGAAGACAGTCAAAAGATGGCTTTTTCGCAGCCTTTGAAATGATATTATATAATAATCAACACAAAGCACACTCTATCACCACATCGTGAATTCAGTTGAGAGCACATTGCGCTGATAAGCTATCACTTAGATAAGTTAAGAATCATGCGCCTGGTACTCCCGTTGGAAGGGTGACTGCTTGAGTCAACTCCTCTGAACAACTTATGATTGTGAAATCGCTTCCCGGTGGTTCGGAACTCACCTAAAACTGTAGGTACATTCAATTCTCATTATCATCCGCCTCATTAACAAGGAAGAGTCTACAGCTCATGTGGGTATTACCCTCCTTAAGGTGCGTACAGATATACGCTCCGCGAACATGAGCAATTCACTTTCAATCAGCTGATTATATCTGTATTTTTACAGAAACGGTAAGATATAGTTATAAAAAGCTTGACATCAGCTGATTAAAAGTGAATTGCTCATGTTCGCGGCGCGTAAATCTGTACGCACCTTTAGAAAACAACATGATCATATTATAGATAAACATAATTACAGATAAAAGTTTTTTAAAATTGATGGTTCATAAAATCACTTCACTTATATGGGCTACTTTATTCAAATTAATAAAAACAATATGAAAACTTGTAGTACCCTTTTTTATTAAAAAACTTTAAGATATTTTAACGTCTAGTATCGACCATTAGTCATTTTCAAGTTGAAATGTCTTTAAGTTCATTTTCAAGTTAAAATGTCTTAAAAATGACCAATGATCGAAACTAGTCGTTGGAATATTTTAAAGTTTTTAATAAAAAAGGGTACAACAAGTTCTCATATTGTTTTTAATAATTTGATAGTGCTAGTATGTTAATAAGCTGATAATGGGTTATGATTTTTGTGAATTAAATATTGCAACTCCGATACATTGAAACTTCTCTTGAGATTATTGACTGAGCGAAGTGAGGTCTAAAATTCAAGTCGACGGTTTGGCATTTCTCTTAATGTTAAAATGTTTATATGTTGCGCATTTACGGCAAAACGCGGTAATAGATTTTCATGAAATTTGACAGGTATTTTTTAATTGCGCGTCGACGTATATACAAGGTTTTTGGAAATTTTGCATTTCAAGGATAATATAAAAGGAAAAAGGAGCCTCCCTCATACGCCAATATTAGAGTAAAATCAGACTATAGAATTATTCATCATAAATCAGCTGACAAGTGATTACACAGATGTGTGGAGAAGCCAGTCTATTGCTGTATTTCCATAAGGTCTATAGTTTCAATCAGGTAATTGTGGATGAGAATACTGCGTGAGGTCTACTGCTCACAGAACTACTAGTTCTACTGAGGAATCCATGTACTTGTGGATGATATTTTTGTGGAGTAGTTGTCGAAGCATAGTCGTCATTTTGCTCTGTGGAAGACGTACTTATTTTTCTGTAAGACAACCGGACGATGACTTTATGGATGTTGGCCATAAACGACAATGGATTGCTGTCTAGCACTCACAATATAATGTGTCGACAATATAATGGAACAGGGCATCTTTGGATTGGGGCCAAGCAAAGGCACTAACACAGAAATATGAATGAGAACAAGTGAGCTATAATGCTATGAACAAATGGACATCGTTTTGTCTTCTTTGTTACAAGTCAACAACAGTACATAAGCTGGTTCTCATACACACTCATTGAGTCTCAATAAATAACTCTTTGATAATATCCATCTCAATTGAAGGTGAATTTTTCAGTTTGAATTTGATGATTTTCAAGTTTGTGAGAGTAATAATACTTTAGTGAGGTCCAAGTTAAAATGTCTTAAAAATGACCAATGGTCGAAACTAGTCGTTGGAATATTTTAAAGTTTTTAATAAAAAAGGGTACAACAAGTTCTCATATTGTTTTTAATAATTTGATAGTGCTAGTATGTTAATAAGCTGATAATGGGTTATGATTTTTGTGAATTAAATATTGCAACTCCGATACATTGAAACTTCTCTTGAGATTATTGACTGAGCGAAGTGAGGTCTAAGATTCAAGTCGACGGTTTGGCATTTCTCTTAATGTTAAAATGTTTATATATGTTGCGCATTTACGGCAAAACGCGGTAATAGATTTTCATGAAATTTGACAGGTATTTTTTAATTGCGCGTCGACGTATATACAAGGTTTTTGGAAATTTTGCATTTCAAGGATAATATAAAAGGAAAAAGGAGCCTCCCTCATACGCCAATATTAGAGTAAAATCAGACTATAGAATTATTCATCATAAATCAGCTGACAAGTGATTACACAGATGTGTGGAGAAGCCAGTCTATTGCTGTATTTCCATAAGGTCTATAGTTTCAATCAGGTAATTGTGGATGAGAATACTGCGTGAGGTCTACTGCTCACAGAACTACTAGTTCTACTGAGGAATCCATGTACTTGTGGATGATATTTTTGTGGAGTAGTTGTCGAAGCATAGTCGTCATTTTGCTCTGTGGAAGACGTACTTATTTTTCTGTAAGACAACGGGACGATGACTTTATGGATGTTGGCCATAAACGACAATGGATTGCTGTCTAGCACTCACAATATAATGTGTCGACAATATAATGGAACAGGGCATCTTTGGATTGAGGCCAAGCAAAGGCACTAACACAGAAATATGAATGAGAACAAGTGAGCTATAATGCTATGAACAAATGGGCATCGTTTTGTCTTCTTTGTTACAAGTCAACAACAGTACATAACCATAAATAAGCTGGTTCTCATACACACTCATTGAGTCTCAATAAATAACTCTTTGATAATATCCATCTTAATTGAAGGTGAATTCCTTCAGTTTGAATTTGATGATTTTCAAGTTTGTGAGAGTAATAATACTATAGTGAGGTCCACGTTATAATGGCAGTGAAGAAAGATTGGAGAAAAACGTTGCCAAGTCTCTCCATTTTGCCACTGATTGTACACAGCTGTTACTCAATTCATCCCATTAAATTTGATCTAATAATAATTATTATTTCCTTGATAAAATAATCAATTTAATGTCAAATTAATCAAGGAAATATATTTTTTCATAATTTGATTCAAAAATTTGCTTCCATAACAAAGATCAGATTATTATTTTTATACAAACCTGAAATGGCGGCTAATTTAAAAAGCTGTGATACACCAATCTGAATTTCAAAACAACAGAAATTAAGTTATTTGGTAGGTATTCTATTCCAATTTCTTTTAAAAATGATAGAAAAATGAAATCCTTTTCAAAATAATTAATTTCAATGGAAATTATTCTAAAATAACCTTTCAATATCATTTATACCGGTACGAGTAGGTCTAACCTAAACGTGTTGGCTAACTGAAGCATGGATGAAGTCTAGGATGGTTAGTTATCAACTTTTAAAATGTCATATCAGGTATTTTAATTTGTGTTTCTCATACGGTAATGTCTAAAAATTATTTCATTGTTTCAAAAATACATTTTAAATCAATTATACGACTTGTGTACCAAAGTATTTTGATAGAATTAAGAAGATGTTGAAAATGATTGCCAAGCAATTGAAAGTACTCCAGTCAGTAAGTAAAAGTTTTAATATTTACTCAATAATTTGACTGCATGTCGTGTAAAATACATAGAAAAAAGTGTAATTAAGAAGAGTTAGGCCTACTTTTGTACAGTCACTGTCAAAAGTAAAAATTGAATATTCTGGCAAACTGACAACATTGCAAAGCTAGAGAGAGATAGTGCTATCTGTTTTGTTGTATGATAGAAAAGGACAGCAACAGTATTGTCAATCGTACACTGCCATTATAACGTGGACCTCACTATAGATTTATTAGATTCAATTTTCAAAACCCATGGTAAAATCTAGAATAATAAATACCAATTTTCTAATCTGCATCATTATCTTCACTCCACTTAAACTTGATCTTCTCATTACATGTTCTGTGATGTTTCAATACTTATCCATCTCTATTTGAAGAATAATAACAAATTATTAATCCTCCCAATCAATAACTGCATGAGGAAAATGCTTCTAAGGAAACTTCTTTCTTGGAGAGAATGACTCATATGATGATTTTCAAGTTAAGAACAGACTAGAGAGCATCATGGAATTCGCTATGAGCAAGATCTACAGTGAGAAATATGAGAGCTTGGAAATTATAGACGTTCATACAACAGTTGCTGTATTTTGAGGGTCTTTGGAGCTGGAGTTAGATGTAACTTATAAGCGCAGAAAACGAAGCGAGTATGCGAGTGACTCAAGTTTATAATATGGCTGTAGATAAAAATGAATAATTATTCACTAAAGAACCAAAAATTAACTAACAATGATCATAAACAGGATCATATTAATAAAAATGTATGAAAATGGAAATATAACTTTTTTTAAAGAAAAACATTCAATTTTCAAATCGGTACCTGAATATGGCATACCTTCTGATATGTGTTGGACTTTTAATAAGTTTTTTATTATTCATAGAGTTTTCTGTTTTTGGAAGAAATAGGAAGTGCTTTTTTTGGAAGAAGAAGGGTACTATTTTTTATTTTAATCTATTTCATCACTGGAAGTGGCCATTGTTTTTTATAATAGTATTCAGGATCATATTATTCTTTATTTGAAATTTAAATTGATTTTTTAGCACTCAGTATTTCACCTTCTATATTATCTCATTTTATCGTTTCATATGACTTCAAAAGAATTCCACCATTCCTGTCATGAAACAACTAGAATCATTTGAATGATCACTTTGGATGCACTTCAAAGATACAGTGCAAGGTTGACTGCTTTATGTTCAACCTTTTTAGAGTGGACGCTCCAGTAGAAATCATCTCTCACATTGGAATCACAATACATGACAATTATTGTTGATTTTTCAAATGTTGAATGTTTGAATTGTTTTTGTGATAACTGATAGAGCGTTACAGCTCGACACGTATGAACAATCAAACGTGTTCAAAAGTGCTCAGTAGAATGAAAATTCTGATGAGTGTTGCACCACTCTAATAATTTTGGTAACATGCATTGAACAGGATTATTAGAGCTGCACTTGTTCAGTGTTGTCATGATAATGATAGAAAATAGAATGAGGATTGGAGGATAAAGAGGGATGAGGAAAAATTTCAACTGCCTTTTCATCGGCTTCGAACTAAGCACACTAGAGAAGTGAATATAAAGCATGAAATTGTAATGAAATACACGATGTAAAAAGGACTCTTTGAAAAGGTTCATTTGATTCTTCCCATTCTATTCAGCGCTGCGCGGATGAATTGGATGGAGCTCTAGTGAGTTCCTCCTCTTTTCAGAAAGTTGCTTCCATCATTGCAGTAAAGGTCTCTCTCGGCTGTATAGAAACTGACTTCATTCAATATGACTTATTGGATACGGCAATTCTTTTTATTCGCAGCGTTTTTATATATCTGGATAGAAAAATGGAATTGCTGAATTCTACATTTTTTCTTGGACAAAAGTTCTAGTCGGAAAAAGAGTGTTGGGTTCAATGTTTAGTGTAGTAGTTCAATGTTCGAGTCTCCTGACGTTTCCCACTAGCAGAAATTGGGATGTACTATGAATTTAGAGTGTTAACATGATAGTTATGTGTCATGAACATGTTATAAGTGGGTGTTTTTGAGAGAATAGATGAATATAGAAAATTAACTCTATTCTGTGAGAGCATCAATTTTGTTGACGGCTCTTTTAGAAAACGAATGATATTCAATCAATTAATAATATTCCTATGGCTTTAATTGGTGGGGAGTCCCTGACGGAAGTTCCACCTCGCCTGAATATATAATTGAAGCCGTCAATGGGCCTCACGACTGTCATAATCCAGCCGGGACCGAAAATTTAATCAATTAGTCCATTTAATCAATTATTAAATTATTATTCAAATAAATTAATCAATTTTTTCTTGTCTTGAACTGATTCTCTTGGCTCAAACATATAGTTCTAATATTCACAAAATAATGGTGTGAGGCAATTTCTATCAATATTTTTCTTTTTAAAGATGGACAAAGAGATTAATTTTGTTATAAACATTATCTTGAAATAAGTTTAATCCACGCACAGGCAAAAATCCTATAATGGGCATCATTGGCTATCTAAAAGAATGGTAGATCATAGAAATGTTGTTTTTTGTTGAATTTTGTTTTTTGGCTGAGAATGTTGCAATCTGGATACTGGGGAAAGTACCTTTTTCTTTCAAATGAGGAAAAGAGGAATTAATTTTATCATAAATACTATTTGTAATGAGTCAAATACACGCACAAGCAAAAATCCAATACGAGCATCATCGGCTATGTATAAAAATAGTATGATAGATATGAATTTGTGTTTTACTGACTGAGTATGTTGCGAGCTGGATATTGGGAAAATACCTCTGTACCCACAAATATCTGTCCAACCGATATTACAAGCGCTCCTCATTTGATAGTGAGTAAGAGCATAGAATAAAACACATATTTATATAAGTTTTCTCTGGTAAGAGTGAATAGATAGAATTCAAATCATATCACGAATTGAATGATTGCATAACCCGAAATGCTGAGATTTCAAAAAATAAAAATAGAATCCAATTTATTTATGAATATGAATAATTTGTAAGCAAGTCATTATGAAAATGGAACACACATGATTTTCGACTAGATGTGAGTGTAATGTGAATGTGAGTATGTGAGAGGATGATATATACCTTTTTTGATGAGTAGAGTAGGAAGTATTTTTCATGTAGAAATTACATAGAAACAATCTTTTTTATAAACAGTGGGATGAGGAATGGAAAGAGATTGGGATTCTTTATGAGGAGAGGGAGAGAGAAAGAGACAGAAGGAATAATGCCGGAAATTGTATTTTGTCCAATATAAACTTCATTCTTTTGGAAAGCTCAGATGTATTCCCACACATCCATTCGCTCGCTCTCCATTGTAATCATGATGAAAAAAGAGGAGAATAAATTCCCCACTGATGCCTCCCCAAATAACCAAGAGTGAAATTTCCATTTGCATTTTTGTTAGTCTGCTACGAAAATGAAAATATCTAATAGTTTCATGTTCCCCAATATTATTAAAGGCAAGTGGAAAATCTCTTGATATAAATTGATTCTAGCCAGAACCATTCCTAAAATCCCGTATTGCAAACAAGGGTTTGTATTGGATTTCCAGATTTCATTCTGGCAGAATAGTTCTCATTTTTTCTGTCATCGATATATGCTGACGACTAGCAGAAAAATACTTGTTTGGAAAAGGGTTGTATTTGTCTGAGCTGGATTGAAATAGCATTCCATATGAAGCTATCTGATTTTGCTTCACTAGCTTTCATGGACAGAATATTTCATTATCTATATTTATCCATTCTAAGAGGATGAAAGTAATTCTTCAAATTATCTTGATGAATCAAATATTATGACACATATCGCAATATTAGGTATTAAAAACCAAATATTTTTTATATAATACAAAACCAAAGTTAATACAAAATACCAAATTGAAATCAGCTGAGACATTGTCCAAAAGAACATCATTTTTGAGGAAAATCAATAGAAGCGAAAAGAAGGTGCGAACAGACTCACGCGAATTCCACTTTCCATCAGCTCATCATCTGTCTTTGTACAGAAACAGTACCTATAATAAGCAACATCATCAGCTGATGAAAAGTGAGCTGCGCGTGTTCGTGGCGCATAAAGCTGTACGCACCACTACACATCAACTACAATAATATATAGAGATTTTCTCAGAAAAGACCTACCGTACACACTTGAGATTAGAGTTAGAAATGTGTACCAAGTTATGTGTACTCGTTGACCAAGTTTTTTAAAATACTGGGTATAACTGATAGAATATTGTAAATTCAGGAATACTACTTTTTATAGGGACATTTTCCAAAACCATGATTGTTCAACTTTCAGTTGAGTATCAGATCCATGCATGTTTTTTTTAAAAAGGTGTTTTTCTAAAAGCACAGAATATACTGGATGTTACAATTAGCTTGCTAGTTTCTCAATGTGAAAAAACTACTTTCAATGCTGATCTAGTGTTTTATGTGGAGTTTGATCAGGCATTCGTTCTCCACCATCATCTATTCTCCAATGAATTCTAGTTCAGTATCTCCCATAGAAATACATAATTACGGGGTAAATTATTGTTCTCATCATCATTATCACGTCAAAATGCAAGTGTGCTTTTGTGAAGGTGTTCTATTATTCTTCATAGAAATCATAAAACAAATTGAAAGGACTTAATGGTCTTCCAAAGAGAACCTACTTGTTCGCTTCAACTTCTACCAATTTTATGTAGATCCTAAAAGTAAAACTGATTGTTCCAAATTGTCTCTAATAACATGGAACAATTAATTCTAAATGGTCTCTCCCAGTGAGGAATTTCGTTTTATTACCATTGACGTAAAAATTCGTCATCCAACTGAATTAAGCTCTTCTATTTCTTTCTTTGTTGAATTTCCTTTCTTTGTAATCTTTTCCGCTGTATAATCAACTCCCTATTGTTAGCAGTAACGTTAAAAGCTGTTAACGGAGGATTGTTTTGCAATCTTTTCTCCCTATTGTAGTTGCTCTTCCTACTTTCAGAGCTCTTAGTTTAGTCGTATGATATTTTTACGATACGATATAAACGAAATACATCGTCGAAGGATAAACATATTGTTACATTTATCGTCCATAAAAGGGTTAGGGCAATGAATAGAATAATTTGTAGCTTCTTCTTTCTGCGATTCCTATTAACGATATCGATTCCCCCGCCCTCCTAATTTTGAAACAACCGATTTTTATTACCTTCTCAAATACCATCACACAGAAAAATGAGTACTTTCGCTCACAGCTTTGTAACTTGTATTCTTCATGTTGTGTTGCAAGGAGTGAAAATTGAAACGAAAATAACTATTGGACTGCTATGCTTCAATATTGTGTTATAAAAGTTTTATAGCCTTGAAACTGATCAGGGATGAGATATGGAATGGCAGCTGAATGTTTCTGTTCCAAATGGATTAATCTATTCTGATCGTAATAATTCAAGAATCAAGAATATAAATTAAGTTTTAACGTTCAAAATCAATTGTATTGAACTTGATTGTATTTGAATATGAATTATATTCTTGATTGTTGAGTTACTTCTTTATAGTTTCAGGCCTGCATTAGAAATTTCTTAATGAGTCAAAAAATAACCTTCCATGACCAAAAAGGTTGTTGATCACTGGATAATCATAACATATGCCCTTTTATGAAAGTAAAGTAAATGAGAATTCCCATTCTTTGAAAATGATACAGAGAAACATTATGTAGAAGAACTAAATGAGTAATTGATCAGAATTAGACATTTTGACAATCAACAGTCAATTCTCTTATTGTCGCAATTTGAATTTTGAAAAAATGTTAATATTCCAGGATAAGGACACTCTCTCTATCTGAATCGACAAATTGTTCGATCTGTCAAATTGAACTATCAACCATCAAGTTTTGCGATGCGTGGGATATAATAAATTGGTTTACTGACAGATGCCAAGCAAAAAATAATTGATGAGACTACAGCTAATTTCACTCTCTATTGTTTGAGAATATGTAAGGCAGAAGATTGATGGCGATCTGAACAGGAGAAAGTGATCTGCAAAGCTCGATCGGGATTGGACAATTGATGGGCCATGCTGATCTGTGATTGGATGCTTCAAAATAAGGTCAGTGGATTAAAAAAATGTAGCAAATCTATTGCTGATATCTTTGCCATTCTATCGTTATGCTGCCTTATCAGATAATGGGAAAAACAAAAATTGAGTCCAGCCCGCACAATGGTTTATAAATCAGCTTTGAGCCTTCCCGTATCAGATTTGTAGGAAGTGGCAAAGAGGCTGCTCTGATCTATTTTATATCTATTGAAAAGTCATAGAGCACTTGAAGCTTTGTTTCATTATTTATAACGCGGCTTTCAAGCGCGAGAAACCAACTTTCACATGAGAGCTTTGTTCTGATTTCGTAATGTTAAATCCTGTTTTTTTACTGTATCCATATAAATAGAGCACTCTACAGTTGCCCCAATAATTTATTTTCAACAATGAACTATTTATGAGAGAAACGACGAATTTATATTGTGGTTTGTAACACTTTTTCAGATTCATACTTCCTGGTTTGAGTTCTAGCTGGCTTTCGAAAGTAATAAGTATAACTGTAATGGAATTGTCACCCATGATTCTCGAACACTATGATTGAGATTTGAATAATATTATATCATGCAAACTCTATTAGAGCTCCAGAGTACGGATGTCTCGAATTTGAAATAACAAAGTATTCCATTAGCTGTTTGTAAGATATTTCAATATAGAATATCATTAAATCTTTTTAATTTTTTTTTTGAACAAATTTCTTATCATTTATTTTTAAGTTTTTTTGGAAGTCAACAACTTATACTAAAACAAAACTAGACTGAGCCCAGAAGCAGAATCCATTCGCTAATAAATTCTTGCTATTTAACTGAATGATCAATATTGTAAGCTTGATTTGTAATTTTTTTATTGTATCCTGAATCTCTCATTATGAAAGATTGAGGTAAAACTTTAATTGGCGTATATATATTATTATTACACTTAAGGTCATTGAATTCCATATCTCAAGTCATTCTATGATATTTCAACTTTCTGAGAATTACCATGGTAAAAGCATTTATAATACTTGAACATTTTCAATAAACCGCCATAGACAAATATGATCTATATTTGAACTTATATTTGGAATCACTCAAGTGTGCTTTTTAGGATAAAAGGGAACTTTCTGAATGGAATATTTTGAAAATAACATTGTTTTCTGTTGGGTTCAGTTGCCAGTTTCTCCTCATTAGAGCATGACTCCATGAGAAAATCATTCAAATATGAATGACAATCTATAACAAGTGGTATGAATCATTATTCAATTGAAGTTTGTTAAATAATTGCTATGGCAAATATGAATGGCAATCTATTACAAGTTGTATAAATCATTATTCAAGAAGTAATTAATTTTTTATTTCTGCCAATAAAACATTTTCACAAAATGAGTGAAGTTTGTTGAGTAATTGTGATGCCATGTTGGCATTGAGAGCTTGAGAGTTTGAAACAGAACAACCGAAAACGTACTGCAAGCCATAAAATGAATAAACATCGAAAGTCTCATCCTCAATCATGGAACAAAGAGCAATGCACGTTTCTTACCATGTTATTACCAATAATTGGTTCCTCTTGTTTTATTTTCTTTCTCCCAACCGGTTCCATCAGGTTCTATCTCCAATCTTTGGTGGCTGCCTTTCGCACGTTCATTCCTTCTGTACTATTCTTCAACCTTTTTCCTCTTTATCCTTATTCATACAGATTCTACTACAAACTGATATTTTGATCACATACGTCATGTCCTGATTCAATAAATATAACTGGTTTCAAAACATTTGGAATTAATCTTCGCCTGTCAGTTAGTCTACTGCATGTTAACCAGTGCAAATAATATCTACTTGTTGAGTTGAAGTCAAGTTCAGAGTACAAGCTATCATCAACCAATTAAAATGTACATTTCAAATTCATACTTTGCAACTTTATTGCAATTCGTATCACTGTACTTGTTATTCCATTTCAGGGTTGATTATGTTTTATATCCTAGTACTTTGGAAAGTCTAAGTTCGTATTTTTCAAAAAAATAAATATTTTCAATAACATTTACAGTCAAACACGATAAGTTTTGTCAACCAGCCATTAAGAGAAAGCAATCAGAAAGTGTCAATAAATTGACTGGCTGCTAGGCAGCCTACACTTCCTTGTCCAGGAATGTTCTCAAGAATGTTTATAGATGGGACCCTTCAGAAGTCTATTAGTTTTTCTCGAGAGTTCTAGTACAGGAGTCATTTCATATTGCAAACCTGTGAAAAATGTTCTGTACTTGACTTTTCTGTAGTAAGATTACTTAGTACCATGACTTCTGTGTAGTATGTTCAGTTCTCTAGTTTTGTGGAATTTTATTTTAACAAAAGGAACAGTATGGTCATCACAGCACATTATATTATTCAATAAATTCTCAACTTTGATGTTCTTGAAATTCAACCTCCAACCCATATCCTGGAAGTTCTAAACGTTTGAGAAATAGAACGATCAAGTTAGCGTTTTCTATGTTTTTATGATTCAAGCAAAGGATGAAAATTATTACACAAAGTCGTCTGAAATAACTTACAGTATTGGAATCAACGGTAAAATCTATATATATAAAAGCGAAATGGCACTCACTCACTCACTCACTCACTCGCATAACTAAAAATCTACCGGACCAAAAACGTTCAAATTTGGTAGGTATGTTCAGTTGGCCCTTTAGAGGCGCACTAAGAAATCTTTTGTCAATATTTTAACTCTAAGGGTTGTTTTTAAGGGTTCAAAGTTCGTCTTTTAGCATGTATATTCTTCTTCTCCCAATCTCTTAATTAAAATTGAAATTTCCATATCATATGTTACTTTAGAACTATAATCTAGATAGAGTACCTCTTCGAAACAGTTGTTAACTGGCAACTAAATTAATAATTTTGTCAGGTTGGCATTAAGTTGAGTTGACTTTGTTAGGTTGGCACCAAGTTGAAGATTTAAATGCATTTATCGCGGAAAAATTGATTGGGCACTGCTACTTCAATCCTGGGAATATTATATTACTAGCCGTCAGGCTCGCTTCGCTCGCCATATCCGTTTAGCCAGACGTTTAGTCTGGACCCTCGACTGGATCGTCCTAACATATGATAAAAATGCTCAAATGAAAAATGCAGGCGAGCGGAGCGAGCCTGCTGATCTCATTCTTGGACGATCCAGTCGGGGGTCCAGGGGGCGGAGCCCCCTGGCTAGACGGATATGGCGAGCGAAGCGAGCCTGACGGCTAGTATTATATAAAAAGCCTGAGCTGAAATTGTGAGTGAGAAAACTTATCTAAAAGTTTGTCGAATCGTTTTGATGGTCTATTTCGAATTATTTGATGAAATCAGCTGAACTCTATTTGATGGAATGGAGGAAGACTCTTTCAGTGAGGAAACATTTGGATAGGTTCCAAGTATTGAAATATGATTGATAATCAGAGATAGGCTCCCTTCTAGATGATGTTGGAGCATCAAATCCCTTCTATGAGTTCAGAGATGAAAATGACTCAAAGGAAGAATTTACTCCTGATTGATTGCTATTGATATTGGGGAGCTATTCAAAAAGATGGGAACGAAATGATGAGCGAAGTTGATTATTACGGAGAAAAAGGGATGATCAGCCGAAGATTAGAACGAGGGATGATGGGAGGGAAGGGTGGAGATTGAAGATGAGCATGAGAAAGCAAGGTAATATAATAATAATAGTCATGTAATGTTTGTAGTAGTAGAAGAACCAAGTCGACGAGGGGGGATTTTGTAATGTTTGACGCAACTCTGAGGGGGAAGCGAGGGAGGATTGTGGGTGGGAGGGGTGGAGGTGCCGGCAGCCAGGTGGGGGAACGTGGTGTTCAGAATTCAGCTGCGCGGATTTGTTCATTCTGAAGGAATCTTCCACAGAGTGCACTCCGTTATCAGCCTGATAAACGAAGTACCGGTCAACGTGGTTTCATCCACATTCCACCCAACTTTATCACTGAAAAATTTCGTGTAAAGTTTCTGTGTAGTTACTGAACAGGTGTAGGTGACAATCACAACAAACTGGGACAAAATGTGTGTTGGAGATTCATCTTTTGGATGTTGTGTGCAGTTTGGCCACGTGCTAAGCGAGGTGTGAACAGGATTCAGTGACAAGTTGCCAAAAGTGTGAAAAGTTGCGTGGCTGTGATTGGTCTTGTTGTTGTCAGTGCTAGATTGTACAAAACAGTCTTGTCAGGGTGGAATTAGTTGACCATCCGATTGGGCCCTGTGATAAGATGGAGGCCACCTATTGCATAGGAACCGACGTGGATGTTTGCAGGATGTTCGACCAATATTTATACAAGGTGAGGAGGCTTCATCCTTGATCCGCATGTTCTCATTATAAAATTTGAAATGTACTATAACTTTTAATCACTGCTTTTTGTCAATGATGAAACTTTTCTGTCACTTGCATGCATCTGATAAGCCGCCGTGGTAAGATTGATAAGACCTTGCAATTCGCAACTTATAAGGTATAACTAACCAGTAATGGGTTCGATCCCTTCAACCATTACCTCGATCGATTCCACAAGTGATTCAAGATTCTGTAATTGAAGATTCAAGAATCTGTCGTCAACAATTCCTATGGGTGCAAGTCAATAAACTTCTTTGATTCTCCATTGGCTCTCAACCACAAGTTGACAAGATAACAGCGTGGAATATTGGTTCATTTTATGATAAACATCATTCTAAATTAATCATAAATAGCAGTTCAGGTCAAACTAACTAACTAGGAGGCTATAACGTTAGTTTTCAATAATTTTTGTTGAAGAGGAAAGTAATATTCCTCATAGCTGACTTTAAAGGAGTGGGATATTACGTTCTGTGCGATACAAAACTTTCTAAATACTGTAACATATTTAAATCTGGGTAGATGAAAAGCCCTAACAGAAATAGTAATAGGTCTAAAAATAAAGTAATTGGCTAATATCGCCAAGCAGATAATAATCAAGATAAGATAGCATCAGCTTGTTCTGGCTAAATGGTACAAGAACTTAAAAAGGATTTGAAGGAAGTTTATTACTCATAAATAGATTATTTATAAAATATTTGAAGATTGAGGTTAGGTAGATGTATTCACAGATCGGTGACCTAGAGATCGATCAAACCGAAGAACGTAGAATCTGACCAAAACCCCTTGGCAGAGCTTTATTGCATTCGGATGGTGTGCAATGTGAAAAAACACCCGTCCACGTGGCTAATTATTAGTTAGCATGGAATTAATATTAATATATATAATATTAACTAGCATGCAAAGAGCATAAATAAAAAACCAAATAAAAATAATTTAATGTATTCAGGAAATAAGAGTTACCAGGCGCATGAATACCTAATAAAATTTGCATGCACCAATAGTAAAACGGCAGTTAATAGGCGGCAACTGTAGGCCAATTCAAAAATATTTATATATATTTATATAATTGTAGTAGATTTTGTGTAAAAATTTGTGTAATCTATGTTATCAATATGGCTCGAAAGCAGAGAAATTCAGTCTGTGTCTTGATGTATTCTATTCTATTCTGCTCTTGTATTCTATTCTGATGCATGCTTATTCTATGGTAAAACTTGGATTAGGCTACATGACCAATGAGTATTTGGAATAAAATACATGAATGTAATATGATGAAAGGAAGAACAGGACCTGGAAGAGCAAGAGAAACAGAGAGAGAGAGCAGAAGGGAAATAATGATTCTAAACAGGAATGAGAAAGCCCAATGGGAAAGGATACGAGGGAAATAAGAAAGTAAGATGTCAGGTAGCTCCATCATTATCTATGATGGAGCAGAAAAGGAGAGTAGAGGAGAGAAGGTATATGAAAGGAGTCGAGAGTAAGAAAAGAGAAAGAACGAATGGATGGGATAAGTAGAAATGTGATTCATCATGAAGGAATGATGGAATGAAGGAGAATTGAATTGAATTGTGAAAATAGATGAAGCAAAGCATAATTAGAATGAGTTATGACAAAAAGCTAACAAAAGTTCAAATTGATTATTATAGAATGCATCTTCATCAGAATCTTTGGCTTTGATTTATTGTTCATTGATTGTATGGCACACAA
This sequence comes from Nilaparvata lugens, assembly GCF_014356525.2. Lineage (NCBI taxonomy): Eukaryota > Metazoa > Arthropoda > Insecta > Hemiptera > Delphacidae > Nilaparvata > Nilaparvata lugens. The sequence goes on along the minus strand of NC_052513.1, from coordinate 9,143,136 downwards.
CAGACAGCACACATAAGTTCCCAAAAAATATATATGTATATCATACATGAAACAAATAGGATATCTTACTCATTTATAAAAAGAAAAATCTTTATTCTTCTCCCAGGAGTCAAAGGCATACCTCCAATGAGATAAAATAGGCTATTAATGCCGGTGTAGCCATCAGAAAATCTTCCTGTGCACCCAGATAAGTGTTATAGAGTACTCATTCACAATGTGCCTTACAGTCTGGACTGCTCCACATTCACAGGAAGGTGCATCAGCCTTACCCCATTCATACATTCATAGGTATCAAATTGGCGTTGGTTGAGAAAATTATAAAACTTTGATTGAAAATTATAAATAAAAACTCCTTAGCTTGAGATTAACAATACTTGTAACATGAAATTGAAGATTACAAGCTGAAAACTGTAACCTACTGGATGAATGAATATGAGTAATCAAAGTGGGTGAATAGAGAATGTGAAGCTCCATCATTGGATAGAGGAAATGTAACGAGAGAAGATCGACCTCTATTAAAAGCATCGATGAGATTTGATAGCAATGCTCTCAATAATCACCACGATTCAGTCAGATACTTTTCAGCGCGGAATGTTTCCAGTTTTCCTGCTTTTCAAAAGCGTCGATTGGCATTTGTGGCTGAATTCATTGTGATTGCCGTCAATAGAGAGAAAACTGATATATTCAGATGTAATAAAAGAGGAGCGGAATTGAATAAGGTGTTAGTTCGCGTTACCAGGGAGGGAGGGAGAGTTCTTTGCCTGTATGATGAAGCGTATTCAAATTTTCAGAAGAAAAATCTGGAATCTCATACAAAGAGGTCGATGAACTTGGTGTATAATACAGATTTGAGAGCGCGTGAATGCTCTGACAATAGGCTATGACAGAGCTGAAGAGTGCTTGAGAAAAATCGTTGAATTTCTGAATTTCTCCAGGAAGTTGTAATAATGTGCATTTCTCATTTCGGAAGATTGATGGAATGTGTTTGAAAAGCGGATGTATTTCACTTACAAGCAAATATCTTCAGAATGTCTTCATCACACTTTTTTACTGACTTTGACTTATCAAGTAAGAACACAAATTAAGGGCACCATCTACATTGAACGCTTACTTGTTGATATGAACGCAGTCATTCTAATGTGTTACATTCCGGGTTCAAAGAATCAGCTGATTTATCTCCATTCAAACTGAGATAAGCCCGATCAGTTTAACTCAGGCCGGTTGCTCAAAAGCCTGCTAAATTTCAATCATGATCAAGTTCCACAAAAGCCAATCAAAGGAAGCTTTTTTTGAAAAGATGGCTTCTATTATTGGATCTCGTAACAATTAATCACCGTTGAAATTCAACAGCGGTTTGTGCAACTTATCCTGAGTTAGTTTATGATTATTATTTTATTATCATCATAAGTTTATGGCACTTATTCGATTCTTCCATACTAGTGTGTATTCTATTCTTCTAGTTTCATAAGAGAAAAAGTTTAAACTTACAGATTTGAAAATGTCCTATTGAGGATCAATATCAAAATGGAATTCAAAGGTCAAACATAGGAACAAACAGTCTAAAAAGATATTTTAGTCGAGATAATGATTTCAGGGTTAATGAATCCTTGATATTACAGAGCACAATCGAATTGATTGGCTGATTTCAGATGGAAATACATCTGAATTGGTATGTCAAAGTTTTTCAATACAGCTATGAGCTTTGTGGATATTAATCACAATTTACAGGATGACGATCATAAAACTAGTTGAAATGATGATCATTGTTTTATATAGATGGGTCTCTATATTCTGTGTTACATAAGATAAACTAACAAGTCGAATTATCATTGGAAGTACCTATGGTATCAATCCTCGTGTACGATATTGATAACAGGAAACATGTTTCATGAAGATCAATATTCAAATCTGTAAGTGTTCAGTTACAATATCGAAGTCATGTATTAATACCATAGTTTATAAGAGAATTAGACTTGTTAGTTAAACCTATGTCACATACCCTTATTGCAGCAAAAGAGTGATTTCTCATTAATGGATGGATTCGTTCTATACGTTTCCGGATATTCTTCACAGACGTCTTTCTTCACCAACTTTGTTATCACCAATTTGAATCAATGTCAATGTTCTAGCTAGGAATTACAGCGTTTCCACATCCATCAACTCCAAGCTATTTATTATGTTTCTCCTGTGTTTTTCTTATTCTATCATTGAGGTGAAAAGAGTTCTGGTAAAAATAACATCAGCCCTCATCGATAAATCAATTCTCTGAACGCTCCTTATTTTTGACAGTCCTATTTTGAAATCAGCCAATCAATTTGATTGTGCTCGGTCATATCAAGGATTCGTTAAGCCTGAAGTCATTAGCTCTATTTTGGACTGTTTGTTCCTATGTTTGACCTTTCTCCAATAACGCATTCAAGGTACAGTTATCGCTGAACGTTGATTTAACTCATGGCCCTCTAACCTCGAGGTTACTATTAAAGCCCTTGGAGAAGGATTTAACACTTTGTGCCAGATCATTTTCAAATCCAACTGTTCTTCTATTTCATACAGTTCTGGAACTTTCCAAAGCTTCCTTCACTTTCTGAATCTTAGAGCTAAAGGTATCTTGATTTATTAATTTTCAATAAACTTCATCCAAATGAAAAAAAATTACTTCTCATTATTACGTGGAGAATTCCTACTACATCACAATCAATATTTCAACTACAGTATAACGCTTTGAAGCATATTATTACAAATATATGTCAAATGTCATCTGTATCACTATTAGTTCAAAAGTGGGAGAATAAGTATGTTAGAATGCATATTGAGTGAATACTATTGAACTTTGAGGAATATCATAATGATAAGCCTCTGATACTCTTCATCAGAGGCTTATCATTATGATATTCCTCAAAGCTCAAAAGTATTCACTCAATCTGCATCCCAACATACTTATTCCCCCATTTTTAAACTAAATAGTGATTAATGACATCTGACATGTATTTTTTGTAATATGCTCCCACAAAAATGTGATAGTGGATGGAAATTCTGGTATAATATATCAGATCCAAATGCCAAGGTATAAGATGGAGGACACCTCTAACTATTTTGTTTCTTCTAAAGTTCTCCCACGTTTATTATGATGAGAAAAGTATTTTCCATAAATATCAATCCCAAATAATTACAGTACAATAGTATTGATATGTACATTGATTTGAATGCTAGAGTAGATGAGGGTGTGGGAGCGTCAGCCTTGGTAATATTATAATCCATTTTTCGTAGGTTCCTTGCGATGAATGACGTAAAGATCTACAACTTTTAATAGTAATAATTCTTTTCCGAAATTGATCACAATGAGTCCGAAAGTATGGTGAATGAATAATAGTCAGAGATGGAGAGAATTTATCTTCAATTTATTATCTTCATATTCCTGGGAAAACTAACAGAGCAACAGTAGCTTAGAGATGGAAATGATGAGATTTGATGAAATGATGAGAATTCTGAAATTTATCATGGATAGCAAATATCGAAGAAAAACGAGATTCATAATCTCGATCAACAGAGCTTTCTGAAAACTCGTTTTTCTTAACTCACTCTCTTCCAAACGACCACCCTTTCTCTTTCTCTCTCTTTCTATTGACGTGATATGAGTTTCCACTGTCAATAAGAATCCTTTCACAAGAAATTTTAATCACTAGCCTTCTCTTCTCATGAGTATACGAGTGTACCACGTATACGAGTGTATAGTACCAGCATATGTTAATATACGAGTATGAGCAATATACTCAACATCTTCATTATAATCGAAGTACAATGACGAATATTATATTTTTTACTGCGGATGATGCCCAAATGAGATCCTTGCTTGTGTGTTGGGTAATGGAAAGTGCGAGAGCGATTTGATAAGATGATCAAACGTCCATACCTACCGGCAAGATTTGAAGCCACGACCAGATAGCGAGATAAGACAAGAAGACTAGTTTCCGAGCTCGGGAGTTAGCTAAGTTCTAGACTTTAAACAGCTTGAATCGGAAAATTGACTTTCCAAAACGGGGCGTAGTCACAGAAAATAATCTTTATTTTCTCATTTCTATAATTGGAAACGTTTTTCCTTGACGAAATGAAACAATCCTAAATAATATTCAAAATAGCTGAAACTTTACACAATTTTCTCTTAATTTTATTTTGTGTTCAATTTTCTATTTTTTCGAATTTTAATCTAAACGTGGACTGCGACTACACCCCGTCTCGGAAATCCAATTTTCTGACACCAGCTGTTTAAAGTCTAGAACTTAGCAAAAACCCCGATCTCGGAAACCGGCCCCAAAGGTTACAACGTATCAGATCAAACATAACTTGGCAAGCATATGAACACATCATGTGTTTGTCAAGTTCCATTCAATCTGGTAGAATTTGTAAGTGCGGCAGAGAGTGGTAAGTCCAAAAGTCGAGTGTGTCCAAAAGTGACAATCATTAGGAAGCAGCTTAGCTTAGAAATTTATTGCAAAAATATCACTCAAGCTGCTCCCTCAAACTGTCCACCACAAACAAAATGACGAAACACTGAGACGCTGTAAAGTTTTTCAACAATCTATTCTAATAGGAGAGGAAACAAACAAGAATAACAGTGCGAGAAAAAGGCAGTTAAACACAGCGATTGCCATTTCTATCCCTCCCTCAAAGTACACTTTTGATTGGTGCAATTTTCTGTCGTTTATTAAGACATAAATTTGTTCCACGACCGTTTGCGATTGCTTTGAATCCTATCGATTCTCTGTCTCTTGTCGGGTTCTCGCTCTCCTATAAACAATATTACATCATCTTGAATGATAGGCCTATACATCCCGAACTCCGTTCAGCCCCGATCGGTAAGCATAGTGAATTATTTAGACCGGTAATTTTATTCAGTTGTCTACTATATAATCTTGACCCGTCGCAATAATTTCGTTAATAGATATGGTTTATTGCAATGCCAGATCTTGTACACACTTTAATCCGCCTTTGAATGTGATTGTGTTATGAAATAACTATCGGCTCTTGTGAAATATTATGTGTATAATATTTAATACCTATAATTACAGTATAACTAAGTTAAGATATTAAGAGTCGTCGTCATTGCTCTGATTCAATATTAGGGATTGGAGTGAGAGTCTTTTACTAAAGTGATTTGTTTCTCATAATAAAATTCCTATAAGTACATATTGAGATATGAAAAAGAGAGCTTATATGATCACCAAATGTTATGTGATATATAAAGGAAGATATATGTGTGATATATGGGTTGGGTGCAATTGATGACCACTTAAAAAAAAGAACTAAATAATTTATTTAACGATTACGTTATGAATAAAAAATTGTTATTCGAATTGGATAAAAATTTTCAATTCAAAATATATACATAAAAATACATAAATGTATAAGCATGAAAAATATTAATAGTGTCACTCGCTTTGCTGTCTGTGGCCGTTAAATAAAGAAAAGCTGTAATTAAAATTTGGGGTAAGCTAAAAATTCTTATGATCTGCTTTCAAATGGTAACTGCTCATAATTTTTTTTTTCACAAGATGAATGTCTAAAATAACACCTTTCCTTACAAGAGGAAAAGTGGCCGTCAGATAAAGGAAAGCTGTAATTAATATTGGGGTTAGCTAAAAATTCTTATGGTCTGCTTTCAAATGGCAACTGCTCATAAAAATTTTTCCCACAAGATGAATGTCTAAAATAACACCTTTCCTTACAAGATCCTTTATCTTGGAAAAATACAATAATTATGTATGGTTCAAATTGTTTGGACTGAGACAGACTATAATTGATTTTCAAGACAAAGATCTCTTCTGGTAAGCGATGCGATATCGCAAACAATAACCTGAACCTGTTAACAAACAAACGGATAATATGGGCTTCGAAAATTAAATTCAAAAACTATTTATGTGATTTTCAAACTAAACTTTGTTTGGAGACCAAAAGGCAATTCACTATAGTTCGTATGACGCATGGAGTAGAATCATCATAAATTACCTTTAATACTCACGTGATATAACACTCGTATCTAACATCTTGATAAAACACCCAATCCTAGACTTTGGAAATAGAATCGCTTTACCAATTACGTCAATAGGTAATTCCACGACTATAACTTTCAACTATCAAAAATAATAATATTCATTGTTGGTTATCCATCTTATTTTCACTATTATTATTACTCTCGTATTTTAATATAACTTTAAAGTGAAAAAACACTCACATTCTTTGGTGTGGCGACGACCGTTTCGTGCTGGTATTGCACATTTCCAAGCCCGACAGAAACTAAAGTATTTAAGTTTATGAGGGTGAGTATTTGGTCAGAGTGTTGGTGAAGGGGAGTTTTGGCGGTTGATGGAGGAGGATTTAAATGAGTTTGTCGAACAGGGTGTGGGAAGAAAAGTTGATTGATTTGATCATTGAGAATTTTGTTTGGCTGTTGTTTGGTGTACTTGTATATTATTTCTAACTGTTCCAGTACATCTGATTTTCTGTTTTTGTGGGAATAGTGAGGTATTTAAAGGTTATTGTTTATGTCAGGGTGTGTGATCCTGAAATTATACATGATCTTGAAATAATATTCAAGAATTAATACATGGATCATGTCATGTATGATAATTTTCTTTAATAATAGCAATAGATGTCATACATAATAAATAGAAGATATAACAATATATCGATCGGCATAAAGCTCTCATAGCTTGTTTGATGTGATTTATTGGAAAATGATACTTAGATATCAAAAACGATTAGAGAGGACTATATCAGTTTTGGATAGTGTTCATACCTCTGGGAAGTAATTTTGAAGCTATAACTGTCAGTTGAAGAAGATCCTTGGATAGAGATACTTGTCATGTCTTTGATCTGAAATAGAATGAGTTTGATAATAATGCTCTTGGAGAATTGCAGTTGATGCATGCTTCTAAAAGTTTTGGTCAGCGATAATCTGCAGTAACACAGCGTACTACAATGCTATGCAACTTGATAAAACTCTGTATTTCTATATACCAAAATGATTCCAAACGGACTTACTCTGATTTGAATCTTATTCAAAACATTTATCTTTATTTCTATAGTAGTTTTATTATAGTTTATTTCTATTATAGGAATCTTCACTTCTTCATCATACAAGCTGTGTATTTTTATCCTATTTTCTCGGGGTAAATGCGATTAAGGCTGCTTAATCTTATTCAAAACATTCATCTTTATTTCTATAGTAGTTTTATTGTAGTTTATTTCTATTATAGGAATCTTCACTTCTTCATCATACAAGCTGTGTATTTTTATCCTATTTTCTCGGGGTAAATGCGGTTAAGGCTGCATTTCAATTCATCCAGATCACAGAAGATGAAAAAATTGCTTGAAGCCCATTCAAAACCAGAAACAATGTCACAGCTGATATGTATAAACCATATACATATCAGCTGTGACATTGTTTCTGGTTTTGAATGGGCTTCAAGCAATTTTTTCATCTTCTGTGATCTGGATGAATTGAAATGCAGCCAGAGCTGTAATTCCATCTTTCCAGCCCTCTGAAACTAAATTTATATAAATACTATTACGGGGCATTTCTTTTTCACTCTATTTATGATGGCCTCCAAAGTTCGTATACCTACCTACATAAGAAGCTCTATGTCTGGTTTATTCTCTCTTCTTTCCACATTCTCCATTCCTATACTCTCTTATACTAGAATCTCATCCCACTTTGTCAAAATTTATTCTGAACCATTCTTTTCATGTATCCTTCCTATTTCACACACATTCATACCTCGCTTTATTACTCAACCTCAGATATTTTTACCCTCCAAGTTCCTCAGTTTCAGTTCACCTTCTATTTATTTCTGGTTAGAACAGCTAAATGGGAATAGTCAATAGAAAAGTACTCTTTTCCACTTTCTTTCTCGGCACTTCCTTTCTCTCTGTTATTTTCTTATTCTCCTCGTTTCTTCCTTCTGCTTCCTTATTCTTCTATCTCCTAGATAACTTCTTCCAGCTCCTAGTTTTCATCCTCTCCGTCTTATTCCTGCTTATTCCTTGTATCCTCGAATCTTCCCTCCTCCTTATTCCTACCTTCTTTTATCTCTCTTTCTTCTTTTCCTTTCTCCTCTTCTCTTCACAACTGCTATTTTCCTATTCCTATTATTTCTTCTTAATCTAATTCTTATTATTTTTTTATTATTATTATTCTTATGATTTCACTCATTTTCTTGGCGCTTCTTTTTCTCTCCATCATATCAAATTTTCTTCTTTCAACTTATAAATGATCATATTGATGAGATATTAATTGCTCATTATATTCTATTCAATTTCCCATAATCAACGTTTGTGAAAAATATTTTCATTCCAAGTATAATAATAGGCTCACTGTTAAACAACTTAATCAATGTCCCAACCAGCTATTGGACTGTCTTTTATTCTATTTCTAAACTATCGTTTATCTGATATGGGTTACCTGATATGATCAATGAGTATGAGTATCGAAAATAGAAATTTTGGGAAACGAAGGAAGGGTTTAAGGAAAAAACTAATAAGAGAATTGGAAAAATATAACTAGAAATAGTAACTAAAGAAAGTAAATAACTAAATAAACTAGTAAATAACTAAAGAAATAGAGTAAGGTTGTGAGGGTGTGAGAGTGGGATGAATAGATCGAAAGTATCTTGAGAAGAATATCAGATGAGAGAGAAGAGATGGAAGTTGAAGATGACGAAGGAAGGAGGGGACTGAAGAGTGAGAGAGAAAGCTGAGGAAAAAAGCAGCTGAGTCATTGAGGAAATGGAAAAATATTGAAATATTATCGCTAGGATTGGAGAGAAGTTGAAGAGGGTTGAAGATTTCGCCATCACATTATCATGCCGATGATGATCATAACGGCGAATACGATATGCAGTAAATGAGAAATGAATTTGGTAAGGAGAGAAGTGGATTGGAAAAGGAGGTAGATAAATGAGTACAGAGCTTTTTTACTGTTCATCAACTTGAAGACTCCACCATTAATGCGTGAAAATATATATCTAGAATTGAACAAACATAAAGGAGGCATTTCCAATGGAAACTTTCCGCTCGGCTGCTGAACTTCGCCCAGTTTCAATGGAATGAATTACCATAATCAATTAGAAGCCGAGCGAGCTCTCAGAAACAGCTCTAACTCAGCAAACTAAAGTTCACATTGTTAATGAGCTTCGGCTCTGATTTCAACTTGAAGCTGTTTCATTCGCGTTATCAGTTGAAAGGCTTGTATAAACAGACAGACGCATTCATTTATTACTTACAGAGACATGAGTTGTTACATTATATCAGGAAGAGTTGAGATACCCTATTGAAACTCAAAATCTGATGAGGTATCAAATAGCCAAAACTCAAAAGTTACCTCCAATTCACAAAGAAATGTTGATCTTTTCCTCAATTTATTCATAATTCTACTGAGAAATCAATAAATTTGGAAAAATCAAAGAAGATGAATGTGATAATAGTGGAAAATTAACACTTCCAGAATGAAACTATGTGGAGTTTATTGAAGGTTACAGCGAATACTATCAACAATCATTATTGCATCCCCTATTTTCAGCTTTCCAATGTGCAGAATTCATATCATCCCTTATTCCATAGAAGAGAGTTATTTCCTCTCTGCCCATAACTTTTCACTTATCTTATCAAACTCGATGAAATATTTTTCTCTTTTGATTTGTTTGATGAAGAAACCTACTCGTAAGAAATCATTGTTAACTGTTCCTATTCATGAGGAATTCAAAATACTCATATACTGTAGTTTTGAGAACTGAATATGTTTAAGTGTTACTACTACCAAATTTTTCCCCTATGAAGAACATTCTCCTAGGCGTTCTGATAACCCAGTACTAGTTAAATACAACATAATATTAACTGTGAAAAGGCATTTTTATGTTCCAGAATTATCCTGGATCACACGGATTATACAATGATTGTATTCTGATGAAAACTTTTTATTTTTAGCATGCTAAAAACTCAACAGTACAACATGCATGCAGGTTAACTAAATCAGCAGCTGATTATAAATCACTATAAATATATATTTTAGATTATAAATGTAATATATTACTAAAATATAGAATATCGTTTTCGTGTGGAATACCCTCTTTTAAGCTGCATTTACACCAAAGTTATTAACAACATGTTTAAATTGGATATAACTTATCATACACATGATGAACTTTGATATTTGTCATGTTCCGATCAATCCAATATAATCTATAAGGATTAAGTTATTAATATTCTGTTAATAGCTTTGGTGTAAACGAAGCTTTAGTTTTTCAAAACTCATAAATAATGTTGATACGTTTGTTGCATCAAGTATGAAATCCCGAAAGAATGTTATTGATTGATTACAAATTACCACTAGGCTACTTAGTTTGAAATCAAATGTTTTATGATTGAATCTTGTTATAAAAGGTCAGTGGCTGAGATTAATCATACTTTGAGCGGTTCTTGATTAGTCATCCGATGACTTGAATGGCTGGCTGGAGCTGGAATGAATTTATTGGTCTTTTCGCGATTATATTTCTCAACAGTAACTATCTTTCTTGGCTGACTAGTATTTTCCAAGCAATCAAATGTGAGCAAGCCACGATCTGACTTCGAGATAAAATGATGGCATGCTCAGAGCTAGATAGCGTGCTAGAATTCACTAAGAAAAGCCCTACACAGAACAATATATTCTGTTGTATATGTACTGTTACATCCTCAACTTGATTTATATTCATAATTCACTTTTCAATCCCCTTACTTACTGAATTTATCGTGAGTTGTATTCAAAACATGGATTTCAAGGCAACGTTTATTTTCAGAATCTCTGTGTTATTCGAATTCCTCAATATTCTAGATTTGCAAACTGTTCACAATAAAATTCATATACTGTTGTAGTCATTCGAATAAAGAATAATAAGAGGGTATATAGAGTACTAGGGGCGATTAGGAAACGTATAGATGAAACGCAAATAATTCAGAATTCCATTCCAAGAACATACCCTAATTAATAAAAAGTATCTCGTCAATGAAGTGAATGAAGTCAGTTGAACTACAGGAATTCTACAACTCACGTAGAATAATTCCTCGTGAAATCATTCTCCAAATTTCTAGAAAACACTGGAATTAATTTCATCACAGAAGTTTCACTGAACTGTAAACAATCAAATTTTATACCAAATTGGGAGGTTTAATAGAGTTTGGCTCATATTTCCAGAGATTTGTAGCTTTGACACTGTTTTTCAGAGATTTTGACACTAGTTTGTCGAGGTTGTTATCGTGTAAAGGATTTCTGATAGAAATTCTGTACTCAGCATTTCATAAATGATTTCGTTCCGATATATAAATTATTCCACGGTATGATGTCAATCCTCTCTGGGAGAAAGAAAGCTCTCCACGGAAACCATTCAAATGTATTCCAATGTTTTATTAATGATTTTTCTGCTGAATAATACATCGATCTAGCTGATTGGCATTCAGCGACTCGAACGACTAGCTGAAGCAATCGACTTTGCTACAGTGTTCGTGGCTTTGTAATTTGAAAACTTCATATTTCTATTCCTTTCAAGTACTTACCGATGGTTTTTCCACTACTAGACTTGGTAATTTGATTGAGAATCTACTTAGTTCGATTTATAATCAGTTGATCGATTGCTTGTGGATGCTATGATTCTGTCTGTTGATTGGATGCACTCCCAGACTGACTCCATTCTAAAGTACCCTGAGAGGTCATATAAATGTATCCTCTACCAAGTTCTCATTTAGATTATTCTTGTCAGGAAAGTATAACTGGAATGATTAAAAATATAGGTGTTTCAGAAGAAAAGTATTGCTATACAGAACAATACTGGTAATGGTCTACAATGTTGTTCCTATGATCATCACAAAATAACTGAGAGGATACGATGTATTTGTTATCATGAATCTCTTGGATCTGATTGTTTCTCCATTAGATCTTGAACTCCTCAGCTACTCTCAGTAGCCAACATTATTGATACAATGACATTGAACTCGACCTTGTTATTGAAATGATGTAATACCTTATCAAAATATCATATTTTCTATCAAAAGGTTAAGAGTAAAGTCAGCGTCATAATAAAATGAAAAATTGAATTGGATGAGACATATTGCAATCGATTTTTTATATCATAAACCTACTATGCTCCAAATTTCGTGAAAATCGTTAGAGCCGTTTTCGAGATCCGTTGTACATAAATAACCAGATATAAAAATAACCAGATAACCAGATATAAAAATATAAACAGATATACAGAAATTGCTCGCTTGATATAATAGGATTCTGTATATTAGGCTATCTCAATCAATGCCAAATTTTGATTTAAACATTTGAATTGCTTCTGTTGATTTTGAAGCTTCTTGTGTAAAAAAAGCTCTTGAAATATTTAATACTCATCTGGTGCTCAACCCGTTTCAATGTGCACAAAGCTTCAAATCTTCAAAGGTTTTCTTAATTAGAGTGTTTTTGAAAAAATACTAAACATTTATAAAAGTATTTGAAAGGAGATAAAACTGCTTCTATGAAATCCTGTTTTCACTCTCAACAAATAAAAGTTCTTGATACTCCAACTCATCATCGTGGTCCTGAATCTCCTCCCATATAATTAAAGGAACACAATTACATACGTCAAACTATTATTATAATGATGTTATTGACAGGCATAAAAATATCCACATGAACAATTCACATTAGAAGAATTACACGCTTTCAAATAGCCATAACGAAAGCGAAATGAGGTCGGAATTTGCATGAATTGGTTGCCGGGTGGAATGGAAACTCATTTGAAACGTAATCAAATAAATTGCTCCACCTCGCAATTGTATAATGTATTTAAATGAAATAGAATTGTGCAGGCCATCTGTTATCCTTGTGTTATTGCTGTTGAGCCAACAACTCTTCTCGTCTTTCTAATCTAATCATGGATGGAATAAATTCGGAATCAAACAACGCTCGCGTGATAACAAACAATTGAACGACTTTTTGAAGCTATCTTTGGGTCTATGTCTCTAGTATTCCCTCCTGCAGATTTCCTATTAGAATGAATCAACGTAATGTTAGGCTAATTTTATTATAATAACTTCGTGAATTGAGCGTCATGTTCTTGTGTGAGATACAATCAAGCTTGCTATTCAATTTCCAATACAGTACTGATAATATCATCTCGGTTCTCATGGATGTCAACCAGATAGGCACGAGTTCGATGATTATGTGACCAAAAGATCAATAAATAATAATTTCGATCACATTCGATTGTTCTCTTCATTTGAGGAGTTTACCATGTTTGGGAGATTTGTTTTCCCTTCCGCAACTTTCTAACTGAGAATTTTCTTCGTTTTGGAATAGCGTACTGATAAAAGACTATTTTGATGTTCTGTAAGCTTTTAAATATAATTTAAGAAATCCGATAAGATACATGATAGAACTAATAGGAAAGATTTTGCCAAGAATTCATTGTACTGTTTCGAACTGTTCAATAAATAGTTAATCAATTCAGTTGGATTATGAATCACTTTCATGGATCTATGAAGAATTTTCTATATGAAATTTCTATTCCAATAAGAGTTCAGTTTTGATATTCGTTGCATGTTTTCCATCTCATACAATGTTGAAACTTTTTCCTTTCAAACATCGAAAAGTGAATTTATTGGAACTGTGTTTTCCTCTGCGATCTGAAATTCTTAAAACTCTTTTCTAATAGCAGGAAGCTCAGAGTTGTTTATTTCAATAAGCGAAGACAAGTATACTCATTTGATGAATAGAATAATTCGATCAAGTGATTGAGTGATTCAGTAGATAAATTGGATTGCAAATCTATGCGAGTCGAATCGATGAAGACAATATTGGGAACTCACTCCATCACATCTTCAAATATTATTGGTGGCCCGAACATGTGGAATAGCTTACTATGAATACCACTGAATCCCATTTCATTGGTATTGATTACTGTCCCTCTTTCTTGCTCTCAGCATTCGCGCTCTCGCTCCTTCCTTCTCACACCTTCCATTTTCATCTCATTCAGAGTTCCCTCTCTTCAATAACCACTCAAATTCTCATTCCCCATTCCACCTCAATTCCACTCAGCTTTAGCATTTCTCTTTCCGGAGCTCTGTCTTTGTTTTCCCTCAGCGTTTATCGTAATCTCTCTCATCTTCTCTCCCCTATCGATCCCGGCTTCTTTTTCCAACTTTATCTGCTATTTTTGTCTTTAAAAGCATGATGTACTGGGCTGCTCCCTCTTCTACAAACATTGGGATGCTCTGTGGGTTTTTACATCTAATCAGAGAGATGTTCACATTCCAATATGCATCAGATTCATAACTGTTTTTATATTTTTCAACAGAGATATAATTATGTTGAAATCATTTCTATCTTGCAATGATATTTTCTGCTGAGAAAGTGATATAAATGTCTACAAGAAAAATAGTCATAGGTGCATTATAAAGTTCACATTAGTGTTGGAAGAGTCTTGAAACAGCAGCTAGTGATTCATAAGGATCTAACGTCTTTTCAGCAATCGCGACCCACTAGGGGACAGCCATCTGGAAAATATTTGGTGCTTTTCATAAGTTTACTAATGGTGATTTGATATTAGCACAAACTTCTAGCTGATCCCTCAACTCTATCCAAAAAATTCTGGATCGTTTTACTTCTTAACTTCTAGTCTAAAACCCTTCCATAATAATATTATATTCATACTTGTGAACTGGGTTTGACAATGATGAAGTTTGAAGAGATATGTCACAAGAAATGAGAGTATTGGGTTCTATGATTATATTAATTTACTAGTTCAATTTCCTTTTTTATGATTTTAACTTGAAACAGAGATCTTGAAGGTTCAATTTCATCACTGCCAATAATCAACACCCTGAATGACTGAAAAGTAGGAAACAATTTCGACAGGAAGAACGGAAAATGTATGCTTAGAGACTTCTAGAGATCTAATAGAAGATCTTGAAAAGTGATCATAAAAGTATCATAAAATGATGATAATCCAGGTAGAAACGAACAATTTTGCTGAATTGAAGCTGGCACAGCAAAAACTGCAAGTTAGAAAAATAAATGATGTAGAAATTGGTGGATAGAAACACAATAATGAAACAATACCAGAGAAGAGCTGCAATTTATAGCATAATTATAAGGAGGAAAGTTGAAATTGGATTTGAGAGAGACAAAGCTGAAGAGAAAGACACAAAAACGTGCCCTCAAACCCACACACACACGCGCACACATCTACACTGGCAACTTAGTGACTTTGTTTCGTTGTTCCCCTTCCCCACCACTACTTTCCACCCAAACCACCCCAACCTCACCATTTCCATTGATCTCTCTTTAGCTGTGAGCTCTATGTGATGTAATTTTGTGTATTTACTGCTGGAAGCCATAGTTTGTGTTATTAAGTTAACCAGAATAAATGTTTAGAGTCCACGTTAGTATGGAGCGGCTGGCAACATTGACTTCAATATCGGTTAAACCTTAACTGCACGAGTTTCAAACTAATCTCTCTCCCTTAAGTATGTCGTAACTCACTTGAACTGTTCATCCCGACCACCCCTCTCCACCCCCTCCACCACTTGATTGTGATCGTTTTCGAGTGAGTGAATATCCTCACAGCTCACAACTCAGCCCAACAATGTTTAGAATACTTGTGCAATTAGAAATGAATTACAAGAGTAAGAGGTTTGGAATTGTTATCAATACAAATTCCTACTTACTCCCCATAATATAATAGTTGATGCACTGAACCATTCTCCTCATCTTTGCAAAAACGTTTCATCTTTCTCTATGTCTTCTCTTCTCAGAGGATTTTCAGTCCAAAGTATTCTCATATGATATTTAATAGATTTGACAGATTCTACCACTCTCCTAAACTCTACAAAAAGCTCATCACGAATCTCCCCCAATGTATTCTTCCCAAACGCTTTTCGATCCGATACTTTTCTTGGAGATACATTCATGGTAAAGGATGCAAGTTACATGATTGGAATGGAGTGGAGTATTTCAAAAGTCACCTTTTGACACATAGAGAAGTAAGGAGGCTGTAAACACTCACTCATTTTCAGAGAAGGGGACTGGAGCCTCTACATGCTTGAAAGTAGGTATATCACGCTTGGTTGATAGTTTATCCTTGTATAAAGTGATAGATCATGGTTATATTCAGACTGATTATTTATTTATTCATTTAAATATCACAAAAACAAGGAAGACTACAGGCGTCAAGCCTAAAACAGTATTCACCACTATTTACTAGTAGATCTGCGAACAGTTGACCTCGCTCATGAATACAACTTTCAATCTAATGAGAATGGGCCAGTACAGTAAGTACAGTATATTGTGAACATTTAGCCATGTCATCTATTATTTTCTCCATTGAAAGTGCTAGAGACACTGTTTTCAGGCGTCAAGACTGAAATAGTGTTCACTACTAATTACAATCATATTGAACAAGTTACTAAGAAAAAAAGAAATACAGTACATGTAAATTACAAAAATGGATTTAATGAAAAGCATAAGCATAAATAATGGCATAATTATGATTTTGCACTGCAAATACTCAAAACGCATTCAAACAGCAGATAGCATCCATAAAATTATTGACCATCATTTGAATTTGGAATTGAATCATTGACTGATATAGATTATATTTCAATATGATAATATGTAAATAGAATAATATCATATATTTCATCTTTACATCGAAGTGTATTGTAATTCATATTATCCATAACATTATTGACCATCATTTGAATATGAAATTGAATGAATTATTCTAAAAGATTATATTTCAATATGATAATATGTAAAAAGAATAATATTGAATCATACATTTCATCATTACATGGAGGTTTATTGTAATTCATATTGATAAGCAACTGTCGTGAAAATATTAATGGTAGTAGTCAAACTTTCAATCAACTATAAATCACTACTACACACCATTTCAGGACTGCACACTGCTAAGGTTTCTGTTTTACATCTGAACAGAAATCACAACCGAATTGATAACGGGTGTCACGTTTTTAAATTAAAGATTGGATTCGGTTCACACGGGCGATATGGTGGGGGGGGGTATGGGAAGGGACAGGTGAGGGGTCTTGCAAATGTATCTGGAGTAAAATCGAAATACAATCCAACATTTTCGATTTCCTGTTGCACTCGCTCTAACGAGTGGCCAGCTCAACTGAAACGTCATACTGAACTGACCGTGTCACGTGATGATTTATTGATATATCCGAATGAAGTGTTGCAACAGAAGCCAGTGATCACGTGATATATTGCTTTGAATTTATCTGACTCTCAATCTGCCCATTTTTTCTGAACGGAGAAAGTATCTCCCATAGTCTGCCCTCGTTTCTTAACGCCGCTAATCAATATGAATTATTACCCGGCTTTAGATGTTAATCAACTGACAATAATAACCTATTAAATTATAGTCTGCCTCATACATCCGTCTCCAGATTCAGACATCGTTAGAGGAAAACTAGATACTGTTCTCTTACAATATTATATTTTCCTACAGTTACGTTGAAAAGTGGCCATTGCTGCACTGATTACAGAACGCAAAGAATCACTTTTCCGCTCTAGTGCGGGAAAAATTTTTCTGCACTCCAGATTTGCAACATGGCAACGCAAAATACTTAGTAGGTTATATGGAGCAACAGTGCAGCAAAATCAAAATGAAGTTGGTAACAGTGACTGCTGTGGCTGCTATAGTGAGCAGAGGTGCAACGAAGCACAACGCGCTAATTATTATTCATTATATATTATAACCAAGGACAACGAGGACTTTAGGATTTTAGGATTAAGGTTTTTATCAATAATAAAATTACACAGAAAAACATTTGATGGATTTCAGGCAATTTTACCCATAATTACCCACTTTTCATATTCAATGGTAACTGTAGGAAAAACTTAATGTGAAATACGTGCGCAAAGTTCCTCTGCTGCACTCAAGAAACCATTCCGCCCTCGCCTACGGCTCGGGCGTAAACGTTTCTTTCGGTGCAGCAAACTGACACTTTGCGCACTAGTTGCACAAATAACTATTCTATGATGTTGTTGCTCTATTCTTACTGTGATAATATCGAGGTTAATGGAGCTGATTGTATGATTGTGTAGTGTAGACAGACAACATCGATCACACTGTACAGTAAAGGAATTGGTTTTCAATGTTGCTTGGTTTGTGTTGTAAAGTAATGAATACAACATTAGAGTCGATGTTGTGACAACATCACGATTGAAACTAACATTTTCAACTACACACACAATCAACCAAGAACATTAAAGCAACATAATAGGGGCACTACCATCACCACTTCTTAAAAGACATTGATCATAATCATAATTCTTTAATTTACACAACTCACAAGTTCAACTGAGAATAATGTCACTTGTCGCCTGCTGATAGTATGAAATCCATTCAACTTCTATTCACTGAACTGGAATTTTAATTCATTTTACAATATTGCAGCTTTTTTAAAGACTTCAGATGATTTTAAAAAGGATGCTGAATCATTAAAAACGTAAGGCTGGTCACACACCGATTAGTCATGACAAGACTAGTCACGTTTAGTCACAATACTTCACATTGCTCACAATACTTCACGCTGATTAGTCATTGCAATTAAACATGACTCCATAAGCAACTATGTGAAGTATTGTGACTAAACGTGACTAATCTCGTCTTGACTAATCGATGTGTGTTGCTTCATAAGCAACTTTGTGAAGTATTGTGACTAAACGTGACTAGTCTTATCTTGACTAATCGGTGTGTGACCAGTCTAAGTTAAAATAGAAATTATCAGATCCTTGAACATTAACTCTTCTAAAAAATACTCTATTTAAGTCCTGTTTTTTTACTCAAAGAATATTCTTTCGTTATTTTTTATTGGCGATTTAAACTGCTGCGTGAATAAATAATATAAACTATTTTAAAACTTCACTGCCCATTAACTCAAAGACATAGATTTCATAGACCTAAGATCTCACATCTCAAGAGCTTCTTCTGTAGCATAGACGGAAGAACTCTCATGAGGTGAGGTGACATTCTCAAGCACCTGTTCCCAGGTGGTTACTTTTTCCTCCCACGGTTTCGACCCTTTCTGTTTTTCTTTTTTCCTACCAATGTCTTTTTCAATGTCGTCAATATCACATGTCGCCGTTACACTACAACTTCTCTTTATCCTTATTTATTTATTGGATAGAGCAAACAATACAAAAGTCAGAAGAGAAATAAACAGGCTATTGCCCAAAACTTCTTCCATTTCCCAATTTTGTCTCAAATCGTCCAAATATTATGTAGGTGATGTCCATTTCAATTTCTAAAATCTGAAACTAAAAATCAGAATAAGACAAACCATTTAAAATTTTGATAGATGGTTGATAAAACTTCCTTAAAAGCATCCTCTCTTCAATCTTAATCCTTCTTTTCACAATCCTCAATCAACACATTCGCTCCACATTTTAAGTAGAGGAAATGTTCCAAATTTCCGAACAAATGCTCATGTTAACCGAAACGTTGTGAATTAAATATTAGAAATTTGAATATAAGAGGACTAGAGTGATCTTATATTATATTGTGATAAATAAATTATGCTATTTTCAAGTGGAGAATGGAAAATGACTTTCGGGTCTGGTTTCTAAGATACTTATTGAATTCAATGGACCATCAAATCTATAGCTTCAATGGTCCATTATATTCAGTAAGTTTCAAGACTTCAATATCAATAATTTAATAACATTCCATAACTGAATCTGTTTCAGTTCATGAAAAAATTGCATTTCACTAATCAGTATCGCAAAAGAATATCCCAGATGAATTGAAATGGAACAGCTCAGACTTTCCACATAATATTCTCATTTTTTCTTCGTCCTCTATAAAATATGCAGATCATCACACAAAATGCATAAACATTGATGAGGATTGCGGAGAACACTATTCGTGAGAAACTCTATCAAGGTAATAGATGAATTGACCGACATTTTTTTCGGATTTAGATTTTGCACTTTGAAAGCATGGGAAACCGCTGCGGTTTTGAGTTTGGCTTCTATTGGGCTGGCATGGCACGAGAACGCTGGCTGCGAGCAAATTGTTGCGGGGAGGAATCGCTATCGGGAGAAAGTACACATGCGTGAGAGAAAGAGAAGATAGATAGATAGGCTGCCTTTAGAAGAGAGAGGAGATTGGGAATCGAGAGAGAATGTTCAGGAATGTGTGTGTATGTTAGATGAGAGGAGAACTGGGTTGAGTTCTCATACTACCATGTTTCCCAAACATTTCAACCCCTTGCTCCATTTTCCCCCACACCCCTTATCATCTCTTTTCAGCCGTTCTATCCAATCCACAACCTCATCAACTCCCACAATCCCTCCTACCCCCTCCCACCTCTGTGCCCCCTGCTCGTAATCAACTATTTACCTACACATGACTGAACATGATTAATCTAACTTTCAACTTGAATTCAATTTCTGCTTCAGAAGGGAGTGAGCGCGTTGTAAATCTTCACCGAGCTTCTCATAACTTGATAGAGACAGAATTTTGCGACTGCTATTGCAGCCTGACTAGTGACTACGCCCTTTTCAGCTGCGTCTTGACCGGAATAATTCGATGATACCCGGTGATGATTTCTCTCCCACTTCACACTCTCCAACTGCCACAAAGTTCGTTTTCATTATCTGAATACTTTTGCAAAGTGTAATGAGTAAGTGGAGTGGATTTTATGCGGCTTTCAAGTGGCTTGTTGCTGGAAACTGAAAGTGAATGCACATAAATTAATAATGATCTAGATGGATGTATGTATATTTGAAGAATATAATCATCGGCTTTCATAGAAAGTAATCATCGGCTTTGAACAATTATTGTACTATATACCAAGTTTATATAATAATACAACAAATACTAATAATCGAACATCATTTTCCGTTTCAAACAATCCATATCGGCTATATAAGAGCAAAATGAAACTGGTCTATTCACTGATCTCATATATTATAACAATTATAGTTTTTTCAGTATTCTATTTCGTTGATTCTTCAATTGTTCTGACCATCACTAAGTATCATTTGGATTGAGAATAATACTAATAATTATTATTATTCTGTACCATTCAGAAATAAGCAAGCAATGAAATTGTGTTCCAGTAATTCCTGATGAAAATATGATTACTTCTAGAAATGTATGGAAAGGTGTTGACCGATCAACATCTATTGAGCAAATCTATCTAAGCGATAATCTAATGAGCTACCATTCGATTTCCACTGTCGTTATATAAGAGTAATTTGGTCTTGAAAACCGATTAAAATTATTTATTGGAAGCCAATTTCAATGATATTACCAACAATACCAATATAATTCTGATCATATATCTAAATTTAATTTTTGTTACAGGTATGGTGTGATAAACTTTCTTGATGTTTATGCTTCAAATTCAAAATTTGTGAGTAAAACAAATTCTTCGTTTCCATGGAAAATCTAACGGTAGTAGTTTTCCTCGTCTGTGACAATATTGTGGCTGTCACTTATAAATCTAAGTGGTTAGATGGTGTTAGTTGGAGACTATGATTATTTGAATTTTGATCGATGTAAAGATGTATGAATTAAGGTATTCATTCTATTTATTTATTCTATATTGTACAAATTCAACCTCTTGTCATGTCGGGATGGTGGCCAAAACTGTTTCGATTCATATTACAGTCCAAATGTCAGTCTACACATATAAATAATTAGGCTAAGTTTGACAGAAAGAGAAAGTGATTCAAATTTTTTGAACATAACAAATTTGATTTCAGCAACCAATCTACATTTATCCTTTTATTTTCTCTGTCCCACCCACACATAATGATCGTACAACAAGTTATGCCTGCAAAAAAAAGCCTGATGATGATTTTGGTGTTTAGAGCAGTAGCATATGGAAACCGTGTGGATAGCCCCTTACCTCGCTCCCTATAACGTTGACGGTGGTCCTGTTAACATAGTATCACCTGCTCTACATGCAACCGAACACGCTCATTCACAAGCACGCGCAACCATTCACACGCGCACACACATGCACTTTTGGTCTTGCTTTGATAGCGGAGAAGGATGCTTCCGAAAGGGGTTTAGCTTAGCAATACGATAATACCAAACGGCGTTTAACAAATTCATTTGGACTAAGCTAAATTCTTTCGGCCAAAATATTTTCTATTCAAAATACTTTATAATATCATATTATATTGAGCGAGCGATTTCTATATTTATATATTTGGTTATTTTCATATCTAGCTATTCTTATATCTGGTTATTTATGTTTAACGGATCTCGAAAACGGCTCTAACAATTTTCACGAAATTTGGAACATGGTAGGTTTATGATATAAAGATTCGATTGCTCTAGGTCTCATCCTTGGAAAACTTGCTGAACGACATTAAAAGGATAATATTCATCCTTGGCTGAAACAGCTGTGGATAGTAAAAAAGTGAGTACGTGAAAAATCAAAATATCGCATCCCCGCAATTCATAAGATGACTTATAATCAGCTGTAAAATATAAACACGATCATTTTAAAGAATTGTGTTCTGTTTATCAATAAATAAAAATAACGAGCGAAGCTCGGTGCCCCGATATTTTTCTTGAAATGATGATGAGTAGAATCCCTATCACAATGATTATTTGAATTTTGATCAACGTAAATGATATATAACGGTAATTTTCTAATTCCATTTCACTATCAGAGTACACTTCAACATGTTTATTATTTTATAACAATTCAAGGCGAAGTAATTCTTCCAAGGGTTTTTCCACTGGTGAATGGATTGTGTGATTGATTCAACAATATCCTATTAAATTATCACTGGGATTGGAGTCTTTGTAGCAAGGTCTTCGTTATTTTATAACTATTTAACGCAATGTGAATGTTTTACGTGATTGTTCACTGGTGAATAGATTGAACTCGCTTGTTTTATTAATATTAGACAATATCCTATTCAAATATCACTCCAAACCACTGGAATTGAAGTTTTTGTAGCAAACAAATTGGAAATTGAAATATAATATTAAACAAGCATCATTGTTATCTATTACATTAGCCGCAGATTACTATAGACACAAAGAAATCATTCATAGCCTACATGTATATTTTTGAATGAAAGAGATACCTGTCAATATAAGCTTTGAAATAAGAATACATCTAACATCCATCCATTTTGATTTGGTTCTGACTGGCAGGGTTGCTCCATTATATTCTATAATTTAATGGAGTATCAGTTATGACGATCACATGCATCAAGACATTTTGAATCATGTAGAATCATTGAAACATTGATGTAGTTACAATGTAGGATGTAGGTATATGGCATCCTGATAGATACATTCATGAATATTATTTTAAAAGGACGTTAGCGTCATTAATAAATTTTTAATATACGGTCGCTAATTTAAGTTTTTACAGTTATATAAATGGATAACTTCTGATGCTTCCTTCACTTTCTTGAAGGCATTTAAAGAAAGGTTTTATAATTGACATTATGTGACCACAAATTGAGTTATTCCAAAAATCAACCTTCCATGTGAATTGGGACAATATACATTATCAACATCACATGCTCATAATCCAAATTTACAGATATGGAATAAATTTTGGAAAAAAAGTTGGAGATAAGTCAATTAGACTAACGGTAAAATAACAGAGATCCACTATTTTAATGATTTGTTTCCTGAATGCAAACTCTTATTAAGATGTGGAAGAGAGATGAAAGTATTGAGAAAGAGAATAAATATCGTGAAAGGAGGTCTTCGAAGTAGGTCGAGCAAACTGATATATACCCAAAGAACTATGAGATCACACGTGGAAATTATTCAATTATACTCTGTAAGAATGGCTTGGAGATGAGAATACCGTTATAGTAGTTCTTAGAGTGGCTCAGAACTAATAGAAGATGCTTTCTTCTGCTCTTGCGGTTTAAATTGGGAACAAGGTTTTGTGTTAAAAACTTTCATCTCACAATTTCAATTTTAGACTGCAGCGTGTGTTTGGTACAGTTCCACTTTTCCATTGTTTATAATTTAGTTTAATAAATTATAAAGATTCTAATTAGAGATAAAAAAATCTCAATTGCTTCTTAATCAAATTTTGGGTTACAGAAAAAAAACCGGTAAAAACTATGTTTCATTTGGAATGAAATATGTAATTAACGAAATATCATCTTGAACAATCTTTTTTTTTCGAAAGTAGAAAAGTAGACAAAAGGGGCATCCATTGATTTGTTTAACTCAGTTCTGTAATTTATGACTCTTAGTATTAGTTTTGGCTTAGTTTATTGAAGTATTAAACATTCTAGTTAATCTCTGAAATATCCACTTTCAGGAGAGATCATAAATTCCATGAATACAGTCCTTCGAACATGATAAATTGATTACAATCCCATCTATCATTTTATTTCCTACAGATATTATATATTTAATTAGATATTATATATTTATTTAATTAGATATTTAGATATTATATATTCAATTATACGCTATAACATCTTTAGTAGAAAGGTTGGTAATTTTTTAATTTATATCATTATTTGAGACGACTGTTTCAATCATTATAATGTCGATAGATATAGACTAGAATTTTATTTTTCTGTTCCAAAAATCAGTCAAATGAATTAAAACCTATCCATTTTCCTAAATTTGTATAGATTCCTAAATGAAAAATATCAACTTCCTTTCCAACATCAATTTTCAATTAGCTCAAGTCATTCTCTCAAATTAAATTAAATTGAAATAAAAATTCACTCAATTTAAATTAAATTCAAATATAAATTGTCTCAAATTAGAATATGAATTTTCTCAAATTAAATTATAAGTTCTCTCACTAGTCAAACTGAATGTTTATGGAGGAAACACTTAATCACTTAATACTCGTACATGACGGATAATGAAGTCGATGTTTCTCGAGAAAACGCTAGTAAAAGATTTCAAGAAGCTTTTCTAGTCTCTCCAACACAAGAAAATCTTCTGCTGAAATATTTTCTCATGAATCTCTCTCCTTTTGCTCATTAAGCGTGATTGCAAATAAATCCATTTTGTTTCTCACGTTAACTGGAGCGTTTCTGGAGGAATTTTCAGCTAATTTCGTCCGACACTGCAGAGCTCTTGGGTTGTAGAAGCATTATCGATTGTAGTGGAAGCAATTTTAGAGTTGTAAATGGACAAAACTACGGTGGGATTATGGGAGAGCAGCATCTCTTCAAGCTTCACATTTCATACGAAGCTCTTCAAAGATTAATGAGTCGGGAGCGCTTAGTACAGGGCTAGCCAGTGTTCCTCTTCTATCTGCCTGCAAACAGCGCAGTGTAAATTCATGATGCTACTACTTATGA
The DNA here is from genome assembly GCF_014356525.2 of Nilaparvata lugens. NCBI lineage: Eukaryota > Metazoa > Arthropoda > Insecta > Hemiptera > Delphacidae > Nilaparvata > Nilaparvata lugens. Next base: position 9,117,767 of record NC_052513.1, on the reverse strand, counting down.
TTCATGAGACGCGCCCCTATTCGTCTATGAAATGCAAGTCAACTGCCACTTCACACACTTAACATATCCTTTAAGCATAATTATTTGACTTATGACTAGTCATTCCAGATAATGTCTAGAATAAATCCATGCGAGAGGGTTGATGAGGATTCGTGCATTACTCCAAATTGTTACACAAATGAACATTATCTCATCCTATTAGTGAATCCACTTATACAATTTATAAACCTGCAAACTTCAATCTTCTTTGCATAAGTTTAAGTTATCGGTTCATCATAGAAGTTGAGTACTTCTCTACTATTTACATGATTTATTCTCGCACCGTTGTACTTTAAAAAGAAACCTCAAAATTTTTCTGTAGTTAAGATGGATTCATCATCTATTCCAAACTTGCCATCGAACAGTACATAGTTCTCGCACCGTTGCACTTTAAAAAGAAACCTCGACATTTTTCTATAGTTTAGATGGATTCATCATCTATTCCAAACTTGCCATCGAACAGCACATAATTCAAACATTATCTAAGATACATAAAAAAAACTTCATTGTCAACTAAGTAGGCCTAATAGAACTAGAAATTATCATTACAATGAATGTTAAAAGTACGCGGTAGGAGTTGGCTTGATCGTCTGGAACACATAATGTCCTTATTCATGGACAGAAATTCAAGTTGTTTAATGACATTGGAGAGGGAATTTAATTTTCTAGGACAATTGCTTTCCACTCTATTTTGGAAATAGTTCAATATCTAAAGCATTTCTTACCCCCTCCCAATAGCAGTAGTAATCCAGATTCAGATCATATTGATTTAATCACTTAATTATTAGGATATCCATCTAATATTGATCACAATCCCAACCTTGATCTTATCATAGTCCCAGTCCTAATTTGAATCTTGATTAATATAAAATCATTAATAAAATCCAGATGCGGATTTTGGAGGGTTAATCACCAAATTATATGGATTTCATGAGATATCTTGAATTGATTTAATAACTTTCAATTACTCATCAACTATCAATAATTATCAAATATTATTCTGGATATTAGTGATTCCTCTCTTTAGAATTTCTCTTTGGATTCTCTCTCATTACTGCTCTTTCCAAATCCACTTTTAATTCACTCACAACTGATTCAAAGTTATTCCTCATGAGCATGTTCAAAGCCATCAAAAACGCCCATGAATAGACAATAATAATTATCGATCGTCAAGAGCGATTAAATTCATCCTTCGAATAGAAAATATTGAAGTATGTGTCCGTTGAGAATGAGAAACATTTTCAATATTGACCATCAAATTGAGCGGATGAAATACCTCAGAATGGCACAACCATTATTAATATTAAGTCAAAAATAGACTATATCAGACCACATAATACCAGGATAGTGAGAGAATGTTTGGAGAAGTGTGAAGATATTCGTGGAAGAGATGATCCGATGTAAAAAGAGAAGTAAAAGCACGACAAAACTGTGTGAACAAAATAATTGCGGGGAGTAGAGAGAGAGGGATCGAGAGAGTGAGTAGAGACAGATTTGGCAAGATTTGCAAGAAACAAGCCACACTGCACTACGTGAAGCCAAGACCATACCACTGCTTGGCTAGTGGAAAGCACTGAAAACCACCGTTGAGAGGGTTCTTTGCAACTAAACCTCACTTTCATCCCATCTTCTCCACTTCCTCTTCTTCTCTTTTTCTCCCTGCTCCTCTCCCTCATTCTTCTATCGTTTTCACTCCTCTCCCTCTTCCTCACCGGACTTCAAACCCCCACCCCGGAACACGAGTTAATAATTGTGAACCACCAAACACCTGTGCAAGCAAACAAAACCACTCGTTGTTAGACGGGAGGGGTGCGGAGGGAGATTGTTTGTTTACATCTTTTCGGAAAGAAGGGTTTACCGGAAAATATCGTGTTTACGTTCATTGGAGTGTTTTGTTGTTTGAAAATCAACTAGTGATCCACTAGTTTAATAATATTGATCAGATTACAAGATTTTTTCTCTAGAAATGAAGTAGAAACGTTCAATATTGTTCAAGTTCAAAATAGTATTCAGGAGAGAAAAAAGTTGTTAAAAAATTAATGTTTTGATAAAATTGATGTTTCATTTCAAATTAACAAATATAATATTGAATATCAACAATGCCGATTTAAACTATTGAAATTGTTATTGTAATATTGACTAATATAATTTTGAATCGAAAAAATAGCTTTGCTATAATCATTAAGATTCACTTATTTGAACTAACATTGATTGAAATGCTTTCTGTGGACACAAAATAGTATTATTTTTGCAAGTTCAATTTCAATTTAATAATTCATAACACAATTTCAATAAAAACGTATAAGATATTATGCTACTTTCGAAAGCTTTTAGCTATTTGAGACAAAAATACATTCAAATTTACCAGGCTACAATACTGTATATAACTAACAAAGTAGAGAGCATGTTTTACAAAATTCATAAATTATAATCTATATATATGAAAGCGAAATGCCACTCACTCACTCACTGACTAACTCACTCACTCACTCACTCGCAGAACTAAAAATCTACCGTACCAAAAAAGTTCAAATTTGGTAGGTATGTTTAGTTGGCCCTTTAGAGGCGCACTAAGACCGGATTTAGAAAAATTTCCAAAGATACGCCCAAAATCTGCATTTTTCCAGCGTTTTTAGAGCTTTCTCAGTTGTATCGAGAACAAATGAACAGAAAATGTTCAAATTGAGTACAGAAGATCAGCTAGGGTGTAATAATGTTGTGTTAGAAGGAATTTGCAATAACGTCAAAGATACGCCCAAAATTAGCGTTTTTCCAGCGTTTTTTTGCTTTTTCTCAGATTTATCGAGAACAAATGAACAGAAATTATTGTTCAAATTTAGTACAGAAGCTAAGCTAGGGTGTAATAATGTTGTGTTAGAAATAATTTGAAATAACGCCAAATATACGCCCAAAATCAGCGTTTTTCTCAGCTTTTCTGCGTTTTCTCAGTACTTTCACTTTCTGATGGAATGAAGCATGCTCAAATAAAAAATGCAGGCGAGCGAAGCGAGCCCGCTGTTCTCATTTCTGGACGATCCAGTCGGGGGTCCAGGGGGCGGAGCCCCCTGGCTAGACGGATATGGCAAGCGAAGCGAGCCTGACGGCTAGTAACTCATATAATAATATAAATCCTTATCCTATATTCTTATTAGATGATTGCATGTCTGACTAAACCCTCGTGAGCTTGCTTAATTATTCTGAAATTCAACACCACGTCTAGATCATTAATCGTCATAAAAAATAATTTTAATTTCGTTGATTAATTTTCCTAACCAGATCTTGAGAAAAATCTTTTTGGATAAAAGCAAAGAAGAGTATCGTGGAATAGATTGAGCTATCTTATTGTGAGTACCGGTAGGTTTTCTGGATGTTCCCTACCCCGACCACTTTTGTGTTTCTTTGAGAAACTCCTTAATCATCTACTAGTTGCATCAATTACGTGAATATATAATTTACTTTATTACTTAAGTGAATTGTGACTAGAAAATAATGTTTTAAAGTTGAATAAGTATTAGCAGAGACAATAATAATATAGTACTTACTTATCCTTCATCTATGGTATTGGCCAAACAGCTCACTTATTCCTCTGTCAATACTGTCTTGAAGACAATCCAATATTGGAAAAAAACAATTTTGCTTAATAATTTAGGTGATTTACTGCATATTATCTATCATTTTCATCAATAAGATATCTTTATTGACTTTAGATATTGCATGTGAATATATTATATGAAAGAGGTTTTATTGTGTTAAATTATATGAAAGAACTACAATTTCTAATAAATTCAGTTCATTTGAATTACAAAAGTTCTCGTCCTATCAGCTTCTTGTGCGGTAAAATGCTAAATCTCATGTTTCCTTATTGGATTCCATCGATATTTATATTCCATGATACAAATCTACCTTAACATCTGCTTTATCTCTCACAAATGGTTCTTCTCTTTCTTCATACTTCTGTCTTTCTCATCTCATTTCCCCATATTATTTCTTCCTTATCTTTCTTATCTCATCCTCTCTATTTACATGCTTACATACTCTGCTTCTCATCTCCTGAGTTCAAATTCTCTCTCTTCCACTCTTTGGAAAGACTTAACTACTCAACCCTCTTCTCTTCTTCTCACTTACTCTTCTTTTTTCAATTTTTCTTTCCACTTCCACCTTATGCTTTTTCTTGTTGCCCGACTTGAATATAGGAACAATGGATGTCTTGAATATTTATCGTCCTGGTTTTAGCAATACACGTTTGAAGCAAACCTAGGTTTACAGAGCTCAGTCTCAAATGACAAGACTCCCTAGCTAGATAACAGAGAATGCAACAAATCTTTGTTTGACGTTCTCAATGTTTTATCTCTGCCACATTCGGTGCATATTCTTCCAGGTTCATACAAAGTACATTGAAGCGGAATGATAATTTATTGTGAGTAAATGAATTACGTGGTGTCGTTATTGTCATTGACAATGTGTTGCTAAGATAACATCCTGCAAGCCATTGCTAAGACGTTTATTTATTTATTCATAGGTACATTGATGGATACAATATCATTCTCAACTATGAATGATTGGGGAAGGAGCAACCGGCTTAAAGGCCAAAACTGTTCCTTTCCCAAATTTGGATAGCTAAATCGTCTTCGACGTTGAAGCTTTTTAGGATATTCTGAGTCTGTATTTGGGATAGGTTCCATCATGGAGAAAAGATAGTAAGCTATCAATGAATACAACGTGAAGATATCAATACATGTATCATTTGTCTATTTTTGATTCCACTTTTTCCATTGTCATGACTCTTTAATTCATGACATGATACATGATTCTTTCATTGTATGAGGTTTCACTTGTAAAAGATACAAAACTATGAAAATTGCGATAAAAAATTGTAACTGTTACGAGTAAGAGATCGAGAGTGCAGTGAATGAATGCTATTATGGACATTGATTACGGTTGTATTTGGTGGATGCGTTGGGCAGCAAATGAAAATTCACACAAAATCTTGTAATAGCGGATTCACCTGGCACGGCACGCTGTGTTTTGTGTTGGGGCTGTGTAATCCCATCAGTTATAGCGAATAAATGTTATCGATCACTTCACACTGGCGTGAGAGCAGAAAGCGCCCAGAATACAAAACAATCATCGGTGGGAATTTCCAATCTGCAACGTAAATTGAGTGTAAATAACAGGAGAATTGTTGGCTGCGCGCGCATCACCCGACGTCCAACTTATTTTCAGTATGGAAAGCCGTAAAATAAAATGGATTTTCTCTGAGGAATTTTCATCTCGCCAAATCTTCAAACTCGTAATGAAATAGTTCTCTCATCCGTCTTACATTTTTCTTCTTCGACATTCCGCCGTCAAGAATGAAATTTCCGTTCACTTCCAAATCGCTCGGCAGGAACATTTTTAGATTTTACGCGGAAGTAATCAGGAATCGAATTGCTCTTTTCATCTTCACTCTCTCCCTTCCTGTGTCTTTCTCACAGAAAATTTCCTTTCTATCACTTGCTTCTCCTGAAACAAAACATTGAACTACCATTAATGTTTTTGAATGTAAAGTCATTCATTCAAGTTTATATCAGTTCTATCGTTTCAAGTTGAATTGAGTTATTCAGGTTTCTATTGAAAGATTTGTTGAATAGTTAACATATCTTTGTTTGAAATTATCAGCAACGAATTTCGACTGCAATCTCTGAGTATGCCCTCTAACCTGTGAGGGAATCAATGACATAATTATCTTCACAATGTCTCTAGAACCATGTTTCCATTTTCATGCACAATTCCAATTTAATAGTCTCTCTTTAACATCATTAGTTAACAGTGATACAAATAAAAGATACGCCTTGGTATTGTTTCTATGGTAAGTCTGTTAAACTTAGTGACGATTGTACACATTATTGAATGAATAAATATCTCATTTTTCTTAAGAGTTCTACAGCATTTAAAGAGGAATAGATGTTATTATTCTCAACTATGTATAGTACACATTATTGAATAAATAAATATATCATTTTTCTTAAGAGTTCTACTAGCATTTAAAGAGGAATAGATGTTATTATTCTCAACTATGTATAGTACACATTATTGAATAAATAAATATATCATTTTTCTTAAGAGTTCTACTAGCATTTAAAGAGGAATAGATGTTATTATTCTCAACTATGTATAGTTAACATCTTAAGAAGCTATTAATCATTCTTGTTGAATGTTTTAGCGAGAATAGGATAGGGAATAGGGAGGATCATCATCCATGGATGAGTTTCAACACCTACTAGAGTAAATTATGTGATCCCAATGTGATTGGTGATCTGTTGATGACTTAAAATACTTCTCAAAATTATAATAATCCAGTTTAATGAAGTTCTAACTATTGCAGAACTGCTACTGGAGGAATCATGTACTCCAACTCCACCAAGTGCACTTTGATTCATTGATATTTTGACATTATTTGATTTCATTAATAATGGAAAAATAATTCTATACGTTACCTTATTCCATGTAGTCTAATTTCATTCATATATTATAATATAAACTTTACCAAGTATTCCACCCACTTGAAGAATAGTGGGTGGATCAGAACTAATTTTCATAAGTTTTGTTTTACATTATTGGTGAATGAAGACTTTTCTACAGTGGTTCAGTAGATACATGATGAAATGCTACCACAATAAATCTTTCTGACCTTCTTTTCAAGTTCCATAATATTTTATTTTACTCTTATACGTTTCCCATTTTTGTTATTCATAAGTTGTATGATCTTGAGAGAGCTGCCACTTGTTTCGGGCTCAAAGAATAAAGATAAAACAGTTGTGTTGCAAGTTAGAAAACATGGAACCAAAGCAAAGTGGTGCCGGTTATTTGTTCACGGCAAAATAATGTTTCCTCTCGAGAAAATCATTGTTCAGAATGAAACAATACGAAGGGTGGATAGAGTGGAAAGTGTGAGAAGTGATGAGGAAAAGGAAGGAAAAAGAGGGATGAAAGAAATAACTAGAAGAAAACTTCATAGAATAAGCGGAGAACTTTCTACATTCTATTGTGAAAGTTTTAATTGAGTATTTACATTTGAACAGTGGATTCGCCAACGCCGTTCTATATAATGTGTTATACAAACTTTGCTCAGATTTACATCTCCATCCCAGGTTATGAAGTCTTCCTTCGAACAACTCACGCCAACTCGAGACTCTATTTATGTAAAGTATACTTTGAACCCAGCATGTGAAGAACACTCTTATGGGATCGAGTTTGATGAGAAAGAGAGAATAACTCACTTTTCTACGGAAAACATGAATGGAAACTCTAGCATCACTTTCTTCTCAACTAATCTATATTACTCTTGAATGCTGATTTTTGAGGGAAATGTCCAGTTCTAAGATGAGATGAAAGAAAAAACATATCAAGATACATAGTTCAAGATGATATACAAATTTCAAATCACACATTACAGATTGTATGGAAGAGGCTGTCCTTGCAGGAACGTCCTACCGTACAGATTTAGATAAGCGACGTGCTGTATGTTCTCCCGTTGGAAGGGTGTCTGCTTGAGATAAGTTGTATTGAAATATAATATTAATATGAGTCATACAATGACTTTTTGGTTGTTCAAAACCCAGTTTTAACAGTAGCTACATTCATCTTTCATCACAGTCATCCCATTAACCACACTTAAGCTGAAGGCTTCTTCAGGCATCATTATTGGCAGAGTAGAATCAAGTTATGGGAGGAATAGAAAGAAATAGAGAGGGGAGGGTGAGTGCGAAGTTACCTATCGGAGGAATAGGTACAGGAGAGTTCAGAATAGGGATAAGAAATAATCCAAGAGGGTGAGGAGAGAGATAGATAGGAAACTGAGAATGAGAAACGAAACATGAAGTCTGCATGTTGTGAAAGGTGTAAAAAGGATTCCAATAATGGGAAATGAGAACAAATAGGAATTTCGTAAATAGATCAATAGATAGAAGAAGAAATAATGTTGAGAAGAATATGTACTCAGAGAATTGCGGAGTAACGGTAATAGTGAAGAATGAATTGAATTTTCATCGTCGATCTAGGATGGAATAAACCTCAACAGTAGTTGGTTGGATCCTAGCAGTAAATTTTGTTTTGCACTTTGCAACAGCAAAACTTCAACTTTACATCTCAAAAACCCTATAAATACAAGCATTCATTTGCATATTCGTCAGCATTATGAATCACTCAAGAGGAATGATAAAAAAATCATCAATGCTCTTAGAATATATAAGAATGTTCTTTCTCTTCTAAAGGTGCACACAGATTTACGCACCTCGAACATGAGCAATTCACTTTTAATCAGCTGATGCCAAGCTTTTTATATCTGTATTCCACCGTTTCTGTAAAAATACAGTTATAATCAGCTGATTGCTCATAATCGCGGCGCGTATATCTGTACGCACCTTAAGATGAACAGTGAACCTTTTTTCCATCATGACTTCGGCCGAAAGTAAGGAATTTATGGAAGAGATTTTTGACATTGCTGAAGATGTTTCAAGAATGTTCTTATATATTTTATCCAAATATTAATTTAATTGAGAGAAAGAGAGATTTTAGAAATAAAACAATCAAGTACTAGTCTCGCTTGCTTCAAATGACCATTGAAGCACAGAATGAAGGAAAAAATTATTGACGAAGGAATAGAATGAATATTAATAACATATCAGATACCGTATAGTATTTAGATACCAGATAGTATTTGAGCACGTTTCTAATCTCTCTCTTGTTCTAGAGAAGTTTCGAATTGAAAAAATAGTTCATTATAAGAATTTCCTTCATCTCAACTCGAAGTTTATATTCATCTCAGTGTTTGGAGCCATACAGAACAGATGTTTTTGAACAGGGCACGGTTTAATATCACAACAGAGAAAAAGATTGAGAAAAGGGAGAGGGAGAGAAAAGGAAGTAAAACAACAACAAAACAGGGACATTGACCTTGTTTTTAGGTTGGTTTCCCGTCTTCGTCTCCTGCCATGGCCCCGGCCCCGTAACTCATCAATGTTCCCCCACCACATTTACTGTCAATGGGAAAGAAATATTGTGGCGTTAAATAATGTGTCCTTGGAATACCTACGATAGCTGCCTGCAGTCCAGAACATTATTATTCCACTCAACTTTTACTGGAAATGGGTTCAACTCAAACAGCATATAGAACTGACGAACTGACATATTTCTTTATCATTACTGATATCAACGAGAAAAAAGAAATAAAGTGGATTGAGTAATCATGTGAACATAGTATAAGAAAAGAGAGATTAAAAATTCTCGTCATTTTATCTCCATAATCATTGTAATGCTTTCAATACCTGGCATGTGATGAATCAATCAATCAATCAATCTATGATGTTAGTGAAAGCTGTTATTGATTTTAATTGAAAAACCTAATCGAAGAGATCATACCCTGTTGAAAATCTTAGTCAAGTAGTGTTAAGACCAAAGATAAAATTTTGTCTAATTGATTTCAATTATTGGGATCTATCTCGTATTTTGAAAACAGATATCACAAAAACTGTATTATTTGATTATCTGCACATATTTTTGTCGTAGTTGTTATATTCATAGAGGCATAGAATATTATGAAATTTGATTTTTTAATATTCTTGAATTTTAGAGTTTCATTTACTTTTAGAGTTTTTAATGCATTAGGACTACCCTTATGATATACCTCAGGTTTATGGATATTAGTGATAAGTTTTTCAATAAACTTTACATTAATTCTAAATATCAAGTTATTCCCATTCTTCGAAGTACTTCTGTGAGAGCATTCCATATCCTTCTCATCAAACCTCTATGCTTGATTCATGAATCGTTTTTATCATGACAAAATAGTTAAGGTGGCATCAATGCCAACTATGTTTGATTTATGTGGATTGTGAATTGAATTTTAAATTAATGGACATTTTTGTTGCTGATGACTAAATATCAATTCCTCATGATATTGTAGTCTATTTACGAATTCTCCTGTATATAATTTTAATATTAAAAACACTTCACTTATATATGGGCTACTTTTGTACAAATTAATAAAAACAGTTTAAAAACTTGCAGTACCCTTTATTATTGGAGAAACTTGTAATGACCTAAGCTATGGTCGAAAATAGTCGTTGAGATATTTTAAAGTTTTTAATAATAAAGGGTACTACAAGCTTTTATATTGTTTTTGATAATTTAATATCAATATAATTATTATATTATATCAATTATAAATATTAATTCCTCATAATATTGTAGCATATTCAAAAATTCTCATGTATATAATACAATATATATATTATATCAATTATGAATTTAAATTCCTCATAATATTGTAGCCTATTCAAAAATTATCCTGTATATAATACACTGGGTATAATCTACTATTCTGGATTATAATGGAACCTTATCTGCAGTACCTTTCTTCAGGTTTAAGAGACATATTATAACATGATCTGCCATGTGGATTGACCATGATTCATCGATCATTATTTTATCAAGAAAGATTCAAGTAGAATATTCTCAATAGACAATTTATTCAAACATTTATTGAGAATACACAGAGATAAAGTTCGTATATATGAACTCATTTATTGAAAATATAATATTTGATATTCATATATAGACCTCAGGCTTACTTCACAGGTTTATAGAGTTGAAGGAGAGAAGGAGTACTGATCACAATGCAAACAACTGAACTTATTATAGTTGTAGCAAAAGTCAGTGAAACAGCTATTATAGCAGCGACGATAATGCACCATTGGGGAATGAAAGATCGTGTCCGAAATTTAATATTCAACACATTGCCATTCAATGTTGAATGCGCGTATAAATAAATACTTGATTCGTCCATTGAAGCTGGAATTGAACTGCGATGTTTCAGCACTGTTTTCATTATCTGCAGCATTGAACTCGAATACATTCAACAGTACAATGATGGGGTACTGAGAGAGAAAGACAGAGAGAGACTGAGTAAGACAAGGGTGAGAGAGAGAGAATGTGAGAGATTGAAATGAGTGAGGAGGATCGTAGAGATGAGGGATGGAATGAGAGAAAAGTAGCGAGAGAGAGATAGTATAGAGAGAGTGAGTAAGCAACGAAATGGAATTGAGTGTTGTAATAATGGCATAAATAGAGAGAAAATGAGAGAAGAGGGAAAGAGAGCGAGAGAGAGAGAATGAGAGGGAAGAGCAATGAGAATGATGGCACAAAGAAGCCTCAGTAGGAACATTCAAGTGCTTGGAACTGCTATTCCATTAATTCTATGCCCCACCACTAAGCAATTATTTTCATTACCAGAGGAAATAGCTTTCTATTGAATTTTGAATAAGCTTGATACAACCCATTTCCATGGAAATTAATTCCCAGGAAATGTAGGTTCCATCAGAGCTTAGCAGATTTGAAAAGCTTTAGAGGAGTGATGTTTTGTTTTCAATTTTTCAAATAGAATGACAATTTGAGAAATCGTAATCAGTTCCATTCATCCTTATATTCCTGTTCCATTTCTTTAACAATCCTTATCTCATCATCCTTCAAATTATCCGCTTATCTCTTTCTTACCAACATCATCCCAAATTCTCTTTCTCTCAAAATTCAGCCACCAACTCCATCCAATCCAATTGTGCTGGAGTTGTCAACTTTACTTTACTTTTCTTGTTCGTCAAAATAAACTGTATTAAACTGCACAACCCTACCTAAACTACTCTACCAAACCTACTCTACCTAATTTTCCCTACCTAACCTACCCTACCAAACCGGTACCTGACAAACCCTACCTAATCTACCCCCAACCCCTCTAACCTAATTAACCCGCCCACCCCGGGACAGTCATAAAAGGCTATTGGGCGGGCGAAGCCCGCCTCCCAGCCGGAGCACGAAGCGCGAAGGCGGCTAACCCACCCTACCGTGGGTGCAGGGGGCGAGGCCCCCTGCCGAGCGCGAAGCGCGAGTGTTTAATGTCAATCAACAATGGTAATCTTCAGAAAAATGCTTTAACTTAGAATGTGGTTACTGGGAACAATGGATTAATTCCATAATGGTGCTTTTCAATATGATGCTCTGCTTTGTTAATATTTGGGAAATTGTCATCTGATTAGATAGATAGCTGAGCTTATCAACCAAGTTACTGTGATGAAATTGGTTTTGTATCTGTAAAATGTATGTAATATGTATGGGAATATAGAGTACTATCCTCGGCAAAGTTTAAGATTCAAGCAAATAATTATCTTGATAGTTTATACTAAACAATTTTTCACACGTATTTCAAGAAAGTGTGTTCTCTCAATACAATTACAAATATCTTAACCCAGAGAAACGTAATTCTATAACAGTGGAATTAATGAATATTGATTGAAAAATAGAAAACTTTACGAGAGGCTTTTTGATACACAGTTGGAAGAAGATGAACTCCTGTTCTCAGTTTATAATTTTTCATGAGTCTCTCTATATCCTACAAAACTAACTGATACGTTGAAATTATTAAATTATAGTTGTTAATCAGGTTCCATTAAGAAAACTGTACAACTGAAAAATAGTAGAAACGGATTGAAAATAATAAATGAATATATCATAGATTTTGTTGTTATTTCAACAGCCAATAAAGGTGGGTGGTCGTAATTTTTAGCTTATTATTATAGAAAGTTGCTTATCAAAGCTGTTTGGCGAATCTCACCGTGACAATATATTCACCTCAGGCTTACTTCACAGGTTTATAGAGTTGAAGGAGAGAAGGAGTACTGATCACAATGCAAACAACTGAACTTATTATAGTTGTAGCAAAAGTCAGTGAAACAGCTATTATAGCAGCGACGATAATGCACCATTGGGGAATGAAAGATCGTGTCCGAAATTTAATATTCAACACATTGCCATTCAATGTTGAATGCGCGTATAAATAAATACTTGATTCGTCCATTGAAGCTGGAATTGAACTGCGATGTTTCAGCACTGTTTTCATTATCTGCAGCATTGACCTCGAATACATTCAACAGTACAATGATGGGGTACTGAGAGAGAAAGACAGAGAGAGAGTGGGTAAGACAAGGGTGAGAGAGAGAGAGAGAGAATGTGAGAGATTGAAATGAGTGAAGAGGATCGTAGAGATGAGGGATGGAATGAGAGAAAAGTAGCGAGAGAGAGATAGTATAGAGAGAGTGAGTAAGCAACGAAATGGATTTGAGTGTTGTAATGATGGCATAAATAGAGAGAAAATGAGAGAAGAGGGAAAGAGAGCGAGAGAGAGAGAATGAGAGGGAAGAGCAATGAGAATGATGGCACACAAGAAACCTCAGTAGGAACATTCAAGTGCTTGGAACTGCTATTCCATTAATTCTATGCCCCACCACTAAGCAATTATTTTCATTACCAGAGGAAATAGCTTTCTATTGAATTTTGAATAAGCTTGATACAACCCATTTCCATGGAAATTAATTCCCAGGAAATGTAGGTTCCATCAGAGCTTAGCAGATTTGAAAAGCTTTAGAGGAGTGATGTTTTGTTTTCAATTTTTCAAATAGAATGACAATTTGAGAAATCGTAATCAGTTCCATTCATCCTTATATTTCTGTTCCATTTCTTCAACAATCCTTATCTCATTATCCTTCAAATTATCCGCTTATCTCTTTCTTACCAACATCATCCCAAATTCTCTTTCTCTCAAAATTCAGCCACCAACTCCATCCAATCCAATTGTGCTGGAGTTGTCAACTTTACTTTACTTTTCTTGTTCGTCAAAATAAATTGAACTGCACAACCCTACCTAAACTACCCTACCAAACCTACTCTACCTAATTTTCCCTACCTAACCTACCCTACCAAACCTATGGTACCTGACAAACCCTACCTAACCTACCCCCAACACCCCTAACCTAATTAACCCGCCCACCCCGGACAGTCATAAAAGGCTATTGGGCGGGCGAAGCCCGCCTCCCAGCCAGAGCGCGAAGCGCGGATGCTGCTAACCCACTCTACCGGTGGTGCAGGGGGCGAAGCCCCCTGCCGAGCGCGAAGCGCGAGTGTCTAACGGGAAAATGTCAATCAACAATAAGAATCTTCAGAAAAATGCTTCAACCTAGAATGTGGTTACTGGGAACAATGGATTCATATGATAGCCTAATGGTGCTTTTCAATATGATGCTCTGCTTTGTTAATATTTGGGAAATTGTCATCTGATTAGATAGATAGCTGAGCTTATCAACCAAGTTACTGTGATGGAATTGGTTTTTTATCTGTAAAAATATGGTGTGGCGCACTCACACAACTTTCCTTGCCGTTATGAAGATTGATTACCTGACGCTATTGTTCACGCGCATCTCAGGTCTACTATTCCAAGATCTGAGCCAGCTGGTGACAGGATTATAACGCTGGAGACACATGAGGTCTGCTATCTCTTCATAGTGGATGATTTAATAGAATCAACAGTTGCCAATAGTTTGCAATTGAATAATCACATTTTCTCGAATTCCGAGCTTATTTTCAATTTGAGGTGAAGATTTTACTGAACATTAATTGTAGAGATTTTAATGCTCAATCTCTTCCATTTGAATTTTTTTGTTTAGATTGTATCTGAAGCCTGATAATTGGGAATCTAAAATCGAACTTTGCATAGATGGGGCGGAGCTTCTGAAATTTTCACAGATATAGGACTTGTGGCAGTTGATAGAGCTTATCAATGACTATATTAGGTCTAAATTTGATCAAAATCGTTGGAGCCGTTTTTGAGAAAATCGCGAAAAACCCTGTTTTTGACAACCTTTTCGACATTTTTGCCGCCATCTTGTATTGCATTTGATCGAAATTGTTCGTGTCGGATCCTTATAGGAACTCGTAAGGATCTCAAGTTCCAAATTTCAAGCTATTCCGTTAATTGGGAGATTAGATATCGTGTACACAGACACACATATACTCATACAGACCAATACCCAAAAACCACTTTTTTGGACTCACGGGACCTTGATACGTATAGAAATTTGTAAATTGGGGTTCCTTAATTTTTTTCGGAAAGCAATACTTTCCTTACCTATGGTAATAGGGCAAGGAAAGTAAAAAGTTGGAACTAATGTATAGAGTACTCTCCTCGGCAAAGTTTAAGATTCAAGCAAATAATAGTCTTGATAGTTCTTACTAAACAATTTTTCACACGTATTTCAAAGAAAGTGTGTTCTCTCAATACAATTACAAATATCTTAACCCAGAGAAACGTAATTCTATAACAGTGGAATTGATGAATATTGATTGAAAAATAGAAAACTTTACGAGAGGCTTTTTGATACACAGTTGGAAGAAGATGAACTCCTGTTCTCAGGTTATAATTTTTCATGAGTCTCTCTATATCCTACAAAACTAACTGATACGTTGAAATTATTAAATTATAGTTGTTAATCAGGTTCCATTAAGAAAACTGTACAACTGAAAAATAGTAGAAACGGATTGAAAATAATAATTGAATTTATGAGTATTTGATGATTCAGAGAAATTCTATCCCATAGATTTTCGTGAAACGTACTCGGGTATTATATACATAGATGATCTTTTAAATCCTGTCCAATCTCTTTTGAATGTTTGTTTATCAAGGTTTACAGGAAACGCAATTTTTCGCCAAGTTCCCTTCTCGCTCCATCTCCTAACCCAAATTCTCTTTTTCGTTTCTCCTCTAATCTTCTTTTTCTTGCTATTCGTCCGCTCGCAAAATCGTCGCCGTTCCATCCCACTTGTTCCTAAAGCTATATAAATAAATTGAACTTCTTTCTGCAATTCTCTTCGAAAACTTTTCAGAGAAAAGAGAAGCTTATCTTTCACAACTTGAGATTTATATTTTCGCTCCTATTATTCCAGGAGAGCTTCTTATTTGGTTTTCCTTTTCAGCATTCATTTCAAGAAAAGTTCAACTTCCGCCTTGCTTTGCTTCTATTCGTATCCACCGACTTTATTTATGCTGACAAGGCTTATTGTATTCATTATTATTTAATTGTATTGAATAATGATACATATTTTTCAATTCTTGTGCATTCTGAATGTAACAATTTTTTAATAAACTTTCCTAACTATCATGAACTATTGAGTATTCATGACAGCATGATAGAAAAGAAAATAGTATGTTCATGACTATTATCAGTATCCTTCAATGTTTCTTGTATCACTAGGATGATGCATAGTTTCTATTGACAGTATTTTTATTAATAATTATTTATTACTAACTTACTCGACGAGCTTCGTACCGCCAAAAAGTCAATGTATATCATGTCACACTTAACTTTATTTGGTGAATCATGAAATTTATCTGACAGTCAATATTTTCATTTACATCTCAATACGGACTTCCTATGTGCTTAGTCATGCAACATTCATTATTCCCAAAACATATTCTTCTCAATCAATTGGTAATTTCTAATAGTAAAGTGTTGAATTAAAGAAATAGTTAGGATAAATCAGTGTTTCAAAGATGAATTCAATGTTTTCATAGTTGTTGATTGTCAATAGATGTTCCAGGAAATAGGCCTATGCGATGTACGATGAATTACACAGAATTCCATATTCTTTCCATCTTCCATTTTAGGATAAATATAAGCTAAGCTAATTAAAAAAGAGAAAGCAAATTAGTCTGTCATTCTTCAGTAATTAACGAATGCAATATGAACAACTCTCTTCCATGAGGTGGATATTTTTTCCAACATTTTCCAGTTTCTCAATGATAGGGGAGTTATAATAATATTATTTGTATAGGTCTTCTAAGGAACCATTATCTACATTTGGTACCAGTCAACTGCACTTCAACAGCAAACTATACCGTTTTATTACAGTACACAATTTATCACAGGGTGACGTGTTTATTACAGCTGGTAGCTTTAGATGCTAAATCATATTATCACAATATGATCTTGAATCATGATCATCTCTCCGTTCTTCGGTAGCCGCTCGGCCAAAAAACTTTCGAAAACATGTCTGTAAAATGGATTAATAAATAATTATTACTAGCCCCCCTATTAAAATTTAAAATTTCTGGTCAGAAACCATCCCCTATATTCACACAAAATATTCCCAAAGTTTCATGCCGTTCTGTCAATAGTTTTCAAGTCTATGGGGAACTAACAAACAAACATTCATATAAATATAGCACATAACATAAAACACTTTAAAGTTTTATAATATAAATATAAACAGGATACACACGACACGAATAGATTAAAAACACTTAGGGCCGTTTGCACAGTGAGAGTTTAAACTAAATTTCATTTTAATCTGGATTAAATCCGTATCAAGTCTAGTTTGTTATAATGTGTTTCATTTCGAGTTTAAGCCACCAGCTGATTAAATCAAGTTTTAGCTTTGACTGTGCAAACGACCCTTTAAAACTTACATTTAAACGAAAATTTTCGGGGCCCCCTTTGTCAATTCTTGTCTATCCTGTTTATATATATATATATATATATATATATATATATATATATATATATATATATATATATATTATAGATTATAGAACTTAGAGGTGATTGATTAAATTGAAAATTGAGTTAATCAAATTCAACTTGGAGATATATTGGGTATCTTATCGGGAAAAATGATAGGGACTAATATATTTTTGTTCATGTCTCATTGAGGGGAAAGCTGATTAAACATATTCATATTTAATGGATATCTCACAGATTGGAGTTAATAATGTTAAGAGATGGAATTATTGAGCCTCAAAAGATATTAATCACTTTGTTCAAGTTATCCACAGAAACTCAGTATCTTATCACAACCCCCAAAATAATTGTCACTCCTCACTATTCTACAAATTGCTAGTTTTTTCTAAGCTGCAGAATGTATTTGGAGCTGCAGAAGGTATTTGAAAAATTATTCAATTTGAGTAGATGTAACATGAAAATGCCTATTTTTCGAGATTAATCAATACTCGTATGATAGATATTCTTTTGAATTAAACTTTACTTTTGTTATCACTAATCCTATTAAATATAGTATAATTTATATATTACATTGGATTTATTAGAATAATGGGATTTGGATAGGAATTGAGTACAATACAACGACAAATAGAAAATAGGTAGTTGGACAATGTGGATTCCATGATGACATTAAATTTGGATTAAGCAATGCACCGTGGGGTACGGTATTGTGCCAACGTGGTTATTCAAATCGGGGATTATTATCGTGGCAGATAGGACACTCATCATGGCACAAATGATTCCATTGTTAACTACGATATCACATTTGGCCTGCATTATTCTTGTCCACAATCTGACAGTCGGCCGATAATTTGTTATCTATTCTAGGATTAACAAATAATTTATCTTCAATATAGTCTATGTTCGATACATTGCTGGTCGACGCGATTGGATTCTGTTCAATCTCATTTCGATAGCAATAGAATGATGAAGGGGCCCCTTTTTGATGAACAGATTCTATTGTTGTGACATTTTGAAGGGATAGTTTTGTTCCTTGTGATTGATTGATATTTCAAAATCAGGACCACACAATCTCAAAGACTTGAGTAATTGATTTTTTTTTTAGATTTGAAGAGAATTTGTTGGATCTTGACAAACTCTTGGAACAAAGGTCTAATCGGAGTAGTCTATATTCTTAGAAGTCATTCATCTCCATTACCTAGTTATGAGTACTATTATAAGGTTATTAAGAACTATTTAGGAAGTTTAACTCGATATGACTCTTTCTAATACCCTCATTCCACTTGACATAATGATTTCTAAAGAATTTACTTGTTCGTTTTCAGTGGCGCTTATTGCGAGAAATATTATCTAGCTCAATCAATGAAGAAATAATTTCATAGTACCTTTTTCCCTCAAAACTTTTAAATATAGCACATCATGTATTTTATAATAACATTTTAATAATTTTTCTAACGAATTTTATATGAAACAGTTTTAAGAAAGAAAGGGTACTACGAAAATTATCTCTTTATTAATCAACAATCATTCAAGTAGCTCTATTGGAATACTTCATCAGGAAATTATTCAGCCCATATATAAATTCATTATTGAACGAGTTATTCATTGTAATAATTGAAACAATTGAATTAAAATTCTACTATACCTAGTGAATGATTGGAGAAAAGTCTGGGAATGATACGAATTTTCATTCTAGCAAGATAATTCCCTCTCTCATACGTATCGTCTCTCAACTCTCGGATATTATTGTCAACATGCAAAGGACATTGTTCGCACTTAGCGTTGCATTAAGCTTGTAGGGTGAAGAGCCAATGATCTGATGAGTCTATGTGCTTTTGTTCTATCGCTTGTATAAGTAGTGAGACTAAAAGTGCAATTATCGAAAGTAGCTCTCAGTGAGAGAGAATAAACGGGGGTGTTAGAAGAGAGAGAAAGAAAAGACAATATCCAGTCGTTTTATTCAGAGAGAGAAAGAGTTGGCTGCTACTACAGAGGATAATAGGAGTGGAAATATCGCCATTGTGACACTCACAGGCTCGCGCCATAGCTGGCTTTTGTTCCTTGAAACAAAAGACAGGATGATACTACTTCCTTCCTCTTCTTGCTCGGTGCCTTATAACCGGCAACCTTTCGCGGGAAAAACGCGACAAAATGGCGCGAAAACTGCGCTTGCCGCGAGAAAAATGGAGGGAAATTTTGATATGGGAGGGATATGAGAAAAGTGGATACAGCCTAAGCTATTTGGTTGAACAGAGAGATAATTGGGCTGAGCAGAATATGAAGAAAACAGTTTTGATGCTGGAGGAAGATGATTAGAAAAATAATTGAGTACTATGTCACGAAAATTGAATTGGAGGAAAAATACGTCTTAGGTGAGTACTGGAGAAAATATTCTATGAACAGGGAACGTTGCTGATGAAGCAAGTAGGCTACAGTCTCTTATAAAGATGAATGTCGGAACTAATTCTCTTGTTATTCAATCCACACAGTCATGTGATTCACATAATAACTCAATATTTTTTATTTACGTTTTCAGTTATAATAAATTAAGTGCGATACTTAAATTTTGTTCGTTTTTGTTTGGTTCGGTTATCTGAATTTTCAGATTTTTTTTGAGTAGAAATTCAACTCAAATAGGTTGACATTGAAATATATCCTTCTAACATTTTTTTTTATAAATTTCTTTAATTTTTTTAGTGGAAGAAATTTTAAAAGAAAATATGAAATTTCTCAATTGGTTGTAACTTTTCAGAAATTTCTAATTTCCCCTGGAAATTTCTGATAACTGAATATTTCAACCATTGTTGAGATAAGGGGAAGAATAAACGGAAACATTCCATAGGTGGTGCAAATTGAAAGTGAAACTTCTGAACCTTAATTTGATAGAGTTAAATTCTAATTAAACTTGTTAGTGACTAAAGAAAATTTTGATATGCCGGAAAAATTCTTCTGGGTGAGAGAAAAAATTCATGGCGAGGGTATAATACCAGGGAAATTTTGAACTGTGATGGTAAATTCAGCGAGAAAATAATAACAAAACGAGAGCCGGGAATTGTCGGATTGTATGAATTGTGTTGTCGTTGACAATGCTACGTCGGCCAGTAATAAATCCCTCACATTGATTGAACATTCTATTGGAGATTTAATTTTGCTCGCTTCTGTGCCAACAAATGCGGCATCCCACGTGGAAGGGGATGGGGGGGCTAATAGCGGGTCACGTGACCCTTTGAACCAGCATCACAACACAACCTTTGCTCTCAATAATCGAGGCTATGATACTTCCGACTATTGTGTTCAGAGTGGCCAATGAAAATATATCAGGAATAATTTCATTTTTCATTTGAAAATTTGTTAGATGCTTTACAAAACCTATTGAAGGTTGGAAAATGAAAACTGCAGCTTTTTACTTGTGAATAAATGTCATCTTGATACGATTTAATTTGAACGAGGAATTCATTAAGGCGTTTATTTTCCTGACAAAAACTACAGGTTAGAGGTAAAACGAGAAATCTCCGGTGTGATGAGCTGTTTTGGATCAGTTGGCTAGTTTGCTGGAATATATTTTTCCTACAGATACCCTGAAAAGTGACCATTTGTGCACTGATTGCAGGCTGCAAAGAATCACTTTTCCGCACTAGTGCGCAAAGTGAGTACTTTGCGTACTCCAGATTTGCAGCATGACAACGCAAAATAGTTAGTAGGTTATATGGAGCAACAGTGCAGCAAAATCAAAATGAAGTTGGTAACAGTGACTGCTGTGGCTGCTATAGTGAGCAGAGGTGCAACGAAGCACAACGCGCTAATTATTAAGTAGATATTATAATGGAGGACAACGACAGCACAGTGCCACCACAGCACACACCACACAGCTGCCCCCCGCCATTCAAACACTACTACATTATTCAGGCAATTTTACCCATAATTACCCACTTTTCATATTCAATGGTAACTGTAGGAAAAATTTAATGTGAAATACGTGCGCAAAGTTCGTTTGCTGCACTTAAGAAACCATTCCGCCCTCGCCTACGGCTCGGGCGTAAACGTTTCTTTCGATGCAGCAAACTGTCACTTTGCGCACTAGTTGCACAAATAACTATTTCCTACAGTTACGTTGAAAAGTGGCCATTGCTGCACTGATTACAGAACGCAAAGAATCACTTTTCCGCTCTAGTGCGGGAAAAATTTTTCTGCACTCCAGATTTGCAACATGGCAACGCAAAATACTTAGTAGGCTATATGGAGCAACAGTGCAGCAAAATCAAAATGAAGTTGGTAACAGTGACTGGGCTGCTATAGTGAGCAGAGGTACAACGAAGCACAACGCGCTAATTATTAGTATTATATATTATAACCAAGGACAACATTTTTATTCAATTTGACAATAAATTAAGGTTTTTATCAATAATAAAATTACACAGAAAAACATTTGATGCATTCAGGCAATTTTACCCATAATTACCCAATTTTCATATTCAATGGTAACTGTAGGAAAAACGTAATGTGAAATACGTGCGCAAAGTTCCTCTGCTGCACTCAAGAAACCATTCCGCCCTCGCCTACGGCTCGGGCGTAAACGTTTCTTTCGGTGCAGCAAACTGTCACTTTGCGCACTAGTTGCACAAATAACTATTAATAGATAGTACTATTATACAGTGGATATGGGTATACAATCCATTTATCTCCTAGACTTTTCAAATGCATGTCAAATAACAAACAAGGATTGTAGTATACTATTGACTTGTAGTTTTTCAAATTATTCACTACATTCTTATCTATTTGTCTCAATATTTCCACATTCCAATCAATTATTCTATTGTTAATAATTGTCTGTTGCAGGTGAGCTTATTATCTTACTTGCCACAATTTCTCTTTATAATGTGGGCAATTGACAGTGACAGTAGGCAAATGTGAGTAGGCTATTGTTTAGTTTGTATATCATTATATGAAATAAAATACAATTTGATTAAATAAAATGAATACATAATTTCGGCTCATCTCATATTGACTTTCATTGGATTATCATGATTACTACTCACACTATCAACAACAGAATGGATCAGTATAGTAGTGCCACAGAATAGATACAGAATGGAAACTTGTAATCAATCGCCTATCTTACCAATGCTTTTTACATGACCCCAATACTAAACACGTCACGTGACCTTGGGAAGTTCCAATCCTGGTCTTCTGATTGGCTCGTGGCAGTGAATGAGATCAATTGATCCGGATCATTAAAGTGATCCGAACCTACCATCAATACTATTACAATGCGGCGCTTTCTAACAAGATGGCGGATTTTGGCGTCAGGGTATAGCCAAGTTTCCGTACTGTATGTATACTGTGGTAGTGCCCTCTGTACAGGTTTTATGTTCCGTAGCGAAGCACGGGTAATCTGCTAGTTCATAATGAATGCAAAAAAACTAATAATATAGAGATGTTGTTGAAAAATCATCTTGTAGCCTCAGAAATGACTTACCAATCAACTTCCAATTTCATGTTAGAAAATGCATTTAATGTTCAGGTGGTTTAATTCTTTGAACTCTTAACCATCGATTTATTTTCAATCAATGATTGATAAGCTATTCAGTGATTCCATTGATTGATCTTGTCCTATACGAGAGAACCATCAAAAATAGCATGAACATAAGTAATAATTATAAATTATGATTGACTGCGTAGTGATCTAAGAATGATGTGAAATTGATATAGAGTTTCAAAACTTCTTGATTCATCTCTTTCTCATCATAACTTATTCGCGAATAAGTTTTCAAAGTTCAAAAGTGAGCAATAAAATATTCCATATCTCAGAATGAATAATTCCAATTTATCAGGCACTTCGCTCCACTCTGGTGAATACAGCCGCATTTACATAGATATATGCTCTAATATTAAAGTTATCATCAGAAGTTTTAATGCAGATGGTAAAAGTTTATGCCTGTACAAAGAACAACACAACAATATAACATCGTTAAGGAAGTTTAACTCCACTGTGAAGTCAGACTAAACTTAAATTGCATACTAAGTGTTATAGACGGTATAATGTACTTAGTATTCCTGTTCCCCCAAAGTAGTAACCTAGGCTACATACCCTCTTGGCTCAGTTGTATTGCTTATTATAAACTCTCTAGTCTATTGGCGCACTAATCCACGCGAAATGATCATAGAAGCCATTAATGTTGCTCTATTTTATATCCATAATTACTCATTCCATCGTTATCTATTCTCTATTATCATAACTTTCCTCTTAATCTATTACATCGGCGAATAATTGCATTTTGCAAGTTCACTCTCTTATCGACATCATCCTATTTAGCAACTGCTTTATTAGAATCAAGATTAGAAATTATCAATAGAGTAGTGAAGTTCACCTTTGAAATGACTAGTTACATTGAAAAGTGTTATTTTTAAAAGTATTCATTCTTCGAATACTGTGTAGGTGTTTCTTCAAATCTGAGTGGAGCATAGTATTCTTGAATTCACACAATCTCCTCATACTCGTTTCATACACATAATAAGCTCAAACCTAAAACAAGTAGTCTAAAATTTTTTTTTTTGTGAGGGTGATGATGCCCACAGGGTGATGCTCTAGGCTTGTGCGTGGGTAATAGGATGGATGATAATGAGAGATGAATGGGACTAAAGTTTTGGTTGGGTTCCGAACCACCGGAAGTGATTTTACAACAATTGATGAATCATATTCAGAGGAATTGGCTCAAGCGGTCACCCTTCCAACGGGAGTAGCGGGCGCATGATTATAAACTTATCTGAGTTGTATCTTACTAAAATACCCCTTTAAAACACCCCTTGGCGCGACCACTGGGTCAAACCGCTCTCAATCTTAACATGGTGATATTGGCTGAATTACATTTTCTTATACTTTAGTATTTTC
The DNA here is from genome assembly GCF_014356525.2 of Nilaparvata lugens. Classification (NCBI taxonomy): domain Eukaryota; kingdom Metazoa; phylum Arthropoda; class Insecta; order Hemiptera; family Delphacidae; genus Nilaparvata; species Nilaparvata lugens. The sequence continues at coordinate 9,093,461 of NC_052513.1, read as the reverse complement.
GATTATTCTTTGAGGAGAAAAATAATACCTAGTTCTGAAAAAAACAAAAACAACATTGATGTTTTCTCCTGCAACATTATTTTCACACGTGGAAGTATCTTCTCTGGAAGTTCTCATACTGGAGTAAAGTTAACCACAAACGTTTCTAAATCAAGTTTTTCGGTTTGGAATACAAGGAGAGATTTATAGAACACTTGGAGCCCTGTTCAATATCTTGGAAGAAAGGAAACTCATTGTATTTTCATTCTGCACAAAGAAGAACATTATGAAGATTGTTATTTCATGTTGGTGGGACTATTGAACGCTCAACCGGATTCTCTCTGCTATGTTCTTGTCTCCCTCCCTTCATCATCATTTGTCTCTCATACTCATTCTCTTCCTTTCTTTACCATGATTTTCCATCCGATTTGTTCATTCTTCTTCTTTTTCTTCAAGAAAACATTGGACTTATTATTTGAATTGAATCGTTACCTGTTACAAGCAAGTCCATCCTTCCACCAAAAGCTCGATATGAAACAGAGATAACTCTCGTGTTTCTCATCTAAGATCTATTTTCTTCGATACTAATATCAAACATTCTGTTCGTAAGTTTACTTTTTCCTCTATTATTTGAAAGAACTATTATTCTCTTATACCTGTATTGAATATTCTCTCTCAATCATTCCATGTTTGTACATATTAATTGTTGATGTTTGTCTAGCTACGATATTCCACTCATAAATGAATTATTTTGACCAAAAAGTGTGAAACATTTTCCATTATTAGTATATAAATATTATTGGAATTAAATATTATGATAAATATATTATTTATTCATGAGGGTGCGACAGGGAAACCCAAATGTTTTTGAATAATGATAATTCTAGATCAATTGAATGCCACATCATGCAGTGAGCGGGGTGAATTCTCATCACATGTCCTGTAAAATGGAATAAATTGAAATGTATTCCAAAAAAAAATTAGAGAATTTTCCTAAACAGCACAGAGAAATACAGATAGAAATAGCTTATGCATATCATGAGTGCAATGTATCGCATCTATCAATATTTATTTTAGAAGAACACTTACGAAAATGATCACCTGCATGGGTGCGCGTGTAAAAACTTATTTTATGATTCATTTGAATAATATGAATTTGAGATGGAACTCTGAGATGAATTTGAGATAATTACAATCAATAAATTGAAATATAACATTAAATAAAACTACTGTATTACTTTTTTCTGTAAGTAAAAAGCTGCCTCGAATCACCCAGTCACCAGATTACTTGCTAACCTGTACATCTTTGTAATCCCCATCAATATACCATAAAGGCTGTTGCCATGAATAGGCAGGCGTTATAGCTACAGCATGTATGCTGGTTATAGTAGCTCAGTGGCTTAGCAGCCGATATTTGATGAAGCCAGAGATGTGTATTAAAACAGAAAGCTATTACAGGCGGCGCAGTTTACACAAACTGTGGGACATTACGCATAGAAACTGAACGGATAGGTTACCTGGACCTTTTGGCCCTTGGGAGACCAACTCCAACACTATCCGTTCCTCTATCTAATCTCTCTCACTCACCCTATCTCTATCCCTCTCTCCCTGTATCTGACATACACAGGCACACAATCACACAAGAGTGTTAATAATGCATGTAATAAATCTTGACGTTTGCCACCAAGGTGGAGAAGGAGGAGCACAATTTACTGTGATGACTGGTTGGAAATCTATTGTTTATCTGGTGAATCAATCTCTATTGTCTCATTAAGGCTTAATTAAACAACACATTATTGATTGATTGATTGATGGATTGATTAATAGTTTACCGTTTGCACGGACGATGGCTATTTCAAAGGTCAACAGACGCGCGCGCACATGTGCGTGTGAGGGTGGGTTACACTATCGATATTGGCATCCAGATCATATTAATAACGTTTTAGGTGTGTATCAATACAAACAGGACAAGTAATACAATTTGTCAAATGGGAAATGATGGTGAATTGTGTGGGGAGGCTGAGAGAGAGAGAGGAATAGGGTGCAAGTGAGGAAGGAGATATGAGGGAGAGTGGTACGAGAGATGATAGGATTGACTAGGGGAGAGATTGGGTGTTTGGTGAGAGCTCGCAGCAGTAAGAGAGAGTGAGCGACAGTATGAAGAGAAAGTGAAAGAGAGAGTGAGAGAGAAATATTGAGTAAAAGTGAGTGGGAGTGAGCATGTGATGGAGAGAGGAAAAGAAAAAAAGGATGATGATAAGAGAGAAAAGAGATGAGTGAGTGAGAGAATGAGTAATTTGGTGTGAGAAAGCTTTTCCTTTATTAGGGAGGATTTTTGTGTAATAAAAATTATCAGAGGAGCAACAATGAAGATATCCATTTGAAAAAAAAAATGAGCGAATAGGCTACTGTAGTTGGAAATTGGTATGTAAAACGAATTTTGTCGAAAATCTGAAAATGGAGTTTTGACGTTGACATACAATACATTAACACTTTGTAAACCAACCTTCCAAAATGAGAAAAAAACCAATTATGTTAATAAATAATTATGTTATAACTTTTTACAGGGTACTTCTCTTATATAGAGGATTCTTTTTCCAATTCCTCCTACTCACAATTTCCCGGATATGTAGGTGGTACTTGTAAGTACCGTTGGTTCCTTGGACGGTCTATAAAATAAAACTACAGTTAATTCGATTAGTTAGATTGAACAATGATTGTTGAATCAATAACGATTTTGAGATTTAGTCTACTTGAATAACATTTATTATGTTTGTTTGATCGTGAATAAGATTATAAAAGCATGTTCATTGTAATATCATATCAAGATGAGTGAAGTATACTTGGGATGAGGTTGAATAGAATATAGAATATTTGTTAAAAATATTGTTTACATAATTGAGTCTAGAAAGAAGTTTTCCAAACTTTGTGTGAAGGAGATTCGATGTCGGGAAATAACTCTAGGAAAAATGAAGAGTTTGATAAGGGAAACTCGTGATATCGGAGATGAGAAAGGAATGGAAGGAATGAAGAGTAGAAAAATTACAGAGGAATCACAGGAAACGAAAAATAGTCGTTGGATTAGGAAAAAAAGATTGATGGAGAGTGTGTGATTCAATGAGAAGTAAGAAGAATGAGGATTTATGGAAGAACGATGCCTGACAAAAAAGTAGAGGGAAAAATGCGAGGAGAGGTGGATGGAATGAAAAGTTTCTTTCAAGAAAAAACATGATTGAAAAAGGAGACAGATCTTTTCTCGGATGAAGGGATGAAAGAAATATCCTGATAAAGGGTATAAAGATGCAGAAATGATGAGTAGGAGAGAGCTTGCATAAAAATATGATTAGAAAAATAAAGTAAAGGAAGAAAGAATCGTGTGAGAATTATAGGGGGAAAAGAGAAAGTAGGGTGAAGAGAAAGGGTTAATTGGAAAGTGAGAGTGAGAATCAACAGTGTGAGAGGGTGGAAACGTGGAAAGTGAGAGGGAAGATTTAGATTGACGGGAGGTTGATGGAATGTTATGTGAGAGTGAAGAGGAAAGGAAGGAACAGGAGAGAGACGGATGGTTGTGTGATTGAGGAGAGGAAGAAGGATGATGTGATGAAGGGAGAATGAATGCCTGCCGTGTAGTACGCATGCTCGCGTCGTTGTTATATTATTGCTTCCTCCTTCCAATACACATTCCTATTCAGAGCTGCCATTTACATTTTGTACATGCTAAGACGGGGTATTGATTTTTCATGTCATGTTATGGAGCGCGCGGCGCGTGCCTATACTGGCACAATAGCAGGGCCTCTGCTCTGGCACACATACATAGCCCACTAAGCAAACTTTATCTTTGATTCCTCTGAAGATGGACCTACATTTTCTTCTTTGACCCTATCTCCTCACAGGGAAAATCCTCTTTCAGCTGAGACCATGTTTTCCAGGCATCCCCCTTTGGAATTTGTATCATATATCTGGAAGTTCAACGTTGTCGTGTTGATATACGTATTCAAGTATTTTTGAATCCACATTGTCGTTTGTCATACTTCATATTTTCTTTTCATAACTTTGTTTCCAATATTCCGTTTATGAACTCATTCATTGGCGTGATCTTCGCTATAAGATCAATTAGATTTCGAAAGACTTAGTGCCGGTTGCACAACAGCCGGTTAAATTTTAACCGTTATTAATTCCACGAGAACCAATTAGAGAAGCCGTCTTTTCAAAAACGCCTTCTCTGATTGGTTCTCGTGGAATTTATCACGGTTGAAATTTACCCGGCTGTTGTGCAACCGGGCCTTAGACTTGGAGTTGGATAAATCATTTACAAGAATTGCGACTTCGAGTATCACATTCTTTCTGAGAACCAAAACCTATTTTATAAGTCGTGATACAAAGAAAAATTGGATAAATATTTGTAATATGATAAGTCGTGAAGCTGAATATGTACATTGATGATGCTGACATTGCTTGTGTTATAAAGGAATTCAATATAATTTGGAAATAGATAAATTTATTAATGAAGTGTTAGTAATACTTATAATGAGTGCTCAGTAGTAGAAGTATTACAAGATTACAAGGAGATATTTGTGATCAAGTGGTTGCATACTTTCATCCCGACTTGTATGTCCTCACTGTCAATGATTAATTGATCATATATATTGGGATGAAAAGCTTTATCTCAGAAGCGTCTGAGAAGCTTCTTCGCGAAGCAAGGATTCTTTTCATGAATACAATTCCTAACATGCTTCTTTAGGTTGAATTTGACAGCTAAAAAATCAAATTATGGCGATGAATCCTAAAATTGCTTATCCTACATTTATGAGAGAACATAATATTATAAAAGCGAAAAAAGTAATTTGAGTTTGTCACACTTTTGTAGCCTACACTGAATGAGAAAAGTGCTAGCTGGTTCAATATTCATATAATGTACGTACTATAAACAATATTCAACTTTTCAACAATCATTATCATTCTCTCTACATTATTTCTCAATCACAATTATCAAGTCAACAAGGATCTATCGATCCAATGGGGCAAATTGTAGGGTAGATGAGATGATGAATTGCGTGCTTTGAATCAACCAAAGATTGTGTCCTCTGTCTTTAAACAGTTCACGAATTTAAATCGATTTGTTATTTCCTATTAAAAATGTGATTATAAAATAATTTTTCCGCTATGACTCCTTCATTATGTTTATCAATTCATAGAGTATAATTTTTTGAAAAAGAAGATTGATGATTGGAAGGTATCTATGTAGCTTCTGATCCCACTGCATTATGTAATATTTAGAAAACTTATCCCTTTTGAAAACTTATAATCAACCCTTCCAATCCTGTTATAACTGTTCAATGAGGTTTTTACTATCCACGCGACAGTATAGTTTCTAAAATCAATTATGATTGTTGGTATCTCGTCGTCAACACTCGAAAGATTGAGTATCATGCAAACTTCGAGTAAACTCACTTAATCCGTGAACTTGGCAATCTCCTTGCTCCCTCACCCTTCCACAGAATTTCCCCTCCCACCAGTCCACGAACAATAATCGACCATTGTTCGGTAGACTAATTGTTTGACCCGCCCTGAAGGGAAGAAATAGGGGATGGTTTGTGGGAGCTGCCTACCACTCCCCCCCCCTGGATTAATAAAGTAGTTGCAACTCATGCCAATATTGAATTTATGGACCGAACATCTCTCACCTATTGTGCACTTCTCGTTATGGTACCCTAAACTCTATATTGTTTGTGGTGGCTGTTCAAATTATTTGAATAAGATATTTGATGAGATTTTGAGGGTAGATGGTAGACCTATTAAAAAGAACGATGTGGAATATTTAAATTTAAATGAAAACTCTTTCAAGATGGAGGGATAATGACAAATAAAAATATTATACTACTATATAACAATAATGGATAGAAAAAAGATAACAATAATGGAAGTTGATAAGTAGTACCCTACTTCTGCAAATTTATTCAATAGATACTCTGATAAAATACTTAGGATTAACTATTTAAAAAGTTTTGGACTGTGGGACCGATAATCATCTATCAATCATTATAATATTATTAGAGATCAATTTTATTATGTTTGGGGACTTGAATATTTTTTTATTGTATTCATTGAGAATGGTGAGAAATTAAACTCCAATGAGAATAGAACGGTATGTTTTCTGTAAATCGATTGCTGTCATTGATATAACAGATACATGTACTCATGTTTGAAGATCTATCAAATCGCTTAAATCACTGAAAACTGAATGATCAAGGTTCAGAATTGTACGATCGAATGAAATTCAACTCGTTAAGACTCTAAAGACGTTAGTTTAGTTTTGAATATTGAGCTGGAAAAATGGCTTTGTTAGAAGGAAACAAAGTTAGTTATTCAGAACTATCATTTATCTTCAACTTTATTCAGAATCTTGTCCAATTTGAATAAAGAATAACATTTTTTGCATCTTTTTCGTTCTTTTTTTGGAAGAATATAAATATGAGAGTGAATATGGTGCAGAAGGGGGTGGGAATCCCGGGAAACCATAAATCAAGCAGATGAGGAATATTTTCCAGTATACCCTTCCTTTTTCATTTCCCTTCCTTGTCTATTGCCTTTTACATCACTTCGCACCCCCATCAATCTCCCGTTTCCATGTTCTTTTTTCTCCACCTACTCTCCCCCGTTTTTTCTCTTTCTCTGAAGATGAATTATAGAAATACGACTGGACTTTTCATCCTTCATTATTTGATAAGAACGATCATTTACTCTCTAATTTCAAACTCCTCCTCCACTCCTCATCCACCATTCTTTCTCTTATAATTTTGTCTTTCTCACTCCTTTATCTCGAAACTTTTCACCCGTTATATTTCTTCGACGGAGAAATTCCTCGGGAGCAAGCAGTTTGAGTTTCGTACAACGGAGTTATATTAGGACTGGAAACTTTATAATGGGAAATAATGTTTACCAAAAGCTTGTGGGTTATGTTTTAGTCTTTCTCTCTCCCACTCACTCTCCTCTTCCTACAGCTTCCCTCTTCTTTCATCTCTTTTCTCCCGGGGGCCAACCTATATGTATATTCATCCTTAGTTGTGCTCTATAAACATGGAAACTGAAAACCGTTTTGATATTCTCTCTTTGCTCTACGAGTATAGCCTATAACTTACTGTTTAGCTTCTTTCGGCCATAAGAATTATGCCAGTGTGTACATATTCCAATTTACCAACATATACACCATTCATGCCAATCTCACCTGCCAAGACAGCAGCCTGTCTGTGGAGGATGAAAAATTGAACCATAAATTTTATTCCAGGAATAAAAATTGAAAGTCGTCGGAGGATGGTGAAAAGTGCTGGGAGAAAATATTGGAGCTGGATAAAGTGGTTGAATATAGTGAACATTCTATGAATAGATGAAGAAATGAATATCATTATGATCTTCGTTATGACTGAATTAGTTATGATTAATTGATCAAAAATTATAGTTTCAATAATCATTCACAACAATCCCTTCAAAATTAGAATAAATAATGGGATGCTCAAATGCTATGTTTCTTGCCTGCTGCTTTTTCCATCAATTTTATCAATGCACATTTATTCCTTGGCGAATATATTCACTCTGTCACTGTGAATTATTATACTATCTCTTTCCCCACATCTACTTTCCCTATAGTAATCTCCACTCTCCTCAATATCTTCATTTCAAGTTGATGAGCTCATTGAAAGTAGCTCATTTTATTCTCTCTCAACTATTTTACTATTTTGGTAGAGAGTTAGTGGGGAGGATATTTTAATATTCTTTCCGAAGAATGGACATTGATATGTCCAGAGTTCCGCCAATTTATGTAGATGCATAACAATATAATTATCTATAGTTATTACAAATTGCTTTTTCATATCATATACAGTTCAATAATTATTTTCTTAGTCTATATTATGTAAATTCATCTATAATTTTGCTGTATTGTAAGCTATTGTATATAAGTTAGTGTATAAGCCAGTATGTATTGTAATCTACATAAATAGAGTACTAAATAAATTAATCAAACTATTATAATTTCAACATACTTCTACACACGCTTCACTTCTCGTCATCATTGAGTTAAATTTAATAAAATAGTTGAGGTGGAGGAATAGATTTAAACAAAAAAAAATTTTTTTAACCAATAAAACCCAATCGATTGAATGAAAAATGAAAAAAAATTGTTTGTAATTTTAGTATAAATCGTTTATTATAATAAATAAAGTTCAATCCAATTATCTTTTACTCTCATATTTTCTTGCTTTCTCTTTCCAACTCTTCCAACATTTCACAGTTCCTCTCTTCCTCCACTTATATTATCTCCTGCAAGACAACAAACATCAATTTCACACTGGTAAAGTAGACTTATATGGTCCAAGAATAACACTGTGGAATCAAAGGAACATTATACAATATATGTCTTTCTACACTATTTGTGTACTCTATAGAGAACAGACTGAGGAATGCAGCTGTATTGACTCAGAGAACGTGACTCAAAGAGAGTTCTTTCATGATGTAATGGAGATGTTACAAAATGGCCGATATCATTACATGCATTTTTCTATGATAATGCGAGAACTGTTACTTGGCAGATTTTTAAATCATCTCCGTTATTGAACAGTAGTGGATTGATTTCATTTTGAAACTTACTTTATGATCTAATCAATCTTTTAGCACTAATGATTTTTAAGAAGTGGAGAAATAGATAATCTATTATATTGTCTACTATATTATATTAATAATCTGATATATTATACTCTGACAATCATTTTCTGAATGATCCATCATACAGCTTTGAAATGGACAGAATAAGCTCGGATGGTAACAGATTGAACCTTTTACAATATGTTTTGAAAATTAAGTTGAACAGTTACCCTCATCTTCCTTAGCTTTCCTCTCTTGTGAGGGGTTTTCTTCAAAAATCTCAATATCAATTCACATTCTTTATATTATTTCCAGGAGTCTACAATTTTATCAATTCGAATCACCTTCCGGATATTAATACTATTTATTATTATGAAGCAAAAATCCAAATAAAATACTGTTAATCACCCGAAGACTTCTCCCACTGCAAATATTGACTAATAAGCATTTGAATAAATGATTTTTTTCTGTTTAAATGAATTTCAAGCATAAATAAATGGAAACTGAATAAATTATCTCAGTAATTTCCATCTATTTATCTAATATTATTTTGTTGAATGCTCTTCATAGTCAATAATGGATCCTGATGTAATTCTGGAAATGATTAAGAAAAACTTAATAATATTGTGTTTTATTTGAAATTGGTTCTAAAGCTGTACTATGAACTTTGCATAGCTTGTTTGAATACGAGATAATATTTGAATTCAATATTGCATTGGATCACAGTGGATTATCTCCACTATTCATTTTACTGTTCATTATTGAAATAGCACAATAAATACATCAGAAGTGGGAGGCAGATAAATGTTATGGTAAATTACATTTGATTCGTGTTTATTTCTCTCAAAAAAGTACAGTATTCAATTCTTCACAACTATTTATCCACTTTATCCAACCAAGATTGACTCAAAACCTAGAATTCTAAAATGAGACAATCAATCAAATAAATCATTCATTCTTATCGTGAAAAACGTCAAAAAACACACAGAACAGACAATGAATCCTAAAATATCGGTCTCTTTATTGACAATGAATACTAAAATATCGGTCTCTTTATTGACTGAAATCTATGGAAAATACGTTTTTGGATATCGCTCTTTCTCATTCCCTCATCGTCTTATTTATTGCATGATTCAATAATTAGATGGAATTTCCACATTCCGATAATTTACACTTTTTCTTGGCCTTGTTCCCTACCATTGGATATGATACGAGCATTTTACAAATAAGATTTATGAACGATTTTCTTGAAGTCGATTATGGGAGAATAATATGAATCACAGTTATCAATCATAATTCACTTCTAGAGTAAATGAGTGGTTCCAGTGAATGATGAGTGGCGTTCGTGATGAAGAGAAAATGAGAGAGAGAGAAAGAGTGCATAAGAGTGCGATAGAAATAAGTAGGTAGGACTTTCCATAGATCCCGCTAGGTTGGTAACGGTTTTCAAGGCAGGAAATACTATGTCATCGTAGAGTCATGCCAAGGCAATATTGTGGACAGCCTCTTTTGTGAGAAAGATTTTTTTCTGTAAAGTGAAAAAGGCTGTTCTTTTAGATACGATGGATCCTTGAAAATTGTAATCGATTTTTCAAAATATAATAGTGGAGAAATTCGCAAAATAATTATTGTATAAAAATAGAATAATAGATCAACAGTCTGAAAAATATAGTGAAAATAAGGTAGTGTACAGTAGTAGTTTGGCAGTTTGCAATTGGAAAGAAAATCAATCTAAGAGATGAGAAATAGCAAATAGTTCTAGGTTCTTCTCATTCCAAAAGCTTAGAAAAATTCAGATACAAGTCATTTTATCAAAATATTTTGAGTGAGTATGCGTGTGATTTGAATACCAATTATTATTTCGGAAAAGTGTCACCTGCTACGAATTTGAATCCAAACTCTATCCATTTTGCGTTTCACTAACAAGTTGAACTATCTAAATAAGTATGCAGAGCATGCGTGCATTTTGGAGTTGAAAAAGAGGGCATTATTGGAAAAGTTTACTTCTCAGAATCAAATTCATAAAACGTATACACAGAACTGGAAGAATATAGAGATTTCCAGCTGTAACTTTTCCATATTGAAACTTTTTCTGCTGCAGATTACAGCCTTAGGAGTAATAAAAAGGGATGAAGTTTTGCGCTGAACGAGACACAGTCAAAGCAACATTCAAAGTTAAGAAGCAGAAAAAATTTAGGGAGTTCATTTTTTTACAATTTTTCCATGACGATAGCAATAGAACTGAATTCTCAATGATGAGAAAATTCTGTGGATGAACAAAAGTGTTTTTAAAATTTATCATTTTTGCATCACATTCATAACTAGAACTAAGATTACAATTATTATAATTAAATAAAAACCATTTTTTCAGACCATTAAACAAGTACTGACAAAAGAAAACATACTGTATATGTTTCTTGTAGAAACTCACTCAATTTAAAAACTCAAATTCCTTCAAAGTTTGATCAAAACTGTACATACTTGCATTGAATCCGAATTCTATAGTATGTCATTCACACTGATTATCATTAAACATTGAATAACGAGATTTTAATTAGAACTTTAATACGGTATTCCAAGAAAACACAACTTACACAAATGATGATATAACAATATATATAATAAATAAATAGTCATTTTGATCCCTGTTTATCAAGTCATAGGCAATCAACACAACTAGAAACTCAAATGAATAGGTATTCAACTGGTATTCAGTATGTGATGTAGAGGCCTACAATCCATGTTATCATTCTCCTCTCGGATTTAGCTTCCCCATCACTTTCCAACTTTTCCTTTCCTTCTTCGTTACAATTGTACTCTCTTTCACCTTTCCTTTCTCTCTTTTGCCCTTGTTCTCTTTCCTCTTTTGGTATAGCACAAAGCCCTGCCATCATTTCTATTCCATCCACTACACTGACTTCCCTTCATCTGTGCTCCAAGTAAACAATTGTTTGAAATTTATAGTCCAAAGTTACTCTCCGTGTTATTAATCAGATTCCACCATTTCCACCCTCTCTGTCTCACAACCCTCTCTTCCAGGCTACCCTTTCAGAAACAACTCTCGACTCTCTTTCGCGATTGTCTTTCTCTTTTACGTGAATCTTTCTCGTTGTTCTCTTTCTTCTTCTATTTGAAAGCTTTTGCTCCATTCTCTCTCTTTGTTTATCTCTCTACTCGTCTTTCATTTCATTCTGCACTTCTCTCATTTGTCTTCCCTTTTCACTCCTATTCTTCTTGGATCAACCAACTCTGGCAATAAAATCTACTCAGAAGTTTTCATTCTATCTCTTTCTATTAGCTGCTCTGAGTCATCTAGTTATCTCTTTTTCAGAACTTGAACTCATCGTTACCATTCAGTCTTTCTGAAATGATTCCTCTCTCTTATTTCCATCTCCTACTAACTTCTTCCTTTCTAAAATTCTCTTCCGCACTTCTCTCAGTTCTCCTCTCACTTTCTCATACATATTCTCACCTTGTCTTTCTCGCACTCATACCCGCCTGCTATCTCACTCACTTCCATGTTTCTTCTCCATTATCCTCCACCCGCTATTCACCTTCCCTTTTCCTCCCTCTTCATTTTCTTCTTCTTCTCCTTCTGCTTTCCCTTCCCATCAATGTTCCAATACTAGCATCCCTCTTCAACGAACATAACCCCCTCTCTACCCTCTATTTTCCCATCTACCTAAAACAAAGCTAAATGAAACAAAGCACTGTCTGAGTAATTAATGTCCTGGAATACAGTGATTTCTATGAGGTTGTTAGCTATATTCTCCCCATTCAAATGAATGTGCGCGCGCACGCTCATACACACAAACTCTCTCTCTCTCACACACACACACACACATCTCTCTATGAATGTTAGATAATTCCATTTTAATCAAAGCCAGTATTATTCAGCGAGTTATTACTAGTCTAAGAGCATTTCGCTGGAATTATTCAGCCCCGTTTTGAATATGAATCGAATTCTTCAGAACGTAATGATTTTGCCATTGAAAGAGATTCTGTGTTTGGTTGGGATATGAATTATGGATGCGTACCAGATTTGAAATTCTATCTGCGATTTGAACAACTCTAGAAACTACCATTTATTGCATTAGTTGAGTCGGACCGAATCGATATAAAGTGCGTCAGTCAATCCTTATGACTGCAACAACTTTCAGAAATGTTCATCGTGTTTTTCAAGTTGAATAATTCACTTGTACATACATCTTTCTATCTCTACTTTTGAGAATTTTGTGAGAGAATTGATTTCCTGATATCCAAATATAATGGAGAAATCTAGACTTCTAAGTGTTCAACTATTACTAATCTTAACTTTGAATTGGAGGAATTCTATTTTCAAAAGAAAATTGGGATTTGTTGAGAATGAGTGTTTTGTGGAATGAACAACTCCTCTCTTGTAATGCTTGTTGAAGGATTTGAATTTATAACATTGATTCATTCTTCCATGATGTATTTATGAATCAAATTACAATGATTCATTATAATGTTGTACTGCACAACATGATAGCTTTGGATAAGACATATTTCATTAAATGGTTAAATCTTTGTTGATTTGTCTGAGGGCATTCTGTCAATGTGATGGTAAATAGCTCTTCTCTCTCTCTCTCTCTCTTTCTTCACTTACTTCTTACTCTCCCTTCTCTTCCTCTGTTTAGAAATCTATTCTAGTTTGAAATTCGAAGTATATTATTTTATAACTTATCAATCACAATAATATAACTTATCAGTCTATACAACTTACCATACAATAAAACGATCGATATTAGTATAAGTTTTAGTAAAGTGGAAGTATCGGCCCTGAAATTGGTCAGTTGCGACCTGAAGACTCTGTCACCAGACCTGAGCCAGCCAGCTCACTCGATATTATTATTTTTTTTTAACTACAAGTATAGGTTTACTCTCATAGTAGTAATCTTATAGTAATTTTACTCTCATAGCAATCTATAGTAATTATGTCATAGTAATCTTACATAGTAGTTTTTCTTCATCTATTTACTTCTTTATTACTGACTCAATTGAAGCTTGTTGAACTTGTAATTTTGAAAACAAACTTGTGGTGAGTTTGTTCCAAAATTGCTATTCCTGTTTAAAGAAACAACTTAAATGTACCAACATTATTACATTTAAGTTTATTTTAGTTGATAAAACCTACATCAGCAGAACGACTTTTTCAATTTTGTGTATCTCTTGTGTGTTCCAGGTAAAAGCAGCACAAACTAATGTTTGTAACAGAATTAACGACTCAGTGAGCTTGTGTGTGAGTATGGGTTAAAAGTTTTGTAACAAGTTTTAAAACTAGATTAAACTACGCTGTTCGAGACCAATGGAAAGTTAGGTCGATAATTTATGATTTCAGTTGGGTTTCAACTTTCCCAACTCCCTGAAACACTGTCAAAGTTGTGAAATATATAGAGCAGCCTCATCACAAGATTAGCATCAATCTAAGTAAACTAAATCAGAGGGGGCACTTGATGTCGGTGGATTAATCAAATAAGGAATATTCAAGTTATTTTTTCAAAATGAGTTTAGTAAATGAATATTTTAGAAGTGACTAACTACTCTGATTAATTTAAAGCTGATTTTACTACTCACACTGGCGCACAAGGGATCTTCCTTTTGCTGGGGTTTTCCTCACCTTCTGTACAAGTAGAATAATAATAATAATGATTATAGAGCATGGTTACTGTTGGTAGAATTATTAAATCTCTATGATAAGTATCTCTAATGTTTCAAACTGCAGTTGCAAAACAGTCAGAATGTGTGCATTGGGCCTTATGTGACTGGGATCAAAAATGCCCATGAAAATGATCAAAACCCAGTAATAATAAAGGTTTCTATCTTCAATAGCATTTAAAACTCTATGAGCAATTCGATTCACGTATTTTTCCTCTTTTTCAATTCTGGTTAGTTATTGAATTGTCAATCACGAATATAGCGTTTTAAAATTTCAAGTGTTTTTTCTCTGCATTATACTGTATTTTTTCGAGTAATAATATTGGTATAAGAGCTCATGTTAAACTGATGGAGTTTTTAATTATTTTTTAATAAGAAATGAATAACTTTTTAAATTGAATAATTAGTACGTTTGAATAGCACAGGTTCAGAAAATTGATATAATTTTGGATCATTATTATCATCAAATTTGACCTTAATATGCAGCACAGAAACTTCAACAATGCGAGTAAGTTAATTGTTTCAAATTATTGCTGTAATTCTGTTGCATTAATCGGTTTTGGATTGTTGTGAACAGCTATAAGCGGTGTCTCAAACTCCAAGTGCGGATTGATGACTATAGGTACCAGTTTCAACTATAAACGTTAAGCACCTTGCAGCGATCCATTTAAATAGTTCAATCAATATTCTATCATACATCAATCACCAACCTCAATTCCAAATTCAAGACTCGCTATTCTAATTGAAAATATTCCCGGAATAGTACTGATACTTCCTCAAACAGGGATAGAGGAATGGACAGGAATAGAGGAATGACGGGGATGTGAGATCCAAGGATGTAAGGGATCGGATAGTTGGGAGATGACAGACGCTTCTCAATTAACAATGTTGGTTTAATAACGTATCAAGTTCCGATACTAATTATCACCAATAATGCTATAATAGACATATTAGGTGGATTGATATTACCTGACAAATGGATGACGGTATGGAGTTATGCAAGCTTAACTAGTGTAATCATAAATTTTCACAAAATTTTTGATTTATCATGGTATCAAAATCCTATATTTTTTCGAAATGAATAAAATAATTCTGTTGATTAGAAGCGTTGATTTAGTAGCGTATCACGCTGTACTGAGTACAGTCATAGAGAAAAAAACGACTAGAGTGGTAAAATAATTTTAATGTGAATATTCATTCGTATAGTAGGAAGAAGGATGAAATAATAGTAACAATTTAAAACATTTATTTATACAAAGAATTATAATTAAAACATTAATTTATACAAAGAATCTCGCACTGAGCCACAACATTTTGATTACAACAACATAACCTATTCACTTATGCATGAATATGTGATTATGAATTATTGTGATTACTACAACAACAACATTACCTATTCACTTATTCACCTAAGCAGGCGCAGTCGCAGGAGATTGCTTGCGGCGCCTGCGCAGGTTGACTGCTCCGTTTCACTCTCTCTCCAAGTGAATGGCTTCGGATTGCTGTTTTGCTGCTGTGTTGCTCGCCACTGCTCCTATTCGTGCTCTTTCCAGACGACCGTGAACCGAAACGAACGCTCTCACTCGCTCTCATTGTGAGCGCATAACGTGGGAACGTAACGCAGTTTCTTGAAGTGTCACCCGGCAAACCAATTTATAAGACGTTGTCACGTCAAAAAACAGATTTTCTCTCATAGGTTATACCTTCAGAATTTTTCCACGATACATTATTTTCATAACACAGGACTGCAAACTTTTCATATACGTGATAACATTGCAGCCTCTCAAAATTAGGTTATCTATTTAATAATTATTATTAAACGAAAATTCAAACCAAATGCTGTAACTTGTTATGTATTTCTCATTGCATGCGAAGGCTCTACTGTATGTGATATTTGTTTGAGTTTTGAGTGAGATAATAATGGAACCTTTCAAGAAGAAACTAAACAAAGAAAGGTAGAAACGTATTGTATGAAATGGTTAATGGTTATCCATCCTTGAAGATTGAATGACCGACCACCTCTCACAAATACCATTATCGTAATATCAGTTGATTACTTGAAAAAATGGAAAGATGGAACTCTGATCATCGTCTTAGCAAGAATGAAATTATGAGTTATCTTTGGGTTAATTTACCAACATTATTTTCTATTACTACTTGTCTACCGATGGATTCATCTAAAGCTCTATCTGTACGAGAGGAGATTATACGATATTTTCAGACCAACATGAAAATTCAGGATTAACTCACACATAAGGGAGTATATTATCACATAATATAGAAATGTATTCTAATATACTCTCCCAATAGATATATTGCTTTACATCAATGCGATAGATCCATATTACAACTTATCACAAATGTCATGTGATGATATTTTATATGTTTTTCCCAATAGCGGAATTGCCATATTCTATGAGGTGGATCAAGTCTCTCTTAGAATAATATGTTAGTAATAAAAGTCTTTTAGCAGAAAAAACTCTAGTTTAATTCAGCCTGAGCTTTGTAGAGTATTGAAGCTTGGTTGGCTATTATGTCGTGCACTGCACTGTTACCCTTCACATAGCGTGCCAGTAAGACATAAAACTGTTACAAACAAGAGACTGCTTATTATAGTAGGTTTAAAATGGTCAGATTATCTCTGATTGAACGTTCCGAATTGAGTCAGAAACTTGATTTGTCAGCTATAATTTGCCATAAAAACATTATCATGATTGCCTCAAATCAGTTGAATTACTTCAGCGATATTATTTTCCTGTTTTATTGTATCTAGTCATTGATAAAGTTTCTTAAGAACTTTCAGCCTTAGATCGAAATATTCTTCAAAACGTCCTGAATATTGTGTTCTACATGTTCGTTGGATTCAGTCGAGGGAAAATGAGTTTGGATATCAGGAAGTTTTACAGCTTGGAACTTCAAAAGGAACAAAATACTAAATAATCCATACCTCAAGGGTGAAGGTTGATGTATGAAGGTGACGATAATGCTTCTCAACAACGGGCTATTTATATGATAATTCAGGGTTTTCAAATTGAATTGTACTTTTATGTGTTCGACTATCTCCAGAGAATGGTGTGAGTTATTTTGAATTTGAATCAAAAGGGAAAAACCCTTCCTGTCAGCACTTTGATTATTGAGAGAAATACAGGAGCTCCTCAATTGATCGGCTTAAATCCTTTTTCACTTTATACCATTTGTATGCGTTCATGGTATATTCTGGAAATATTTTAATGTCCCTAATAAAATGGAAGAGGGAATTATGGGTATAGTTGGCTGTTGGCAATGGAGGGCGCAAAATATGGGCTATTATAGTTGGTGGAAGGGTCTTCCCATCTCAACGGTGTAATAACGAATTTGCTTTAATAGTTCTTGTCACATAAATATTCTGCTGTCTGGATCCAGAACGAACAAAATTATACACAAACTAACTTATTAGAATTTAGTGTAACGTAGATTGTGGCATCTTTCACACCGTTAACAGGTGGAGAGGATTCTCAAATTGACTGTAATAACCAATAGCCGTGTCGAGCACCACCTCTTCTAATTTTTTCTCTACCATCACTCCTCCTTCTCCTTCTTCTTCTTCTTCTTCTTCTTCTTCTTCTTCTTCTTCTTCTTCTTCTTCTTCTTCTTCTTCTTCTTCTTCTTCTTCTTCTTCTTCTTCTTCTTCTTCTTCTTCTTCTCCTCCTTCTTCTTCATCTTCTCCTCCATCTCTTCTATTGTTCAGCGCCGGGAAATTTATTTTCCTCGTAAAATCGTAAAATTCCTCTTACAATCCTCAACAATTTTGAACATCATTGTTACGTTCCTCCTTCTTATTTTTCTTCCTCCATTCACTCTTGTGGAATTTTTCCATCATGGATTCCTTTCTCGTCATCACTCTCACTCTTCTGCTCCACTAGATATTTGAAAAGTGTTCGAAAATTATTATTGTTTCAGTGAAATATTATTTGCCTGCATGAGGGATGTGATCCATTCAGGGGAGTGGAGCATATTGTTTTCAGTTAGTGGCGGGCTGAGTATTTATCGTACACTAGATGCTTAAAAACAATGTTCGCACACTATCGATTTCTACACAAAATCCTATTTTTGCTCTACAGAATGAATTTCCAAGGAATTAGTGAACTAGAAGTTGAAATTTAATTTCTCGCTCATAATAGAAATCCATGCTTCCTGCTCCTCTACTAATAGTTTTTGTCATGATTTGTGTTATTGAATGAGAAAAATGATATTATGGAAAATAGAAAGTTTGTTTAATAAGTGGCCTACAATCTTCCAATATTCCATGAACAATATCCATTGATACAATATTCCATGAAAAATTTTTCAAAATTCATATGGAAAAGTTCATGGCACTCATGACGGCTGTCTCTTTACTCCTAGTACTGAATGTGGGAGGTCAGGGGTATTTGCTGGAAGCACGATTGGCTATCCCAGGGGTATTTTGCTAGAAGCACGATTGGCTATCTCAGTCACATTTATGATACGAGTAATATTCATTCAAAATTGAACTTCATACGTCTCTGAAATTCATTTTTGTGTCAGGAAAAATTGTAGTTTCCATGGTAGTTTAAATTTCATCTGAATTTTTGTGGAACAACTGTACTGATATTTACTTCTACTGATATTTCAAATTAATAACGATCAATTGATGTACGGTATTCAATTTTCATGAAGAATATTCTAGGACATTGGTTTTCCACCCGTAAAAAGTTTCTTGGAATAATCAATGAGAAAAATTAAACTGTGATTCAATTTGTGCCAATGAGAGCAATTATTCTATTCCATAAAATTTCAATCTTATCATGTCTTATATTTATATCATGAACTCAAAAGTTATCTAATTGTGATGAGGGATTCTAATTCGAATCTCTATCTTGTTCAATACAGTCAATAAGTATTATGCATCAATATGAACACATCCATTCGTATTTGGCTGTTTGTAAATCACTGTTGCCCGAAGCTGTTACATTGAAATGTTATTGAGGAACTGAAATCAATAAACCAAACATTGATCGGAATCCTTTTATGGGAAATTGAAACAATATGACATCTCAAGAAATAAGTACAACCAGTCGTTTGAGAGACATTGATATAATGTGTATTGTATTTCAGTGTTTGCCATTGTATTCTTAGTGAGGGATGTCCATTTGTTAGAAATGTACGTGAGAAGAAATAAAACGAAAAGTAGTTAAAGTCAAGGTGTAGGCGATATTTATGACGAGTTCCTGTTTTGTACTACCTTTTAAAAACGTACGTTAATACTGTAGTTTCAAAACTTTGGTTCTGATTCATAAAAATTCCAATTTTATAGGATCAAGTCTTGAATTGAATCATCATTAGAATAAGACAGGAATATTAGTAATATAGATTAATCTTCATTAATATTTGGTCAGAAAGTTCGTTCTATTTTTTTCATATTTCATCTATCCGAATTCAAATTTTATAGCTGTGTGATTAGTTTTGGAGTGAAAATTGTGTTCAAATAGTGCGTGAAAGGTCAACCTCAATTTGAGACTGTGTCATATTATCTTAACAGAGGAAAGTAGCACAAGATTACTAATTTATCTTCCAATGATATCCACATTTAGTGTCTCTTGTAAAAATAAAAATATAGAATTGAGAAAATTCTTTCAAATTTACTACAAAAATAAAACTACATAGTGAAAATCTTTATCGCAGAAAAGCGATGTATTTGAATTGATCTATCCTATTATAAACATAAACTCAAAGTTTATCACGATCAAGTAATATAACGTCTGACTATAATATGAATTACTTTAATACAATACAGTAGGTGAACAATTAAATAAATCACTAGCTTTCTACCCATCTCATTATTCCATAAATCCATCAACCTGTACTCTTTTCCCGTACTTCAACCATCTTCTTTCTATCATGCAGAAATTTATTAATGAGATAAAATTGCTAGTCGGAATTATTGGCGTTTCAATTCAAGATTGAGTATTATTTAATCAAACAACTCTGAAGTAATTGCTTGAAAAGAAACGAAGGAAAATTAAGGAGATGAATGGTATGTTGAAAGTTTCAGAAATGAGTAATGATTGAGATCATTATGCGAACCATTGTCATCTCAAGAAATAAGTACAACCAGTCGTTTGAGAGACATTGATATAATGTGTATTGTATTTCAGTGTTTGCCATTGTATTCTTAGTGAGGGATGTCCATTTGTTAGAAATGTACGTGAGAAGAAATAAAACGAAAAGTAGTTAAAGTCAAGGTGTAGGCGATATTTATGACGAGTTCCTGTTTTGTACTACCTTTTAAAAACGTACGTTAATACTATAGTTTCAAAACTTTGGTTCTGATTCATAAAAATTCCAATTTTATAGGATCAAGTCTTGAATTGAATCATCATTAGAATAAGACAGGAATATTAGTAATATAGATTAATCTTCATTAATATTTGGTCAGAAAGTTCGTTCTATTTTTTTTCATATTTCATCTATCCGAATTCAAATTTTATAGCTGTGTGATTAGTTTTGGAGTGAAAATTGTGTTCAAATAGTGCGTGAAAGGTCAACCTCAATTTGAGACTGTGTCATATTATCTTAACAGAGGAAGTAGCACAGATTACTAATTTATCTTCCAATGATATCCACATTAGTGTCTCTTGTAAAAATAAAATATAGAATTGAGAAAATTCTTTCAAATTTACTACAAAAATAAAACTACATAGTGAAAATCTTTATCGCAGAAAAGCGATGTATTTGAATTGATCTATCCTATTATAAACATAAACTCAAAGTTTATCACGATCAAGTAATATAACGTCTGACTATAATATGAATTACTTTAATACAATACAGTAGGTGAACAATTAAATAAATCACTAGCTTTCTACCCATCTCATTATTCCATAAATCCATCAACCTGTACTCTTTTCCCGTACTTCAACCATCTTCTTTCTATCATGCAGAAATTTATTAATGAGATAAAATTGCTAGTCGGAATTATTGGCGTTTCAATTCAAGATTGAGTATTATTTAATCAAACAACTCTGAAGTAATTGCTTGAAAAGAAACGAAGGAAAATTAAGGAGATGAATGGTATGTTGAAAGTTTCAGAAATGAGTAATGATTGAGATCATTATGCGAACCATTGTCATCACGAGAAAACATTGATGATGTCTAATCCACAATGCTCTTTGTAAGATGAATGACTTCCCTTGTATGCTTTTTATTAATGACTGAACAAGAATAAACATCAATTTGAAGAGGTCAGAACCTTTTCCCACCACTGCTTTTTCTCCTTCTCTTTCTCTTTCCTGTCTTCTCTACATCAAACCTCCTCTACTCTTTTATCTCTCTTAATATTCCTTCTATCACATTCTCTCTCCCATTCCTCCCTACAAAATCACAGTTCTTCCTTCTTTTCCTCACTACTCTTCCTCAACTTAACAAGTTTCTTCTCTCTCTTGGATTATTTCTCAACCTTCCTCTTTTTTCTATAATATAATTTTATTCCTTCCCTATCACCCTATCAAATTTTCCTCATAACTAGGAGTGAATTTTCTTCTCAATCTCATCACTTCTTCTCTAACCTCCTTTTTCATCATGAAAACAAACATTCACTGAGTACCGTCTCCGGCGTATGAGATACGTACTCTCTCATGCCAACTCTCACTCTACTATCACTCTCGTTCTTTCATGATTTTTGGTGTTCATAGTTATGTCTTTTCAGTCTCTCTAGTGATCTTCTAATCGCAATATATTTCGAATAACTTTCCAAGTTATGCTCAAAAACTCCCTCATGTTTTGATGAGTCAAAATAATAATTTATGAATGAGTTCGATACAGAAAGAGAAAACATCCAAAAGCTCACGAAGTGAGAGCTAACTCATTCTTTTCTCTTTCTCTCTCTCTCTCTCCCACATTCTCTTCACATTTCTCTCCTCGCCACACTTCTCCCTCACCCTTTCCTTCAACCTTTCTTCCTCTTCCTCTTCCTCTTTTTCTATCCGCGACTGTGGGAAAATACCAGGCTTTCAAGGTCGTTTACTTCAAAAGCTCACATACAGTACAACCAGTATGGAAAAAAACAAACCCGAAGAACTGTATGGCATTAAATCAGATCTTCAAACACTCCAGTACAATGCTAAACATGCTTTTTATGCTCCAAATAAGCATGGATACCGATCAATCGTTTATTTTCAACCTATAAATCACGTTCAGTCCGTGTGTTCTTGAGATCGTTTTCAAACTGACAAGGGAGTTGTAGGCTTAATTGGATTTTGTGTAAGTGATCCCCATCTGCTCTTACCAAGAACAAAGTTTGGTAATAAGCCTTCTATTGTATGTTTATCTTATTTGGTGATCCAGTATGTAAACGGAGTTTTGGTATATGAGAATAACTTACTAGTTATGGGAAGAAAATTTATTGACAGTTCAGTATCAAGTTCTACCATCAATACTACCAACTCAACAATGATATCTCTCTTGTGAATGTCTAGTTCTATTAGATTTCCTCCACCCCAAATTTCTACCAGGTGATATGCCATCTTATTTATCTCTTTCCTGTATAGGGCTACTTGTAATATAAATAGAAAGAAAATAAATACAAATCTCAGTACCCTTTTTTTAAAATATTTTATCACGACATGTTTCGGTCATTTATGCCATTATCAAGTCAGGTGATATATAGTTACCAAATAATTATTTATCTAAAAAATCTTACAAAAACAATCATGCTCGAATGGCATGATTTTTGTTTTCATCGTGATAGTAAATAATGTGAGATGTAATCGTGTACTGTCAATGTTGATCTCAATTTTGACTATTCTCTTGACAAAACTCGGTAATAGTAGTAGGCCTACCGATGGGCAAATGACCGTTTCTTCTTGTATTGTATTTGTTTGTACATCATACATTAAGGGTCGTTTGCACAGTGAAAACTTAAACTGTATTCAATCATTTTGAATGAAAAAGACTAAGAAATTGTCAATAGTCTTTGAAATAGTCTTTTCCTACAGTTACGTTGAAAAGTGGCCATTGCTGCACTGATTACAGAACGTTAAGAATCACTTTTCCGCTCTAGTGCGGGAAAAATTTTTCTGCACTCCAGATTTGCAACATGGCAACGCAAAATACTTAGTAGGTTATATGGAGCAACAGTGCAGCAAAATGATAATGAAGTTGGTAACAGTGACTGCTGTGGCTGCTATAGTGAGCAGAGGTGCAACCAAGCACAACGCGATAATTATTAAGTATATAATTATAACCAAGGACAGCGACAGCACAGTGCCACCACAGCACACACCACACAGCTGCCCCCCGCCATTCAAACACTACTACATTATTCAGGCAATTTTACCCATAATTACCCACTTTTCATATTCAATGGTAACTGTAGGAAAAACTTAATGTGAAATACGTGCGCAAAGTTCCTCTGCTGCACTCAAGAAACCATTCCGCCCTCGCCTACGGCTCGGGCGTAAACGTTTCTTTCGGTGCAGCAAACTGTCACTTTGCGCACTAGTTGCACAAATAACTATTTTCATTCAATATGAATAATTACCACAATATCAACTTCTTAACTACACAAAAAGTGTATTCAATCAGCTGTTGGCTTAAACTCAAAATGAATCACATAACAAATGATACTTGATGTAGACTTAATCCAGTTGATGAAATTCAGTTAAAACTGGCACTGTGCAAATGACACTTAGGGCCGTTTGCACAGTCAAAGCTTAAAATGAACTTAGTCAGCTGGTGGCTTGAATTAAAAATGAAACAAATTTTTACAAACGAGACTTGATACGGATTTAATCTAGTTTAAGATGAAATCTAGTTTAAACTGTCACTGTGAAAACGGTCCTTAAAGGTATGGAAAATATGGAGTTTCCTAAGCTCTCCAAAATAACCATTATTCTCCCTCCATTCTCTCACAACTGATAGTATAGAAGAATAATAATAAAAACAACTCAATTTTATTTCTTTTCTATGTTTAATTCTACATTGTTCTACATAAGTATGAACCAAAATGTCCTCGAAATCGATTTTGATCTATTAGATAGGTTTACCTAATAATAATAATATCGAGAGACCTGGCTGGCTCAAGTCTGGTGTCCGAGTTTTCAGGTCACACCTGATGAATTAAAGGGCGTCTAACATGACATGACTGTTTCTAGGCAGCCAGGACCGACGGTTTAAGGTGCCCCTCCGAAACACGATAAGCTACCTGAGGACATTCCAATAAACATAACCAGAAGGGCGATTTTCCAAAGACTTGAACCCGGTTGAAAAGAATCCTTTTGAATTTCAATCATGATTAGGTGGCTCTCACAAGAGCCAATCAGAGAAGCAGCTTTTGGAAAAAATTCTTCTCTGATTGGTTCTTGTGGGATTTGATCACGGTTAAAATTCAACAGGATTTTGTGCAACCGAGCCTTAGAGTGGGTTTCAGTATGGCTCGTCCCACATGATAACTTGAATCTAGGACGAATAAATTTTTTTAAGACTTATTCGAAGAAACTGATACAAGGAAAATGGAGGGCTTTTAACTAGAACTTGGCTGGTGTTCTAGGTACTGTAGCTTACTGTGTTTTCTTCTATATGGTTGTACTTGTACATGCTTTCTGTATGGTATTATCAAGCAGAATTTTCAGAAACCAATTCACTGACGAATAAACATTCATAATCCGACCTGTCACTGGCATCCATTGTTCGTTTATGTCAGAAACAGATGCCAATTGGATGGCTGATCGTTCAATATCTGGATGGTGTATTCAGATGTTATTATTACAATTCAGAGCTCTGTTTCACTGTGCTATTGTTTACTTGCAAATGGGGAACTTGGTGTATCAGTCATCTATCTATTGATGTGTGAATCGTTTACCGGCTTAACATGTGTCAGATAATAGTATTGTACTCGAACATTTCATTAGAATTGTCAGTTTTGTTTCGCTTGGATAACAGACAATCGTGAGGAGAATTCGTTCCATTAGAATCGCTCAGAAAAAGGGGTTTGAGATAGGAGAAGAATGGCTTAGGAATGGAAGTGATAGGTAGGGATCAGGATCATAAAGATTTTCAACAGTTTTCATGAGAATGTGGGAAGTGTTGTATTCAATTCCACATACAAAGAACAGAATAATAAAGATTATTATGATGTACATTATAATGATTATTATTGACTTGGAGCAGACACAGATGAAGAACTCGTACTCGGTAAATGATGATCCTACACTTTAATAAAAATCCTTCATCACTTCTTGATACTCCGAACAATAGCATTTTGTTTTCCATGGAAGCAATGATTTTTTAAAATATTTTCATGTGTTATCCAATCAATGGTGCTACATAATATAAACTTTTAATGACTCTCTGTACTTATCTCTTCAATTCTGTTCATTTAATTTTGGTGTTTTTATATTTGAATGATTGACATTAACAAGTGTTTAAATCAAGTCATAATGGAAGAAGTTGATAAATGGAGTGAGGTGATCACAACTTACCAGGTATGCTTCATTGCTGTAATATATTATCATTATACTCTCTGTAAGTTTCGTATTGTATTTATGATGTCTTTTTTCTTTAGGACTACTTTTTTATATGAATAGAAATATAAATCTGAGTAATCAGATTTATATTTTTATTTGTATTTGTATTTTCTGCTAATGACGTGGTTGAGTGGATAGTGGACATCACTGACCAAACTTCGTCACGTCAGCAAATAGCAAAGTCATTCTATTCTATTCTAATGGTACTGTATTCTAATGTCATACAATATGTCAATTTCTCGATTAAGTGGCTGTAATATATTTAAAATAATACATGATACAATGATGAATAATTTTTGGTATATCCTATATAAGTTCATGAATGGTTCACAACAGATTTTTAGTTAATGAGTTTATAACAGATTACAATTGGGGTTTTCACTTAATTGATACAACATCTATTCAATGAGTTTAAATGAATTTTTTCCAAATAAATTATATATATACACAATAACTAATAATTTGTGGGGGTAGAGAAAAACTGAATAGGTAGAGAAAAACTAAATAGAACATACATTAAAACATCTCTATTCAAATTTCCAAGACAAACCAACCACTCAAAATTTACATAAGATTATTGACACTGACAAATAGTATTAACCTCAGGCTACAATAAATATATAGAGAGAATAGGCAAGAAGAAGGAAAATAAAAACAAAGTAATGTTTGTTGTATGCTTGAGTAGTTTGTGTTAGTTGGTGAAGATGCCGCTAGAGTGTGTGCAGATCTCAAGAGCGTCGAAGTTTGTAGTTCGGTGGAAGTAGACTGTGAGACGCTGGAGAACTGGTTTTGGAGTGTGGAATTCGATGGAGCCTCCAGCCTAGCATGGCATTGCTTCGCTTGGCTTGTATGTTCTCATATTGAACAGACAACCAGAAACTGGAGATGCTGTTTCGGAAGCTGCTCGAAAAGATACATTGCCACCAAGGAAATGGATTCTGTGTGCTTCTGGTCTCTCCTCAATTTTTTCATTCAGAGGATAGAACACAATATTCTTTTCCTACAGTTACGTTGAAAAGTGGCCATTGCTGCACTGATTACAGAACGCAAAGAATCACTTTTCCGCTCTAGTGCGGGAAAAATTTTTCTGCACTCCAGATTTGCAACATGGCAACGCAAAATACTTAGTAGGTTATATGGAGCAACAGTGCAGAAAAATCAAAATGAAGTTGGTAACAGTGACTGGGCTGCTATAGTGAGCAGAGGTGCAACGAAGCACAACGCGCTAATTATTATTCATTATATATTATAACCAACGACAACGAGGACTTCAGGATTTTAGGATTGAGGTTTTTATCAATAATAAAATTACACAGAAAAACATTTGATGCATTTCAGGCAATTTTACCCATAATTACCCACTTTTCATATTCAATGGTAACTGTAGGAAAAACTTAATGTGAAATACGTGCGCAAAGTTCCTCTGCTGCACTCAAGAAACCATTCCGCCCTCGCCTACGGCTCGGGCGTAAACGTTTCTTTCGGTGACAGCAAACTGTCACTTTGCGCACTAGTTGCACAAATAACTATTTCCATCGAGCTGTTCTGTCTAGATACTCAATTTTAGTTGTTATAAAGATGTAAATGAACGTATTCCAGAATGCTAAAACAGACTATAATAACATCAATAGATTTTTTCATGTTATCAATAATATTTTGATAATATTCCACAATAATACGCCTGATATCCACTTTTTCTTGAAATGTTATTAAGAATGCAATTGAAAACACTTCGACAGCCTAGTTCTTCTTATAGAACTTTTCAATTTTAGTCATTGTGTGTCACATTATTCCAAATTGAATCATCTTCAGCCAGACGATCAAATTTAGTATTATATGATGTTTAGTAAAATATTATATGCTGATTTTCTAGGAGTATTATAAATAAAAATATCAAAGAATGTTTTAGTTTCCTTGGAATAAAAATGTTGTTACGTTGTTGACAAGTAGAGTTAGCAACACCAATATTTAAATTTGTTGTTGAAAATTTCACTGTCACATTTTTCAGAATACCTTACTGGGGTGGCTCTATGCTTTTTTGTCAAATTAATATTAAAATGAGTCTTACTAGGTCAACTATGAAGATTAGTCTAACTGTTCTTGTTATTCAAGCTACTTGATATGAATAACAAACCAATGGATTTGCAAACATTTTAAAAAGTTTTCGAAAGTTCTATCCGACACATAGGTGCCAAAGATATCCACTTTTAATTTCACTTCAAATTCAACATATTATCCACATGAATAAATCATTTATTCTTCGAATATCCAATAAACCCTACACTTATCATCAACTCACCGATAATTTATACATTCCAAAATAAATCTAAATTTCACAATTATGAATAATTACCTCCTAATAGTAAAGATGGATCTGTCCTTGTCTGAGTATGCAATTCCTAAAAGTGATCTCATGAGAATAAGTTATGAGTTGACATGGAACCATTTTTCATTCGACTGTTTGACAGATATGGTATTGGCAAAAGAATCCGTGTCCATGGACGTTCAAAACATTCTCGAATCGTTTGGTATGAGTTCGATTATTTTCAACGCAAATAAATTACCTTCCATGAATACGTGAAGACTCCAACAGATCCTATAAATTACTGAGCCAAGCTACAGATAACTTTGGAAACAGCAAACATTGAACACGAATCTTGATTTACGAGTCTTACATAAACCGTCATATTTCAAATGGAAAATGGCGATTACTTAGAAACTTAGCTGTGCTACAAGGATTCAATGAAAATATTCGCCATCAATTACATGTGTTTGTGTGATTCAATTGAGTGCTTGTATTGTGTGAGTTGTATGTCCTTATTAGGAATGTTTATTGAATTCGCTCCGGGCGGAAGACTTTACGTAAGCACATAACTCAACTGCACAAGACAGAGTTCAATTATTGACATTTCCTGTTGATTTTGGTGACATTAATTTATTTTTGATCGCTCTCAACAATGGCCACAATCTATTATCAGAACAGACTCATCTGACTGTGTGAGAAAAGATTACATTGAATTCAGGATTGGATCCTGGACCTTTATTCAAGATCAGCTCCGTGGAATTTGTGATAAATACCGTTTATTTCCATAACTCATGAATGCATTGAATGAATAAAAATGAATCTTCACATAATTCTTCGAGTTAAAATTCTCAAAAAATCTAACTGAAACATGTTCATAAATTTCAGTGTGATGTGACTTCACCTTTAAGTGATATCGGTAGTCAGGTTCATACCCTGAAATAGATTTCAGTATTTGGGTTGCACTGGAATAGATCTTCTAATCCCAAACTCCGACTCATAAACTCTTTAAAACCAAACTTCTGCTCTCGTATTTTGATACCATTAATATAATATTCTCTTCTCAGGAATACCATGATCTTTCCATACAAACCATTCTCTTTCCATGAATACAGTTCTCTTCTATACGTTTTTCTTGCCATGAATTGAGTTTTATTTCTAAAAATAAAGTCCCATAGTATTATTTCAAAAGTCAAAACATGGATCTACAATCCAGAAGCGATCATTTGAGCACAAATAACGGAGTGAACTGCCTCATTTCTTATTTTAATGAGGGAACTAGATGTTTACTCGACAATTAGTTATCTGAATCAATAAATTTCTGGACTGAGGAGGTATTATTCGCACAGTGAAAGTACATAAAATAATCTTAATTTTGATAGCACTTGTTCCTTGAGAGACTCAGCAATTTTTGACTTTGAAGAAATAATTATTCTCAAAACGGGTTGATTATTCTACATGGATGACATGAGAGAAGAACATTATTGCTAAAGAATTGTTGATCATATTTTGCGCAATGAATGAATGAATGAATGAATGAATGAAGTTTTATTCTCAATAAGCACAATACAAGGAAATGTAAAATACATGCATATCAAAAACAAACAAACAAGATTATTATATACAAAATCTTGATATTATATATCAAATGATCTATGCATAATTTCTTCATAATCTAAAACCTCCATCAAAAACGCTCGCCATCACTCACACACGCACACAAGAAAACAGGATAACATCATAATAATCTATTCTTCTAACATAGAAATGCCTCGTTCTTTCCAACAATGCATTGAAAGGTCAATCTCTTGCTCGCTTATATGCTGCTCAGCCTACTATTCTATTGAACTATTCTGTACAGTTATAATAGGTAAGTGATGGGCTGAATCTTGGCAAACGATCTTTACGGCTGACCTTTAATGCATGTTAAGGTCAAGGTCAAACTCTGTCTTAGCTTGTCGTTTATTCCATTTTATTGCACTCGATATTCCAGTTTTTATCATTCCTTCTGGACGGACGTCTCAGGAGTAATTGATAATAATGAGTTCCGCAGTTACCTGAAATCATTTAATTGGTGATAAGAATTTTAATTGGTGTATTGATTTATGTTGTTGAGCTCCCAATGTATAATTTATTTCATTTTGGAGTATGAAGTATTTGTAGGCTACAATCATGCCTAATAATATCCCTAAAGAAACACACTGGGGTGTTTCACACCCCAGGGATTTTTTTTCTGTTCTGCAGTTGACAATATCAAAGAGATGGGAATTTAGGCCCAGTCTAAATTAGGTTTGTGGTATGTCAACTACTCTCCACCACTTCCAGTCAGTAATAGCATTCTTCAAGGTCACCAGCTCATCTTGTTCTTCGTTTGGGGTGTCTAACACCCCAGAGTATCTTTCACGTAGGACTTTTGTTACAAAGATTTAATTGTATTGTCACTACAAATGTGGTATGGGATGATGGATCAGATTGGAATAAACGCTATGATTCTCTACAACTTGAGATTCAAAACAATAAAATGAAGAGACGTGAGTTTTTGATGAAGTTGTCATTGGCAATGATCAAGCCATTATTCGTTCAAACCGGATTAGCAGCTCCAACACTTTGGCCAAACATACGTACCTACTTCTAAAATTAGTATAAATATTGATAAGCAGTGCTTTACTTTTGATTTTTGTATGCACTTTGAACAAAAATGATTAAGAAATGATGGAGTATGGTCTAAGTACTTGTTTTTTTCATATTTTTCAAAGAAAAATGAAAAATTAAATTGGGGTGTTCAACACCCCAGTGTGTCTACTGTGTTAACATAAAGTTAGTGTGTCTCTATAGGGATATTTTAGAAGTCGACTAACTTTTACTAATTATAAAACTTTTCAATTGAACGGTAGCCTACTTGAATATTATTTTATAAATGTGGTGAAGTTGAGAAATCCACTGATATCATTTTATTCTATTTGTACAGCTCCACATCTATGAATAAGTTAGTAGTCAAATAAACATCTTATAGATGGAATTAAATAGAGAATGCATTTATTCGAATGCTAATTAATATATAATTATTATTTAACGAAAATCCTAAATATAAACGAATATATTAATATTATTAAACGAATATCCTGCTGATTTGCAGCATTTATTTAGGATTTTCGTTAAATAATAATTAAACATCTTATAAGTGTACTATAGGCATTACTATCGTGATTCCATTTTATACATACAATAAATCGGGTGAGTTACTGTACGATTTAGAAACCAATCTACCAATCATTATAGAAATCTTCAATGCAAAAAATATACGTAACAACTCACGTTTATTATGAGACTTTTGAAAATGTGAGTTGAGACGATATATTTCATGAAATAAATGCACTGAATAAAGTCACTTAACATTTAAAACTTATCATAACAAAACAATACTTGAACTTTTACTTATTAATTAGATATTGAAATTTTTCTTCATTCTGAAACAAGAAGCTATTAATCTAACTGTGAATTTAATCGAACAAACAGAACAAACAACCATTCAAGTCACTTGAAAAATTACCATTCTCTGGATTATTTTTTAAATTGTGTAAACCAAACGATAACGAATATTATAAGTCAAATAATTATTCTTAACTTCTATTCCAGCCATTCATCAACTTATAATTTCGTTTACTGGTATCTTGCACCAGTTGAAGTTGAGGAACTTATTCTACTGGGCCCCCATTTCGAGAAAATTGTACAACAAACCTTATAACTTACAAATAATGGTTTGTCCAATTTTGCCTCGTTGTATATTCTGCTTGACTAATAGAAGTTGAATATCACTATTGATAATGATTTGAAATGTTTTTCTCTATTATTTTCAAGTGGAATAAATTGCAGGGGAGATGCTAGAGGTATGATAATGTCCTTAACTAGAAATGATGTCTATGATAAAGAATTCAGATGTCGACACTGTTATTTTCGTTGTTGAGGTTATTATTACTAACTGGGTAATAGCGAAGCCTGGAGCTTGTAGTTGCTGTTTTTATTATTGTTGCTGTTATCGAGCCCCAACTTTTCAAGTCATGAAACTTCTCTGATGAAGAGGGGTGGATTGGTGAGGGGAAGGGGGTTAGAGCCGAATTGGCGGGAAAGAACACGCGCCATCTCACTCCCACTCATTGCTTTCCTGTAATGCCCTCTCTTTCCCCCATTACTCTTTCTCTATTCCTCTCTCCTCATCATCATCCGATTCAGAATAGGGTGAGAGGCAAAGGGCAACGTAATTCTTCATCACAGAAGGCAATAATAATAATGATGCAATCTCTCTTCTTCGTTCTTTTGTTTCATCATCTCACCACTTACACTGGACTTTTGTTTTCTTTTAATTAATTATTAAAGTTGTAATTTATTTTCGTTTCCACTTGGTATTTTTGTTTCTGTTCAACTGGCATTTCTGGCTGGGAAAAGATTTCTGATGGTTATTGAACTCGCTGCCCGTCAACTTTTGATTCAGCGTTTGCTTGTTATTTTCTGAGTAGATGCTATTATTATAAATCAGTGGGCATTTCTTCTTCACGGCATGATTAGAGATTATGAATCGTGTTGAAATTGATAGGGTTGAACTCATTCAAGCTGAATATTATTTTCATTCGATTCGTGAGCATTAGTGTGATTTAATGTACGGATCTCACCTAGAACTTATAATCATCACTAATCAAAGTTTTACTAATAATTATTATTCATTATGATTGTCGACGCACTCATTGAAGACCCAAAACTAATATTACTAAAATAGACATAAATATGCTCCATTGATTTATTGATATATATATATATATATATATATATATATATATATATATATATATATATATATATATATATATAACCGTATGTGATATTATGTTATTATTCTTATATCGTTTTCATATTAATTAATAAAAATATAAATATCAGTACCCTTTTAAATTATTTTTTCACAACATGTTTCGGACATTAATGCCATTTTCAAGTCAAAAAATACAATAAAATGGTGTTTCCATATACTCTATAATATATACTCCATATAATATATAATGGCCTTATGTTATGTTATGGCCTATATCGTAATGTTATTACTCGTATATCGTTATCATCGATGGTAAATTCTTTGTGATTAATAATTAATTTTCAATAACACGTAATGTTGCAATTTTGCTATTGCTGATATCATCTACTTTATGGTATTGCTATCAAAGTATAGATTAATTAAGTATGGAATATCAAAAAATATCAAGTCCATTGGAGCCAAGATAGACAACTTCATTGGATTTATTACAAGCTGGTTTATGAAACTCCCTGAGGGAATGAGCTCATGAGGGAATACTTTGACGTTTGTTGTATACGTTGTTTGTCATATAGGGAAACCACGTAACTATATTTTATGAGTTGATCTACTTTATCAATTCCGCCTTGTGAAGAATAGAATTCAATTTTTCGCCTTGTGAAGTGGATTTCAAGTGCATGTCTCGTAATTCCATTATTATAAACTATAATGAGCCTATTTCTTTTTCAGGTAAATGCTCCTCACTTCAACAATAATTCCAGTAAGTAGGCTCCTACCAAGATAAGACGTTTAGTTGATATCAACCAAAGAATGTATTCTTAAATAGAAGATCTTCAACAAATCATTGGCTGACATTTCAGTTTAGACACTTTGAAGTGAACTTGTTGCAATTTTGCAACTAGGATATTCTTTACTATAATACTTGATTTTTCAATATTCTCTACAATACCTGTTTTATCCTAACCTATGTTAACGCGACAAAATGAAATAATGCTACTGCATGCAATGTGGAATATTCAATGCTCAATACTATGGAATTACGACATCATTATAAGAACAATGATTTTTATGTGGAATTATCAATGGTATTCAAGAGAAAGATTGATTACTGGGCATCAATCATATTGCTCATCGAGTGTTGACTGGTTATTACCTTGTTGAGCGAATAACTGGCATAAATGTGACTTTAATAGTATTTTAATACATTTTACCAGTATACCTTAGCCTTGAGACATCTGTTAAAGATCACCAATTTACTGTATTTATGAGGCTACTCAATCATAGATTATTGTCGCGATAAAAACGAGTTCAATGGAGTAAAAACTCTTTTGTGACTCATCTATTGTCTGTGAAATACCCCAACCTATTATAAGTTGTTATTTAAACGTGAGCAAAAAAATGAGTAACCTCATTACTCCACTAGTTGCAACAGCACTAGATAATAACTGCTCCTTGCTTAGCATGAACACAAATAGACTACCGTTCTAGTTTTTTACCGTAATAAGGATTGAATGAGATAAAGTAGGAAAGTATTATAGCGTTACACTTCAGGTTCATTGGTTAAAGAACTGTTATTCCATTAAATAATCAACCTGATTAAGATCTCATCATTTGATCCAATGGTGAATTATAATTCTTTCAATGTATTGCAAATTTTCCCATTATTCCTGGGATAGCATTATTTTTCATTTCATCAACTTCTGGTCACTCATAATAAGCTTATGATTTTTCATGAAACAGCTAATGTTCTATTATCGATAATACATAATTAAACATAATTTGATAATATTGATAGTGATCACCGAACATACCTTTACATGAAAGGGCGGGATATTCTTTGTTGGACTGCTTTTTTCAAGTTTGTTACTTCTTTTTATTAATGACAAAATTGAATAATGATGAGAAAAGTATCAACATTTCTATTGACATGCTCATTTGATGAAAGCGGCTTCGTTGGAAGAAGCTGCATAGTATAAAATTGTCAAGTGCCTTATTATCTATATATTATATAAAAGCGAAATGGCACTCACTCACTGACTGACTGACTGACTCACTCACTCACTCACTCACTCACTCACTCGCATAACTAAAAATCTACCGGACCAAAAACGTTCAAATTTGGTAGGTATGTTCAGTTGGCCCTTTAGAGGCGCACTAAGAAATCTTTTGGCAATATTTTAACTCTAAGGGTTGTTTTTAAGGGTTTAAAGTTCGCCTTTTAGCATGTATATTCTTCTTCTCCCAATCTCTTAATTATAATTGAAATGTCCATATCATATGTTACTATAGAACTATAATCTAGATAGAGTACCTCTTCGAAACAGTTGTTAACTGGCAACTAAATTAATAATTTTGTCAGGTTGGCATTAAGTTGAGTTGACTTTGTTAGGTTGGCACCAAGTTGAAGATTTAAATGCATTTATCGCGGAAAAATTGATTGGGCACTGCTACTTCAATCCTGGGAATATTATATTACTAGCCGTCAGGCTCGCTTCGCTCGCCATATCCGTTTAGCCAGACGTTTAGTCTGAACCCCTGACTGGATTGTCCTAACATGATAAAAATGCAGGCGAGCGAAGCGAGCCTGCTAATCTCATTCATGGACGATCCAGTCGGGGGTCCAGGGGGCTCCGCCCCCTGGCTAGGCGGATATGGCGAGCGAAGCGAGCCTGACGGCTAGTCATATCATATTGCCTTCGTAAATGAAAATTAGAAATCCAAGTACCCTTTTAAAATTGTTCAACCACGACATGTTCCGGCTATATAATTCCACTATATAGATAATGGCATTAGATTTCTAATTTTTATTTATTATTATTGTTATAATTTGAATGTTATATTATTATCCTATCCATTCAGTGTACTGATGAGAAAGGATGTATACGCGGTTAGCGTCACATCTAACTTCTCATATTAGTGAATTCTCAACAAAGATTTTTATTATTGCTAGTCCTAATCTCCTGTTTATGTAATCCAATTATATATTGAGATGAATGGAATATTCAATTATATGAGATGAATACTTAAAAATATGGAATGTATAAAGGTGCGTACAGATATACGCGCCGCGAACATCAGCAATTCACTTTTAAACAGCTGTCTATATCTGTATTTTTACAGAAACGGTAACATACAGATATAAAAAGCTTGGCATCAGCTGATTAAAAGTGAATTGCTCATTTTATATGCACCGCGAACATGAGCAATTCACTTTTAAACAGCTGTCTATATCTGTATTTTTACAGAAACGGTAACATACAGATATAAAAAGCTTGGCATCAGCTGATTAAAAGTGAATTGCTCATGTTCGCGGTGCATATAAAATCTGTGCGCACCTTTACTTCAAGCGTTCTCAGATTCATTGTAGTTCAAGTATGAGAGAAATATAATTCAAGTTGTAGAAAATAGTATGAAAAAAGCTGAGAGGAAGAATTTGATTGATAACTTTTAAAGTGAAACATGATCAAGCATGTAATATCAGTGTAGAGCACCGAGAATGAGAAATAACGTGGGCACTGAATCAATTGACACAGTCATTTCTGAAGAGGTCACTGAAGGAACCACAGTCTATGATCATTTTTATTGGGCTCATCCGAAGTTAATTTATGGATGACAATTGATAGATGTGGGTGGGAAGGGAGCATTATCAGGGCAAAGGGAGCACTTTCTACAGCTTCCCACTATTACATGATCTACTTTCACTTGTAAACAATCTGAATGAATTGGAAGTGGCCAGTTCTCTACAACAGAACCCTTACGTCACTTCTCTAGAAAATTAGCAGTAATAGACTATTGACTCACTTCTATTCATTTTCGACTATTGTTGGATGCGCTGTAGCAAAAGGAGATGATTATTTTGTTTGAATAGAGCCAGTTTCAATAGCAGGTTAATGAGCATATTATACTGTATATACTATCAAAAGTTCTTTCCATGGAATTCTGTTTTAATACGTTCATCATCATCACCATCATCATCATCATCATCATCATCATCATCATCATCATCATTATTATCATCATCATCATCATCATCATCATCATCATCATCATCATCATCATCATCATCATCATCATCATCATCATCATCATCATCATCATCATCATCATCATCATTATTATTATTATTATTATTATTATTATTATTATTATTATTATTATTATTATTATTATTATCATCATCATCATTATCATTATCACCACATTCACCATAATGAGCACCAATGGTCATGAACTTTGTTCGGTATGCACATGGACTATTTTGAAGAATTTAAATAGTTGGAGGGTGAGACATCTCTTTTATATTTAGCAAGGAAGTGGGAGGAGCAAAACGGAAAAATGAAGGAAGACTAGAGATTGGAAAGAATCGAAATAATCAAATTTCTTATACATTTTGTCAAATTCATGAATGATGAATATCATAGGATGAACCGGAAATAATTGAATGATTTGAGCCTTTCAAACAAGGATTTGAGTCTGGTTCCACTGTAAATTTCAATAATAGGACATCTATTCTATTCATCATAGGACAATAACATCATGTGCATTGATAAAAACTAAATTGATAAAAACGTTTAGAAAAAGAGATTCGAATTGAAGATAAGTAGCAAAAAAATACAGAGAATCAATCAGACATGAATAATCACCAAACATCTCTTGTTGATCTTTCATGATCATTTCAACACAATATACCTGTTCAACTCATTACAACAAGAAAAATATTTTCGTGAATTCGGGATAGAACTCCATCTAAGGTTATAGGTTCAAGGCTATCGGATCACTGATAAACAGTGCCTATGTTTTAAATAGATGCATATGGGATGAGATATTAGTGTTATGTTACATCAATCATGCCAGATTAACCAAATCAAATCCAGGTATGAACAGCATCTTAAAAGCTATATCAAATGCGTGTTTTACAGCATTCTGTACAGGAATAAGGAAGGGAACGGGAGTCTGATTACCTGTATCATAACGGATGAAAGCTTTCCCTGATAATGTCGGCTATGTAAAAAATGCTGCCTTGTATTCAGCAACCGAATGGGGCATGAGCATGTTATTTCAATTATGCAAATGTTTCCCTTGACTGGCTTTGCTAGATGAAGGTACAAGAATTTACCATTTCACTGCTACCAGTCTACCAGTTAACCAACACATTCTGCAGTCAATACAATTAGAATATATACAGTGTTGGATTGAGTCTCGAAAGGGTTAATCCAAAATACCCAGCCGATGTAGTTGCCAGAAATAGTTTCTATTCCTGAATAGTTTCTGACCTGCTATTCAAGACTTCTGTTCAAGATATGATCAGA
The DNA here is from genome assembly GCF_014356525.2 of Nilaparvata lugens. Lineage (NCBI taxonomy): Eukaryota > Metazoa > Arthropoda > Insecta > Hemiptera > Delphacidae > Nilaparvata > Nilaparvata lugens. The sequence continues at coordinate 9,055,232 of NC_052513.1, read as the reverse complement.
ATTGTTGAGTTGCACATACATTTTGAATGCTTTGAATAGTTTGTATTTTATAAGTTGAACATTAAATAGGGAATTCGATAATTATTGTGGATTATTGGAAACTAGTTATTGGTATTGGAATGGAACAGAGCTCCCATCATTGATTTCATACAATACCTTCATGTTTTTACAGGTCAAACCTGCTGGGAGAGACCAATAAATTTGAAATTTCCAATGTTTCCATTACCATACTATTTAACGTTATATTATTATATTCTTCTTGATTTGATTCCAATAATTACTGGGTTTTTGATACAATACTCAATAATCAATAATTATTTTTAACAAAAATCCAAATTAGATGCTGTAAATCCCCCAAAGACTTCTGCTACTGTAAATATTGACAACAGGGTAAACAACTACATGGGAATTAGATGAGCGCTACTATTCAAAAATTATTTGTCACCCGGGAATTTATTTGTAGGTGTTTTACAGCATTTAAATTAGATTTTCGTTTAATAATAATAATTGATTCATCAGCATTTGAATGATTGCAATATCTCAGTGATTTCCATTTGTGCAATGATAAAATAATTATCATTATTACAAATTGTTATTTGTGATACACATTGCAAAATGAGATGATTGTGAACAGTTTTTAGTTTTTTTCCAGTTTTGAATTGTTATAGACTATAAATAAAATTTTTCAGTAAGTTACAGATTAGTGAAATACTATAGGAACATCAAAACCTATTCAAAAATTTTGGTGGAGCCACCAAAAATGGAAGCAAGATGTGGAATGGCGGGAGAAGCCTCCACCAAAATATATTTTTGTATATATAAATTTTGGATCCAAAATTTTCTGAAATAACTTAATTAATTCAAAGTGCGGTGATATTAAGTGCAATATTTGACTATAATTTGGTATTTTAATCATTCTAAATTCAAAATCTCCAGCTCATATATATTTTTGAACAGAACTTTGAACTTCAACTTTTCTCATTACGAACATAACCTATTTTTCGAACATTTTATCATTTATCAAAATTTGGGAACAGAATAGTTTTGGGCTATGCCTGTTGTTCTATCCCGATCATATTCATATGATTTGTAATTATATTAACAAATAAATAAATATGTAAGCAAGTTGTGCCTTTACCAAACATGTAAGGGTGGGAAAATGAAAAACAAGAAAAGACCGTACAAATTTTTGATATTAAAAATAAATCAATAAATTATTTTATTACGAAATTAGAATTATAATTATAATTCATTACAAAATAATAATCAGATGAATATTTCAGGGGCTACTCGCTGTGCTGATCTGTGGTCGTTCAGTTTATGATAATAATAACAATAGAAAAAAACTAAAATAACTATTTAGAATTATAGTTCTTACTTTACCTTAACAAAAAGTCCCTTGGCCTGCTCTTCAAAGGTCCAGTCAAAACACTCCCGAATTTAAAATAAAAAATATAAAAAAAACTCTGCCAGTTGATTGAATCAAAAACACCAGCTTTCCCTACAAGATTCAAATCCTGAAAATGCAATTATGTAGGTTTAATCTGCCCGGACTGCGACAGCCTATAATTGAATTCTCAAGACAGAATCCTTCAGGTAACCAATGCCTTAACTCAACAACTCACTTCACAAACGGTTCAAGAATACCGGACCTCGAAAGAAAAATTCCAAATCTATTTATTTGAAAAACACATGCAGCCTTGATTCACAGACCAGAAGTCAACTCACTCTTGTTTGTATAGCATGGAGCTAAAAACCATAATATTGCCTTCACGAAAAGTGATAAAACACACGTTTCATCTTTGTACATTGGAGATCTTCTCGCTTTATCAATTATATTTAATAATTAAATCCGCGACCAGATTTCCAATTCCCAAAATAATATTTCAAAAATTGAATAGGTTTCGATGTCATGTATGACAAAATTTATCAGAGTAGGCCTACAATACATAGCAGTCCTAACTTTACTCTCAATTAATAAATTTTCATGAGCCTGTGACATTGTAAATTGGATGAGTTATTAAGCGATTCCTTTCATTTTGATATTGATATTCATGAATATTTTTCATCTGCTCACATCAGGAATGAAAGAAATACTTGAAACATTAGAAGGCATTGAATTCTATCATATTCGAAGGAGAATTATATATAATTATTATCAGTAGGCCTACCGTTTATATTTTATTTCTTGATAAAACCAATTTCTGTTATTCATCCCATAATAAAGTGTGCAAATATTTCCAAATAATGTCTACATGTACATTTCAATTGACCTCAAGATTCGTGTTCTCAAAGTGAAGACTTAACCAATTTTCAATGTTATTCATACCTGTACCTAATAGGATAATCTTTGGATGATGATAAATCTCAACCACAAGTAATAAAAATAAAGGATACCTTACCAGACCAGACCAAACAATAAATAGAAACATGGGATATATGTTGGTTATAAAGCCATGAGGGTTGATAAATGGGAGTGATCTTAACAAGAGTGATGAGTTCACGAAGATAAAAGACCGTCAAATAAATCACGATAGGAACAAGTCACAAGATTGAGATGCCAACGAGAAGTGGTTGTCCTTGCTCAAAGAAGAAGAAAATAATAAGAGAGCAGACAAAGAAGAAGCTCGGAGAGAATAAGTACTAAAAAGCTAAGTACTGTTTTACGAGACACTATGCTATGTTTTACACGTAATCAACTCGAAATACATTTTTATTTAATTTATATATTCGTCGTAAACAGTTTTATTAAGCTACTCTCTCAAGAAGAAGGGTTGTACTGTTAGGTTGGCATGCTTCATGAAATACGTGCTTGGAAATTTACATATTTTTAGAATACATATCACAGTAGAGAATACAGATGGTTCAAATCATCAGGCAAATAATGAGTAACCCTTTGCATTTGATCAATTCTCTTTTTTCGTGAAGGCTCCACAATTTAAATTGATTTCATATACATACGAATATATATTATGTCTTATTTCAGACATTGTATCTGGATGAAAAGATTTTTATTTGTTTCTAAATATCTGATTCCTTCCGGCAGTATGATTGGAGATAATAGAGATTTTATACCGATCGATTTTCAATAGGAGAGAGACAGAATTTAATTTCCTGAAAAAGAGCAATCCTGACCCCACCCTTCACATATTTTTCTGAATAGTAAATGGAAGCTGAAACACCAGCTAGCACTGTTCAGACATTTTTTCAAAAAGGAATTATCCCAGAGGAAGATTTATGAAGTCATTTAGGAGATAAACATCGTTTCAGAAAATAAAGACTATCGAGAGGGGAGAAAAACAATGGAAGTCCATTTGAATAAATACTAGAATTCATCTACCACTGGGAGGGAGTAGAGTTATAGGGCTCTCACATTTCACACATGAGTATTTAGTACCATATTGAAAACAATGAAATTTTTAAGGTATCAATTTTGTTTCCTATTACCATTCAACTGAGATAGATTACTTGTAAGTCGCATAATGTCAAGTCATAGTGGGATCAGAAGTCAATAGATGAGGAGATGACTGGCTCAATTGACAACATGGTAAAAACATCTGCATTCAGCTTCCATCTCATTTGGCTTGTAAATTTGACTACGCATAGATTAAAGTGGATACCATATTATTTGGGGGAAATGTGTTCTTAGCATTCATTATTCATGACATTGCCTGTTCAATACCATTGGAACTGAGATAGAAACTGGTATTTGGTAGAGTTTGTACGTCATAATATGAATAATTTTGATTCTCGGTTTTTATTCAAACATTATTTTATCCATTCTCGCGTGTTGTTTTTTGATAACGTTGATTCTACATTGCTTGAATTTCCCCATACTTGAAAAAATACTGAGAAATTCTGCATTTACAACCGAACTAATAGTCAAGTTTTTGGCAAATAGGAGCTTATTGAAGCAGGAGTTCATAATTTTATGTGTATAGTTTTTTATCGTTATACTCTACTCTTCTAAAAATGACTATACATATTATTATAAAATTCAAGAGATCTTTTGATCACTTATACTGTAGAGACAATTATATCAGTCAATTGATAGAGTGATTTTGGAACAGTTCCGCGAAACAATTCTCCCATGAGTGTAGATAGAATTCACTACGCGGACTACGGTACCTACCAGATAATTAAATTTATGTATTATCATAGAGAAAAGATAGCATTGTATCAATTGCCTCTCATGTTATTAATTGTCTATATTATTACTCTCTCATGGGATAGAATGGGAATTTTGCAATTTATTTTTTCCAACTTTTTTATAGAGATTTAGGGAATTATTTCATCTCTAGAGATCCATTACGTGATTCATTTGGTTTTTTAATTATTATGTTTTCCGCTGCTTTGGAGTGTGAATTCAGAAGCTCTGTACCTTTTTCAGGAAAGTGGAAAGGTTCAAATGAGTTCCAATTTTCTTGGAAGCTTTCCAATTAATGAAAAAAATCACATATGATTTTTTGAATACTGTCCCAACTCAGCTCAATAATGTATATTACTTCTCATTTCATTTTTTTCTCGAATAGCTCATTTGATAGAGCACGTTTAATTATTTCGGGTCACTATTATGTTTATATGTTCTGCCGCTCCATTCGCCTGCGTGCCTACATTAATTTAATTATATCTGATCTTTTGCATAAAAAATTCATTACGAAAGAAGAAATTATAATAACATTCATACAGAAATGTTCTATCTAATCACAGTAAATTGGGATTAATTCCCAGAGGAATGCAAACATTTCCCTCACAAAGGCCCAGTTGCACAAAAGCCGGTTTAATTTTAATCCTGATTAATTTCACATGTACCAAATCAGAGAAGACCATTTTAAAAAGATGGATTTACTGGAATTAATCAGGATTGAAAATAACCTGGCTTTTTTGCAACCGGCACTAAGTACCTGATTGAATGATTACAAAAGTTCAACAGCTGAGTCATAATTTTGACACAGTCCCACACACATGAACTCGCTCACTCACTTCCATCACCAACAGACGACGAAATAATTATTATCAGCTGTTTTTCCAAGGATGAATGATAATTATCCTTTTAATTTCCTTCAGCGAGTTTGCCCAGGGATGATACCTAGTGCAATCGAATCTTATTGCAATCGGTATTATAAACCTACTATGTTCTGAATTTCGTGAGAATCGTTAGAGCCGTTTTCGAGATCCATTGAACATAAATGACCAGATAACCAGTTATAAAAATATAAACATATAAAAGTATAAACAGATATACAGAAATTGTTCGCTTAATATAATAGGATACTGTTTAATAAAAAACTCATCTGATAGAGAAATTTAAACGAAGAATTAGGATGATCGAATTGAGTCTGATAGTAGTGAATCAATACAAACTAATGTATTTCCGAAAGAATTGAGAGTGGACTGTTAGAAGGTAAATTCCCGTACAAAAGAATCTAGCAAATTTAAAATGTAGTCCAATTTGACAGGCATGACATGATCATAAGAAGCTCATGACGCAATGGAATCTAGCACAATAAGATCCATAGCCAATGCTGTTCAGTGTTCACAGCTCTACGCTCCATTTCATCCCAATAATGTTTTATGTAACGAGTGCAGCAAAGGCTCTCAATTGTTTCTCTTTTATTCCATAAAATTACCGAATTACGAGTGACTTGTAACGGGATTTCTCTTTGACAACAGACCTAAAAAAACCGATGAGGAAGAGTTGCCATAAGAAATATCACGCGAAAATAATTAGTTTAAGTTATTTGTCGTGTTTCTGCTCTTAGTTTTCTTTTCTTTTCAGTTTTTTTGCGTCAAAGATTCTAATTTCACGCCAATTTTGAAGCCCTACTTCTTGTTCAGGGAGGAAAGTAATCAAATTCAACTGTGGATAGGACTCTATGAGCTGCATTGACCGAGAATCTTATTTTTTAGCAGATATTTTTGCTTTCTATTCTAAAAATTTATTTGGAAAAGATATAACGAATTCGTTCCACCTCCATGAAAATCATGTCATTAACTAACGAGTTGTTAATAAAAAATCCCAACTACTTTTCATTCTATTCGATCGTCAATTCAATATTTGAAGAGATCCAAGATTCATGGATTATATACAGGCGGGATGAGTGTTTTCAAAAAGAAGTTAGTCTTTCCTTCTCGTGTATCACAGAATCTTTTTCATATTATTTGCCACATTATTTCAATCCTTCGTGAACTAATAAAAACTTGAACATCGAGGTGCAGAATGCAATAATACTGGTTGATAGTTGTTGAACCTATCATTCTTCCTCTCAAAAAGACCCAAAGCTGTTTTACATCGCTTTATAATCAAGAAATCTCAATTCTCGAATATTTTAGGAACACAGGTAACGTACCTATATTTTTTTTACTACTGGACCACAGATATTTGAAAAAAAGCAGAACTCTATCTCTCCTTATGAATAGCGTTTGAAGAACAATTTTAATATTTAGGCGTCTTCAGAAGTAAGATGTAGTAAGTAAATAGTAAGATGTTAAGTATAGCATTTTTGAGAACCTGAACACGTTATCATTCGTTATTATTCACATACATCACTTTATTATATTATAATATAATATTACGTTACATTAATATATTGAACAAAATTAGTTACATTGTTCTCTCCTCCTATTCATGTTTTACATCTCCACATTCTTTTAAATAAAAAATAATGATAAAATAAAGAGAAAAAATAAAAAGTTATGAATAGATGCTATGATTGTTTTGATACCTTACCTTTTTAAGAACAATCTAATCGAGTTCGTAGTCATAAAAATTTATTATTAGGAAAGTTTAATGTAAATGTCTCACGATTTTTCTCTACTTGATTTGCTCTCGTTCTCCGGACAACTTTTATCCTTCTCTTTATCTCTTTGTCTCCCATTCTCTTTCTTACTCTTTTCATGTTACTTCTCGTTCACGTGCACATTTTACAAATTTTTCATATCCAGCTACTTAAATTTATTACAACACAACAAAATATCAATAGGTCAATACATTATCTAAATAGTACCTCCACGGTAATAATGCTGTTACTTGTCAGATTCTGTTTATACCTCTTATAAACATTTCCAAGTGGAACACTGTAATTTTTCATACAGTCACGATCAACATATCATAATGAAATATCTATCAAGGAATTGAATTTACACCTTCAATTATTTGCCATTTCAGATTGTTTATTTTTCAAAACACTAATATGTATCGTAGGGTCCCAATTGACAGAATCCCAAACGACCGAAACACTATATTTTCCCAAACGGCCGAAAACTACTTTTTTCCCTATTGGCAGAACGCTTTCTGTCATTTGCGACAAACTAGAGAAACTTTCTGTCGTTTGGGAAATCTATCACTTTCGGTCGTTTGGGACTCTCACCACTTTCGGCTCAATGCAACAAACAACGTTTTCTGTCGATTGGGAAAATTCTTAAAAGTTCTCTGTCATTTTGGGATTTGGCTGAATGAGAGAGTTTCAGTTCCAATATTTAATTAATTCTCCCTATTGGGAAAAGTAGTTTTCGGCCGTTTGGGAAAATGTAGCGTTTCGGTCGTTTGGGATTCTGTCAATTGGCATGCCACCATATGTATGACATATCGCTATTACAATCACCCTAATAATACTTCATTTAAATTGTCCAAATAGTATTATTAATAGTTTCTTAAGATGTCAGGGTCTGTTCAATTTTGTTCAAGATATAAGGTATATTAGCCAAATACCCATATCCTACCTTATTAACTAGTAAACGAAATTGTGATAATAATGAAAAGTAATATCAACTTATTTTAAATTATGATCATAATATGATAATTTTTGGTTGAAATAACTGTTTCCGCTCAATTATTAAATACACCAATAAAAAATCGCTTTGAAAGTACTGTATATCAGCTTTATCCTGTGATGAAATCTATTCTACTTTTGTGTTCAGAGATCTTGAATTTTTCTTGTAGGATGATTTGCAGAATAATGGTCACCCATCCAATAGGATTAGCAGGTGATTGTTGCTTAACTCAACGAAGTGATAATATACCACAGCGACCATAGCGTCAACCCCACCCCTGTTTATAAATTTATTTATCTGCGATAAGACATTGATAATTGGATTAATCTTTTGTAAATAGTTCATTAATTTTTCATATTAAACAATTCAATGTAACTAGAATACATTGACCTGATGTATTCTAGGTACTTTAAATTGAAGATACAAGTAAATTAGTTACATAAAAGTATTCTAGGACTTTCAGGTACATTGACACAATCATTGTATCATTGATGATGAAATTAATTGTATAAATTCAAGGTACACGTAGATTAGATACATAAATGTATTCTAGGACTTTCAGGTACATTGAAACAATCTTTGTATCATTGGTGATGATGACATTATTTGTATACATACAGGTCATCGAATACGACAATAATAATATGTAAATGGCTCATTTACTTTTAATATAACAGTCTTGGAATGATTGGTGGTAGTATTTGCAAATTATACAGCTCATGCAATTGAAGCGACTAAATTGTTAACCGTCATTCCTCGAATTATGCTATTTGCTCACTGTAATTAGAACATAACAATGATGACAAGATATTGTGTGGTTATCGAGGTGATATCATGAGAATAAAATCGCTGTATCTGCGCTGGGAGACCAATATCATGGAGCCAATATATACAGAGAGAAGTCCATTAAGAGTAGGATGACCTCGTATCGCGCGTTTAACCCGGAATAGGGGTAAGCACTGAACGGACCCCGGTTTAACACGGTACTTGACAAAACGGCTTCACAAACATTTAGTCGCAAGTCATATTATATCGAATACAGTGGATGAGGAGGCTGTTGAAAACACAAACAACATTGCATTAGCAAATAAGCCGTCCACTTTAAACTCCATCGATTGCTGATGGCATCCCATCAAATGGATACCGCCAAATGTCAACATTGTTTCTCTCTTACTCTCTATTTTCACCATCTCTTTCCATTACTCTTTCCCTTCTTTTTGCTTTCTCGCTTTACTTCTCTTTCTCACTCACTCTCTCACACTTTCTCTCACTTACCTCCTCCTCAATCATTCTCTCTTTCATTCACTTCCTCCTCAATTGTTCTCTCTCTTTCACTCTTTGTTTCTCTGTGCATTCCACTTATCTACAGCACTCTTCTTTATCGATTGATACAAAAAGTATATCATCATAATGATAGGGAGGAAAAAAATAAGGTGACCTTGTGCTATTCCTCTCCCAAATTTAGATAAGGTTACACATAGTACGAAATAGATGAGAATAGGATGAATAGTCTTCTAAATTGTTCGTCTCTTCTCTCAATACTTGAAGCTCTGTCAATTATTTTATCAATGGTTTGTGGTGAGCAGTGAGTATATAATGTAATGAGTGTATAGTGAACAGAATGTTATTCTATACTCACTATACACTCATTACATTATATACTCACTGCTCACCACTAAAATTCTATACTCACTGGTGGTGAGATGCATTGAATCCGATCACTTCCTCTCTCTCTCTCTCTCTCCCTCTCACTGTCTCTCTCTCTCTACAGTGTTTTAGTTTTACTTAGAATTGTATTGGAGGGTTAAGTGTAAGAGAGGGCCGGCTGCGCCCTAACTTCGCCCTCCTAGGTTTTGATAAAGGCAGCTAATCAATTAATCAATTAATCTCTCTCTCACTCTCTCTCTCTCTCTCTCTCTCTTATTCACTTCCTTCTCAATTGTTCTCTCTCTTTCACTCTTTGTTCCTCTGTGTATTTCACTTCTCTACTGCACTCTTCTAAACAATTTGTCTCTTCTCTCAATACTTGGAACTCTGTCAATTATTTTGTCAATGGTTAGTGGTTAGAAGCGCTGAATCCGATCCAGCAATTGAATCGGCGTTATAGGGACATTGTTGAAGTATATAACAGTTGTTGATCAAACAATTAACATTCAAACTGCTCAAATCTTGGTGATCAGTTAAATAATGATAATTTGTTATAGTAGATAATTAAAAAGAATGAGAGTTTCCTTAACCATAAATTTATTTAAAGAAATGAATATGCAATCTTTTTGGAAAATATTGAGAAACAAATTGAAAACCATATACTGATAACATTGATTGAATCACTCACGAATCAATTCATTCAACACTTATTCTACAATAGCTGAATTTACATTATTTATTAAATTAATTGAAGAGCACACCAACAACACAGCTAGCAAAATGAGAGACAAGACAATTCCAGTTTACAACCTCCCCAAAACGCTAATTTCTATTTTCACGTATCTCTATACACATGAATCAATAGACACTATAATGAAACTAGTTTTTGAATATTGGAATAACATTCAAGTGATCATTGTTAATAGTTTCTACATTGAAGAGTAAATTCAATTACATTTCAACTCCTATTCAACATACGCGTTCCGGCATTTATTTCCCATTGATCGTAGTTATAATTTCAGTGTTTAGCATGAATTTAATATTTCTATATCTTTGACTATTGATTTATCTCTATTTTTGTAATCCTACAAGCTCTCTCCCAAACAATGCATTTATATTGAATGAAAAAGACTAAGAAATTGTCAAAAACCACAGATTTATTGATACTTAGAAAGACCGGTTTCGGTTATTACACCATTGTCAATCTCTGATAAACTAAAACTAAATACAAGAGCAGCAGAATTGATTAATAAATTGATTTATAAATTCTGTTGCTCTTGTATTTAGTTTTAGTTTATCAGAGATTGACAATGGTGTAATAACCGAAACCGGTCTTTCTAAGTATCAATAAATATATGGTTTTTTGACAATTTCTTAGTCTTTTTCATTCAATATGAATAATTACCACAATATCTACTTCTCAACTACACAAAAAATGCATTTACACTTATATTATCATTGGCAATAATTTCAATCATTGCTTATATGTTCGTTAAGAATAAATATTTCATCCAATGTTTATTGTTGCAGTATTTATTTTTAGATCTACAGAGTTTGTCCATTATTATAGTTTTTATTGGAAATAACATGATAGATGTATCAACATCAAGACAAAAAACTCGAGTATATAACAATCAACAGAATTAAACTTCATATCAGTCTGTTTCTTGTTAGTTTGTTTTCATTCCAATAACAACCTTTCCACCTTTTTTCTCCGTTCTCCACCTCTCACCTTCAACAATATTCTCTCCATCCTCTTTTTCACTATCTCCATCATAATCTCTTCCTCTTTTTCTCCCTGCTTCTCTCTCTGTCTGTTGTTATCTGCGTAGCCTAGAACTAGGACAACGTCTCCAGTGTGTTCCATCCAATTTAAAACGATCGTAAATTCCTCTAATGGCTCCTCGAAATGCAATATCTTCCGATTCACTGCTGCAGGGAGTGTTGAGCTTTGGATTCCTTCTTATATCAATTTGTGTGATATATATCCATAAAGGAATAACTATCCACCGTCCAATAATTATTATCACAAGTCATTTGCATTTTTTCAGCGCTATCAAGTTAGAAATTATTATAGCACTCGATAAAAATCTATTAAGAACTCTTTTTCAATTTGAATCACATCTTGTGTCTGAGAGGAGTGAGTTGGTGCTAGAACAATCAACCACGAAAGAGGTTCATTCATACATTGACAATGTTGTATTTTGGAAATTTCAGAAGATGTTCGAGATATTCTGATGTAGAAGTCGATATCAGGCCCAATAATTTCATTATTTGAAATTTATGGATTGCCAGGCGAATGAATTCATTATCGAACAAATATTTATGAACGCATTCAGAATAGCAATTAGCTGGCATATCTCTCGCAATGCAATTATACTGAATAATTCATCATTATTTCCATAAAACTAATGGGATTCTTGAGAGAATGAATTTTAAATTGTAGTCGACAAAAGCTGGCTACATTATTTATACATTCGGAAATACTTTTTGAAGGAGTGATGGGATGGGGGGGGTGAAATAAAATCGAGTGAGATTGAATTATTAATGTGACCCATTTCTATGGCTGGGTTTGTCAGGTTTGTGGCTTTGGAAGGTTGTTCTTCTTCTTTTCATTATTCTTCTTCGGTGTTAGTAATGAATATCAATCAAAGCTACAACCAATGATAACCGGACTGAGTTTCATCTTTGGTTCTGATAGTTGCGTAATTGCTCTAAGAGGTCTAAATCATTCCTGTTATTCGGCCAACTACTAGTTCACCCTCAAAGGTCATCAGATTGTTGAACTGGAATTCGCTCTCAATCGCGGTGAATCCCAAAATTGTAGGACCTTCGCTTTCGAAGATGCTAAGATGGGTAAAAGCAAACTATGTGTGGACAGATGCAGAATGTTTGTTTTGAATTGTACTATCCTGGTACCTTACTATAACTCTTTTATTTACAGACAATATGCATGTGATTGAATTGAATTGAATTGAATTTATTGCCAAAATTACAAATACATATTTGTACAATATTTTTTACAAGAGTATACAATATAAATAGACATTGATTTTAACTTCAGTACAACAATATTATCAATGTAATATTTGACACTGCCAACATAAGAAACCTTGTGTGTTTGCAGTGAGTTGCAGTTCACTTATTCTGCTTCAAGTACTTTATATACAATTCAAATTTTATAATGTTAAAGAAAGTATTACAGTAATTTACATAAATCGCAAAAGCTTGGAAAAAACAAAACTTAAGAATACTACATATTATATGATAAAGTGATATCCAATTAATTATTGTGACGTCTTGAGGCCATCATGACAGTTAATCTTTCGAAAAGAGAAAATAATTACAATAAAACTAATCTCCTGCAAGATACGTGGGACAAATTCATACCTGGTTCAAGAACCTGAAACTGAAAAACCATCGTTCACAGTTTCTAGTAACAATGCTTGTTGGGTACAATACTATACTTCATAGAACTATTTTGAAGAATATATTCTGTTCAATCCAATATTCTATACTTTTGAGTAAATTTATTACGTGAGATTAATCAATAATTACAGCCTTCAAGTGAATCCTTGAATCTTTTAAAATGGAAATTATATCAGGCGGAAGGATGTCATTCTATTACTCAGTTGATCACAATTCACAATCGTATAAGAAAAGGTGAATAGAATTTAAAGAAAGTGATCACTGTACTGAAACCAGTTTGACTCGAGATTCAAGATAATTAATAATTCCATGAAGTCTTACGAATCTTTACTACAGTCTATAAAAAAATAATAAACTACTACAAATTGATTATGATTGTAGATCGTTCAACATTAAAATTAATGAGAATTGATAAATAATTATAATTTATAAATTATTATTGGCCAAAAGAGAGTGAATAATGAGTAACCAGAAAGTTATCAGTGAGAACCACGGTATATAGAAGAAGACGGTAGGTGTCACGCGCATGTTTGTGCTAAATTTCCGGTGTAGCTAACGTCATTTTATATCAAATCATCTGTTTTTAACAAATAAGTTTCATAAATTGCCAATAGGTGTTAAAAACTTCGGTTGGTGGCGATGACGTAATCTAGCTGGCTGGCCACTGCGCACACATTTGATGACCCCTACCGTTTTCATCTAAATACCGTGGTGAGAACCATATATTATCACTCTTTGTTTAAATTTGGTTTCAGGAACTTTTTGATATTTTCCAAATTTGGTTTTGTTCAGGAGTTCCTCGAAGAAAACAATGTGCACAAGAATATTTTTTCTCTCTTATTCCATTATTTAGTTAATTTTCATTCTTTTCACTGAATAATTTCATTCTAGTCAACTCAAGAATTATCAAAACATTATTTAGCTGGTTAACTGGACACTCTTCCGTTTTCTGTTCCACAAATAGTTTCAACAACACTTATTTTCCATATCCTCAAGCACTTTTCCAAATAAGATTCAATTATTATCCTTAGAATAAAAATCTTACCAAGTATTTTCAGAAACTCATATTGAAAAATTGTTATTATTCAATTATTATAATTAATTATTGCAGTATTCATCAATTCAAAACTAAAATTGTTAGTATGATCCCCTATATATACTTTTGTTCTCAATTTAAGAAGTTTTTTAAACAAGTTTGTGGTTCAAAAGACAGCAAATATTATTTCATTTGATCAATGGAAAGGTTTAACAAGACATAAATTCCTCACATTTTGTATTGCACAATATCCTTTGCAATAGGATAAAGCTCTGTAAAGGAAAAGCTCTGTAATCCGGTTGAGCGAATTCAAAAATTGATTATAAGATCACATGTTATTATGGAATTTAGAAAGCGTATTCAATAATGTTATTTATTATATCGATCAATTTATCAGGAATACATAATCCTGGTTTAGCAATGAAGAGTTCAATAGGTTACAAACTTTTCTGATCTAATTGGATGGAATTGGAAATCGCTAAAGTTCAGCGATAAAATATCTCAACTGCTTGTAAAGGGAAATAAAGATTGAGATCTTTGTCGGTTATTTTTAAATTGATCACGTGATATATGTGATCAAACAGGGTGTTATAACTCACACATGCACACTCACATGTGGTTTATGATTGAACTGAACATTATACATAGGATCAGTGATCTTCAACAGGGTTCAAGCCTATTTCTTCAGCAAAGCCGTAAATTGAAATACCGCCTTTCCTGTGATTTAATTAGACAAGACTCTACAAAATTCCATTTTCGGTTGATAAGATCTTAACATTTAGACGCCTCCCAATTTCAGGTACGTCTAAAAGGTAGCAAATCTCTTGTTCACTTATCAGCCAGGCAAATGAGATAGGTGTTATATCTACATGACTGTGCTCAGCCAGTTAATAAGATTTTGGAGGCTCATATCACAGTGCACATGGTCAACTCGTATATTAATGAAATTTAGTGCTCCACCTACTACACTGGTCTTGTCAAAATTCAGGCCGTGAACTGTTGTCTAGACTGGTTTCTTTCTAATTTACTGTCATAGTTGAGGAAAATTTATTGAAAAAGTCGAATTTCTTACATGGGAAATTCAAATTAGTCTCTGATGTTTTGCGGATTCGACGCTTAGTGGAATCTTACTTTATGGCATGTCTATATAGTGGTATCAAAGTAACATGTAAATATTTAATGGCAGATGGAATCAATGTTATTCTGTCATTTTGCATTGAAATAAATTACAATTGGGTTCTCGTATCCGTATCCATTCTCATTTTCAATCCTTTCTAACTTAACTTTCCAAAGGATCTAAGTATCTCAATGTAATAATCTATTCAATTTATTTATTTATATTCGAATTATCATCTATACGTAGAATCGAATTAACAATACAATACTAGTCTACCATCTATGAAATGTTTTATAATTCACAAATGTGATTGAAAAACTCTACTAATCATTCTATATCAGCTCTAATGCAAGTAAGGATTGAGTAAGGTTTGAGAAATAGTGTATAAAAAAGGCTAGTCAAGCTGGGGAGATTCTTGGAGAATATTTTCTAATTCGCATTCAGTCCAACGTCATATTATGACTTCAACTAGAAGCATAGCTAAATTACGAAGCGAAATAACTGTGAACTCGATGATTTCAATTTTACTTTCCTTGTCCTATTACCATAGGTAAGGAAAGTATTGCTTTCCGAAAAAAATTGAGGTACTCAAATTTCTATACGTTTCAAGGTCCCCTGAGTCCAAAAAAGTGGTTTTTGGGTATTGATCTGTATGTGTGTGTGTGTGTGTGTGTGTGTGTGTGTGTGTGTGTGTGTGTGTGTGTGTGTGTGTGTGTGTGTGTGTGTGTGTGTGTGTGTGTGTGTGTGTGTGTGTGTGTGTGTGTGTGTGTGTGTGTGTGTGTGTGTGTGTATGAGTGTATGTGCGTCTGTGTACACGATATCTCTTCACCCAATTAACGGAATGACTTGAAATTTGGATCTTAAGGTCCTTCCCCTATAAGGATCCGACACGAACAATTTCGATCAAATTCAATTAAATATGGCGGCTAAAATGGAGAAAATTTTGTCAAAAACAGGGTTTTTCGCGATTATCTCAAAAACGGCTCCAACGATTTTGATCAAATTTTTACCTTGAATAGTCATTGATAAGCTCTATCAACTGCCACAAGTCTCATATCTGTAAAAATTCCAGGAGCTCCGCCCCATCTATGCAAAGTTTGATTTTAGATTCTCAAGTATCAGGCTTCAGATACAATTCAAACAAAAAATTCTAAAAGGAAAAGATTAAGCATGAAAATCTCTACAATTAATGTTCAGTAACGTTTTCACTTAAAATTGAAAATAAGCTCGGAATTCGAGAAAATGTTATTATTTCAATTGCAAACTGTTGGCAACTGTTGATTCTATTGAATCATTCACTATGAAGAAATAGCAGACTTCGTGTGTCTCCAGTGTTATTGTCTTGTCACCAGCTGTCTTGGATCTCTGAATAGTATACTTTTATGCGCGGGAACACTAGCGTCAGGTGATAAATTTTCATAACGACAAGGAAAGTTGTGTGAGTGAGTCACACCAGATTTTTTGTTCATTATTTCTCATCTTTGTGGAGAACTGAAGTCACTAAATGACACATGATGAAAATTATTCTCGATCAATAAATTTAATTTAGGATTTCCATTTCAGATACTTAGTTCACTGCAGAAGTATTTGTATTGTTAGAAGATGCTTTTGCATCAATTATTATTTGGCAAGATGATATTTCCTGATAACTGAACTTCAATCTAATTTCGATGACAAACATATTTTGCCAACTCTCTCATATACGTAGTTCTTTTGTTACTGCTGTTTGACAGTTAGTTGCCTTATCTATGGAACAATCCCCTATTTCATTATTATTTGAAGCCAATGGCGTGATCATCAAGTAATCCAATCCACGACCTCTTGGGAAATAATGCAGTAAAAGAGAAAGTAGTGTTCTATTGCGATCATCTGAACTGTAGCCTAATCTGCGCGCTTACATGAGTATAAGCAATCAACAATAATGGCAACGTATAATAAAAGCATGCTTACCTTGAGCAGAACTTTGTTTTATTTCCATAGAGGTGATTTGAGTTCATTTCTGCTTCAATAATGGACATGGAATATTTGATATTTGCAAATGAAGAGATTACAATCAGTAGAGTAAATTGTAACCATACCACTCATTATTGATAATATCAGACAGGTCATTGTTTTCCAATGGTACAGTAATTGAAATCTAGTTATATCTAGTCAAGAGACAATCTGTAATATTACCAACTCCATCTGATTATTGTTGAAGTTCTCACTAACCAGCTTTTTCTTTAATGAAAGTTTCATTTTCACAATGTAAATTATAATTCCACCAACACCTCCGTAGAGAATCATTAGTCAATATTTAATAAGATAGAATAAGCCTTATTTATGCATTTTCAACGTATTAGATGAAATGATTATGATAAAAGAAGTCTTAGAAATATGTCAAACTATTTCTGAGCAAAGATCTCATCAGCAATTCTGCTACAAATCAAGACTAAAAAATACAACTCGGTATGAGAATACATATTTCGTTTGTCTGTCAAAATTCTACAAGCAAACAAGTAATAATAAGGCCCCTTGGAGAAATAACCCAATAATAATTTATGTGCTAGAACTGAAATAATACATGAATTATTATTCTATGAATTACTCAAAAGCACAATTGAAACTATGATTGTTGATGACTGATCATGAACCAACAATAATTCTTCATTATTTCTTGAAAATGTTCTAGGGATTTTTATGATTACTTGAAGCATCTTACAGTAGAATTAATCAATTTGAAAGAATTCCTTCAAATTCTCATTGTGGATAATGTGTTGCTCCAGTACTATTAATAGAAATTATTGTTCCTGATTGAATATTAAGCATGACAATATCTTAGCAGCATTGTCTAGTAGTAGTCTCTCCATTCTTTCCTGTAGAGCATTCTTCCACAATTTATTTCCTCTTACAGATTGCGTTGAGCATTTCGGGTGTGAACAATCGAGAAAAATGTGGAAAATCTCACGGCAGAATAATAATTAAGCGGAACAGAAAGCTGTTGGACATTTGTCAGAAAATTTCCGCGCGCTCTACTTTCTCTGTAAATCTGTTACAAGCAGTTCGGCTCGCAAAATAAAATGTTGAGAAAAAACTAAATGGAAGAATGGCTGTTTCGTCATCGCATCAATAGGAAGGCCTTTTGCCATTCAAATAAGTGCAGCGTGTGAATTTTGCTCCTATTTTTCTTCCTCTATGATAGTAAAACGTTTTCATTCATTTTTTAATTTCTTGTGATTGTTCTCTCATAATTAAATAAATGATTCATCACAGTAATTAATGGTTATGAAATAGATTTTGACTCTATGATTCAGGAAATTGATTAGCTTTGCCCCAGGACTGATTCGAATATGCAAAGAGTATTGAGATATAATGATAATATCAAACAAGTATTAAATGTGTGACTAGATCTTTAAAGAATATGAAATTATCTCTAAATTATAGATCCAATTTATGTGACTATTAGTAGAACTCTAAATGCACAACTTCTTAGTTCAAAGTTCATTCAAGTCATCAATTCTTCATTAACCTTGTTCCAGTTTCTACAAACAATAAAGTTACGTTGAAGCTGACAATATCCAATCTTTCATCTATTCTGAATGGAGCGGATTGGTATTTTTTTAAGTTTTCAGAAACAGTAACATAATCATGCCAATATACATATTATAATCTAGTGACTCTACACTCATCCTATTGACCTGAATCAGTCTCATTCTCTCATCCCATGAAGTGAAATTCATTTCAATGTCTCATTTGATTGATATTACACTGATTCAAAACAATGAATTTGTAAATTTAAATGCAATAATAACAAAGGCCACATTCATTCCAACGCTTTGCCAGTTCCCAATTGGAGCCTGCCATTGTCAAAAACTTTGAATAGCAAATAATACAACCAGAGAAAAACAATAACAAAAAAACATAATAACGATAAACGTCGTCGTCTATTATGACAATTGTATTATATTGTCTCATGAATAAATTCATGAGAGCGAAAATTCACGACAGACATTTTGATCATGCAGTCGACATTTCTTCCGTTTCGAGTTATCGATACCAGTTTGAATCGATGTCAGTTTCATGTCGTAGTCCAATCATTCAAAACTGTTCAGAGTGCAGAATGTTATAGATACAAAACTCCAATCACGAGAGATACATAGATAGAGATATACGTGAATGATCGAATGTTATGTAGTGGACACAGTCAGCTAAAAATAAGTACAGCTTCTATAGATTTTTATTCATTTTTTCATCTTCTTTGCTCTTTGTATCCTTACATCTATTCTCCTTCTCCCTTTTCTTTTGGCAAATGGGATATTTATAGGATACTTACACTGGATAAAACCGTTATATCAGTCTAAGTAGGTGAACATTAATCAAATTATTGTCATCAATCCTGGTAACCTTAGAGACTGAAATACTAATGTATTCTGCACTATCGTCAATCAATCAAGTATCAACATATGTTTGCGAATATTGTTCATCATAAATGGTTGTATAGTAGATCAAACTGGAATTCATTCATCTCCAGTTGGTTGCACAACATTCAATGGAGTGCTTATATCCTCCTCAAACATCATATGAGCATGAGAAATTTTATTTTCCTACAGTTACGTTGAAAAGTGGCCATTGCTGCACTGATTACAGAACGCAAAGAATCACTTTTCCGCTCTAGTGCGGGAAAAATTTTTCTGCACTCCAGATTTGCAACATGGCAACGCAAAATACTTAGTAGGTTATATGGAGCAACAGTGCAGCAAAATCAAAATGAAGTTGGTAACAGTGACTGCTGTGGCTGCTATAGTGAGCAGAGGTGCAACCAAGCACAACGCGCTAATTATTACTATTATATATTATAACGAGGACAGCAACAGCACAGTGCCACCACAGCACACACCACACAGCCGCCTCGCCATTCAAACACTACTAAGTTATTTGATGGATTTCAGGCAATTTTACCCATAATTACCCACTTTTCATATTCAATGGTAACTGTAGGAAAAACTTAATGTGAAATACGTGCGCAAAGTTCCTCTGCTGCACTCAAGAAACCATTTAAACGTTTCTTTCGGTGCAGCAAACTGTCACTTTGCGCACTAGTTGCACAAATAACTATTCATTCTATTCTTTGCATTGTAAATTTACTCTGTATCGCACCTTATTCTTTTTATTGTAACTTGAAGGAATTGGTTGCTCTCAAACTTTTTCCTACGATAATACTTGATTCTTCTTCATTCATTCATGGACAATGGATACAAGTCAGGTAGAAACAACAGGCATTCGTCCAAAATTGCTTAGAACCTCAGTTTTAAATAAATATTATATAAAATAATTATTTTATATTTATGCATCAATTTACAATGGTTGGTTCAATGCGCCTGGAATTTGAATCTACCCTCACTATCATATTATTTGTTATAATTTGCGTCATTGTCACTCCCAATTATTCCTTTGCAAACCCTTTCAGATAATATTGCTCACCAGCCCTCAATAAAATACATGTAGCAAATGGAACCCGATCATAGGGTTCGCTCCCTTGAAGGTCTCCTCCCTTCCATATTTACCCCTTTTTAATGAAGCACAAATATTCTCCATCATGCTATTACCAATAATGGTTTACTCTCTACATGCCTCATATCCCTTTCACATGCAATTAGGCATAAAAATGCTTTCCCTGTATCACTCAACATTTATTTGGAAATATTTGTTGTTTCATTGCTGTTGTTCTCAGGATGATTGAAAAACTATGGAATTCAGATTATAAATAAGGAAGTAGAGAAACACTATATGAAAGTCGTCGCTTGGGGCTATGGGAGAAAAGATTTTTTCTCTGAAGTCCTGAGAAAAACAATAACCCTGTGAAAGTAATACATCACCCAGAACCCAGGAGGGAGGCAACATAATAAAAGTTCACCAACTTAGCATATAAATAGCTTTCAATTTTGACTCGCCTTATAGTAATTGGTGAGACCTCCACGTTTAAAAAGGCTTCTATGTCAGCCTCCTATGTTTATGTGGAGTGAATATTATCAACACTGGGATAGTATTATTAAGAATACAGTTATGGAATAAATATAAGGTTTATTACAGAATAATATGAATAAATATAATACTCTTTCTATTAATATTTTACATTATTTAAACTCATCCATGATCACAACGCAATTGTTTCGAAGCGATACTAACAGTTATCATAGTCAATGTATGATGGACAATGCTTGTCATCATCGACTGCGAAAGTTGAGGTTAGAAGTTCTATCCTACTCTGAAAATAGAATTTGAATAGTTTTTAATATAACTTATTTATATTCCATTCATCCAAATAAAATGATGGTATCTTATTGGTGAATACTTTTTTCAATTCTAGAAGCATATAAACTGATTTCGTTTCATAAACTATTTTGTAAACACGTTCACATCAAATCAGAATCAGCTGACTTCAAGGTTATTTTACAGCCCTAGGGCCGTAAAAATTTTACCGGCCTGGTCAGAAAACAATCACTTTCGGCCTCCATATGACGCACGAAAACCAGCTCATTACATCCAAGTGGGGCGAAAATAAATATACTGTATATATATAAGCGAAATGGCACTCACTCACTGACTGACTCACTCACTCGCAGAATTAAAAATCTACCGGACCAAAAACGTTCAAATTTGGTAGGTATGTTCAGTTGGCCCTTTAGAGGCGCACTAAGAAATCTTTTGGCAATATTTTAACTCTAAGGGTGGTTTTTAAGGGTTTAAAGTTCGTCTTTTAGCATGTATATTCTTCTTATTCTCTTAATTATAATTGGAAAATGTCCATACCATATGTTAATATAGAACTATAATCTAGAGAGAGTACCTCTTCGAAACAGTTGTTAACTGGTAACTAAATCAATAATTTTGTCAGGTTGGCATTAAGTTGAGTTGACTTTGTTAGGTTGGCACCAAGTTGAAGATTGAAATGCATTGAAACGCGGAAAAATTGATTGGGCACTTCTACTTCAATCAGAGCTTTTCCTGGGAATATTATATTACTAGCCGTCAGGCTCGCTTCGCTCGCCATATCCGTTTAGCCAGACGTTTAGTCTGGACCCCCGACTGGATCGTCCTAACATAACTATGATAAAAATGCTCAAATGGAAAATGCAGGCGAGCGAAGCGAGCTGCTGATCTCATTCTTGGACGATCCAGTTGGGGGTCCAGGGGGCGGAGCCCCCTGGCTAGATGGATATGGCGAGCGAAGCGAGCCTGACGGCTAGTAATATAATATTCCCAGGAAAAGCTCTGATTGAAGTAGAAGTGACGGCTAGTAAATTATAAATCTCATAAGAAGTGATAGAATATTGCAAAAAATGAGGAATACACAAAATTTTGATAAAACTGAATAATAAGAACTGATTCTCATATCCCTGATGAGAATCATTTCTTATGATTCAGTTTTTTATCATATCAGTTCTTATGATTCTTATCACCCTTACTGAAAGAGTGATTGCATTGACTGTATTGAATGATTGTTTGATCATTTTTGGAAACAAATTGAGAAATTCTAATTTATGATTGAAAAGATTTCTTGAACAGATGATAACTATTTCAGCAAGAAGCAAATTAGATCGGGTGAGCAAACAAACCGAGCCTTGTATTATAACAGGGAGGGAATTCCCTCACATCCCCTGCTTGGCCCATGTAATTTCCAAAGCTCAAATAATGATCCCTTTCGTGTTACTAGCACGGACTCTGCGCCGACGCACTGAAGGCCAACAATAATGAAATTGGTGAAACTTTTACTATAAACAGTATAATGAACATCATTCACGTTATACGCGCACTCACCCACACAATCAAGATGGCGTTTGAACGCTTTCGCACGCAGACTCGCGCGCACGTGCCTGCTGATAACGTTGTGTGCTCTATCCTCTGTGGCATCAAATTTGAATTCCATTTCATTCCATTCTATTATTGTGGAGCACTGCCCTCTAACGGGGGGATTTGAAATAGAACGGGATCCTTTGCCGGATTAGTCGTAACCCGAATTATTACAATGCAATTTGAAGTAATCCAAATTACAAACCAGAAGATTATTAAATTGTGTCATTTTTATGAAGCTTTCAATAATTAATTTTTCATTGTCCTTAATGAAGGCGTACAACTCTTAGTACAGTTTCACATATAAAAAAATGCTCTCTGATTTTTATTCATCCTTTGATGACAATAATAATTTATGCTCTTCACAGCTGGCATAATATCATAAAGAATTTCCAAATACAATGTTACATATTCACGTATCAATTATCAATCAATCAAATCAATCAATAGTTTATTTTTCCTTCATACAATGCATGCATGAATGTATAATTACATAAATACAATTGACAATTAACAAAATAAGTTAAAAGTAAAATAGTATTATTATTAAATACGGAAAGTCCCTGAAAAGGTTAAAAACCTGAGCACAGGGGCCGAGTGTTATTACTAAAAAGAAAATTATTTTCAAGAAAAATAAAATTGGTGGATTCCTATCAACATCTAAATTTAAAAAAAAATTACAAAGAAGGAAAGTGAAAAAAAGTAAGAAAATAAGAGATAATAAAATAAAAAAGCAGACATTCTTGAATGATTGTGAACTTATCCTAGTTACAATATTACAAGAAATCACTTATCCTAGGATGTGAAGAAGCAATCCATAAATTATGACTCCACCTTCGCCTAAACAGTTCAATAAGGTGTTAACAGAACAAGTGGGTCACGGTTCAGCTTTCAGTTTCCATCGAAGCCACTAATCAGCTTGGAATGATAAACAGATTCGGATGTCATTGTGCTGCAATGCGATCGATCAAGACTTGAATGTTCTGTTCGAGCGACCTAAGCTGATAGCTAGACATCGACCTGAGCGTTCTCATAGTACATTCGTGCTATGTGGAGGTAGAAGAGTGAATGACTGATGAAGAATGTAATACTGAGTATATTACAGAAATGTAGGAGAGCGCTTTTTAGCATCGGTCAGATCCCTTCAATGACGTATCAGCATATCGTTACCTGACTATCGATTACATTATAACCTTGACGTCACGAGTTAGCACTGTCGATAAATTGATGGTTCCTCTATATATTAATCGAGAGCTCTGTCGTGTGCCCACAGATCTGTTTCTCAGAACAATAACCACATAAAGAGAAATACGGTGACGTCATAGTCAATGATATATTGATAGTCAGGTTTGGTCAATTATCGATGTGGTCATACGTCATCAAAGGAATCCGATCTACGCTAATGCACTCTCCAAGAATGTATAGTATTGTACAATAATGTGATGCTACAATCAATACCATCTGTAGATGATCAGCTGATGCGTGGGAAGTAAATGACCTTGATTTTGACTGTGGCCTCTGTTCTAGAGAGCTGGTCGATTTCATGGTGAATCAATTGCTTTCTTTGCCTTCATCAACATCAAATAAACCATTTCTTATTTCTTCATGCATACTCTCCTCCAATTCATCTATTCATCTCCATTGTGCCTCTTGTCTGAAAGTGAGTTTTTTCTGAGTTTTCCATAAACAGCCGTTTCCTTTACATTTACAAAATTATCTTTCCTTGTCAATAGCAGATGCAAAAAGAAGAGTGAGCAATAGTGAGAGAGAGTTGAAGAGGGAGGGAAAAGAACTCGCTTTGTTTCTGTTGTTTCGGCTGAACGAATCAGTAATTTTTCAATCGAACGGTTATTGATGGAAGTGTTTCACGGTTGGCATCGATGCAATGAGAATCTATTCAACCGCTTGTCAAAATTTTGATGAACTGTTTCGATAAAACTTCCAATCAGAATCTTCAAGCAAGATATGCATGGGATAGCATATCTATGTATACGTTTCTGCAACGTCAGCTTAAAACATGCTCCCATGAATTAGATGTCAAAAACTGCAAACTCGATGTACGAATGAAAAGTATGTTCGATACAATCATAAGGAATACTTATTACAAAATTATCTAGGTCACCAGGGAAATAAAGGATCCTCAAAATCGATTCTATTTTATATGTTCTCCTCATAAGATGTACATATTATACATGTAAATTATAGAATGTTTAAATCTAATATGTTGTGACTTGAATATTAGAATTCTTCTATATCGTTGGCTGGAATCTTTCTACGGATACGTTTTTCCAGTTTCTAGATTTCTAGTTCCTACATTTTTTATGTAACGATGAACAATCGATAACGGTCATCTACAAAAGAATGATATTTTTGTTCAGGACTATAGGCTACTGGAATATCTGACACTAGAGATAATTATACTTTGTTCACAATAGTCTACCATTATTCGTTCATGAACAGGAGATGAACACTATGTTCTAATAGCAGTTGAAAAGTGAACTAACCTGGGAAACAAAAGTTGTGCGAATGGAGTGATCTATGACGCTTAAACTTCTCACACAACTCATTTTTATGCTCGACATTAATCACAAATGAAACAGTGAGAGAATCCAGAGCAGAATTGTGGATTATCTTCGATTTATAATGCACTTATGCCTGGTTGGATTCTGTTTGAAGTTTTATCTGCTGGGTTGATGGCAATTTCAGATGACTGCTCTCATCATAAATCATGATCGTTTGTCAAATTAGTACTGTGATACACTAAACAAGAGAAAGAGCTCATTTGTGAATTGTCTGATTTATCATCATTGAATAAAATTATAAATGTGATTCTCAATGAAACTTGATACAATTAGAATGTTATAAAATCTTTAAAAAATGAATATAATTTTGAATGCTGATCCCCTTAAACAATTACATCATGAAGCGATTCTATTCTATTGTTGGTTTTATCATCAATTGGCGGTGGAATTTCGATTTCATTGTATTTTGCTTGTAAAATAGAGTATTGTTCATTCCATTTTCGAGGAAGTATAGTTTCTCATATCATGGTACTATGCTACAATGCATATGGATGAGAAGATGATTGGAAATAGGAGAAGAGGAAGACCAAGAAGAAGATGGCTGAATGACGTGGTAGATGATCTCCGTGTGGGAACTGGTGGAGGAGAGCACAGGAGCGCGATGTATGGAGGCGCCATGTTGAGGAGGCCCAAGTCCACCCAGGACTGTAGAGCCAAATAAACTAAAAGTACTCGATTATAAAGTAGAGACTAGTATTCTACAATGCACTGGCAGAATATCTATCCAATCTTCATTCAACCCGCTATGTTTATGTTTAGTTGTGTTGTTTTAACACATCATTCCAATTGATGTGTTAATTTTTTTCCTACAGTTACCTTAAAAAGTGGCTATTGCTGCACTGATTACAGAACGCAAAGAATCACTTTTCCGCTCTAGTGCGGGAAAAATTTTTCTGCACTCCAGATTTGCAACATGGCAACGCAAAATACTTAGTAGGTTATATGGAGCAACAGTGCAGCAAAATCAAAATGAAGTTGGTAACAGTGACTGGGCTGCTATAGTGAGCAGAGGTGCAACCAAGCACAACGCGCTAATTATTATTCATTACATATTATAACCAACGACAACGAGGACTTTAGGATTTTAGGATTAAGGTTTTTATCAATAATAAAATTACACAGAAAAACATTTGATGCATTTCAGGCAATTTTACCCATAATTACCCACTTTTCATATTCAATGGTAACTGTAGGAAAAACTTAATGTGAAATACGTGCGCAAAGTTCCTCTGCTGCACTCAAGAAACCATTCCGCCCTCGCCTACGGCTCGGGCGTAAACGTTTCTTTCGGTGCAGCAAACTGTCACTTTGCGCACTAGTTGCACAAATAACTATACTGTTGTTGGTTACTAACAAGAACCTTTCTTCTCTTTACAGGTGGGTTGTGATGTTCCACGTGTACACCATTTTGTGAATAGTACAGGAGTGATGTCACAGTAATTTGTAAGTACAAATGTGATGTCAACTCATGACGCTTCTCACCTCTATCCAACGGATTTCTGCCTTTTTCACTGATAATGTATTCTCATAAGAAAACTATGTTCAAGTTCGAGTAAATTATAAATACAAAGAAGGTTAATTAGAATCTAGACATAAAAAATTATATTGATTATGAATTTGTGAGTATCACATTACATGTAAAATTTCCGCTCAAGAATATTTTCATATATTTTTCGAGTATTTTTATAGTCCCATACAAAGAATAAACTGTTACTCCAGTGCATCAATGCCACTGGAAAAATGAGGAGGATGTTATTGATTGAATCACTGCTTATCGATTCTATCATGAATAATGATATTTTATTAATAAGGTGGCTCAAATCTCATAAAATGAAAATCACGGATATTACGAGACCTTTCCTTATATGTGCATTGGTTACAGATATAGAACTGCTACACAGGATCAACTTAATTGAGCAAAAGAACTCTCTTCATGTAAGCTGAGAAGACGTGGAATCCTTTGCTCCAGCATTCATTATTATCAGCCGGGATGTATACAGAGAATCTCATTAGTTGCATTGATCTAATGAAGGTGAAAATTCGTTATTAAAAGTTAGTCGATAAGTCGCGAGAGTTCTCTTTTGGTGTGTGTGTGAGAGAGAGAGAGAGAAGTGTTTGAGTAAGGAAGTGTAACAGAGAGGGAATGATGAGAAGAGGAATACGTGGGAGAGAAATAGAGTATGGGGCTGGGTAAGAAGTGAAGGTTATTTACACAAGTGAAAAACGGGCAAAATGTTAGGGGATGGAATTCCTAATTGTATTGTAAATGGCATCTCTGAGTGGTGGAATGGAAGTCGGAGGGACGTGGATTTAAAGCGCAAGCGCAGTGAAGTTATTTCTGAGCGGGATTCTGGGTCGCTGGTATGGTACAGCAAAGGAATGATGGAGAGAGATACGCGAAAGGGGGTGAAAGAGAAGGGGAATCAGAGCAAATATGTATGTGAAAGAGAGGGAACGAAAGTACAGGAGGGAGAAGAGTGAGAGGGAGAAAGGCTCACGTGAATAAGAGGGAAGTTTACCAATTGGAAAACGAAATGAAAAGGGATTGCAGAGAACTCAATTAAAAACTTTCTGTGCAGTCTATCCCCGACCATTTCAGCTGAATCTATGGATTCTAAAACTCTCCAACTCCAGCTCCAAGTAGTTGAAAAAGGATAAACTGACAAAGTAGTGCAAGTATACATGAGGTATTGCTTTCTTCATTTAATATTTGGAGCAAATAGTTGAAGAGAAAATCAGATTTGTTGAAGGTCCCTTTCAATTTGTAATTAAAAGGTTGATGGTCAATCGGCGTTTTTTGTAATATATTTATTCCATTTTCAGAGGTCCTAGTGATATCTCAAGCAAACCGTTGAAAC
The DNA here is from genome assembly GCF_014356525.2 of Nilaparvata lugens. Classification (NCBI taxonomy): domain Eukaryota; kingdom Metazoa; phylum Arthropoda; class Insecta; order Hemiptera; family Delphacidae; genus Nilaparvata; species Nilaparvata lugens. The sequence continues at coordinate 9,026,960 of NC_052513.1, read as the reverse complement.
AACCAAAAGAAAGCAGGAATAAGAGAGTAGAAGAAAGTTCATGGTATCTTCCAGGTACTAAATTTTTAAATATGGAAATCACAGTAGTGGAGTGATACAAGTGCAGGAAGATAAATTTAGAACAGTATCATACAACGAATAAATTGATAGTGATAGGGAAAGAAGTTGGGGATATGAAAAAGTAGGTCTATTTAATAATTTGACGGCAAGAATCAGGAATGAAGGGAGAATCAGGAGTTTTTATCAACAAAGATGGAGACCAATAGAACCATCATAATGGACAAATACTGATTAGAAATTGAATTTTGTTTAGGAAATAATACAAATGCATGTGTATCAATGAATTCATCAAATGAATCTGAACATTTCTTTACGTTTTGAGAGACTGAAGCTAATAATATACTTAACAAGATTAATTACTTGAAATTACAAACTCGGAAAAAGTTTTAAGCCATTTGGAATTATTTTAATCAGCTGTAGATTGATATATGCTAATATTGCTTATCAAATTCATCAAACAGGTCGGAGATATAAAATAATACATTTTCATCCCATTTAATTACATTCCGCGAATTTAATTGCGTTGATGGAGTAATGTGGAAATCCAGAACGGGCTCTGATTTTATCAAGCAGAAATTTGCAATTAGACTTTAGCCTCATTAATCAGCCGATATTAATCAGGCGAAATTAATTGCCAGCAATTTTATCCGCTGATGGATATCTGTTCAATGGGCAATTATATCGTATATTTTAGTGCTGATGAAGTTCCGAAATTGCCAATAAATAATTTCATATTCAAATATCTAACAAAGAATATATTCGAATAATACATCCTTTAGAATCAGTATCTCCTGATACTGAACATAAATTTTCTAATCATTGGTTTCAGTGGATTATTGATTTATAATTCAGTTGAGAAGAAGATGAATATTAGAAACTATAGTTTGGCAGGGTGACCTCTTTTTGGTTTGAAGTACTCACATGTGAGTTATTTAACATGAGTGCTCGGAGTGATTCATCATTCGGAGTGATTTTGCTCCAATTACAGTCAATATGCAATTCAAAATGAGAATGAATAAAAACTTTTTCAACAATTATTATTACAATTAATATTCTATCAACTCCATTAATTAAAGTACTTCAGTATAGGAACTGTACCCTCCAAAATTATCACACCTGCCTCCAAGCATTGCAAGAATCTGATATTCAACCCTTCCTCAAATTTGAGAATCAATTGAATTCCATGAAATCTAGTTGTATGAAAGGTTTTGGAATTCCTGTTCTTATGAGAATTTAGGAATTGAAGGGGATAATGATCGTTCAAATTCCCACCACAAGAAACCTCTTTACACGAAGCCACAATATTCTTCAAACATTTAGAGAAATTTGAGTTCCAACATTAAGAGATTCCCTCTTCAACCTTATAAACCTATTTGAACTTAATTCATTGGTCATCCAGGTCTATCTTCCAATAACAGTTACAAGTGATACTTTTCAAGAGTGAAGGAACACTTGTGAAACTATTGGAGAAGTTTAGCAGTTGAGAGTAGTGTTTAATGACATAATAGGATAGCCAATTTGCTGGAGAACAGCACTCTCCACAATGGTGTGATAATTTTTCATAAGATACACCACAACGACACCACAGCTTCATTAAAAGCTCTCACAACTAGCGACTAACTTACATTAAGATTAATCCCGACCAACTGACTGAGAATTAGTAAAGCTTGTCTGGGTAAGCCATGAATGTGAATGAGCTCGGGGAAAACTATATAGGGCAGACACTAAGCCCAAGCATTACCATCATCTTTGCCAACTAGATTCTTCGCTTACTATTATCTTCCAACATCTCAGCACTGTATCATGTTATAAGTATCCATGTTCTATAATACCAAGCATCATTAACATTGAGATGATACCACTTAATCCCCATTTCATTATGTTGTTATTAAGGGTAAAACTATAAGTAATAGGATAGATTTTGTGTTATGCTCCATTCTGGTTATTGACAGGTTAATGTTTCAAACTTACTTTCTGAGGTGATGCGAATAAGGAATCAGTTTTCAATTGCTCTGAATGTTTGTATTCTGGTTGAATATTGACTTCCTGCCCATTGAGCAAAACATAATAAAGTGAACTTCACTATTTAAACATGATAATAGAACAGGAATGTCTAAAATTTGACATAGAAAATATGACCAGCCTACTGGTATGCTTTGAGGTGCGAACAGAACAAGTAAGTTGTGGTGAAGATCGATGCCACTGAACAGCTTTGCAATGATGAGAACATTTGGATTCATTGATGTAGATATAATATATATCATATAGATATAGAAGAACGCTATAGTGAGCTGAAATCTACATAATCTACCTGACCGTTTGTTCATACCCTTCCTGGCATGATTAAATGTGATGGTTCACAACTTTATAGGTGGAAAATATTATTCATTTTGAATGAAAGTATGGTATTGTAGATATAATTGAACTTTTATAATACAGGAATAACTCTCAAATCTCAATTATGATTATTCATTATTCAAACATTCTCTTGACTAATAAAATATAATTCTAAACAAGAATGAACAATATTAATATTACACCAGATATACTGGTATCAGCTTTAATTTTTAGAATCTTCTCAATCATTGGGAATCGTTGATTTTCTCTGTTGAATTTCTCTCATGATATAAATATCAATCGTATTTTAGAAAGGAAATATTCCATTTCTCAAATAGGAAGTTTTCCTTCCTCTGTTGATGAGTGTTTTTTCTGATGTTGATAAATTTCCTAGTTGTTGTGTTTCATTGTATCCAATATCTAGAAATAATTGATAGAGAGTTCAATCATCCCATGATAATCCCATCGCAATTGTGATGTGTTGTCAATATATATGTTTAAATGTTTGAGAACGAGAAACACAGTAAAATGGATTCGTGTTCAGATAGGAGTCCATTCATTCATTTTAGCTGACATGATTTAGTGATTATTAGAATTATTTCCATAGGTTCGCGAACTGAACTTGTAGTTCAAACCATCATTGAGAATTCAGAAATGTTTTTCCTCAAACAGAGTGAAGTATCTTTCGTGCTGAAGTATCTCACTGAGGAAAAACTTTAAAAGTTGTTGGAGCTCTTACGTTTAGAAAAAGTAGCATTCAGAGAAAGAGTAGTCCAGTGTTGTTGTTGTTGGAGTATGATTGTTCGGAAGTTCTTTGAGTAAGAAAAACAGTCGAGTCGAGTAGTTTAGGAAAAACTTTTCAAAGAGATCGATAGAATAAAATAAGAACTCCCCCACCAAACGTAGTAGTCGGGTTGTGCTTTTTGTGTCATCCATTGTGAAATACAACCAGTAAATGTCGACATTTCCCGGGACCGATTTTTCCACTTTTCATTCTATTTTTAACCTGCCGTTGTCTCTTCGCTGCTTGTCTTTGCCAATCGGGAAATCTTTTCCGACAAGACACATCATGTCACGTCGGTCTACTCTTATTTACTGAGCTGCTAAGTGATGCGACCCGAGAAATAAAGTTCGTAATTTTGTTTGACGTATGATAGTTATTGACGTAAGAATACTGTTCGTTTCCTTGAGGATACTGCATGAATTGAATAAATGAGTTTATATTAATTAATAAGTAATTAATGTATGAATAATAAATATCAGCCTTATGATTTGATAGATGCATTGGGGCGAATAATGAGAAGAGAATATCAGTAGCTTATTGTTGTACATGATTGAAGTTCATTCATGAATAAATGAATAAAAAATACTGCTGATTAGTAGTCTACATAAAATAGGAATTATCTACATTAATTGACAAATTCGTGAAAGAAATTAATGAATGGAGAATACTGCTAATTACTAGTCTAATAAAGTAGGGATTACCTACATTAATTGACAAAATCGTGAGGAAAATTAATAAGATATTGATTGAAAGTGAATGAATATTATATGTTGATATAGTATCTTGTTGAATGGGGAATTTCCACTCAAAAGAATAAGACCAACGTAAAATACAAGTTGAACTATTGAAACCATGTCTTGATTCAAGATCTACTTCAATATTTTTTATAATTAATTAACATGGGTAATACTGGAATAAAGCCTTTTATAGGACTAATGAACTACTAAAGCCGCTGAAGCGTATCAAGCTAATCAATAAAATGCATAAGCTTATCAGATTTCATTGGCAGTTTATATTATACTGGAGAGATTTATAAATTAGTATCATTGATTATGACATGATGCGTTATATCTATTTTGTATATTTTACAATGAGATAATAATTATTATTTGATTCTCTTTCAATAATCAGTTTTCGTTTAATTGCTCCTGCTATACAACAATCTTGGAGTATCCGTTGAATTCAAGAATATTATTCCTGGATTATAAAATCATAAAAATATCAAGATCAATTTTTATCAGTTGATCATTTCTTCTTCCATGGCTTTCATGAACTTAAAATTGCGCATGCATAACAAATTCTCATTGCAATTCTATATTGGCTAGTTTTTATTCATTGCCAGTCACTAATTACAAGCGATATTTCCACTCTACTCTTGAATTATGTAAGTTAATTTAGAGTTACTGAATATCAAATTGATTTAATCAATTATTCATAAACATGTACAGCTGCTGCCCCACAGCCAGCAATAATGAAAGGACACTAATTTATGGCCTCAGTGTCTCTGTGAATATTTTAATGAGTTGTTTGCCATTTTAGAGTGTTGTTTTGCTCGGCTATCAATTCAAAATTGACAATTCACTGCCCTTTGATATTGGCAGTAGCCATTTTTTTCTCACTTCATAGATGTAGCATATTCCTTTCAAATGGTAGAAAAGGAACTTCAGTAGGATAAATAGGATAAATTTATGACAGAATATTCACCTTCAAGGCTGTTCGGTTTACTTTTTTTAAATTGGATGATCTTTTTCAATATAATTGTTAAGATCATTATAAGAGTGAGATAAAGTGGCAACTGAGATTTTTAAGTGGTCCGATAAGCGAGTTATGGGTTGTTGAAGTGCTAAACTCTGTTTTCTTCCCAGATCATAAACGGTTTCGAATTTTCCATTGCAACTTCTGGAAAGAAAACGGATTTAGCACTTCAACGACCCATAAATCCCATAACTCGCTTATTAGACAACTTAAACATTTCAGTTGTCACTTTTTCTCACTTTTGGGGTTCCTCAGCGCTCCAATCTTGGTCCACTGCTCTTCAGTATTTTTATGAATGACATTGTAGGAGTTCTGGACTGTGAGGTTCTGATGTATGCTGACGACCTTAAAATCTTCAAGAAAATCAAGTCAAGAGAGGACTCCTTATCTTTGCAAGACAACATTGACCGGGCTTTGGATTGGGCTAGGAGGAATTTTATGCTTATCAATGTGGGAAAGACATTCATCATGACCTTCTCCAGGAAGACTAACACTCTTGGGTTTTGTTACAAAATTGCAAACACAAATATTCAGCGCGTCAAAAGTATGAAGGATCTTGGTGTTACCTTTGATAGTAAACTTCTATTCACTGTGCATGTTGATAATACTGTGGCAAGGGCAAGAAGACAACTTGGAGTTATGAGATGGATTGGAAGAGATTTCAGGGATCCCTGCACAATGAAGACCCTCTATTGTTCACTTGTCCGATGTCATCTGGAGTATGCTTCTATTATTTGGAACAGAGACAGACTATGTACATCTAATAAAATTGAATCTGTTCAGAGAAGATTTGTGCATCTTGTATTAAAACGACTCATGCCAGACATGGAGGAACTCTCTTACAGTAAATTCTGCGAGACCGTGTAATTTGAATCTCTGGAATGGAGAAGAACCAAATTTGATGCGATGTTCTTATATAAATGTGCTCATGGGCAAGTGAATATTGGTGATCGAGGAGTTGGAGTTGTTGTTCCTCCACGGAATTTGAGACACTATCATCAATTTCACGCTTTCCTAAGAAGCTGTACCTCCCCTCTGAAGAGATGTATTGAAGTTGGCAATAAATTGTCTAATCAAATTGACTTCTTTGAAGCACCCAACATTTTTAAGAGGAAAATCCGATCAATGTAAAACATACTCGAGTGATACGAGCTCTAAGGCTAGTTACATACACATCGATTTTTGGTCGTACGATATTTTACCGTCCTTATAAATTCTATTAGATTGAACAGATGATTTCAAACATATGATGTTTGCCAAGTTCCGTTTAATCTGATAGTATTCATAGTGACGGTAAAATATCGTACGACCAAAAATCGATGTGTATGTAACTAGCCTAACTAGCCTAAATGTTTTTTTTTTTTTTTGACAGCTGCAATATACCAAGGCCATGTGCCGTTCTATTGCACGAAAATGCCTTAGCATACTTACTAGTCACTTGGCGGCATGTGGTGGAACGGGTTGGCTATAAGGGGTGGCCAACTATTATTATTTTATTTTTTTTATAATGATCTTAACAATTATATTGAAAAATATTATCCAATTTAAATAAGAAAAGTGTATCGAACAGCCTTAATGGAACAAACCTACTTCCATAATACCAGAAAGCTTCTTTTTAACAGTTACTACTTTCTTGCTTCTAGCTCGGTTGGATAGTCAGTTATGTTAAAAAGTTTGCAAACACATTGAAATCTTTCACGACTTCACAGTATTGATAAAATAGCTTAATAATAATCTCAGGTCTACAATCACATGAAATCATGAATTGTAAGATTAATAGTAGACTAAGATTTTCATTACCAACATAATATGGCCAGAAAAACTTCCCATAAAAGAAAAAAGATAGTCCAGGCAATGAATGCTCAAAAAAGGGTATAGAGGGAAGAGTTTGGAAGACAATTTTTGACCCCGCAGTTTTTTTTTTAGGGTAGTAAGGAGGTGAACATATCAAAAGTCCCCACCCCTACCCCATGTGCTAAGGGTGGTTCAAAGGTACTATTTTTTGTTTCTCGCATATAACTCGAAAACTATGTATCTAACGGACCTAGCTGTTACATACAAAATTGAAGATTACATGATTTCCTACAATATTTATCCGTCAACGTTCGCTATATATTTCCTAGTTTCCGAGATATCCGCTATTGAAGGTGTGATATTTTATGAAAATACACGTTTGCCTCCATTTTGTTCAAGTTTTCGCTCTTATAACTTTTTAAAAATTGATGGAGAAAATCCATGCTGATTATGAGCTTGTAGAGCATTGAATTCTTTTCAATTTAATGTATAATTTCACACTTTTTCGAATTTCCCTACACCTTTTGCAGCAGCTTTAGTGTTGAGTGTGAAATCTCAATTTTTGCAATAATAGGCCAATTGACAATGGAATTTGGAGGGAATGTTTTAAACACAATTTTTGATTTTGCAGCTTTGTTAAGACTAGTTAGAAGTAGAACATATTGGAAGTCCCCATTCCTAACTCATGTGCTAAGGGGGGATGAGGGTGGTTTAAAAGTTGCATTTTTAAGCATTTTGCTCCCACACTCATATCTTTAGGAGAATGCGTTCAAACAACATAACAACCAACATAAATATCCATTCAAAAATGAAGCTTGATAAATTCTCTACACTTTTTGTTTAGAGGTATTTTGTGATATTCCCAACATTTCCCGAGATATTCGCTCTTGAATGTGTGTTATTGCTAAAATAACAGGTTTTTATTCAATGTTCTGCTCTTTCAGGGCTTATAACTCTCCAAAAATGCATCGTGATGCTTATCGTAGGTTTGTAGAGCATTTTATTCTCTTTGAAATGATGTATTATTTCACTATTTCAAGTTTCCCTTTCATTGTTATAGCAGCTTGTATCTAGGGGGTGAAATTTTCATTGCTGCAACAATTGATCGTTTGACAACGACATTTGAAGGGGGTGTCTGTGACACAATTTTTGACTTAGCAGCTCAATTTGGATCACTTAGTAGGTAAACATAGGAAAAGTTCGCATCTTCATCCCCTCTGTTGAAGGTGTGGAACCGCTGAGTTGACACTTGTTGCAGCAATGAAAATTTCAGCCCCTAGATAGAAGCTGCTATAACAATGAAAGGAAAACTTGGAATAGTAAATAATTCATCATTTAAAAGAGAATACAATGCTCTACAAACCTACGATGAGCATCAGTTTTTACGAAGCATTTTTGGAGAGTTATAAGCCCTGAAAGAGCAGAACATTGAATAAAAACCTGTTATTTTAGCAATTACACACATTCGAGCGCGAATATCTCGGGAAATGTTGGCAATATCACAAAATTCCACAAACAAAAAGTGTAGAGAATTTTTCAAGGTTCATTTTTGAATGGATAGTTATGTCGGTTGGAAGCATTTTTCTCAAGATATGAGCGTGGGAGCAAAACGCTTAATAATGCAACTTTTAAACCACCCTCATCCCCTTGAAACATGAGTAAGGAATGGGGACTTTTGATATGTTCTACTCCTAACTAGTCTTAACAAAGCTACGAAGTCAAAAATTGTGTTTAAAACATTCCCTCCAAATTCCTTTGTCAATTGGTCTATTATTGCAAAAATGGTGATTTCACAGTCAACACTGAAGCTGCTGCAAAAGGTGTAGGGAAATTCCCAAACGTGTATTTTCATAAAATGTCACACCTTCAAGAGCGGATATCTCGAAAACTAGAAACGATATAGTGAACGTTGTCAGATAAATATTGTAGGAAATTATGTAATCTTCAATTTTGTATATAACAGTTATGTCCGTAAGATACATAGTTTTCGAGTTACATGCGAGAAACCAAAAAATAGTACCTTTGAACCACCCTTAGCACAGGGGGTAGTGGTGGGGACTTTAGATATGTTTACCTCCTTACTACCCTTAACAGAACTGCGGGGTCAAAAATTGTCCTCCAAACTTTTCCCTCTATAACCTTTCTCTGACTGGACTAAGATGGATTACTTGTCGTACTTTACTTTCAAGATAAAATTTATTGGCTGTATCAAAAAAACTTGTTCAACCTATTCCATAAATTTCACACTTTTTCAACAGATTATGATTGTGGATTGGGTTTTGAAGACTCTCCATCAAAAAAGTATGATCAAATACTACTACACATCAAGAACTAAGAGACTATGACGTATTTTAATATGTTCTGTTTTTTCTTATCTACTGTAGTTCTATATTATGCTTATATGCTTCATGCTACATGCATTATGCTATATGCTTATATGTTATATATCATATGATATATACTTACATGATTGCCATTTTTATTGATATTTCATGGTACGGTAGCTCTAGTAGAGTAAGCAGTAAGTTATTAATTGTGTTTTATTTCACACATTTTCTATAGTATGATTATTATTGCTGTTACTTTTTTATTTTTCAATTGGTTTGTACATTTTTCATGCGAAAATTATGTGAAATTATTATATATCATCTTTCTGGGATGAAGATGGAGTTGAAATTATTTAAAATCGTCAGATTTTTATCATACCGTAACAAGAACGTATGAGATTCAATAATTTCATTCTCTCAAAGGAATTATAGAACTGATTGGAGGAGAACCTTTACACATATACCTGTATTTATTCTGGTATCATCAATCCAAACATAGAATTAGCTATAGATAGTCTGATGAATAATACAACGCGTATGGATCTCTACTTTGATGAGATTTCGCATTTACAAAATGGAATAATTTGATTGATGAAGCCAGTGCGTGTGTGCATGTGTGCGTGTGTGTCACTAATTGAATTATTCAGCTGAATCCGATGGATATTGTGTTAGTTCAATTCAGAAATATGATTCCAAGCATGCATATATTCTACGCTACGAAAAGGGAGGATACTGATATTATTACACCCAATTATACTTGACATCATAATATTTATACAAGTAGAAACTCAATCCATTTATGTGACTTAGTTGATTGTGGTATATCTACTATTCCTCTACTCAATTACTAACTTTGATATCCAGGTAACTTTCTATTAGTTGTGAATGTAATCCAATATAATAAAATTATCATTTCCCAGAAAAAAAATAATTGTTCCTAAAAGCGACACATTCACTGCCCAAAAAACTACTTTCTCCAAATTGCAAAAACAATATTGGAAAATTTTCCATCTTGAATGAAAAAAGAGTTTATCAGAGATTGACAATGGTGTAATAACCGAAACCGGTATTTCTAATTATCAATAAATCAGTGGTTTTTTGACAATTTCTTAGTCTTTTTTCATTCAATATGAATAATTACCACAATATCAACTTCTCAACTACACGAAAAGTGAAAAAAAAAATTTTCCATCTAGTCATATCGGAACCTCTCTAAAAATACCTGAGCCCCTTCAAAATGAAAAAAATATATAACACTTATGATTGAATCGTTAGCAGTAGAACTGGGAAAACACAAGAAATGCCTATCGATTTTGGGCACAACTCTGAAATAATTCCACATAGCATTGCTTAAGCTGCGTTTACACCGGAGTTAATAACTCGAGTTATTAACAATAAGTTAATAACTTGACTGAACCGTCAGAAATTTCTCTTAACATAAGTTAATAACACGTTTTTCTAACAGAAAATTCCATGTTATTGAAGAAAATGTTATTAACAAAAAATGTTAATGGCTTTATTTATTAACATCAGTTGATAACAAAAATTTTAATGGCTTTATTTATTGACATCAGTTAATAACAAAAATGTTGAAAACTTTTGTTATTAACTCCGGTGTAAACGCAGCTTTAGTATGCTAGTTTGTATTGACTGACTTATTTGAAGAGAGATTGTTCAAGTTTGTGACATCACCTGATATTTTCCATCTTTTTTTGTCTTGAAAATCAGTTACGATCCTGTAATTGAACTACAATTATTATATTGAACTAGCAGATTACCTGTACTAACTATTGATTACTTTTAGTAATCAACGTTGCTCTAAACATTGATGAATCTCGATAACTCGATCCGAACTCCCAGCTACGTTCTTTCCATAGAAACTCAATTCGTAATAAGTTTAGGTTGTGGAGTGGGTGTAGGGTAGCCTAAGATGTGAGATGGGTGAGCCGCACAGTAATTCGAACGCGAATTGAATGAAGCCTTTTGATGGTGGCTTTGCCAAAGCATTGAGTATATGAGACCGCGCACCGCGCACCGCGCACCGCGCATCTTGTTACTTTATGGGTTCGTGGTGTAATTGCCATTGAAATGTCAAAGTTCCATTCAGTTTATAATGTATCGAATAATATGATTAGTCTTCATAGAACTGATTAGCAAAGTTTTAATAACCTGGAGAGCATCGTGGTGTGAGTACGGTTGATTGGTTTCTGGAAGAGAGTTGTTTGACAGTGCTAGTGTGTACTTGTGTTTGTGTGAGTGAGAATCAGTTTCTGTCGATACTAGAAATTAGAACAAAGTACCTATGTCAGTCTAGGAACCTCTTCATATTATTTGGAAAACGCAATGAATGGAAATTTTTCATAAAATAAGCTCATATTGCAAGTTCTGAAGCAAGTTTCGTTGAAATATGTTTCGTGTTTCATTATCGAAAATGCTTCAATATAATGTTTCATTGAAGCATTCATGCTTTATTATGAGATCAGTTGCAACTTAACTTCTAACATCAGTTAAGATCTAACTTCGTCATCGTCGTCGTCTTCCTCAAAGGATTAGGCAATTTGCCTGTTCCGAAGGTCTAACTCAAACACTATTTTCAGAATTTTGGAATATTATTATCTCGTATTAAAATTTCATTTCAACTTGAATGTTGTTGTGTTCTACCATACAAAACTGCTATAATACAGCAGAAAAACTGCTGTATTCTGTGGTTCTACTTATATTAATAAAAATGAGTATATTAAACAAACATATTTTATTCATATCCCCTTTGGTTAAAAATTACTTTTACATAGAAACCAAGTTGCAATGGGCATGTCAGCATCGTCGTAAGCATGAATACTAAATAAGACTGAAAAAACATAAATCTGTAGTTCTAAGTTATATTTTTTGTAGCTTAGAAGCCAGGAGCACTAAAGCTCCGTTCCTGGATGAGCGTACTGTGTTATTATTCATATTTATTGTTATCGTAACTAAGTTATCTCAAGTAGACTATTATCTCAAGTAGACTATTATCTCAAGTACAATCATAACTTGTGAGATGTATGACACAAGTTGAGCATACAGTATATGATGATACCTTTCTTATAAAATTCATTGAAGTTGATATTTTATGCTGATTGAATATTGATTATACGGTAAGATACAAAATATCATTAGGAGTCAATTGTAGTAGGATAATGAAGATAATATCACTTTCGGTTAATGGATTCCATTATTTAAACATGAAGTGGCCTTAAATCATTGCTCTTCTGTATAATATTCTACAGATTATTTTTGTAACACAAAATATTCCATGAGAGTCTAGATGTCGTTTACCAACAGTTGCCAAACAGTTCGTTCAGTAGACAACAAGAATGAAATATAAATTGTTTCTTGAACAATGAAGCAGTTGTTTTGGAATAAAACTGTTTCAAAAAATTGGCAACTGTTCTGAATATATTCTTATTATTGGCAACAGATTTTAGGGCTTTGTATCTCATATAGAAGCTTTAAAAATAGTACTAATATGAGTATTTAATATAGTATGGTACTGAACATACAACATTTTTTATTCCATCATCAGGCTTTACTAGAATTAGCAAAGATCCAGTTCAGGTATTGTTAACATTTTATAAGTGTATTCATGCTTGAGACTATGTTTTTTTGTAGTGGGTGACATTGCATCCTAAATAATATACTCAAGGTTTTTCAACTCTATCTTTGTAGTTTTTGGATACTTATCAAGCAAGTAGGTATATAAGTGTTTTTTGACACTCATCTATTTCAATAGATAATCTGTATGATCATGTGGATGAATACAATAAATTATCATTGTATAATACAATTATTGTGATGGAATAAAATAATACTCATGTAGATGAAACCAGGATGAAAACATCATTCTTTGAAGTACAGTCAATTTTATCGAATTCAGATTCAGGAAATTCAGCAAATTTCTTGGGAGCAAAAATATACATTTAGGCATCATGGAAGTTTGATATAGTCTCTCATTTTAATTCCAGAGATGATATTGGTTACATTATTACAAATAAATAAGGGCACACAGAGAAACTTCTCAACATTGGGACTCTAATTTTATCTCCAAACTCATAGTTTCTGATAATAACTGGATTCATGATTAATATTGTTTTTAACGCTCAAAATATCTAATAATTTCGAACAAAAACCAATTCTGGTACAAATCAGCTCCTTTTTGGCAATCTAATCTGAAAATATCATGTCTCAAACTGTAAAACGTTTATCCAAAGCTTTGCTCTCCACAATCTCTACTCTGATATGTAATTTAAAAACTCGAAAAGTTGTTTAGTAATTGTAAGTTACAACCACTAGCCTCTATTGCTTGCGAATTGGCATGATCAATTTGAAGCTTTTAAAGCTATTTGTAGTGATAGATGGTGTGTAATTAGGGCACATAAGCTACTCATTCGTAGTATGTTATCCTCTATTCAACCATTTATTGTTGCGAGGAAATTCTCCGAGTTCATATTCGGAATTCAAATAATAACGTGTAACACTTGTATTGAATTGGTAGGTTGAAATCTGGTTCAATTCTACTTCTTTATGGGAACGCTCTCGTAGTTTTCAATTGGTATTTTGCATGTGTGATGGTGATGAAAGATTTTCTGAGCACGCATTCATTAATCAGCAATGCTTTCATAGTTTCGTGCTCTATATTTATTGTATTGTAAATGACATCTGAATACATTAATAAGTCTTTCCAAAAGTATCATTCATATTTGAATCCAATCCTCTAAATATAGCCAATATAACTAACTAATTATTTACTAAGCAAGAGTTATAAGTGAAGAGCTATTAATGGCCAGGAACCAAATATATCACAGTTATCTAATTAATTGATAAGGTATTGTATTACTGAATACTTCATTAACTTATCACATCGTAATGAGAGTAATATTATGTTTATTGTGGGAATTGATAATTTTCCCTCTGGTTGGATCATTATATCATTCTTGAATATTACTTGGAATTTAAATCGTTATCCATGTTAATATATCATTAACTAAGAGGTTTTTCTTTGGCACAATTTCCTCAATCTGTTCATTCCGCAATTTGAGTTTACCCTGTGAACTGGAATGAAATTATTGTCTCTGAATTACTAGTTTGTATATTCCGGTGGCCCTTAATTTCATTCTAGTTGAGATTGATATTTATGTTTTTCCTACAGTTACGTTGAAAAGTGGCCATTGCTGCACTGATTACAGAACGCAAAGAATCACTTTTCCGCTCTAGTGCGGGAAAAATTTTTCTGCACTCCAGATTTGCAACATGGCAACGCAAAATACTTAGTAGGTTATATGGAGCAACAGTGCAGCAAAATCAAAATGAAGTTGGTAACAGTGACTGCTGTGGCTGCTATAGTGAGCAGAGGTGCAACCAAGCACAACGCGCTAATTATTACTATTATATATTATAACCAAGGACAACATTTTTAATCAATTTGACAATAAATTAAGGTTTTTATCAATAATAAAATTACACAGAAAAACATTTTATGCATTTCAGGCAATTTTACCCATAATTACCCACTTTTCATATTCAATGGTAACTGTAGGAAAAACTTAATGTGAAATACGTGCGCAAAGTTCCTCTGCTGCACTCAAGAAACCATTCCGCCCTCGCCTACGGCTCAGGCGTAAACGTTTCTTTCGGTGCAGCAAACTGTCACTTTGCGCACTAGTTGCACAAATAACTATTCCCTGTTGTCGAGCCTTTCCTATAAAGTTGTCTTCCTCAACTGATAGGTAAAACAAAAGAATGTAGCTAATAAATTCTATCTGGTATTAAATTAAAAACACATCATAAGAAGAGACGTAAATTCTATAGTGGACAATAAATATGCATAATATTTTCCTCTATAAAAACAGTATAAATCTTTTTTATGTGGTAGTTTTTTCAACTCATTTTCAGGCCACTACTATGTGTGCTGTGCTTGATTCGTGTGTGGCTTTACAGGGAGTTATGTATGTGCCATAAATTCCACCATAAAAGAAGAAGGGTACAGGTCTGGCTGTTAACGTGGGTAACGCTATGATTCATGACTGAATTTAATTAGAGTCGAAAATGGAATTCATCCGAAAGGGTTGCTCTCCAAGTTGACTCCTCGTCTCCAACCCTCATCCTCCTCCCTCTCTTCGCCTTCTCCTTCAACCCCATCTCCTCTTCGTCATAACTTATCACCCTCCCATCCCTCAGAACCTGAACACCCTCAAGTTGCATCAACTGGGTGGAAATTTAAGGTTATGAGGGACAAACAAATCAGACAAGGGCGTTCTTTGGTGAGGTTTTTTGTGGACCAAATGAGGAGGGTGCCTGCTAATACCTTGAGGGACTACTGTTTCCCCCCCCCCGTCGTACTCCTCCCTACAATGTACCAGCTCATCGTATCTTCATTTAGGGTGCTAATGCCCATCAATGTGGAACAATGCTTCACTATTGTCAGTTTTACAAAGCATCAATAACGTGCATAATAAAACTCAAACTTTATTATTATCGTTCGACTGTTATACTCACTTAGAGAATAGTTCTTCACTAATGTTATGAACTATCCACTAATGTGAAAATTCCAACATTTGGCACAACTATGAAAGTGCGTGTCATATGAATAATTCATTTTTCTCAATTTAAAGATTAATCTATTTCGCACAAATAAGAATTGACATTGGAATAGATGAATAACATTTGTTGATAAATTTCATAGTAAAATATTAAAGTTCACCTATTCTGCATAAGTTCCACAGTGACACTAATAGAAAGCAACCATATTAATTCCATTCAAATAGGATATAGGCTTCTTATAGAATAGGATATTCAAGATTAGTCTAAGTGAAGATTAAAGGCTATGTACCTGGATATCGGTTGTTCAGTTTTATAAAGGTTTCCAAATTTACAACCATCTAAATTTTATTTCGAAATTTTATAACATCTGTTGTAGATAAAATCTTGACGTGAACAAGATTTCCGATTCATATCGATGGACCACTGACTGGTTACATTTATTACAAGGCAAGAACATAACATTCAAGCCTTAAAACTCATTTGAAGAAGGAAACTTCATGCAGTTGGAATAAAACAATGGTGGAGCTGAATGTCTCTACTGATACAATCTCGCTCAAAACAATAGAGAATTAAACGCATAAATATATTCAAATGTTTCAAAAAAGAAAAATATACTCATTTGAATGTTCCTTGTGAGTGGCATTATGGAAAATCGGACGGCAGTAAATAATGTCATTTAAGTGGGGCACTCATTTTTATAGACGTTTTAAAGATGCACGGCATTGATGGAATTCTAATTTATGTCGAACGTGATTTTTGAATACTTAAAATTGTGATAACTTCAACAATTCAAACCATAAAACTCCGTATGAATATTTAGATTGCAGAATATAAATAAAACACGAAACAGAAGAAGCTTTACTTTCTTCATTTTGAGTGGCATATTATCCCACTTCGATAATCATATATTTATAATCAATTTAATATTCTCAACTCTCTGTGTCATGGGGGCACAGGCAGGACTATGGTGACTAATATCCATACCAATGTATCATTCCTGAATCAATCAATACATTTTTTTGAAACAAGAATACAATGTTTGCAATAATAATGATCTTCGTAATTACGATATCAAAACAATCAACCAATAATAGGCTAATCATAGGCGAAGGAACATTTATGAGGATGAGGCATTCAATACTGAAATTACATGTCCATTTTTATATTAATCCTGGAAAACTTCTCATTTACTCACTCTGTATTTATTTATTCATCTCGTTCACCCTCTCACACACTCACATGCATGAACAATATCGTTTTCTCTCGATTTCCCTATTCCTCCCATTCATTAACTTTCTCCTTATTTCTCTCATTGTTAAGTGAATAGGCGTCTTTGTCTGACTGTTGCAATTAGTTATTTTAACGGTAATTGTAACTCATAACTCGACAGCAAATATAATTGCTTTCCAGGGCAACAACTTGGTTCAGTTAAACCCCATCGACCTCCCATTCCCCCCTTTCAAAACCCCTTTCCAAACAGAACCCCGCCCCCCACCACAACCAACGGGGTACAGTCAAACAATCACATTACACAAAGAGCATTCGTATCCCATTGCAATCATTTCGCTTCCAATTTCGTTGCTTTTGAGCCCCTCCCACCTCTCTCCTCACCACGAATTCGTATGCTATTGCTCTGTCTCTCTTTAACTGCATTATTAGGTAGACCTACACCCTTTATCATGAACCCTCTTCTACTTGAATTGTAGGCGTCTTAGTAATTGTAGGCACCTGTAGAACTGAAGTGAATTGATTCAACTTTGTTTACAGACAAATTCAAATTCAGTGTTCGATTCTGAAGAAGAAATTTGCCTTGGATCTCCCCTACACAGGCTATAAACGTGAATTATTTCAAATAACTGTATCATCAATGAGAATGACTCAAACAATTCTCAGTAAAATGTACAAATAAATAGTAATTGGGACATACAAGATCACTGAAAACATAAATATCCAATCCAAAAATTTCAATGGATAAAGTAACTGATTGTTTTTCTCACCCACGCAACGGTTTTCCGCCACCGACAGAGAGTATACAAAATTCAATACACTACGACCTTCATGTTCATGGAATATTTTTCAATTTATTCCTCTATTCATCTAGTTTAGTTATTTCTATCACGGGTGACGTATAACGATCCCATCAGTTCTCATTGCAGCCTCTGACACATTTTAAAACACATTATTTCTAATCGAGGTAATGTGACCTCTACTAAAGATGACTTACGCCAGGCAATTCATGGAATAGTTTCAATATCTTGGCTAATAATAATCAGAGCAGGCTGCAGCAATGGATATGTGTCAATACAGCATAAAAAATGTCTCAATACACATTTGAATGAATGTGAAAAAGAGAAAATGACTATGTTCATTAGAGAGTTATTTGAATGCTACCTTGACCCAGTTGGGTTGGCAGGGTAAAAGTTAGAAAATTATTACTGATTGCTAACCTGCTTTAGTCATTTGGAATGTATTGCAATTCATTTTAATGCGCTTAAATACAACATATATTTTGTTTAATGGTTTTTCTATTGGATAATATTTTACTGAGCTGCTAGAATGACAAATGGGAGCCTATTAAGAGGGAGAGAGTGTCGTATTCGGGTTATTATAGTTGATATGAAAGGTTGTTATAGAAATTTTGACACTCACACAAACACATCAGAATGGACTCCGCCTGTGTTGTTAAATTAATGAATTATTATTAGTTCGAAAATGTACAAATAAATAGTAATTGGGACATACAAGATCACTGAAAACATAAATATCCAATCCAAAAATTTCAATGGATAAAGTAACTGATTGCTTTTCTCACCCACGCAACAGTTTTCCGCCACCGACAGAAAGTATACAAAATTCAATACACTACGACCTTCATGTTCATGGAATATTTTTCAATTTATTCCTCTATTCATCTAGTTGAGTTATTTCTATCACGGGTGACGTATAACGATCCCATCTTATTGCAGCCTCTGACACATTTTAAAACACATTATTTCTAATCGAGGTAATGTGACCTCTACTAAAGATGACTTACGCCAGGCAATTCATGGAATAGTTTCAATATCTTGGCTAATAATAATCAGAGCAGGCTGCAGCAATGGATATGTGTCAATACAGCATAAAAAATGTCTCAATACACATTTGAATGAATGTGAAAAAGAGAAAATGACTATGTTCATTAGAGAGTTATTTGAATGCTACCTTGACCCAGTTGGGTTGGCAGGGTAAAAGTTAGAAAATTATTACTGATTGCTAACCTGCTTTAGTCATTTGGAATGTATTGCAATTCATTTTAATGCGCTTGAATACAACATATATTTTGTTTAATGGTTTTTCTATTGGATAATATTTTACTGAGCTGCTAGAATGACAAATGGGAGCCTATTAAGAGGGAGAGAGTGTCGTATTCGGGTTATTATAGTTGATATGAAAGGTTGTTATAGAAATTTTGACACTCACACAAACACATCAGAATGGACTCCGCCTGTGTTGTTAAATTAATGAATTATTATTAGTTCGAAAATGTAGAAATAAGAAGAACAAGCTCGTGGAACATTTATAAATTGTGATTAATGGAAGGCGTGAAATTCCAGCTAGGGTAAGAGAAAATGAGTAAGAGAAAGAGAGTGAGTGTGAGTGGGAGAGCGTGGACAATTAATAACCTCGTCATTGCGAATTATAAGCATCGAGGCGTAACAATTCCGGTTCGGTATTTCGTTTATCGATCGAACGCATTGTATATTGAACAATGGACCACATAATATCACCTAATCATTGATTGAAAAAAATTCAGAGAGAATTTTAAGGTTGGGAATCTGCCTACTAGGGTAGTAACTCCGAAAACTGAAAGTATGTACTGTTTTTGAGGATAATGTGATCGGCAAGAACATTTCAAAACAGTTGGCAATATGTTTAGAGAAATTTTCCTTTGGGGAGTCTTAAATAGTTATTTGTGCAACTAGTGCGCAAAGTGACAGTTTGCTGCACCGAAAGAAACGTTTACTTGAGTGCAGCTTGAATGCAGCACCGGAATGGTTTCTTGAGTGCAGCAGAGGAACTTTGCGCACGTATTTCACATTAAGTTTTTCCTACAGTTACCATTGAATATGAAAAGTGGGTAATTATGGGTAAAATTGCCTGAAATCCATCAAATAACTTAGTAGTGTTTGAATGGCGGGGGGCAGCTGTGTGGTGTGTGCTGTGGTGGCACTGTGCTGTTGCTGTCCTCGATATAATATATATTATAATAGTAATAATTAGCGCGTTGTGCTTGGTTGCACCTCTGCTCACTATAGCAGCCACAGCAGTCACTGTTACCAACTTCATTTTGATTTTGCTGCACTGTTGCTCCATATAACCTACTAAGTATTTTGCGTTGCCATGTTGCAAATCTGGAGTGCAGAAAAATTTTTCCCGCACTAGAGCGGAAAAGTGATTCTTTGCGTTCTGTAATCAGTGCAGCAATGGCAACTTTTCAACGTAACTGTAGGAAAAAGGTATTCCTATGTCTCTGGTTCTAAGAGATATGCGTTTACGATAAATGTTTACTTGAATTCATGGATCATAGGAAAGTGGATTCATAGATCTAACCGCTTCTATTTCCTTCACTTTTGAAACAATTGCTATTGAAATAAGTGAATCACACATAGATGCACTAATTGATTATTTCAAAAATATATTATTGAATTTTCTCTTGAGTCTGAAAGGTGAAAAGTGTTAGATCTGGTTTTATAACACAGCCCATAATAGTATTGCGTATTGCCCCTGAGTAAAACAACTGCTTCCAATTCATACAATGTAAGATCGATGAGAATTGGCAGAATGCAGTGAGTTTGAAATTTGAAATACCTCATGTAAGTCAATCGTCATGCATTGTCATATTCATAAATCTTATTTTATCTCTGTTACAAGAGAATTCAAGATCGATAGAAGTTTGTGAAAATCAGCCTTACAAGCTGACTGTAAAGTTTGGAGTGCCACAAGGAACAGTACTAGGACCAATTCTCTTTCTTCTCTACATAAATCCATTATGCAACATGGAAATTAATGGATCAATCACCAGATGATACTGTTCTACTGTTCTCTGAACCGACCTGGGAGATGACCTGGAGAGAAGCCGAGACTGGACTTCAGAGGGTGTCTCGCTGGTTGGCTGAAAATCTGCTAACATTGAACCATAGAAAACCTTCTTTCTGACCTTTTCGGCGACTCAACATGGACAGCCAACAGGAGATGAGATGGTAATCAAGAATCAACGGAATAACACTTCATACACAGTTCACAGGAAACAGTCACAGAAATACCTGGGAGTTACTATGGACTCTTTTCTGCGCTGAGATCATCATCTCAATGAATTATGCGGGAGACTGAGGAAGACATCTACAGATTCAGGATTCAGAGGACACTGGTCGACAAGGGATGTCTAAGAGTTATCTACTTCTCTCTAGCACAGTCCCTCATGCTGTTTGGGATTATGGGATTGTGGGATGGGGAGGTGCAAGCTTCTTGCACATTGGACCGCTCCTCTGGGTGCAGAAGCTGATCATGAGGGTCATCAACCAGAAGCCTCCACGCTATTCATCAGAACAGCTATTCAATGAGTTTGACGTGTTAGATCCAAGACATCTTTACTCCAAGGAGATACTATGCATATTACACAATAGCCCAACAACATTGCAAAACAGAAACCACAACCACAACACCAGATACAGGAATCTTCTCAAGTTCTCATCACCAGTGTTGCAAGGAAGGCACTATACCAGAGACATTTCAATCATTTAGCACCAAAATTATATAATCTACTTCCTGCAAACTTTAAACGGATTAATCATCCTAGAAAGTTCAAAACAATAGTACACAATTGGTTGATGAGCAAAGGAAGACAGAACATAGAAAACATTCTTTCAAATAACAACTAACCACCTAATGACTTACTAAACACTAACTAATTAATAATACGCACAAAAAAACTAACAAAACCTACTCTAGAACATGGTACGCCATAGTGGAGTAGGACAATTTCCACACAGAAAAAACTAAACAAGTAGAGGACACATTATAAGAATTTTTTGTAACTAACTATTGTATGTAATATTGTAATTTATCTTATATTTTGTGTAATATTGATGTTATAGTTTTAGTTTTTTTTGGGAAGTAAACATTTATTTATTTATTTATTTAATAGGGAAGGCTTCATAATTTCTCCTAATGGCTCTTTTTAAATGTTAAACTAGTGTATTAAACGTCAGGTCCAGGCTCGATCACAGATTTTTATTTATTTATTCATTTATTGTACAAAATACTACAATTATGACATTGAAGTGAAAACTAGGCTGAGCCTGTACTATTCCTCTTGAAACATTTTGATAGAAAGTTAATGTTGTCCTAAGGTTATATTTCTTAATGTATTCAGCCAGGTTGATCAGGTATCGGAAATAACAATAAAACTAGAAAAACCCAAGAGAGAGGGACAATATTGAGTCAGGCGCTTGAGTCTCCTCCTATTCTCAGTAATAATCAATGATACTATGATATTACATAGTTCCATCCATGTGAAATGGGATTGCAAACTCCTTCACATCTATAATCATTTCATCAGCATTCTATAATTTGTGAATAAATTAGCTTTCACAGTTCAAAAATCCCTCCTTTCCAACTTATTTCAATTTCTCACACCCATATAACACGGTTGACATATCGAAAATCGTGAGTGACTCCATAAATCGTCGCATTGGACAATTCCAAGCCAAACTGTCACCAGACATGTAGGAGTACTCAAAATTCCTGCACTCTAGCGCAGGCAACTATTATTTATAATCATAGCGAGGCGATCAGTCTCGTTTGACATGACTGGATATCGTGAGTGCAATGCATTTTATGTGTTCAAATAGTTGATATAATGCTTGCTGCTATCTGTGTATCACAACATAGAATTATAAGCTGTGTGTAGAAAATGAATTATACGCCATTGCGACATGGGTCCATTGTAGATGTTGGGAAGAATGTATGCATACCATTGAACAACCAGCTATGCCAACCATGTACTTCTCGATAAAATCGGAAGTTGAATTTTCTTCCTTGGCGGGCGAACTGTTACCCAGAAACAGTAATAGTATAGTGTAAACTATAGTAATAGTAAAATAGCTTCAACTAGCAAAGCAACTTGGAATTAATAGTTTACTTAGTTCGAATCACAATGATTTATGCATATAGTTTGAAATCAAGTGAAATTTAAAATCAATACTTCCATCTTAAGGTGATGGATAAAGGTGATCTTCACACTTTAAACATCATTTTTGAATGTCATGAATCATTATTTGTTTAAAGCAACCATATAAACAGATGAGTAAACTTCTTATTCGTGTATCCAGAAATAAAAACCGAAATTAATATTGAATAATAATATTTTAAATTTTCTTAAACTTTACTCATTAAGATAGTGTAGTATTTAATATCAAATTGGTATTGACATTCAAGAGAATTAATCAAGATTGATAAATCGTTTCTTTGAATGCTCTGAAAATAATGAATCAGATTCGTCACGATGTTTAATATGTTTGACATAATTTCATTGCAAAGTTTTTCTCCCAAAAGACACTCATAAAGCAATTTGGCAGACGTATAAATTTATAAAGCAGTTGAAAATAATAATGTCAATAAATGTCACCTAAATTAATTGAATCGAGCACTAAATAATCGTACAAATGAGTCGTGTAGAAATTATTGAACAGCAGTAGCCATTCACTTTTATAACATGACGTATCATCGAAGCATTTCAACCCACTCAACTTCTGTTTAATAAATTTGACTTTCTAGTTGGAATCGATTCCAAATAACTTTGAGAGCAAAGCACCATCAATAAATTCAGTTTCTGCTTTGATTTGGATTGTGGTACGGTACTTGAGATGTGAAATTTCCACAGCTGTTACTCTCTATCAATAATGTCAAAATTAATGAACAGGCGTGAAAAAATAACTGTCAAGTTGAATCGTTTGTTGTAGAAATAATTTTTGAGGTTCAAACGCAGAAACTTCTGAAGTGGGTTGGAATAGCTTCCAGCTCCTTCATATACACAATATTGGGCCCGAACTCAATCCCAAATATATTGAACGTAATCTGAGCTTTGGAATATAATGTCAACCACAATTCTACCTACTCAATCCATGAAGAATGTATTTGGAGATGATAATAAATAATATAATAAATATAATATAAATATCTAAAATAAATAACTAATATGAATAAAATATATATAAATAACTATTCTATGCATTCCATGATGACATAATCAGTCAAGGAGATTACTTTCGATCTTATATTTATAGAATACAGCTATGCTTGATAAGTTAATAGGTGATTTATTTCAATTTATTTTTAGATAGCCCCTCTCATGTTCTGGTTTCAGAGAAAAACTGTAGCATCTCAAATAGAATTACAGAGTCAAACCTATCACACATTTGTGATGAGTGTTATATTTTTACGTCTAACCAACCAATCATATCTTCTCAATTCCAACTGCTTCCTCCACGATAATGTACTTATTTATGCTCATTAAGAAATTGATTTCTCTGTTACAGGTATTGTAATATGAATGAACTTACAAATTCCTCGTATTTTTCTGCCTTTAAACGTGAGTAAATGATATTATAAATTATATATCCCGATGCATCCTGGGTAACTATATTTTCTTCACCAATGAAATGAAAAATTGAATATTGACTTGCATGCTGTATCTATTATGAAAGTCTTTCAATCTTCAAAAACGAGATATTTCAACAGGGTTGCCAACTTCAATCGTTATTCATTTCAAGTGAATTGATCATCAATAGAATTCGTGATGGCATCTAAACTTAGAAGAAAACTGTTTCCTGATAATGCCAATCTCAGTTGATAGAGAATACAATCTCACTATCAGAGCAATTACTCATTACTTTTCAGGACTATATTTTTTACTTTATGTTCATCTTACGAAACTGTTACTCAGTAAGGGAGAGGTAAGTTAAGTCCTCCATTGAAGACTTGCTTAGTTCCATTCTACTGAATTAATTGTGAGTTGAGTATGATCAACTTGGAGAGTCGTGTTTCAGTTCCATGTTTGAAGTTATTGATCCCGAAGCATTTTATATTATCTATACTCAAAACATATTTTTAAACAGTTCAAAAGTATTGATGTATTCTTTTCACTCAATAGTTCATTGTGATGAAAAACGGTGATAATTTCTCTTCAATTTTGAATTTTAAATCAGGGTGTTGACAACCTCTCTTAGAGCTCTCATTAGAAACACTATGCAATGAGATATTTGCATTGGAATGTTTAGAACAACATTGAAAAACAAACGTAAAGTCTCTGAAAAGTCATGAATTCCTGAAATATTAATTACACGACATTGTCTTAATTACTTCTTTCTTTAGAAAAAGAGTAAAAAAGAAAACCCTTCTATTTTTGTTGTTGTCACAAAGGATATACTTTTCATTACGATTTTTAATTATTCCCACACCCCTTCTTCTTATCATCTGCTCGGTGGCTTTTAGCCTTTTTCTTACCCCACCATAATCCTCTTTCTTCCATTTACCTCTTTCTTCACTTTTCTCCTCCATCAGAATCCTTTTCTTCTGGGTTTTGTGTTATTTTTCTTTTATCCAACACATTCTCGACTTTTTCCATTTAGGTTCTACTTCTTTCGCTATCTCCCTCTAACGTTCCTGCTCTGCTTCTCTGTCTCTATCACTTTATTCATTACATTCTTCTTCTCTTTCTACTTTTTTGGGCGTGCTTGATCGCACACATTCTTCTTTCTCACTCCTTTTACTTTCTTTCCCTCTGATCCTGTTTCTTCTTCATCTTTTCAGTATTCTTCTCTTCTTCTTTGTCGCTCACTCTGTCTCTGTTTCTCTTTTTCAGTACTATACTCTCTCTTCCAGTACTATAGCCTACATTGAATTTAATGAGTGTGTTCTCCTCACATTCCCCTCTCCACAACATCGTGATGAGAAAAAATTCGAAACCTCTCTATCCTTCCAAACTTGACTTTTTCTATTTATTCTCACATTTTTCATCCTTCTTCTACAGGGACTTCTTCCTCCTTCACCTCAGCACTGTTCCCCTCTCCATCTTCCCTATTCATTCAAAAACCTCAGTCCTATTTGTTCAAAAATACAATATTTTGTTTTGTTTTTAATTTCAGAAAACTCTTTTTATATTCTTTCCCTTTTTTCTTTTGAGTAATTATTCTTTAGTTGAACCTCTGAAAGATCAACGTGAGTGGTGAGCCTACTATTAAAGGGGAGTTTCCCCCTGGATCCTGCCCCTTTCCCCAGAAATCCCTCTTCGTTTTTTATGTGCCCATCTGTGAATCATAAAAGATTGAACCTGATGATATCTGGTGTAGTGTTTCGTAGGTCATTATCTCCACTGCCTAATAGAGACTCTCTATTCACTCCTCTGACAGCACAAGGCTGTAACTCAATAGATGAATCAAATCTCTTTTGTCGTCGAGAATGAATTCCATCAATATTTATTCATCTGCCACTCAATTCAGCCTTCTCGAAATAACAATATTAGGTAAATAACCTTGGTCGTTTCTTACCCGGCAAGGTTATGATTTATCATTTCTATAAAGACGGTAATGAACCTCCTTTTCATGAGTTACAGATCAAGAACAAACCTCCTCCTCTTTAATCTATCTCATCTTATTTTCTACTATGAATATTCTCTCCGTAACGAAGATGGCATTCAATGATGTGTCTATGAATTAACATTTCGTGAGTAATTCTCT
Source organism: Nilaparvata lugens (assembly GCF_014356525.2). Taxonomy (NCBI): domain Eukaryota; kingdom Metazoa; phylum Arthropoda; class Insecta; order Hemiptera; family Delphacidae; genus Nilaparvata; species Nilaparvata lugens. Next base: position 9,000,552 of record NC_052513.1, on the reverse strand, counting down.
CATTATTCTATGTATTCTCATTTAAAATATGATACCTCCAATTGAATTTGTGACAATTTTGAGTCACGTTTCCAAGAAGTACGGTTTCTCATGCAATGATAAGTCTTTTAAAATTGTGTGCTTGAGCTGATTAAGTTCCACGTTTTAAGTAATGTAGCCTACATTGAAACTGATTTGATAAATCGAATGGAATTGACATGTTGAAGAAATCACAATTTATTTATCTATTATTTTACAAAGGCGACTTTCTGGAAGTATTTTAAGCCTAGGTGATGATGACAGGATGAATGATAATACAATGAAGGTAGAGTTTTGAGTAAATAAAAATTGAAGGTTATGTTTGGAACAGGTGAAGTACGTGAATAAGTATTGAATACAATATTGAAAGATTCAACAATAATTTTGATGACAAGTCCTTGTTTAAAAATTAATTAACAGATAAAAAGTTTTGGTGAAGAAAACTCTGTAATCCGTGAATAACCTACAAGAATGCACAACCATGCATGCAACGCATGTGGATCCTCTTAAAACTCATGTGTTGTGTTCACTCCATTGAATGGAAGGTGAAGTTTCTGTTCTATGATAGTGATTCACTGTTTCTAATTGTTTCAGTAGCCATCATGAACTTAATAATATTATGTAGTAAGCGATAAAAAAAAATTTCAACAAGTTCTATTTATCAAACAATATCTATTCTGGGCTCTTCACTGAACCTGTTACGGTTATCTTCAATAAAGTTTCCATTGCATACATTAGAGCTAAGTTTCAAATCTATGATAAAATCACTTCAATTGTATGAGCTGCTTTATTAATATTAATAAAAACAATACAATACAAGAAGTACCTTTTCTATTTATAAAAAAGTACCCTCAAATAAAAAGGGTATTTCATGTTTTATATTGTTTTTATTAATTTTATTTATTTATTTATTTATTTATTCGTGGACAGAATCACAAATCATATAAATATGATTAGGAAGGAACAACAGGCTTGGCCCAAATCTATTCCATTCCCAAATTTTGATAAATCAATAAAATGTCCAAAAAATAGGTTATGTTTCTACTGTAAAACGTGTAAATCTATGATTTATACTGAAAACAACTGAACTGACATCTCAAATTCAATGATTGAGAGATGAATTATTCTTCAAACAATCATTAGAATGGTGGTTGCCTTGCTGTATTTTATAATACCGTTATCCAAAAAGTTGATTTTATTTCTAAGTTAGTCTTGAATCTAATTACAGGCATGGAAAAATTGTTTGTGAGGTATTTTAGTTTTACTGCAATTCTGGAAATAGTATTCCATGCATAATTCACACAAATATCCACCTGGAATCTTCAATCTAAATCTATTCACATTCTCAGGCTATTAAAGTAAATACTCATGCAAAGTATTATTTATCAGATTCGCGGTCATGTTTCTATTACCATAAATAGCTCACACCTTAAATTTATACACGATAACGCTCATTGAGCTTTCATCTCAAGCTGTCAAATTAGATGACACCAAAAGATAACTTCAAGTTACAAAGTTCTGTAAAGAGAATTTCACGTTGAGAATTAATGGTAATCAATGTCGCTCTAATCGATGTATCTATTCCTTACAAGGCATAAAAACGTGTAATCTCCACCCAGCTGTCATTTTAATGCTTTGCTCAACTCTTTTCCTACAGTTACGTTGAAAAGTGGCCATTGCTGCACTGATTACAGAACGCAAAGAATCACTTTTCCGCTCTAGTGCGGGAAAAATTTTTCTGCACTCCAGATTTGCAACATTGCAACGCAAAATACTTAGTAGGTTATATGGATCAACAGTGCAGCAAAATCAAAATGAAGTTGGTAACAGTGACTGGGCTGCTATAGTGAGCAGACGTGCAACCAAGCACAACGCGCTAATTATTAGTATTAGATATTATAACCAAGGACAACATTTTTATTCAATTTGACAATAAATTAAGGTTTTTATCAATAATAAAATTACACAGAAAAACATTTGATGCATTTCAGGCAATTTTACCCATAATTACCCACTTTTCATATTCAATGGTAACTGTAGGAAAAACTTAATGTGAAATACGTGCGCAAAGTTCGTCTGCTGCACTCAAGAAACCATTCCGCCCTCGCCTACGGCTCGGCTCGGCCGTAAACGTTTCTTTCGGTGCAGCAAACTGTCACTTTGCGCACTAGTTGCACAAATAACTATTTCCATCTTACTCGTGTAGAATGAGTATTTTTCATGTGTCTCGGGGAAGGAAGATTAGGATGAGGTAAAAGAATAAGAATCAAGAATAAGTAGAAGGGATAAGGAATATTGAGGAAGAGAGAGACAGAGTGAGAGTCACACAGTCACTGGGACTTTGAGATTACACAGTTTTGTGAAGTACAAAATTCTCTCTCTCTCTTTCTCTCTCTTTTTTTCTTGAGATACCTACCGGTAATATTGCGAACAGAAACTAAATTGAAAAATCTCATCCAATGTAATCCCAAATTGAAAGAGCGAATTCGAATTTAAATCAGAAAATTATTATTCAGTTAATCTCTGTTGACAGCAGGTTGAAGTCATTAGAATATAATCCCATTGAGAACGGCAACTGGATTTTTCCTGAATGTCGAAAGCATAATAAATTGAATATTATTCTGGGACTCATAATTCAATATTTTCAAGAAGAGTAGGAATTTGAAATTCAGTATTTTTTTATGTTAGTGATGCAAAGAAGAATATTGATATCAAGAGAATTATATATACAAATAAATTGAGTATTGTATATTTTTGCTTATAAAAGATAGGAAATATTAAATAATTAGATTCAATATTGTTGTAATGGGTCTCTGTTATAAGGCCGTTTGTACAGTAGAAGCTTAAACTCAATTGAATCAGCTAGTAGCTTTAACTTGAGAATCACATTGTAACAAACGAGATAAATAATTCAGATAGATTTATTAATCCAGTTTGAAATAAAATTTCGCACTGTGCAGACGGCATTAAGAATGACAAAAAATTAATTATGTACCAATACAAAACCGTTGATATATGAGATTTTGATTCATATAAAACAAACTAAAAATTAATTCGCTTCAAGATGAAAAACATTAGCGAACTTATCGAGCAATCAATTTCCCAGTAGAGTTTAAAACAGTGTTGAAGTCTCCATCAGTTTAGAATCAATTATTTTCACAATCATTCTTACTTACAGGAGTAACCTAAAATTCTTTGAAGGGTTGCAACATTCATTATGGCAATATAATAATATTCATTTATTTATGATAGTGCTCTTGAGCAAACATTTCCTACGAAAGTCAATTTGGAATTTTGATTCTGATTTTACTATGGATAAGCTAATTGATAAATTAACTATTTCTCACACTGGCAGAAACCTCCATGTTCAACTTCCTATCCAGTGTTCGAGAATCTTCAGATTCCAGGTTCGAGGATCAAAAATATACCAATACCTCTAAAACTATGTTAGCAGCTCCATGGTTATCTCTAGATTATACATCGTGATGAAATTTATGAAGGAAATGAGTGGGGTCTTGAGTATCATGAGAATTTTGAGAATCATGTGTGTGTGTGTGTGAGTGTGTGTTGTATTTTGGTTGAAGTAGAGAGATTGATTGTGAGGATTAGACTGAGAGACAGATATGAGATATTTGGTGGGAGTGGATGGATGGTAAAGTGGAGCGAGTGATAGCATCTCTCACACAAGATTGGTTGATAATATTGGAGCGAGAGGGATGTGTTTAAGTGGTGAGAGAGGATGAGGGAGAAGACTGAGTAGAAAACCAAGATTGGAAGGATGAAGAGGAAGAGATGATGAAAAAGGGAGGAGGGATGGAGAAAAAGGAAGGAGGTATGAGGAGAAGAAGGCTGGGAAATATGACGGAGAAAGAATAGAGGAAGAGACGGAAATAGATAGAGTAGACCGTACTATTGAAAGGAATAGTGTGAGACGTATGAGGAAGGTAAGTAGAAGACCAGGAGACTTGAGAAGATGAAAGGAAGGAGTAATGGAGGAACGGGGAGAGAGAAGAGAATGTAAGAATATCAAGAAAGTGTGAGATGACGAGGCAGGAATGATGTAGTTGGAAGTTGAAGTTAAGAAAGAAAAGAGAAAATGAGGAGGAAGATTATGATAGGAAGAAAGAAGAGTTTATCAAGATTGTTGGAAGAGGAAGAGGAGAATGGTTGATTAGGAATAGTAGAGAAAAGGGTAAGGGATTAAGAAGATGAAGGTGGAGAGGAAATTAGGAGATAGAGGCGAATCTAAAAATGAATAGGAACGAAAAGAGGGAGTGGAGAGAAATAAGAAGAAATGAATAGTGGAAAAGGTTTATGAAAATTGATCAAGAAGAAAAGAGGAAGGAAGATGAGTCGATAGAGGAAAAGAAGAAGAAGAAGAAGAATAGGTAAGAATAGGAGAATGAAAAGAAGTAGAAAAAAAGGAAGAAATGAGGATGAATTTTGAAATGATTTGTAGCCAGAATAGAAATAAAAAAAAAACGAAGACAGAATTTCGACACGTTTACCTAGAGTGGAAAGAATTATTATTATGATCCTTAAAAAGAGGAAAAATAAAAATAACAACAATAATAGGAACGGGAATGAAGGAAATAAGGATTGAAATGACGGTTCATTATCCAACTCCCACTTCCCCCTGCCATCACCCCTCGACGTTTTTTTTTTCTGTAAAGGATCTCTGTTGGGTTGTCTTGCTCGCTCCCTCACCAGCCCTCTCTGTCCTGGAGGTTCCCCTCTTTCGAGAGCTGTGCTGCCCCTCCATCTTGCTTTTGCCCCCTCCCGTTTTGAATTAACAGATGCCTGGTGTAGCCACAGTGATACGGACGGCCACAGTTTGTTACGCTGCCATCCCAGTGATACTTGCTTCGACTCTCAGTGATTTCAGTTTTCGACTCGTGTCTTATCCTGCGTGCACTGCTGCCCCCTAGCGGAATAACCGGGAAACACTAGTTTTTCACGTGCTATGAACCTGGATAACTTCTTGACGTTGTCATCGAATTGTTTTCTGATACCGGTGTTCGGTTAGTTGTTTCTGTTCTGTGCCAACTGTTTGGACGTATTACATCAGTGAAAACATAACAAACTCATCATTTCGCTGGATTTGGATTACTACTACTCCACAAAAATGGTGAGACATTTCCCATAAAATTATAACTTGATTGGAAATAATTTCCCTTAATATTCCTCAACGGAAATCGTGAAAATTGGGGTACGGTTTCATCAGACGGATATACTTCCCAGAACAAGACTCAAACTTCAGCTTTAAGAATATCTTCTTTGAACATTATATTCCTCAAAAAACAATTTTCAAATTGATAGAGAGATTGATAAAAAATAGTTTATTGAAGTTGGTCAGCATTAGAATATCATATATGATACTATATGGGAAATTGTTTGTTTTTCTCAGCGCTCTCAGAGAGAGGATTGATTATTCCATGATGATTGTTTTTCATCGAATATTCTGAAGACTTTCAGTTTCATTGAATATTTTTTTGAAAAGTATTAGACATGAAGCTGTGATTGTCGTCCTTCTTTCAAAATTAACAGCTCTTAATTTCCTGTTCTCAAATTAAATAGCTCTTCAATTGATATATGAGATAAAGCGTTCTTATCATAGTTGTCCTCCATCATCAACAAACTCCATTAAAAATAATAATATCGAGTGACCTGGCTGGCTCAGGTCTGGTGTCAGAGTTTTCAGGTCGCAACTGATCAATTTCAGGGCCTCTGACATCACCTAACGACTACTTTTTAGGCAGCCGGGACCGACAGCTTAAACAAACTCCATTACTCCAATATCACAAATAATTCTTTAGTAATTTCATTCTCGTTAATATTTACGCTTGACAGACGCTCTTGTCTCCAGGGGGCTATTCAAATGCCTTCACCCATTAGGAAACGTTGGATATAAATCGAGATGAAATTATATTCTTCTACTTGTAACACTTCCCACTTTGAAAGTAAACATTCATTCATTTCATTAATCAGAATCGAAAATAGCAATGATACACTTGTTTTGGAAACATAGAAAGGATTGGAACCAAATTTTTTTGCACTTGAGTTCATTAATATAATTATTTATTTTACATATCCGATTCTCCATTGTTTTTAATCAATCCTCAATAGGAGATTATATTCAGTATTTACTTTCTTAAATAGTCTAACATGCTCTAAGGATGGGGATTCCTGTCAAACCATCATGCGATAAACTGAAAAACTCTAACAAATAAACTATTAGAGATCAGTATTACATCTTACCTATGAATCGTTTGATTTGACTTTAGAGTCGTGAATTTACTGATGTGATTCTCCTGTAGATATCAAGTCATCGAATATCAGGTTGATAAAATATAACTTCCACTCAGGTACTCGGAGAGGTTTCACAAAAAATCATTCATAGTTTTTTTGTGAAAGCCATGTGGTGTGTGGTGCTACGCACCTGCTGCAGTCATCTTCATCTTCACTTTGTAATTCAACGGTTCTTTTATTGCGAGTGGCAGACTTAAGTAGGGATGAAATAACTCACTATAAATACTAAGGATTTACAGATAATAACAGGAAGAGCAAATTCTATGTACCTATTGCTGATGAGGTTTTAATAAACTGAATTCCAAGATCACTCGTCTACATGAATCTTCAGTGAATTAAATAGATCAATAGATTAATAAAAATGAATGGTTTTTCTAATCAGAGTAGCATTGTTGAATATGTTTTTGTGGGGGTTGCTAAAGACCCAACACCTCTCAGCCCCATATTGAATTATAATTTGAGAGAATATAAAATTCGATGTTTTCGAATTTTTTATGCAAGTAGTTCAACTGTAACTGTTCGATGAAAGATATATGATAGTGGCTCATTAGCATAAGTGATATTTCGATACAGTAGTCACAATTTCCTATTCTGATTACAGTGGAGTAGGAATTTAATAGGAATAAGAACAGTAGAGTATGAATTTAACCCTGATTTATTACTCGTACTTCTCACATTCCCTGAATCATCTTTCACACATTTCCAATTCCCCTGACTTATACATAACTGTATTGTAAATCTTATAACTCTGTATAACTCAGACACCACGACTATCAGGAGTCAGATGTTGAGATGGAATAGTGCGGTATGGGCTTTTCAAAATTATTCTTTGCAACCCTTCAAAGTATTTCTTGTATAAAACTGATAAACCTCTCTCGAACAATTTCTCTACACCCTAATTATCTTCCATATTTCGATAGGATAATGTATTCCTCCGGGATAATCATCAAATATCATTGATAAAATAATATTGATTGCCACAAATTCACAATAAAAATCCCACAAAACATCCCAATATAGTACAGGCTGTTACGGAGTGATACTTAATCTCTTTTTCTGCTACTTCACTCTTAAAATTTGAATTAATTTCTTCACATTATCCTTACGCTCATGTTGTTTGTATTCTCTTTTGCTGGATTGGAACACTTTCAATATTGAAATACTCAAGTATCAGATGATAGTGAGGCCTACTATAACTTCTTCACTTCGATACTTCCCTCTTGATACCAGACTCCTCTATTGTTGAGTGAAAAGTATTATATTGTAAGATTTTTTCGACCATGTAGCTTCAGGTATCAATAGGTATAGAGGATGTCTATTATAGATGGAGCTTGTAGGTATCTAAAGATATAGAGGATGTCACACTAGATCAAGTGGTTCTGAATAGAATAATTTGGTATGGTAGAGAAGTGAAATCAGATGTGAAAGAATGTGGTTCATCAACAGCCTAATCCACTATGAAAATTCTTGATACGTCAAGATCCATTGTGATAGTGATAATATAAACTTATAGCCTCCCCTGATCTAGTTGGTTTTTTGTGTTTCAGTTTCAGAAAAAAAGTCGATTGAACTTGTCCAATATCATGACATGTAATAAAAACATTTTCTTATTCTATAGAATCCACTGTTGTGTCACACACATTCAACTAACTCCTGTAAGAAGATTGTAACTCCTGTGAGAAAGATTGTTGACTGTATTCTTCTTCAAAGAGAATTTGATTTGGAAATTCCCAAATTGTAGAAAATAAACTATACACTAGCATTATGAATCGTTTTAATAAAATGCATTGAGCACATTGAAATTATATAGTTTTGAATACCAAAAATGTTGACTCTAGGAGTATAAACCGAATATTAAAAAAAAACTCTTGTTTGCAATTTCGAACCACTACTCATTGATGCTGAATTTTTCTCTCTTCTCTTTTCCATTGTTCCTTGAAAACTGCTCGATTGATAGTGGGTTGTTAATCTGGAAACGAGAACAATTTTTGAGTTCCAACTCCTTTGAATCATTCCTTGATGATGAATATTCTGGGAAACTTCAACCCTTGCTCTCAAAATACAGTATCCTCTTTGAAGTATTCCAGGAATACTCAGTGTTTATTAATTTGAATGAACTTTTTGAGATAGTTTCACTTCAGTAAAAATTTCAATCCGTCACAAAATGAAGACTCTGAAACTTTGCTTTTTATTCAATCCCACGGTTTTAATTTCGTAATCCGTTAACATTATCATTAGACCCCACCACACTGATATAAGCGAGAGCGCTTTTGAAAAAGAGCTCGTAATTCCTCCTAGTCTGCTGAATGCGAGTTTTATTCAAATTCGTTTTAATAATGCTCAAATGACATCGCCTGAATAGAGATAAATTATAACTGGGGAGTTATATAGAGGGCCTCTCACCAAACTGTCCTATATACATTTTCGTGATTAAACCGGCTGAATCTTTTAATTCTTGCCTCATTCAATGTTAACGTTTATTATTCCTTATGAAAAGATGACTAACGTTGGCGTCAAGTGAGATATGATTGCTATCCCACTTCCACTCCGAAATAACTCCTAAATTATATCCAACCATGATTCATCTCTTCTTTGAGAGTCTATTAAATTGGAATTTTATGCGAGAACATTGAATCCATGAAAAATCGTGGATTATTTGAAGAAGTGAAATTCGACTAAGACTATTCACATCAAGCATTACCAATTACCTAGTTTACCACTCACACATTAGCTACTGCTTGTGAAGAGTGTTCCCAGGAACAATATTGATTCAATAATTTTCAATTTTGAGGAATATAGGCCAAGACTAAAAAAGAAAGAGTGAGAAGAAAGAAGATTACAAATTAAATTAGATGAGTTTATTGACAATACTATTTCTTCACAAAGTTAACCATTCTTTTAAATTTCAAAATAAACTGTGAATTGCAACATAATATCAATCAAACTTCTAGTTAAATGTTTAGTACTTCAATCATGATTCCCACTTTTTCATTTTGAATTCATGAATATCTCAATAAACTTACAGGTATTTCTAGCTGAACTATCATCAAGCTAGTTGGGTGGGATTATAGCTCACATAAATATATCCCACAACACTATCATCAGTATTTTATTCAAAAATTGTGGAGCAATTAATGAGAATGTATAGAGATGATTTGGGTGTTCCGAATATGAATTATCTTGATGATGTAATGCTGATAATCTTAATATTCATCAAAAATCTGGTCCACCAACATTTTCGAAAAGCTGTAATTCAATGCATTCACCCTCTGGCCATACAATCATTTTATTACAACCCAATAAGAAAAGAACCTGAAAAATATGTGCTCAATAATTTATGATTCAGTGATTCTCTTCATTTTATAATCCGAAATTTTCTGATTTATAGTCGAACAATAATGTGAGTTAGTCGAAATAAGCAAAGCACTTCATATTAGACTCGTAAATCCGGCTATGTATCGTAAAAATCCCTCTTGACCGTGGAGGAGTGTGGCGGTGGGGGATGGGAGGACGAGTTGTTGGAGGAAGAGGGAGGGGGTGCACAGTGATTTAGTATAATGAGTCGACTGTAATATATTCAAATTGCCTTCTCCGGTTTGATCAGCTACTCGTAAAACATGTCAATTAATTCGAAGATGGTCGTCCGACATTAATGTCACATTTTTATTCGAGCTTGAATCTTACACGTTAATCAAGGAAGTAGGCCGATATCTGTAAAATATAGGTTTACAGTATGAGTATCAGTGATTTAACAGATACCTTATTAAGAGAATTATGCTATTCAAATTCGATTTATTCATTTATAGAGTAAAAAACTCTACAATATACGATAATAAACATCAATAAAAAAATGTTTTCGTGCATGAATTATCCGTGGGATCCGTGTGCAAAGAACACTCTAAATGTAGCAAATATAGATAATCTATAATTTACATCATATTCTTAGAATTGAACAGTTTATTATTAATCAATAATTATCTCTTGAAATGATTTCAAATTTGTAATGCATCTTCAACTAATCACTATGAATGCTTTATAGTCCAATCTCGTCCATTACTGTTTGAATGAAGTTGACGTCATCATTCTGTCATAGAAAATTGGTGATGTGCGGTTTGCATAATCGATTCCTTCATTGTAAATAGTAAATACAGTACTGTACTAACGGTCTCTGTACTTTCTCATTGTTTCAAGCAAATCCAATAGTAATTTTTCAGCTTAGATTCGAATAATCATTTTCTATGTTATCATATTGTTTTTCTTTACGCTCTTCAGCCTAACCAATCTGATGAAACTAGCAGGTAACCCGTGCTCCGTAAGGGTCTAATTAAAAACTTGACCATTTGAAATATTTAAAATAGGCCTATAACCATCGTCGGTAAATTAAGAATCAATATGCAAAGTTTCAAGTTCACCAGTCCAGTAGATCAGACGTGATGATGCGTCATTTGTGAATTCAAATTCAAATTCAAATTCAAATTGTTTTATTCTGATTCAAAAATCAAATACATGCAAAATTTCAAATACATCAAACATCAAAAATGGAAATAAAATACAAAGTGCACTGAAGAAATTGTATAAAATATAATTTATATAATAAGGCTATCTACGTGTAATCTCTTAACCCGTGTATAAGCCAATTCTTCCTTTGTAATATTATAGATTATAATATTATTGTATTTTATTTATTGGTGGAGAAAGTTGTTATGTTTAGATGTTTAGCAGAATAACTTGGAAGTTTTAGCTCCATCTTCTCTAGCGTTAGATTGAAAATAGTAAAATCTAATCCATGTACTATAATTTCCTATCCACAAAGTCCCATGCAGCCGAACAATGTTGAGATTTTACCGTCATTGATAATAATCTGCTCCACACAGGGTCTGTAATTTCACGTTTTCACTTTAATTACACAAGGAAATTGTTCCATTATTGCGTTTTAAAAAATATTATTCATTCTGGCTCAACTTCCGGTCCGTTTATGACTCAGACATGGGAATAAATTAGCATCTAATTACACGATTACTTCGAGCCAATGTATTGTTGTAGTTTCGATTTCTGAGAGTGAAATTGAAGTCCACAATAAAATGAATTGCAATGAATTATCAAAGTGGTGTCATTATGTTATTATGAAAATTAACCGTAGATAAAGTATGAATTTTATGTGAAGATTTCTCCAAGCAAGTAGCAGTCATTCGATTTAATCATTTACTCTGATTGGTTTATGATTTATTTGAGTTCTAAAATAAAGTTTCTACTTGAAGGGAATACAAAGTACGGTAGTTTAAAATAAATTAGGAATGTATAATTGTATGTTTAAGCAACTTATACCTATTTAATGTATAGCTATCAGATTTATGGTTTGATTAATGCTTTAATTGGACAAATGCCTCCAGTTCCAATCATACAAAAAAAATGTTATTCCTAGTTATATTAGTTGTCTCTCAAGAATCTTCAAACAATGAGCAGTAAGTATTTCTGTTTGAAACGCGATATGAAACTAATATGATTAATAAATAGGTCATCTACGATCATAAACTATATAAGTTCATAGAATAATGTTGAAATGTGCTCTACACTGACTAGGAAGAGAATCCCTATCATTTCTAATTAGGTATTACATAAATTTCAATAAATTTTATTCCTCCAGTTTTCAGTTTGGAAGAATAATAAAATATTATTCAGGAATGAAAAGTGAACAATCGCCGAAATGCCCGAAACTTCTCTATTCCTTGTCTTAGTATTAATCAGTCAATTATTATTTTGACATCCAAAATTACAAATTTTCACCAGAGATCTGTATCGAAGTTCTAGAGCTCTGTAGTGTGCTTTATAGTGTACAGTTTGTGTTCAATACGTTGTGGAACTATATAGATAGTTAAAACTAAAATTGGATGAAAATTCCCATTGGAATTATTGGAGTACTTTCACATGACGCAACTTCACTACAAACTGAATATGTACCACTCTTTGCACAGGAATCAAGTTCCTAGTTCTGTATTCTCTGTACATTTGCTTGTTTGAATAAATTTCAAATGGATCTACATAAATTACATTAGGTAGAAAGTTTATTTATAGCATTATTTGCAAACTGGTATCTGAGTATGAAAACCTGTTGGTGTACCAACTCTCACCCCAGCTAAGTTTTTAACTTTCACTCTGATAAAATCTGTGTGTACATTCACAATAAATATTACATTATAATGTACGAGGTGACCTAATAATTTAAGTTGGAGTACAGACAGCATCAAGTGTTGTACTTTTCACAAGAACAATGAAACATGCTCGTGTTACATGAAACAACTCTGTGCTGCAATAGTGCAAGGATTTAGTAGATGCTGGTTGCTACTAATCTATTTGTCTGTTTTCTGCGAATTATCTGATACAATTGTTTCAGTTGTTGAGTTGTTACCATTATCTCTCTATGTTCTAGTTTTGTAGGACTCTAGTGTTGTTCCTGCTGATTCTCAATTTGTATTAGTCTGTTAAAATACTTTGTTACCACTAGAGAGGTTTCCACCCAAGCGACCAACAATAATGTTCACATTCTTGTGTTTTTCAAAACAATCATTTCATTTTTCAATGATTCTCATGATTTCTTTCTTGTTTCCTCCATTATATATATATTTTTTTTGACTTTTGTTTTGAAATACTTCAAAATTAAGGCCTAGAGCAGTTTTGGGCGAATGCATGTTGTTTTCACCTGGATTGTATTTGTATATGAATAAATAAATACTCTTCTCCATCCTCCTATATTGTGAGATATCCCATGATTGCTCTCTTTCGTATGTTGCTAGTCTCATATTTTCCTGATTCTTATACAATCCATTTTCCTTCATCCATTTAAGCTTCCCTTCTCTTTGATAATTTTCAAATTTCAATCCAATTATGCTTCGCTTCTTCTCATATCAACAAATCCTTCTTTGATCCTTCTTTTATTTATCTAAAGTTTTATATCTCCATACAAACATCCTCCATTAACCTTATTGAATATTGTATCAAATACCCATTCTCTTCTATTATCTTGTTCACACTTCCATGCCCTCTGTATAGTTTCTCACTCATCAGCTACTGAGTCCTTATCATTGCATGTACAGATTTATTATCATGCTGTTAGTTTTACTTCAATTTTTTTCATCTCCACTGACTCTCAAAGAATATCTTCTCTCATATTATATCTTTTCTCAGAATATATTTTCTTATATCCATAGTTTTTCGACCTAACATATCCTATCCCACTTCCACTTCTAACTTAGTCTATCAATTAAAATCCATTCCATTAATGTAAAATCTTCATAGTTTTTCTGTTCTGTAAATCTCTTCTTTACTATCAACCTCGCTTCATTTCAATATTTATATATGAGAAAATTGTGTGGGAAAGATTAGAATCCGTGAATTCTTCTCAAGGTCTCAATCACCTCCAAATCTTATCTAATTAAGATGTTTCCCTGTTGTCTTGGGACTTAGCTCGTAATCCTGCTATCAAAAAACTTGTACAATTCTATCACAAAACATGAAGCTAAGCAAAGTACAGCCTATGTTTCCACAAGTTCATAAGATACAATTTACCACAGTGAAGAAACTGGGCTTCACTTTGCATTAGACTGTCATTAATTTTCATCCGAGTCATTAGAGAGCCGAAGTCGTTTGAATGAATAATTAATATGATGCGAACAAAAAATTCTATGAATCTCAATTATTAATTAAAGTGAAAAAGAAGGATAACTGACAGTTATTACACAATCATCCATTTATATAATTGGAAAGTTTCTGTTATGTGAGACAGTTGCTATTGCGCAACCGCAACAAATACACGAAAGAGTTATCGTTCAAAACAGTTATTTTTCTTCAATGACATGGCTTCCAGACAGAAATGGATCAGTATTTCAATGTGAGGCTTATTTATGGACTGGGGCTTTCATTTATCTGATTAATGTGTGTATAGATAACTTTATCGTTCTTGTTATTTGCTGTCAGGTTTATCTAAGAATTACTAAATAGAATTTATTAAAAATTGAATTATAATGAGAAAGTATATCAAAGTGCTAATTTCTGAAACCAATGCTTTGATTCCTACACTTCCTTTCGATATTAGCCATTGTTATATTCCAATACACCCATTCTCCTTGTATTCATAAGAGAAATCTTGGAGCAATACGTTATAAATTGGAATTGCATGATTGATTATTATGAGATCACTTCATATAAGACTACTTGAAATCCTGTTGATGATAAAAATGGATGTTACTCACTCTCCAGAATTGTTCTTAGCAATTTTGAAATTTATAATATTGATAAAAATGATAAATATATAATACTTTTCAAAATATGCGTGTACTCCATTATTCTCGCAACAACAAAAGTGATTCCAAATTATTTATTTTCATGCTTAACGAGTTCGAATTGTATTTCACAAGCTCTAAAAGTTCGACATACATCGAACCGTAATTATTGGTCTCGTAATTTAAGCTTATAAATTCTGTGGTTTTCGTCTTAATAACAGAGGATTTATTATTTTTGATTAACGTTTCGAATAAAAATGAAACGTATCATTAAATTCAACTGTTATTAGTGATTTGTTATCAACACGACGCTTCATAAAATTGTACCTATTCTTTCTAGCAAGGAATTTCTCTCTCAAATAGTAATTACTGGGACCTTTTGTTGTAGTTTTACAATTGAGACTAAATTATACTAGCAAATTAGATTTTGAATGTTCTTTCCACAGCATCTAATGAGATAAGCAACTCACAATCATTATTCATAGAACGGGCGTCCATTATTTTTCATCTTACTCCATTATTACCGCGTTAATTTCTTATAATATACAGTTTGGCGTAAAATTGGAGTCGATTATTGATCTAATGTATTCTCGAAATTTGATTTATAGTCCAGCACTCCTTAAGAATATTTGATTGCAATAAGTGGCACGCCTCTTACCTGAAAGTTTATAACATAATTTTCTTGTTTCTTAATATAAATTCTTGTACCCTGTACAATAATTTTTCAACTCATGATTTACTTCCTACTCTGTATTTTGTAGGTACTCGTGATAGTATTATGATATGGTATTGTACACACACATTCATGTTCATGTCAAGCTATAATATTCATGTAAGGTATAATATTCATGTTGTATAATGGAACTTCTCAGCTCAACTTAGATTTTGATTCGTAATCATCATTGAATTCACTCATCCAAGATGTGAATCTGATGGAAAACATTCTTGAAGATTGAAAAAATAATAATGTATTTGAACCAACGAAGTATTCATGAATTTTATCTGTCAAGGAAACGAATTTTTATCTGTTCCGATATTAGGTCTATAGCTTTTCTCGTTATCCCTCGCTTCTGATACTCAGAATTTCCAATTCAATTCCATCAAAATCAAATATTCAAAATTATAAATTTTGATCAATAAGTGCTCTTCTATTGAAAAAGAAAAAATCTACGTGTGAAATTGATAAAACATATGTTGAACTATTCATCTCATAAATTATTAGTTACACCAGTGATTGAGATGAATGCACATTATTCAGATGATAAACCCTTCCCATTCAACTGAGACAGCTAGTTTCAATCCCAAATACAGAGACCGCTTCTTCCTCAGCGGAAAAATCTTATCGAATCATGTTGATAGAAAGTGTTTGCTTTTTCATGTATGTTTGTTGAATCCAATGCTCAATCCAAACAACGCTCTCTCATTGTCTTTTTATGGTTTATCAAGGGAAAATATTGTTATGGAACGGTTGTTTGATACAATACTTTGTTTTTATCACTTTTCAGTTTATTAGAAAGAAGGCACTGCTATTTTTTCAAACACCTTTCTGGTTTATTCAACCACAACGCTAGCAGATGTTTGAAAAAAGAAATGAACAGAACAGTACGTGCTCGATGTGTTTGGAATCCATCATTAATTTTACATTTTTTGTCGGAAATCTTTTCTTAGTGGATGAGTCGGCTGAGTTTGTAGAGATGTTTCAAATTATTCCACCTGGGCGTGAAAATTGGTTCTGTTCTAAATTCTTCGTGGGAAAGAAACAATGCTGTGCCCATTGTTTCCTGAATCGAGTTTTCCATCGATATAATTGCAAACCCACGCTCTCATAACACAAAGGAAACTTCACCACCAACTGTTACGTTCGAGATATCGATTATGACGTCGCCAAAATCGATTGGAACCTATCGATTATCGACGCTTTCCAATCGACTAGGACAGCTTCATTTTGAATGTAATACGCAATAGTGTCACTACTTCAAACTGTCAAAAATTTGTAACAGTTTTTTGTCTGTTCTTTCGATTGTTGTATACATTGTGGTTGTATCAAACAAGTTCCTATTTCATAACAGTGATTGACATGAAGACGGCAGGAACAGGAAAGAAGCGCTTAAATGGAACCTTCAGCGGTTTCCGGTTTTCCTCCAATTTTTCAAGATTGAACCAACAAGTTTAGTTAGTAGTTGTAGTGTTCTGTAAACACCGTGTTTATAAATTCTACTCAGATACATCAATAAATCTAGATACTGGTTCATAAGGATCGATATTCTATTGATTGTTAGATTGTGAATGTTTCTAACTTTAAATTACGACTTACGAAATTACTATTATTAGTTGCATCTCCTTGGGAATGCATGGATAGAACTTTTTTCTTTTCTGAATATTGTATCTGCTTGCTCCATTCAATAAATAAATAGCAGCAGAATAATTTATCAAAGTCTTGTTATAGACCAATTTCGATCAAAAACTCACATAGCAATAATTATGATGAAGATGGAATTAAATAGAGAATGCATTTATTCAAATGCTAATTAATATATAATTATTATTTAACGAAAATCCTAAATAAATGCTGCAAATCACCCCGAAGACCTCTGCAGACATTGACATTGATTTGCAGCATTTATTTAGGATTTTCGTTAAATAATAATTATGATGAAAGTGGAGAAAATAATGATTATTAGAAAATTGAATCAATCTAAACAATATAAAGCATATTAATCCTTTCAATTCAGAAGGCCTATCTGGATTTACTGTTGGTTACTGAAAGCTCAATATTTATAGTGAGGTCCACTTTATAATGGCAGCAGTGTTTGTTTAGCAATGGTATTGCCATGCTTGTCTTTCATTCAACAAATCGTATAGCGCTATCTCTTTCTCGCTTTGCTCTGTTGCCAGATCGCCTTTTAAAAATGTAGAACTAATAAAATATTTCATCTTAACTATGTAAATTGATTATGAAATTATTGAAAAATATAATTGATTATTTTAAACGAGAATGAACAATTGATATTACATCAATAAACTGTATCAGCTACCGTCTATAGAAGGCATTGACAAAACAGAGGTTCGGCAACGTTTTTCTTCTATCTTTCTCCACTGCCATTATAACGTGGACCTATAGCAACTATAGCGTGGACCTATAGCTACTAAGCAACTGAATCATACAACAAGTAAGCAACATTAATCAATACGATCCTACGTGAGGTAGTACTGTTCAATACAAATCTGAAAGTTTATGTATAATATATTAATCCTTAAGATACAGTATCTAGATTTATTGTTGTACCTTCTTTGATTTATACTTAACTAATAAGAATAAAACTAATAAGATGCTATCAGGCTCACTGACCTCCTTGCTCAAGAGGCATAGAAACGCAAACATTCATCAGCAGCATCGTTATTCATTCATTCATCCACTCATTCATCCACTATTCTTAACGGTGGTGTGCATTTAATGGCAGGCAAGATTTCATGTCGAGCCACTTTTGAAGAGCAACGGTATATCTGCTGTGTGTCTCAAATAAGAGAGAAAAAATATGATTTAAATTAAATGCTTGAAGAACCGTTAATTGTTTCCGTCACGTCAACTTTCTGCTCGGATGGATTGTGAGGCAGCAGCTTGCTTATTACCAAGTAATAGCTACGAATTGAAAAGCTCCAAATAATAGTAGAAGTAGCAGCTATTATCCTATGAAGTTCTTGAAATAAGTGTTGGAGTAGTACTCCCAAGCTACATCGTTGGAAACTAGTACCGTACTACCTAGTTTGAATTCTGAAAAAGGTGAACCCACTTGAATTGAAACAATGATATCAATCGATACTTATTTAAGTACAGTTACAAATGTACTGTAATTACCAAGTCCATTGCTGGAAAATTTACATTGAATTCCATTTTTTCTAAATTCTTTTTCTAATATCGAGGTTATTTTGATGTCATATTCTATACATTTTCAACTGTTAAGCTGGGTTTTCGTTTGTGCTCAAATTCCGTCGTCGACCAGGACCGGGTGAGGATCCCAGATTGGGTAGATTTCAATTTGTCTAAATAACTTAAAAGATTATGTTCGATTATGTTTTAATAAGGGAGGTTAAATTTATACTTTCAAATGTCAATAATGATATTATTAGAAATGTTTTGATTCTTCAATAATAAACTCAAATAATGAAAAGTTATTTGATCAGCTGTTTTAGCACACTTGAAATTTGGACAACATGAATGTCAACAATGCTTGTCGTCGTCGACTGCAGAAATTTACGCACAAACGAGAATGCACCTTTATAGCAGGCTGATGGCTATCAGTGTAAGTTTAATATTCTTGTACAAGAAATATCTTTTTTGAAACCCACATATTGAGAAATTATACATTTTCTTTCTCGGTTTGCAATATCTATTTTATAAGAAAGTGTTCAAGAATTGCAAATTTTGTACCTTTTCATGGAATCATTATGAATGGAGATATAGAGCACTGCCCCTATTCAATGCTGATTCGCTTATTGATATTCACTTCAATTGAAAGAATAAGACGTTGATGTCGCCAATACAACTAAATTTGTTTAAACTTCAACGTCTCATTCTTCCAATTATGAAGAAATAACACAGCATCTCCTCCCGTCCAATCGTATTATTCACACCAATATTCTTAACAATCATTTTCATGTTGTAGGTATTTTGACCCTCATATACTGTACTAGTTTACAAATAACTCTATTACGAGTATATTGGTTTGGTTTAGCATTGACTGCATTTTGAAATAACTATAACTCGTTATCGCAACACTAATGAAGAAACAGTGAAGTAAACTACAGTGATAAAAGCAAGCAAGCAAGCAAATACGTTAATTAGTGAATCTAGTTACTTGCAAAGGCTCGATTTGAAGAATTGTTTTTGAATTCAAATTTTTTGTGATATTTTCATTTCAACCTGTACATTATCTAGTAATGTACAGGTTGAAATGAATTGAAATCTCATATCAATTCGATTATGGAGAAATGAACCTCATCAAATGTGCCTATAGAAGTTGTTCCTCACAGCATATAAATTCTATCAGTGGAGTGGATTCACATCACATTGAGGAAGGACCGGATTGATTAAAATCGAGAGTTGAGGGTTTCCAACTCGGAATTCATTCTTTTTTCCAGTTCAACTTGCGAAGCTTCGTCCAATTAGTATCAGCCATCGACCCGCCAATTAAAGTTCACTTCACCCTCTGCAATATTCTGAACTTTCAGCTCACCTAATTTATTATTTTAATAATCCTCGGGAGAATTATTCCTTTTCATAAAGGTAGAGTTTCCACTGGAATGTTGATTTATGAGGAATAAGTTATAGTTTTGAACGGTAATGAATATGGGAAACTTGACGATGCTTTTGATGATTTATTCAACTCGTTCGTTCGATCAAATTATACAAATCCCATCTCTTGGTATCATTCTTAGTGTGATAAGACAAAGGAAATTTCATACAGATCGAAATGTATCCGCTATAGAGTGAAATGTAAGTGATAAGCAAACTCATTAGAATTCATCAGTCAACTCCTAGTTTACCCTTATTATACTCTTGAGAATCCTTATACTTTTAGAAAATTGTTGGATTCAAAAAAATGGACAATTTGGAATATTCTCGAGTAGAACAAAAAGGGTTACAGTTATTTGAACCTACTTTTCGATAAATTCTAAAATTAACTTGAATTGAGTTCTTATTCAGTTCGAATTCACCACAGGAGACTATAATGAGGTCCACGTTATAATGACAGTATTTGATCAACTTTGGTGTTGCTAACCTTGTCTATCATTCGACAAAGCAGGTAGTACTATCCTTTTCTATCTCCGCAACGATGCCAAATCTGTTTTGAAAGATAATTAATCAAGGCAGAGAATCGGCAACGCTGTTCTCCCATCTTAATCCACTGTCATTATAACGTGGATCTCACTATACATACATGATGTACTCCTATCTTTACAAACAATAAATATTCTGAAAATTTGTACAGCCTGGATTTAGTTAAATTGGATAGGACAATATTTCACTCGTATGAATCCTGGAAGTTTTATCCAGTGGAGTTGAATTATATTATTTGAAGGTACAGTAGTTTGAACTTTATATAAAATTTCCAACAGCTTTTCGCACAAAATGAAAATTGCTTATTGATTTTCCATCGCGATTCTCAACATAAATATAATATCCAATTACTCAATTCATGGATACTGTATATAATCATAGATACTCAATTTATGGATACTGTATTCCAATGAATACATTATAATGTATCATAAGATTCCGATTTGAATATTTAGAATTATTGCATTGGGAAAGGGAGACATGCATTTACAAGAAAAAATTTAGAGTGTGAAGGAGTAAATCATGATGAGAAAATTCATAGAAATGCAGAAAGAGAAAGAGATAGTGATCAAGAGAGAAATGAGTCATGAGAGAAACCACCGGAGTCATATCAACTTGCCAATGGCTTCCTAACTTTCGTGCACTGGATTCATTCAGCACACAGACACAGAGTTATATATTGGATAACTTGAAATTAGTTCCATAAATCTTCCAATACTACAAGTGGAACAAAGCAATTTCAGTTTGTATTATTAAGTTATATTCAAGTTGCGACGCGCAATTCTGGAAACTGTTCGCTCTCTATCTTAAAACAGATTTTCGCTATTTTATTACGTTAATTTTGAACAGCTTCATTATTGTCGGAGGTTTCTGTTTCGAATAAGAGATCCGAACAAAGCAGAGTGCCCCTCATCACCACCCCCCTCTCATTTACCCCCCTGACCGCTCATGGTATGAGCTCTATGCTGAGAAACGCTCATCTACCTGTTCTGTACATCTGTGCAAATATTATCTTTTCAAAGTCAAGCATCTCCATCGGGCATTTGAATCAACGGGACTTCTCTTATTCACAAGCTATTCATCGTTCTCCCACTCCGATTGAGTGTTTCTACCTTTTGCTTGAAAATTTGTCCTACTCTTCGTAGTACGTATGTCAGAAGCCTAACCACTTCTACTGTGAAATGCTTCAATTAAGCTAATTGATTTGTTGCTCATTCAGGATTCAAACTGTAATACCAGTGAAATATTCGAGATAAATCATTTACTGGATTAAATCGAATCCAAGTGATGCAAGTTGTTTTCATTCTATGATACATATTCTATCTCATGATATATATTTACTTCTAAGATTTGCAAGCATCACTAGGCTATAATAAAATTAACGCATGTAAATTCAATAGAATACATGGAGATACATGATGAATGAGTGTATGATAAGTTCAATTTTATTTTTGAATTGTATTTTTATATATGTTTGATCCTGAATACATTTATAAACACATTCATGAACAAATTATCACAATATTCATGAAACTGACATTCTTTTAATTTATTGAATATCTGTTAAAAGCTATTCAACCAATCCTGATAATAGGTGTCTGTCATAGAAAATACTTTCAACAACCTGAATCATTACAATTATTATAATCTCAAGAAATGATAATAATTAATTCAATTTAAAAGCTTCTCTCGCTTTAATATCTACTTAGATTGATGTTCTGGGTTCTCCAATTTATATAATATTGAGGAAAACTGAATTATCTCATAACATGGATGTAATTTATTCAGTTCAGTTGATAAACATAAATTGAATGTCCTATAAATTCAATCTCCTTTCTTCATTTTTCTATAAGTTTTCCTCATAACTTCCATTTTTTATCTGTGTTATCAAGTAATCTTCCTGTAGTATTTTTTGAACTCGCAATAATATTATGTTATACAAAATCTAAATTATCTATTCGAAGCAACCGAAATAAATTCTGGAAGAAATGGCATCACTTCAAATTTTTTCCATGTAGATTGAAAGTGGAGGATTCTTATTCTGGCTCAGGTATAACTTGTAAATCCAAAAGTTCGCAAAATTCAGAAAGGTTATGTAAATCTTCAAGTTTCAACCTCTTTATACCTCTGAACTTGCTCCCTTTCTTGGAGGCCTATGTGAATTCTCATTTCATAGCATAATATACATATTTATACAAGTATGAAATTGAAATTCATTGTTCTGGAAGATCAAAGAATGCAATCTCCAACATCATTTTAAAAGTTAATTGAAATGTTTCAGTGTGCGCGCGCGTATGCTTTTTTTGAATCAGAAGAGGGAGAAGAGATATTTCACCCTTTTTCAAAATGGCTGCTGCCGTTCCCCCATCTCCCAAGCGAACGGGATTATTCGAATTTAATAGGAAATTTCGCGGAATCACCGACGATGGATTTCCTTGATGCAGACATTAGCGAATGGGAGAGGGAGGGGTCAGCAGTTTGAGAGAGAATAGAATAAGAGAGAAGGAGAAACTGAGTGGAGAGGCAAAATTGAATAGTGTGATAAGCCTATAATAAAAAAGAAATAATGAAAATGGAATAATGGAAAGAGGAAATAATACTGCGAGGAAGAAGATAGTAAAAGAAGAAAAATAGAATGTTCAAACCTTCATGTTCCAATTTCACATACTCTGTCTCTGTCACAGCCACACTAATGTTGACTGATGTCTCTCTCTCTTCCCACCTAACAATGTGGAAATGAGATTTTCATTTCAATTCTGACACAGAAATTCAACACTAGCTATTAAGCTGTTTATTTGATGTTAGAAATTTCCAGACTGTGTTTGATTGAGTGTTTTATAACTTCACTTCTATTTAGTGTATTTCAGTTCTTGTGCTTTTCAGTTAAATTTGGAGTTTGAATGGATTGATTCAAAATTAAGATAATATAATCATATCTCCCAATAAGAACATTAAAAGGAGCTGAATGTCATGAATATGATGAAACTTATATTGAATCTGTAGATTGAAATTAGAAACTAGACTTTTTTATAATTTGGCTGATGCAACGGCTTGTAACAAACTCAGTTTCCAAGCTTAATGCATACCATTCAGCTTACCCCAGATATAATTACTAACCATATTATCCTATTATATGGTAACAAATTATGATAATAGTATCTATACTATTACAAAAAGACTCTTCTATCTTATGATAATCTTGTATTTTTAATATATTATTTTATCAACAGTTTACCTACACGATTCAACTCGTAGAATCGATTTATTGATAATCTATTCTGCAGATAATCCTTCTTATACAGTTCACATTATAAGTTGATATTATTATGTCCAATGAGTTTGAATTGCTCCTAAAGTAATAATATCGAGAATCGTGAAATTATGATTACAAAAATTAGTTCCATGAAATACTACTAATACCTTTATTATGATGTCAATTATATCATGACTCATGGTTCATGTTAATTACTCGATAAGATATAGTGTATAGTTCTTTAGTAATCAAATCTTGCGTGCCAAGTAGAAATTTATGTTTCATGTGTCATAAAATGAATTGGATTGCCGCCATATAGAATAATCAAATGAACATTTTTCCTTTTATAGACTTTTCATCTAAATTGTGTGGTAAATCAATATTATCAAAGCACGGAAAAGAATATTACTATTTTCATTGAAATAATTTGCCGGCGTCCTTGTTGGTTTTTTTCTAAACACGGAACTATGTTTTTTCTAAGCGATTTTTTCCATGAGGTTTCAAATCTATTGAAATATTCGAAATGAATCAGCTCATGCAAAAGAAGTAATGAGCTGTGTCGAATCGTTGAATATTATGCTGATTGAACCATGATTTTATGAGGCGTTACGTAATTTTTTAAGATGATTAGAATCAATAGATGAAACTGAGAATTATGAAATAATTAGTAGATTGTGTTCTTCAATTTGGAAGTGAGGCTGCGTCATACATCATTCTCTTAATTCCATCTTGAGTTTCAAAAGGTAATTACTATTTATTCTCATATCATATTAGCAATGGGAAATGAAGGAGGATAAAACCGCTATCAAATTGTTATCAAACCGCTATCAAACTCCATCACTATGATCTTATTATTCAATCATCTAATATATTGTAAATGAAAAATTGAGACCAGAACATTCATAAATCAGAAAGGCTTTCTTCGAACAATTATCATGGAATATCGAGTGAAGTATCACATGACATCTACTCGTATATTGAAATAAAACGGTATAGTAACATGGAAAACTTTCATAATGTTCATATTTTTCACTAAAAATATAACATTATTTTTAAACTGGCAACTTCAGTATTCTAATACTAATTCTCGGGAGCCTTTCCTTTGATTTTTTAAGGCGTTATTGAAAATGCAAGTGTTGTAAGTGTTATGTAGAACCATAATATTCTGACTGGAAAATTATTGTAGATCGTCTCAGCATTGGAAAATGGTGAGATAGAAAAGTTCTCATGTTTTTGAAATTGACGTCAAACAGTGCCTCTAGAGGTCTAGCCTTTCATTTTTTGTTAGCCTAAAACTAAATTTTTGAAAGAGTAGATGTGTGGATGAGAAGATGAGTCACCAGAAAATGTTGGAGAGGGAATTTCAAGGAAAAGATGAGGTTCATGTCGCAAGTTCATTTCTCCCGATTTACTTGCAAGCCTCTTCCTCTGTATGTTCTATAAAAGCCATTTCCACTTCGGTTGAAATCAATTTTCAATTCTGAATAGGATTTCCCCCCTTCCTGCTTCGCACTCCGTCATCAACCACAGTTTTCCAACTCCCCAATCCTCCTTCAATCCCTCTCTTTCCAGAGCCCGTCTCTTTTCCCCGCCGGCTCAAACTAGTTCAGATTGTTGAAATTTCATTTTAATCATTGAGAGTTGGCTTTCAAGAGCCAAGGGAACTGGCTTCAGGCGAAATGAGTTCACTTGTCAAAGTGGATCAATATATTTGCTGAGTTTGAGCTGATTTAGAAGATTTGTCTATTTGTTACTTTCTGTCAAAAAACCTCCAAGTTCGAAAGTTCTTTGTCAGTAGAAGAAAAATTCCATTACTTATATCAGAAGATTATCAGGGATATTCAACTAAGCCTGAAGAATTTTCAATTTTTCATTTTAAAACGTTATATAGAACAATGGCTATAGCCGTTGACTACAGTAATGGTTTTGTATTTTCAAGCTCAATTTCCACATCACTGTTTAGTAAATTGAAAAATACATATTTCCCACTATAAATTATTATTATCGACCCCATTGTTTGAATCACATTTAAGTGACGTATATGGACCATTCATCAGTCGACTAATTTATTTTATTGCTGCACCAATTTCGTAAATAATGTATTTTAATTCTACTTTTAAAGAGAAGTCGTAAAAATGGTCGACGTATTTACAGAGGTCTTTGTTCGACACAACGTTCCATTGTTCTATTGTTTTGGGAATGATATGTGGATAACAATGAATGGGGCCTACCATTCGAACAGAGAAAAGAATAAACTTATTTACAGGTCGATGTTGTGCGAACAATGATAGCATGGTAGTTTGGAAAAATATTTTTGAGAAACAGTTTTACTTATTAAATATGACTAATCCTGTGTCATAGAAACATTTCTTGAAGAGATAAAATGAGGGAGGGTTTCAAGGTTTCACAACGAAAGAATCGATTCTGTGATTTCTCAATTTTTCTATGTATTTGTCAAGCAGGGACTCATTATGATGACGCAGCAGTCAGACATTGTTTCCGACAGATAATATTTATTTCTTCAAATACTTTTCTTAATGTTCATATCCATAGTGTTCTTCCATTGTAATAGCTAATAAATATTTCATTTATTATCTGTTACAGGTATGATGCTTTCCATTTCCATTTCCATTTAAATGAAGTTATGATGTAAGTATCCTTATTTTCAAAAGATGATCTTTTGAAAATACTGTGAGATGACTAGGAATTAGAACATGATGATCCTAATAACTTCCAGTTACAAAAATAATAATGTTCAATCAATCGCATTCGTTCATATATCTACTACTTGGAGTGATTGAACTGTTTATAACTTCTGATAATATTGATGAATTTAATGTTACAGTAGAATATTATGATCAACTTGATTACGATATTATTATGTTTATTTTCATTTAATCTCAATGGAAAACAAGTCTCACAATGTAGAACAGT
This sequence comes from Nilaparvata lugens, assembly GCF_014356525.2. Classification (NCBI taxonomy): domain Eukaryota; kingdom Metazoa; phylum Arthropoda; class Insecta; order Hemiptera; family Delphacidae; genus Nilaparvata; species Nilaparvata lugens. The sequence goes on along the minus strand of NC_052513.1, from coordinate 8,973,923 downwards.
CAAGTTATTATTCCAAACAACTTTTTCATGCTGATTGATTTATAAAAACATGAAAGGAAGCGACCTCATTTTCCTGCAAACTTGCTGGTATTATTGATGAATTGTTAATCAATTGAAGATTACAATCAAACTCAATCATTAACACTCAATCGGTCGAACAACGTGGTTTTACCTGTACTGATTTTGTGATTAAGATAATTATTGTAATAAAAACTTCATTCTCAAATTTTAAACCAGGAAAAAGTTATTGATTTGTTATTGAACATAAAAAATGTGAATAACTTATAAAAGTCATTTAGATTCGTACAAATTCAAACCATTAATTTATTCAGAAAATTTATTTTCATCCTTTATTCAAAGTAATCATTCTATCTATATTTTATTAGTATACATACTTCAAAACTCTTTTCCTTATAATAATAAAGCTTTATTCACATTCACAATTGAACAAAAGCCTCTCTAAATATGGTACGTTTCTGGTTGACATTAAATAGATTTCACATATTTACAATAGTTATTATTCAGGTTGAAGAATATCAATTTTTTGTGAGTTCATGTGATATTATAATCTGCTCACTATCAGGCTCCACAATTTTCTATTTTCCTTATTTCTTATTTTCCACTCTTTTCCTTATTGCAGCATTATACTTTCTGTACTCAAGATTTTTCCATATAATCTTTGAGAAATCTGTAATGAGCAATCAATATTTTTAAGATCTCTATCTCACTCAAGATATAAATAGATACAGAAAATCTTATGTTCCTCATAAATAATGTATTCAAGTAGGACATTAACAATTCTCTCTTGATTGATAATAATTGTGTAGGGAAAATGTTGTTCAGGTGAATTTAGTGAGTTTTGAAATACTCCCTTTCATAATGGATGATCTAAACATATTTAGAGACATCAACATTTTTAACATGAAAAACGAATGTTCTATCAAAGAGTTTACTTTATGATACAAGATCCATCAAGTTATTTCCTTCGGAATTCCTGTAAGAAAGTAGGATAGCAGAAGAAAATAGAAGATAAGATACATGCTATCGAATGGGTAATAAGTGAAGCTCAAACTATGAACGTGAGTAATCTTCATGAATGATTTATGAGGAATAACGTACCAGCGATAAATCAAACCAAATTGCTATGGAAGTTGGATAAGAATCAAAAATCTTTGAATAAAATAACAAACAAGCGCTCTCTGTCGGGGAAGGGAACTTGGTAGTCTCCTTCAAGTAACTTATCTTGTCAAATGTAACGATAACTTATAGATATGTGTGCCACTCGAAATATTATAGAGATCTGAACAGATATTATTCTTTCAAGTAGCTTCGTTTGCGAGATCGCCATCTTTTTATTTCCGTACTATCGAACATAAGTGGATCTGTTTCATAAATACTGATGATCTGTTTTGTTGATAAGGTCTACAAGTCTAGTTGATTATCAAGAAGCACAGAACTACTGATTCATCAAAATATAAATAAAGGCAACTCTCTGGAAATGATCATGTCTGATAAACCCCAATGTCGTTATGGATTTTATTTTGAAGTTTACAAAAATACATTGAAATTTGATTATATTTTCAAATTGATTCCAATCTAATTTTATAAACTCTTCACATCAAAGGAGAAATATAAAATGATTTTGGGTGCTCTTTTATAACTATTCTCTTACCATATTCGTCTCTGATTCATGAGTACAAACAGTACTAAGGAAATTTTGTTAACTTTTACAATATTCTGACATGTCTACAATATTCGAATGACATAATTGTCATTTTCAAAATTTTTGTCAAGTCGATTCAAGTAGAAGGCTTTAAATTTTGAGATCTTCTATTTCATTAGTTATATTATTTTTATAGATGGAAATAATACTTGTTTTTCATAACTCTCCCTTTCTATTACACGGAAGCTATTCTAGAGCCAGATCTCTACCTTCTTTATCGAATGAAAACAATTTGACATACTAGTTTTGATTGTTACATCATTATCATATCAATCTGAAAGCTTTAACATTGAGCAGCAAAATAAACTCTGTTGTAAATTGTTGTATGGGTGAACTCCTACAATTGGCCGCTAGCTGTAGACCAATGACATTTGAGCTCTACTGTCATTGGCCGGACTAGGCACGCCCAGGTACCTAAATATATCTGCCAATGACAGTGGAACTCAACCGCAATTGGTCAACAGCTAAGGGCCAATCGTGGGGCTTCCCCATCCTGCTGCTCAATGTTGAAGCTTTCAGTTCACTGGAGTTAGATGATGGTGTAACAAACCAAAACTATGGTATTTTATTTTTAAATAAAGTAGTGGTTTTGAAAAGTCGTTATCACCCAAAATGGATATCTACCACAACATCCCTTCTCAGAAATTCAACGTAGAAAGTTAATCTTCTTTATATTAATGAATCATTCACTCCTATTGTGAGAAAGCATTGGCACGAAACAAATAAGGAAAGTGTATTACATGTAACAAGACAAAGTTCAGATACGAGATCTAGGATTGGAAAAAATGTTCACTTTTCCTTATAATTTTTGTAAATTGTGTATCCAATTTGGTTTCTGAGCTCTTTATAATGATTGGTTGTTATTTCTGTTATTGTCTAGATATTATTCATGTAGTTTGTAGGCCTTATTGGAAGAGAGTTTCTTGTTAAGAAGGTTGGAAAGTTGCGCAATATTCAATCAGAGTCGAAACCCCAACCGCCTCCAACTCTAGATGCACAAGAGCGAATTATGCAACAGTGGCGTAATACAAGTTCTAAAACCAGTACATGTCTGCCTCCCCCGACCAAAACCAGGTCATTATTCATTATAAACAGTGCAACTAGATCGAAATGCTTATCTCAAATGCTTCGAACCCCGTTCCTTCGACAAACTAATTTTTGTTCTTAAATTTCCTATTCTCTTGTAATAAGAAACTGTTGTGAAAAGTTATCAGGCTCTAATAAGCTTACCGCAGTCATTTATAATTGGATAAAACGCAGGATAAAGTATTTAATGAAAGTTATTTTCTCGTGAACAAGTCAAGGTAAGTTGATCCAATGCCAAAAACCAGATTCCTGTTCAGATTACTCAACTTTGGCATGTCTAAATTTCATGAAATTATAGGTTGTGCTTAGTTTAGCTCAAACGTTCAAGTTGATAAGAGAATTTAATTTTATTTATAGTCTATCAAAAGTGGAAGAGTGCGAAACGCTTTTTGATCGATTATCATCACATCCGATCAATCATTCTCGTACTATAATTACAATAGTTAGAAAAAAAATGTATTATTATAATAAGTTAGGTTTGTTATATCGTAATTCGTCAATTATATCAAAGGATCAAAGTTTACAGAGAAACTTGAAATTCTGAGAGCAATTTTAAATGAATTGAATCCAGCCTTTTCTCTATTGAAAAATTCAATAAGCACAGGAGAAACAGAAGTATATGAACAGGATGATTTGAACCGTATGAATAAATTTCTTTTTTTTTGTTAAAATTCTCAGTCAAACAGTGATTGTTTTACTTTTTAGGTGTACAGTAGAAGCTCTCTTAACCGACCTCGGATCAACCGCCTGTCGGATTAACCGACCGTTTCCAGGAATATACAAACTTCCGCTGCTGCTGCGATAACAATCCGAATATAACTTTCATGTTTCAACAGGTCGAACATATGATTCCGTAGCAAGTCAAAATTCAGTCAGTTGCTCTCATTTCATGTGCGGGCAGTTTCTAGTGTGCTAACTGTGTTTGCAAACTTTGATATTTAACAGTTTTTGATACCGTAATTGTTTTTTTAATTGTTCATGTAATTGACTTTGTTAGTGTAAAGTACATAAGTATAAAATGAGTGGTGTTAAACGTAAGAGACTGGTTGTGACGATGGAACAAAAACTAAAAGCAATAGAACGGCTTGATAAAGGGGAATCTGTTAAAAGCATTAGCAATGAACTCGGTGTCGGTGTTACAACGGTCAAGGACTGGAAGCGTAATAAAAAAAACCATTCAGGACTACTGCACCCAAATTGAATCCGAGAAAATCTTAACCTCTAATTTATAATTTATAATTTTGCGAGTGTTTATTAAAATGAGTTAAATTTATGGTACTTCTTCTTATTCTTATACATTACGGTGTCTCATTGATCAAGGGACATGAAAGATCATAAGGACTATTGGGTGAGTAATGGCTACAGTAGTTTTAAAAGTTTAGGAACAGTTTTTAAAAGCTTTTTTTCACGTGTTTGAATGATTTTAACACCTATTACGACTATTTACAATATTAATCGGTTTAACCGACCTTTTTCGTTATCCGACCACAGTCCGGTCCCGTAGGGGTCGGTTAAGAGAGCTTCTACTGTATTGAGATTGTGTTTTAGTATTTCTCCTTAATGAATGAAACAAATAAGAAATTGCCTACCCGTATTCACTACAGTAACTTAAAATAATAGTTATTGATAATTTTCTCATTTTTTAGTAACTATCAATACAGGTTGACAATTTCTAATTCGTCCTATTCATAAAGAATCATGAATTCTATCCTACTAACGGAAAATGGTGGATTATCCAAATGATTGAAAAATTGCATGGAATCTTTCAAGTTGCAAAAAAATGATCCTCATAGTATTCAATTGAAAAATGCTCATAGTTATCATTTAAATGTGCAGTTAGTGTTAATTTAATGTTTAGTGTTTAATGTTTATTTTTTTAATGTTTAGTTTGATGTTAATGTATGATGGCAATACTTGTTGATACATATGCTTCATACTAGTAAGAATACTGTAATTCATTCTCGATATTCTTGAAACTCATTCTGATTTTATTCAGCAGAATTCAGAACAGAAGCTCATTCAAGGCAGAAAATGCTCACAAAGTACCTTTGTTTCCAACTGTACCTCAAAGACATGGCCATGTGTGTGATAAAATTATTTTGATAGTGGAGCAGATCAATTAACAGGTTGAAACGGATATCTGAAAACAACAACTTGTGATCTCTGCCCTAATCTCCAATTCAGGCCAATACTGGATTACAAATTGTCGAAAATAGGCCGGATCGTTCTAAAAATCGATTATTCTCAGACTCAAATGAACCATTTCTCGAATTTTATTGGCCATCATTTCCTTTCACGGTAATTGTACTGGTTCATTTATCGGGCAAGTTTCAGTGAGAGAATAGCCTAGCTATTAGAGCAGCAAGTGTGTTCGGAGTAATAATGAAGGCAGAAAGTACTCATAAAACTTTAATGTGGCCGCGGCCTGTTTTAGAGCGCTGTGTGAAATTGTGTTAACAAAAATCATGGATTTAGAATGACTATCGAAAAATCTGACTAATCTTTCAATTTTATCTATTGAACGAGAGGAAAGTGAAAGGCTGATAAAGAACCCTGAAAAAATCTTAGAGGCGTTCAGCAATGTTGGGCAAAGAAGACTACAGTTTGTAAATATAAAATGTATTACTCTATGTGCTAAATAATGTTAAAGTGTAATAAACCGTTGATTTCATGAATACTAAAATGTGTATTTATTTCAGAAATTTCCTTCGATATTCCAAATAAATAGCCTATCAAATTGAAATATTATTTGAAAGAATGATTAAAACAGCAAAATTATGGTTGGCCTATTAGCAAAATAGTGTCGAATTGAACAATTAAATATGAGTATTAAAAATGTTTTATATTTATTAATACATCTTCATTTAATACCTATATGCTTTGACGTCTTTTTTACATGAATTACTTAAGTAGCCCTACCCTAGGTCTATGAATAGACCTACAGTATGATAAGTTTTGCCTACCCAGTTTTTTATGTCTAGAACCGCCACTGACTATAATGTATAGGATGTACGTATCCAATATTATACGAGTATACTCGTATCCAATGGAATGACGTCATAAACATTTTGATCAGATCATCAATCAATAATAATTGCCACAAATTAGCAAGGATAATAATCTGGTAAGACAAGTCAAGATTATCGTAAAATTCTGATTGAAACATTTTCAAAATGAAGCGGGCTGATGAAGATTTTTTTTCTCCTCCCAATCTCTAAAAAGTGTTCAAATTCCCATCGATTTTGTATTCAGAAAGTCTTCCTCGCCAAACCAGACTTTCCGGTTTCATTCCAAGAGAGAATAAAAAAAACACCTAGAAACATCTGCTTGTTCTCAAATTGATTGGTTAATCTGCATAATATTATGTTTCCGAAATGTGTTTTGTGTTATTGAGTATAAGATTATTTGTTGTGCCCTCAAGTTATTTTATCTTCACACTCGATGAATATTATTAGACGTGAACTCATAATCATGCGTTTCGCCAACATCATCTATACTATGCTACCATCTCTTTCCAGTTCTCTGTTACTCTTTCTATGTAGAATTTCAGTTTCAACACGTTCCTCCTAGTCCAGGATAATGAACTTAAAGTTGGATTAAATTCTATAACGTGATGAATATTTCCTTCTTTATCAGATAGGTATGTATTACCTTGATTTGATTTTTTTTCATTTTATAAGAGTTCTTCGTCTTCTTATAAAGACAGTAACGTTTGATTTTAACGTTCGTTCCATGGTCTTGGTGCCTCGAATTCTAGTAGGAAAAAGGAAAGAAGATTGAACGATTATGGTTGTCCTTGAACATAGTTCCAGAACTATCCACTAGGTAGCGCTAGCTCTGAATTTCTTTCTCCAATAAGCTTTCTTTCTTCTCTTTATTCCTTCCACTTCCAGTCTCCTTTTCATATTCATCCAGCTGTGTTCTCAGTTCTCTTCTTCATCTTTCTCCTTTTTCTTCCTTCATCTCGCTTCACTTCCCAATGCTTTATTTATCTTTCTTTGTACGTCAAGTTCGATGACATTTTGAATATTTTCCCATCTGCAGTACAATTAAACATCATTATTCATGGCGTTGGTCTCTTGAAAAAAGTGCAGGTGTTCGGTAATTTTTCATCTATTTTTTATTCAGTAGAACACGTCAAATCATTCTTCTGACTTCTTTCTGCTGTCCCCTGTTCCCCTCCCCCAACGTTGAATGACGTTGTGTGTTTTAAATGTCATTACTATTATGCATCGTTCCAAATCACAAAGACAATCTATGATAAATATATCTGAAAGAAGAGGAGGAATAGAAAAAGAAGATGCCGTATAGTGAAAGACTATAATACTTGAAATTGAGTACAATCTCTCGAATGACCATAGTTGTGTATATACTCTATCACGATACTTTTATGTCGTAGAAATGTCTGAACTTGAATTGTTGGTACTTGATCATTTGATTTGACAAGAAAATTTGTCTAACTCATCTTAGCAGTAACTGCGAAAACTTCAGACCCTTTTCGTTTATGTTTATTGTTTGACATTTATATTGTGATTTTATTACGGATCTTGTTGGCCGAAGATTATGCATACATTTTTTCCTGTAAGGTTATTCTCCTGTCATTTGACCAGACGCAAAGGTTGTTAGCCGACTGTGTTATATTGTAATGATTACATGTTTCAAATTATGTGTCATGAAGCATAAACATGTCTTACTCGCTTTGTGTATGAAATATGGTCCACAAAATCATTCTTGATGTGCACTTCTGACTTTAAGTAGAAGTCAAACAATGAAGTGTGTGAATTTTTCTATCAGCGACAATAAGAATACTGTTTAAAATAATCTTCGTATTGTTTTCGATTTCATAATAATTGACATTCATAGTTGAGTGTGAGGGACGTTTTACCTTGACGAAATGAAATATTCCTAAATAATTCAAAATAGCTGGAACTTTATTTTATTTTGTGTTCAATTTTCCAGTTTTTTGATACATGGAGAAGTGTCCCCATTTATTACACAGCGACTTTCATTATCTTCAATGTATTATAGAGGCCAGTCTATTACCGTACTCAACTCCTGCCATAGTGAATTTCCATAATAGTGCTGATGTGAAATGCATGCAAGTTTGTTCTAATTTGCTCACTATTTGCTCACTAATTTGCTCTACCATTGCTCACTTGGAGAGGGGAAAATGTAATATTATGGAATCCGTACTCCTTTTAGGTCCGGTTTCCAAGCTCGAGATTCAGGTAAGTTCTAGACGTTAAACAGCTCTAGACAGTTCTAGACTTTAAGTTCAGACTTAAACAATCAGAAAATTGGCTTTCCGAAACGGGACGTAGTCGCAGTTTCAAAAAACTGGAAAATTGAACACAAAATAAAATAAAGTTTCAGCTATTTTGAATTATTTAGGAATATTTCATTTCGTCAAGGTAAAACGTTACCAATAATTATAGGAATGAGAAAATAAAGATTATCAGAAGAACTGCGACTATGCCCCGTTTCGGAAACTCAATTTTCTGACTTCAGCTGATTGAAGTCAAGAACTTAGCTGAATCCCGAGCTCGGAAACCAGCCCTAAAAAGTTTTCGAAGTGATTAAATTCAAATTCACAATCTTCAAAGTAACAAGTTCTATGTTAGATGGAAAATGCATCCAAGCAAGTCTGCCAATAAAAAGCCATGGATTTTATATTAGTTAGTAAACAAACTTTCTGATTTTTTTGCAATCTTGATAAAACCTTATTATAACTGGAGCAAATTTGAGTTTGTATTTTTATTTTGACAAATCCGAATCAAATCAAAACATTGTTAGTGATTGGATATTACCAAATTCTTATACCCGTTCACTACAAGTCACAAAAATATTAGTGAAAGTCATTTTTCCAGATGATGAAATCCTTGATAATATCATATACCCACATCAAGTGTGTATGTGCTCGATCGACCATGAAAGAAGGGGTTTGATTTGTATATTATGCTTGACTGATTTCTGAGAAGAGAAATTTTTGAGAACTCCAAGAATTTCACGATGGCGCGTTTTTAATGATGGAGGGGGTGGGCTCATGAATGGAAACCAATAAACCGTTATAATGGAATTCCCTCCAATAAATACATAATGGAGTTTTTATTGATAAACCATTAAGGGAAGGAGAGAGAGTGAGTGAGAGGGTGAGTCCTCCATTCCCCAGTAATGAGGAGGCCATGGCTCACTGCTCGACCAATAACACTTCTGCCATGTCAAGAGAATTGCTTATCATGCATTTTTCCCGGATAATTATTCATAGCAGAAGGTATTAAGACTCTCTTCCCTTGTAAGGATTTTATACAAACAGCATTTTTGATCAGTTTACAGATAGTAATTTCAATTGTTCTTTGGATAAATTCATAATAGAATAGAATCAAAAATATTGGAGAACTCTGGTCAAGTTTTCATTCTGATAAGCAGTATACAGAAACATGACAAACTGGGTTTTTCACAGTGAAATGTGGTAGTGCATTTTTTTGATAACGTTCAAATAGTGCGTTTCTTGGAGTATTAGCTATACTTATAATTATTATCTTTAATGGTTTATTCAATGTTTATTTGCGTACATCTGACAAAATTTCTTAAAATTTGAATATTCTCTCACAAGCATTATAATATAGCAGGGAAAAACCAGGGTAATACAGTACTTTCTCCTGTTACCGTTCTACAAAGATGAGGTAGAAGAATTCATTTCTGAGAAGGTCTAATATGACTGCACTTCTTGAGTAAATGAATAATAAACAAGTCACATAGTAACATACAGATAATAAAATTACCATGGTAGTAGGCGAACAAAATGGTCTTGAAAAATCCACTTTCCTGGATTCATATTAATTTAATCAGATTCTGCTAATCGAAATATTAGAATTATAATCAAATTCAATAATACAATGAATACAATAGTCTATTTTCACACAACATTGAACTGCAGTAGATACCAGACACTTTGTATAAATTTTTATCCACTTATAAATGATCAGATTTCACTTCCAAAAATGGTAATCTGACTAATGTAGCACCATAGAGGTCATTTGTTAAACCAAGGAAGGAATAATAATATGGCCAATCAGCTTTCACTGGTTAATCTGACAATCGTATCTTAGCCATTTTAGCAATAAATCAAGTTTGTAGCTCACTTCATAGCATATTCTTCATTTTATTCTCGTACAACTTTTCATCTTTGAGAGATAATAGGTAAGCAATTTATAGAAATTTCTCCATGTAATTTTTCTCCTGGTAATCGATTCGATATTTACGTACGAATAAAGAAGTAATCAACTCAATTAGTTTCAATATTGATTGGAGATAATAAGGCCATGTATTATTGATACAATCTGGTAAAGTACGGTTATGAGCTGAGGCTTTCTTATGACGCACAAGGTACCAGGATATGAGATGCATTCCGCTGATTCCATGTTCTTTATCGAAACAAATTTATCGATTTTAGATTGAGATGAGATGTTCCACTTCTCCAGAATAAATTACTTCATAAAGACTCCTCCAAGTTCCTCCTTTATCATGGATTTATTAGAAGAGTTATCAAGAATGAATGCATCATGGATTTATTATTGTTTTAAGAAAATCACCTTTTACATGTCTGAAGTTCTATTCTTCTTTTTTACTTTCCTTGCCCTATTACCATAGGTAAGGAGAGTATTGCTTTCCGAAAAAAATTAAGGTACAATTTCTAAATTTCTATACGTTTCAAGGTCCGCTGAGTCCAAAAAAGCGGTTCTGTGTGTGTGTGTGTGTGTGTGTGTGTGTGTGTGTGTGTGTGTGTGTGTGTGTGTGTGTGTGTGTGTGTGTATGAGTGTATGTGCGTCTGTGTACACGATATCTCATCTCCCAATTAACGAAATGACTTGAAATTTGCAACTTAAGGTCCTTACACTATAAGGATCCGACACGAACAATTTCGATCAAATGCAATTCAAGATGGCGGCTGAAAATGTTGTCAAAAACAGGGGTTTTCGCGATTTTCTCGAAAACGGCTCCAACGATTTTGATCAACTCCATACCTAAAATAGTCATTGATAAGCTCTATCAACTGCCATAAGTCTAATATCTGTAAAAATTTCAGGATCTTCGCCTCATCTATGCAAAGTTTGATTTTAGATTCCCAATTATCAGGCTTCCGATACAATTTAAACAAAAAATTTCAAGTGGAAAAGATTGAGCATTAAAATCTCTACAATTAATGTTCAGTAGCATTTTCACCTAAAATTTAAAATAAGCTCGAAATTAGAGAAAATAAGATTATTCAATTGCAAACTGTTGGCAACTGTTGATTCTATTAAATCATTCACTATAAAATAATAATTATTATTATTCACTATGAAGAGATAGCAGACTTCGTGTGTCTGCACATTACCTCCGTAAACAGAGGTAGTGGTCTGCAGCGCTATTGTCCTGTCACCAGCTGGCTCAGATCTTAGAAAAGTAGACTTGAGATGCGTGGGAACACTAGCGTCAGTTGATCAATTATCATAACGGCAAGGAAAGTTGTATGGTAGTGCACCACACCAGATTTTTCATACTCCATTGCATGAGTTATAATTATTTGAAGTACTCCCATACAATACCAACCTCGTGAATATGACATGTGTTTGATATGAAAAATTAAATCTTTTCCAAGCTATTTATTTTCCATATTTCCTCTCAGCAAACGTGTAGAAAAATTATTTTTTGGTTGAGATCTTGCAAGGTGAAATACAAGTAATACAGTATTTGCTTAACGATCAATTCCCATTCAGCCATACTAGCTCTAGAAGTTTGTTAATCCGATTAAAAAACATTCGAAATGTATGTTTCTGTTTGCATTATTTAAAAGGGAAGTTAACATTCACATTGAATAGAGTTGCGTTTTATAGGATACTTTCTATGTGTTTTGTAATCAAGCTACAGAATTCTGCCTTGCCTGTACCTATAGTACTACAGTATACACAGAATAGTACAATAATAGTAAGAACAACAGCATCAAAATACAACGAACTACCGTCGAACCAGACTGTACTTGGGGGAACAAGTCACGACTTTTAAGATAGTATAAGCACATCAAATCCCCTCTCCTCACGGGTAACTTTTGTAGCATGTAAAAATAGTTCCCCCCCTCCCGCTAGTCGTGAACAGCCCCCTACTTTCATGGCACACATCAATTACGTTAATTTGAAAAGAGAAATAATGATAGTAGTAAAATCAATCTTGAAAGCTGTTATTTAAATTCCTTACACAGTGTGATTACCCACCTCTCAGACTTGGAAATCTTTTTAATAACGATCTCTTCTCCAAACTCATTCTAGTCATGGACATCCATAATTCTCAACCTTTCTTTCTTCTCATGAACTCTCTCTTATCTTTTTGTTATTTGCTCTTACCATACCACTTATAACCTCTCTCTCTCGTTTTTTCTCAAGTGATCTCCACTCATTCTTTCTCCTCTTTCCTCTCTCTCCCAAGTGGAATTAGAAAAGCTCCATCCCCAGTTGTACAGCCACAACTGAAAACAGTAATCATAGTTTCTCTATCAGATACTATTGATCATTGTTTATTGGAGAGGCATGATGGTAGAGTTCAATAACTTCAAAACTTGTTCGATCCATGGATATTGCGGCTGAAAACTCTACTCAACTTTGCCTTCTGAAAGAAAATAAAGCAGCCATTTTGTTTTCTTTCTTCCTCTTTCTTCTCTTTTCCCCTCTTCATAACCATTCCATCCTCTTTAAACTTATATCTTCCAACAGAGGGCTAATATAAGTATTCCTCCGAAAGTTCAATCTCCATAGAAATAGATTTTTCTAACGGTATACACCCATTACCTACTATTGGGATCATGATTATTCATTATTCTGTTACTGCTTTTTCAAAACAATTTGTTACTTTTTCCTGCAATAATGTACGTGGGCATGATGATTTTCCTTATGAAAAATCAAGGTAATTGGAAATTTCTGAACATTAAGAATTCTGTTTCTAGAATCTGTGATTCCCACAATGAAAGCTCAGATGTGAAGATAAACTCTTGAATTTATTTGAACTGAGAGGTTAGCGAATAATAATGTAGAAATAATAATTTAATGTATCCACATTATAGATAAATAATGTTTATATTGTACTAGTGGATTCTACCAGTGAAGAGAAATCCTCTATTGGTGGATTCTACCAGACTTCTACAGAACTATGAATCCCCTGAATTCTAGAGTGAAATTCTTCCTTTTGTGTTTTCACTGAATTCTACCGAGGTGATTTATTTTCCTTTCAATAACTCTCAATTAAGATGTCAAACAAAATTAACTCATATCTTTATTCATTTTTCAGGTGAGTTGAGTTTAACTGGCAGCCATTTAATGACAGGTGTTATACGGCATAAGAACGTGAGTACAGTGATCAATTAAATTCTCTAGTTTTTCATATTTCATATTTTCATTAGTTCTCTATCTTTAGTTTATTTAGTTCCTCATAATTCGTATTTCTGAGATATATTCAAAGATTGACAGAATTTGTAGATTGTAGGAACTATCTCATGATTCCTTATTAAGTCTAATAGAATTGAAAATTTTTCAAAAACTAAGAGTTTTTTGGAGCTGGAGGTTTGACACTTTCGCCAGTCTTAAAGCCTTGAAATCATTACCTACCTCGATATAACTTCGTTGATAACACGAACAAACTTTCAGGTGCATACCTTTTGAATAATTATAAATAACAAGAGCCACTTAATAGAAATAGTGCATTTTTCCTAACACACATTTTACTTCTTTTCAAAAACAATAAAAATTTATGAACCATTCAAAAATAATTGATTCAATTAATTTTTAATGAATTGAAAAAGTTTATTGTTTTTCAAAGATGGGAAATTAACGAGATATTTTTATATATTTTTTAAAGAAATATAGAAGGTGTTTCTTAAAGAAAAGTGTACTAGACTATTTCCAATTCATTTCTATTAGGTACTTACCTCTATTCCCACATAAATATATGAATAAAGTTTTATGTCAACATTTTTAATGTTTCAAAGAGTTTTTTATCACTCCAGCAATCTGAAAATTTCTGGAGGTTATGTAATACAACACTTACAACACTTCCAATACATATTAGATTAAAGTAACAGTTGTACGGGTGTGAAAGCTCACGATTCTACTACTGATTATCAGTCGGTAAATGCTCCGTATTTTATGTAACATGGTTTATGTAAAGAGAAACCACGTTATCACACAAATATACATTCCAAAACTCTAATCAGCAACAGAAATTTTCTTTCTTTTTGTAGCTAATCAACAATAATAATACCAGCAATAAAGATGTAATCTTTGTGTTTACTGCCTGCATGTTTTTCATTAAAACAAAATTAGATATATGATGGCTTTCACCTCTGAATTCTTGGGGAATGTTTTCTTATTTAGTGAAAGTGAGCATTCGCACACACTGCCTCCATGCTGCAGCAGGTTGTTGGTTTCATACAGGAAGTGATAGTTTCACGGTCAAGTGTTTGGAATAGAAGGAATCTAGCATTTCCTATTCGAAATGATTCTGTTGAATATAAGGCGTTTCCGTTCAAGCTATGATGTAATGAGAGTGCAAGTAAAGTATGTAGCCTAGTAGTTTAAATTGATCTAGATCATAATTAGTAGTTGGCTTAAGATAGTTCAATCATCATACTTTAACTGTTTCTCATAACTTGTGTTCAGTCAGTATTATAAATGCTTTATTAATAATGATCTCAATGATATGTCTCCATTGCTTCTTATAACTGGATATATTTAATGAGATGAATCTTGATGTAATAAAATGAGAATTCATAGTGATAGTAAATATGTATACACAAGCAGGGTCGAATTCAGCAATTTGCCCCCAGGTCCAATATTTTCTCCGCCACAACTTCAGTAAGAGCTCTTTCCTCATCTTTCAACACACAAGTATCACGTTTGAATAAAGTAGACCTTGTAATTTCTTCATTAATCTAGCGAGATGACAATTATTACTCAATTGATATTATCACGTTTTAAAATAAATTAGAAGGTAAAGGAGACATCAAACTGAGATTCCATTTTGAATTGTTGTCCAATGATTTATCCAATTTCACATCCATGGTATATTATTTTCTAGAGAACATAGTGAAAAACGCTTCGCTCATGAAGTTATGCCTAGACATTTCACCGTGAATTGTAAATGCATGACTAGTTCCTCCAAACGTGGCAATTGCAGCAAGTCCTTTCAAAAGTTGAACAAGTTCGTGATGATGATTAAGCTCTGCTTCTTCAGTTCTCATCATCACACTGTTGAAGTGATGATTATGATGATTACTATTGGTAAGATTGTGATTAATTTTGTGAGACCACGGATTGAACTGGAAATCAAGCAGCTTCTGTACAACTCGTGACATCACTGTGTGCTCTGATGAATTAATGAATTCATTCACTCCAGTCCCCCTAATCATCAGGCTATTCACTCCAGCAGTTCCCTTGACATTGTCAATTAAATTCAACGAGAATCATGTCTGACTTGTCAGCTGTCTTGCTTCCCTACTTGTCTTACTCCGCCATCTTTTAATTGTATGCTCCTTCAAGTTTTTCATCAAGTTTCTTACTTATTCCTCTCCAGTTTTCTTTTTTCGCCTCGTCAAGATGACACAGAAGAATACCAATTATGAGCCAACCCTATAATTTTCGTAATTGAAACAAGATATTTAATAAAAATTGAAAACAATCTCCTACTGTTGAATATTACAGCTATGATTATTTTCTTGATGTTCATACTACAACCAAATTATTATTTTAAGAGAAAAGTAGATGACTTGTTGCGGTTTTACCTTTTCTTAATAGGATATTCGTTTCTATCAACTCTTTCTCTTTTGCTTCTTATTTCCTACCCTTGACTTCGTCCATTAAAGGGAAATTATTTATTCACTCCTTTTCCTCAACTCCAGATCTCTCACTCACACACTCTCTTTCTCTCTCTCTCATTTCTCGTTTTCTCATATCACTCTTACTCTTCCTTTTCTTCTTCTTCTTTTGTATCTTCTTCTTCCTATTCTCCTTCTTTCCCTACTTCTTCTCCTACTTCTCATTCTTCTCATTCTTCTGCTCAGCTTTTCTATCTCTTCTTTTTGCCACCCGATGTCATTGACCTAGCTGGGAAAAAATACCAAAGCAATGACTCATCGTTCTTCTATGCTGTCCCATGAGGGGTCGAGATAGAATCTCGAATATTTAATGCGATAGTTGAAAAATTATACGAGATTCCTATAAAGAGAGAACTTCTATTGGAATGTGGTTTGGTTATGACTTATCGGTTTCTTACAGCATTGCTTGTATTGATTCGATTTCTTTTAAAGGAGATAATTTGAGATTCGCTGAAAATGTCTTCAAATGGAATCACTGGAGAAACAAGATTCTAATTTCCTAAAATGTTAACTAGGAAATGATATTAGGCCCAAAAGCTGAGCAGTTCAGCTCTTGTGTAATAATATCATTATTTTATTATCATGTAATATAAGCTGAATCTAGACTAATATATTTTGTTGTTACATTACTGTGATTTTATTCGAATTCACCATTTTTCAAAACGTCAAGAGCTTTTAGCAAATACAAGTAAACTATCATCATCATCATCATCACTATCATCATCATCATCATCATCATCATCATCATCATCATCATCATCATATTTCGTACAAGTATTCACGTCAAGGATTTGTTGTGTATGAATGTAAATTTTTATAACTCTTTTGAACTCACTAACTACTGTATAAGTTGTTTGTAATTCGGAACAGGCAATGGCCTAATCCTTGTACGTAATTTGACAAGTAAACTATTTGTACTAAAATTCGAAATTATATACAAAGTTAGAAAATTTATCAAACAGAATCTTTATAAATTGTTCAGAAATTGAATGTACTAGTAGTAATTATCAGTCTATAATACCATAGTATTAACATTAGTATCGCTAGTCTATTTCGTAGTATATTTTCATCATGAAATGTGTAAATGAACACAGATTCAATTTAGAAAATTGATCAAATAAAGTTCCGTGAGAGTATTTCTTCCCTCTCGAAGTAATACTTCAATTCTTTTCACTTTGATAAAATCGTGATTTTCCATCAATACCTATAATTATCTCAGCCGGAGATAGATGATAGGCTAAGATAATATTGAGAATTGGAAAATTGCTAATTCCCAAAACAATACCATATCTAATCTGATTATCTGTCGCCGTTAATTTTGTAGAAAAATCTAGAGAATACAATGAATTTGGTATGACTCACGTGAGAAAGTTTCATTAATAATTTATACGCTAGTATTCTATCTTATGTTTTAATCACACATCTTATTATTTCCCTTCAATGATTTTATTACGTGTTGAAATTTTTTCTCTATTTCTTTTAATTAGGGTTTCGAGACGACAATGACTCAAGCGTCCATTGTTTCTGGCTGTATTGTAATCAGTTTGTCTGATTCCCACAGTTTCAACTTGATATTCGGTTCACAATGGTCGTATGAGAAGAATTGAAATGAGTGATGATGATAGTGATTGCATTATTTCCAACATAAAAAATGAGAATGAAAGCCCCTCCTACTCCAAGATTCAAGAATGAAATATGAAAATGAGAAATTACTATATTCAATTTGAAGTTTGAGAAACTTTCAAATATTATGTTTCAAGATCGAATTGATACAAGAATACAAAATATGAATGCCACAATTTTGGAATTGTCTGAATTACTATATTATAATGAAATAACTGATATAGATGTTATGTATGGAGATAATATTATTCTGTAGAGGATGGGTAGTAGACGTAGATATATTGAAAGATACTTTACACCTACACCTACTGTCTGAGAAGATTCTACTCTACTCCCTGAAACATAATACAGTACTAGTGAAACTGAAGTGCTACTTTTTCGCCGTCGGGACTAAAAACAGAAGAACTTCCTAGGGAGTGAACGTAACTCCATTCAAATAACATGGGAAGCATCTCTATTTTAAAAACTTACATTGGAAATAGGTTGGAAGGTCTAAGCTCAGGGAAATTGTAGCCCTCGGCTTCGCTTCGGGCATCAAACATTCCACTCAGGAAGAAAAAACTGTATTTTTCACTCTAGATATACAAATAACTATAAACTATTGATTGATTGAACTATTACTGATATGGTAGAAGAAAAAAATAGTGCAAATTTGAACATCAGGGCCTTGTTGAATAAGAAAAGCTAAAGTTAATATTCTAGTAATTTCCTATTCTAAAAACCAGCTGAGTACAAAAATAATATTAGTTTGTATTTTGACATGCAATAGACCCCTGGAAATTTGTTGTTTTGATTAATGGGGAAAATAATATTTTGGAGTACAAAATACAGTGAGTAGAACTATCACTCTAAATAATGAATGAGAACGACTTGTCCAAACCAATAATAATTTATTAATGTCCTCATAACCATACTTGGAATAATTGGGCGTGTCTAGTCTCAGCCAATCACAGTAGAGATCAACAACTCATGGCCAATCGTTGGTCTTCACTCATACTAAAAAGATTATGCCGCTCAATGTTCTAGCTTTCAGTTTACTGGAGATTGATGATAGTGTAACAGCCAAAACTAGTACCTATATCAAATTATTCATCAAAATTGGTAGTTTTGACAATACCAAGTCATTCATTATATTTATGTACCACAATAACTCAACAACTCAGAATTTCTCGATAATTTGGAGTATCCTTTCTCCCGTTTCTTATCGTATGTCAATCTTCTATATTTACATTTATTAGTCCACCTATGGAGGAGATTAATATTGAACAGGAAAGAATTCAATAATGATTTATTGTATGTTTGAATATTATAGTAAACTATTTCTTTGAAACGTTATTCTGGAGTAGAAAATTTACATAGCAAATACATGCGATCATCAACGGTTTTGAACTGTTGTTACATGAACTTAGATTTCAATTTATCGAATCAGGATATTGATTATAATGACTAACTGAACGAAAATTGCAGCTGATTGTGTTAAAATTCATTATGTTGGAAGTATTTTACAATGGACCCATTAGACCGGCATGTTAACTTGTTCCGACATTCAATTTTTCTGTTCAAAGCATTTAATAACTAACAAGAGAGCTTATTGAATATAAGTTAGTGCGCTTGTAGTTGTATGAATAAATACACTAGTGTGACTCCATTGCTAGCGACACACTTCCATTCTTGTGAGCTGTCAAATGGCAACGTTTTGAATGCAGTTGAGAAAAAGTTGCTCAACCTCTGTAAAGAACCAGGTCAATTCGCGCTAACAAGATACATAACGAGGCGAATAAATTTCATGCAATTTAGTGCCTAATGGAAATACTGTTCAACATGAAGTTATGCCAGTAAGTAGCAATTGTAGGCCACAGTGAATTTATTGTTCATTAATTACTCAATAGTTCTCTTTTCGCACCATAATAATGAAATCGTCACCACTAAAGTCTTTGCATAATTATTTATTTTCTTACAATTGTCATAAATATAAATAGAGTCTGAATTGGTAGACAAAATCTTGAGTCATGGAATTTCATGGGATTGTTGGAGAAAGAGCTCTACTGTGTGATTGGTGATAACTGAGAATAAGTTGAAGCAAAATGATTTGAATTGAATACTACTTCCTTTGGAGAATAGAACAAGATACATATTTGAGAAGTACATGAATTATTTGCCAACAATTTTTTGGCAATTATGACTTTTTATATCTGCTCAAAATCATACGTGTACTAACAAAAATCCTTTTTCCATAATATTAGAATTTTTACATTCTAAAAAATTACTTCGTTATCGTAATAAATTCCCATCTACAATCTACTATCATATCACAATTTATCTACCATCCATTCCTAACTTTTCATTCAATGCATCGAATAATCAATAGATGAATTACTGAGAGACTATGGAAAACATCATGTGTATGAAACTAGGATCCATGAGTTCAAAAATTCTCGAGTTGTACTGATTTGCTGCAATTCCACAACCAATATTAATATCAGAAGATCACATGCACATCCTGCACCAACATAAATCAATCTGGTATTGTTTATTCAAATGATGAGCAACACGATGAAGCATATTCGCCGGTGAGTGAATTTCAAACTCTGTTGTCACGCGATTATTTCTCTTTTGATGCTGGTCGTGAAAATCGAGAGAGTATAAGTAAAGAGCGGTTTATTTGCCGCCCAAAGTTGTCAGTCGGTGTTTGGGCGGGAAAGGAAACGCGGGCTGTTTGTAGTACTAGCAGTAGTAGGTCGATAAGAAGCCAAGGCAAAGGACGTTTCTGTTTCTGTGCCTAGGTCAGTTCCGACCTCGGGGTTGTGCTACGTGTCTCGGGTCCCAGGTCTCGGTCTAGGTCTTGTCTCAAGCGCCTGGCGCCTCACCACACACGCACACTCGCACACACGTGCGGTGCGCTCTTTGACCACGTTCTGCTGCCTTTTTGCCGACGGTCTCTCTCCAATGCGGACACACAGAAAGGATAAAGTGAGAGAAGCCCACCGACGTAATGCTTCCCTCTCCTCCCCTGCCTCGCAGAGGCATCGTTAAAGCGGCGCTACCGTAAATACGCACGCCTCTCTGAAATCACGACACCAGGAAAACCGCCAAAGGCCACTCGGATTAGGTTAGGTTGGCACGCGCCCATTGCATTGCATCCTCCCATCCTCCCATCATGCACCACTGACACACAACTACTACTACTACCAATTGGATGCAATGTTGTCTCTCGTCTGCCATTGCCGACACGTTTTCATTCATGTTTTCAAGGCGAGCCGTTTTTGCCAGGTGATTGTCGTTCATTGAGTGGCGTGAAAAAGGTTGGAGGGGGGGATCATTCATGTTTATGTACGTGTTGAAGAGTGGCTCGTAGTGGCTAGACATCATTTCGCTTTCTACATACGCATGACAGAGTGCAATAACCCTGCAACTTGTTTCAGGGAAATAGAAACTGGAAAGCTTCAGATGTGCATTTGTTTCTTGAATGCGATATGCTCTAGGAAGTTTAATTAGCAAGAAACTACTACCTGAATTCCAGCATGGATGAATTTCTCGTAATGTCATTGTCATATTCTACACTTATAATTCCTGTGATCAGTAACATGGAGAGGAAAAATCGAGAAGCAACAACGTCATTTATAGATACGGAACGTCGGATTTGATTTTTGTCAATAAAAGATAGTTCACTTGAAGAATTAAAAATCTTTCTGTAGACTTTTGTGGTTTGTGAGATCACAAATTTCGCACTATTACTCTATCAATAGGCCTATTATCAAGAGTGATGCAAAATTCACCCTACTTTTCATCGTATCATTCAACTTGACCCTGATTCATATGATAATGCATGATAACATGATAGTGTCTATTTATTTTTCAATTACATATCTCTGTTGAAAACGGAATCAAAAAAATATCTTGAAAACATTTTTTTTATGATCGAACTGCTGGAAGATATCTCTTATCACTTCCAAAAAGATTCAGCTCTTTGTTCGTATCTGATTCTCTTCGGATATCATTGGATAGATAAAGGTTTCTATAAGTTCTGTTATTGTTTAAACAGGTGTGTGAGACATTTTTGTTAAACATGGAATCTTAATAATTTGTAGTTTGAATAATCGGAGTTGTATTGAGGGCAAACTACTATCTTGGTCTGGGGAGTTCATGGTCTCAAATTAAAATTCATTCAGGTCGTTTCAGCTCTTCTTGGTTTCTCTCACTCTCTCTCTTTTTCATCGATTTCTTTTTCACTCACTATTTTCCTCTCTTTTAATCCAGTTCAGCTACATAAAAACCTCAGGAGGAAACTAGATTTTAGCTGGTTAATTGCAGCTAGCTCGATTTATCTAAACTACAAGACCACTGATCAACAGTGTACTTTAGTTCCAGTGCTGTATAATTACTAGGTTAACAACACGAATAACAAGTATTACACGATTGATTAATTATGTTGTTGCTTATGTAGGCTCTTATTGGATTTATTGCTGGTTAACCTTTTTATTATCAGCTATGTATAAGTTGAAACTCGTATCAGTGATTTGGAGGCTGAACTGCTAATTTTGTAATATAAATTTCACATGCAACAACCAATAGTATATACTTCTAGCATGTTGTAGGTAGGCACTCCCACTAATATCCAATCTAGATATGTGATTCACTTGATTTGAAAAAAAAAATGTGGATAAAATTGTATTACAGCTCTTGAAACATCATTATAGCTATATTCAAGGTGCTAATTTCTTACGAATGTCTTATAACCATTTATTAAGAATAGAACTCTTATTGAACGTTCAGTCAAATCAAATACTATCAAATAGTATTTTTCTAAGACGGCCCAAGATTTTTCCAACCTCACTGATTTCTTTATTTTCAGTCTATTTAGGTTTCAAAAGGTCGACGATTTCCAATCCAGAAAATTATTTATAATATCTCGAAATCTCTCACAATCAAAGTTGCTTAAAACTATGAAAAATCATCATTACACAATTCTGTAGTTGTTAATCTCATCCAGACAGCCTTGAGGTGGAGGTGTTGTCGATGGAAAAATCGAATTTTATGTGGATCACTTTTCCAATTACTATCAAAAGCTTAGTAATTTGTTTGAAGAGCAATCAGATTTTAAAAACCAGGATTCCCGATTTCCACCTGGGACAATGATGCATTTGATTGCTTCAATTCGAATAAGTATAGCCTATTCTTCTCAGTGTTTTATCATAAGAGACTCACAATATAATCGACAATAAATTCATAGATCTTCTATCAAAAAATTGAGAGCGTTTCTATGTTGGAAAGTTTTCCATTAGTTTGTAAAAAGCTAAGTGCTCTAGTATAGATTTGCGTCCATTTCCATATTTGATCACATAAAACTTTCACTTATTAAGGAGATTTATGTTCGATACCTATGGCAAATTCAGTTATTTAGATCACGACACACTTCAGTGAACACTTGACGGATATAGTGAGATATAGTGACGCTTGAGTAAGGAGCATACAGACTCCATCCACTCTCTAGTCTGCGGCTCTCGAAATTTCTAGGACGAACATTTGCATGACAATGACCATTGAGCAGGAAGCCATGGTATTTTAAACTATGCCATTTATTCTCATAAAACAGTCTCACAGTCATTCGAAATAGGCTTGTCACTAATAACAGTATTGTTAATGACATAACTGTACTTGACTCAATCATTCAATGGAAACCGGTCATTATTTTTAAAGTTGGAACTCCTATATTTTATTTCGGCTTGAGAAAATTTCAATGAATGACGTTTCACTGTAACGTTTAGCTTATAACTATAATTATTCTATCTTTATTTAATTTATAGTACTACTACAAACTGGATACAACATTGTTTCTTGTATCAATTAGTCTAAAACATTTTCAACGTTCAAGGTTGTAAACTATGTAAAGGTTGAGTAAAGGTTGGTATACGTTATTGCAATGTCAATGATATGGATACTTCTGTCAGATCTACTGTACAGTATTCAATAGAATTATTCATTATTCTGCATTCCATGCTACATGAACTAAGAATGATTTCACAAATCCGGATTGGTTGATATTTTCTTGAACTAGCGTTTCTACTGTAATAAGTACCAACATAGAATAACCAATCTATGTATGGCTATTTACTGGTATCAAATACAGAATAGTAATAACCACCAGAAAAACTATTATAAGATTGTTCAATTTTATTTAACTACTAACGAGTATAAGAACAGTTATGGATGCACTCGTTAGTATATCCATGAGCAGGAGCATAAATTGTGGCTCAATTCTTGAGAGTTCGTGAATCATGTTTGAGTGATCGATTCAATTGACATGACGTAACAACAGTTGGCTTCACCAGTTGACCTTCCAATTCATGAATGAAACCAAAACAATTGAGGCAACATCCGTCAGCCTGTCAGTTCACTCATTCACTCATTGGAATATTAATGAAGACTAATTGGTCCTATTCAATTATATTAATTTATCAAGTGTCACTCACTGTCTCTCTCCAGAATAGTTAACGCCCCACCCCTTCACCAACACTTCATCTTGACTTTTATCACCGAAGACTGAAGACTAGCTGTTATCTACTATGACTTTCTACAGCTTTTTAGCTGTCCGGCGGCTCCTCATAACTACTACGGTACTCTCTTAATTTTCACTTTTCCTCTCTTCATTCGATTCCACCAATTTCCAAGAAAGAACATTTTAGATTAATATTGAGAAGTGACAGTTCTAGACAAAAGCATGTTGTGCCTATCCACAAAAGTATATTAATGTACATGATTGAGTGAATAAATAGATAAATATGTTCCAACTTCACTGTTTATTGTAGATGCATTACTGTTGTATGTAGTTTGTTTGTTTTTTCTGTCCATCAAATTTATTTCCTTAATTTGTGAATAATATTTCCTATTTTAGTGATAATAATGTGTATTTTTTCTTCTATGTTTGGTTTTGAAGCATATAAATTTAAAAATCTACTTTGTGAATATAATTAAGAACTGAAAATATTGTGAAGTGCACAACTACAAGACTTAACCTATTTCGGATTGTAACCTTCTAACCTTATCTGAATTTGGGGAGGAATAGCACAACAAGGTTACCTTATTTTTTCTCTCCCTATCATTTTAGATGATGTACTTGTATGAATCAATAAAGAATAAAGATAAATCTCATTCATCTTCTAATGCTCCGTATTGTTGGATAACTCTTTAGTATTAAAATATCTTTTTACAGTAATTCTCACATTTTCCAGTAGAAATCACTTAATCCCCATGAGTAAATTAATCCATTCCAATATTCCTCTTACTATGATTTTTTTATTGAATTGAAAATTAAACTGAGATTCTCCATCCAATGTCACTCAATATTATCCAATTTGGAGGTGCATGTTACATAAACCTAACTGTAGGCAATTCTAGGTTTGTCTCAGCGATCTTGCTCATTACAATCATTCCGAAATCTCAAACCCATTTGTGCTCTATCAATTCTCCATGAGTATGAATGTTTTCATCGAATACGATTCTATTACAAATTATCTATACGAAAATTTCAAGATAGTATAGAATTCACTTCCTCGCTTCAATTGAATGAATTAGATGAGGTGGGCCGATTTCAGGAACAGTAATCGATTTGAATATTGTGGTCCACGATGATGAAATATGATGGTTGCAATCGCCTAATATCTGTCGTAAATCCCCCAATATTGTGATATTGATGGAGTATCATCCGAGCCTAGCTTAGCTGAACAAATGTTTGACAGTTATAATAATGGTCTGTGTATTATTATAGATATTTCAATACAGGTGTAGACTGTGTTCAAGATTAGGCAATACTAAGCCAGCCAGTACTGATTACAATGGAAATTGAATCGATAACATACATCATGCAGGAAGATGGATGGATTTATGAGATGATTATTTCCAGAGCTTGTCATTAATTTAACCCGCAGCTTTCCATCTGACAGCTGAATCGTGTGAATTTTCTCAATATCAATTCCACTCAATCACATTTTCAATCTCATTCCATTCTTGCTCCCCCAGCCCTCTCCACTATCACACCACCGCAACTTTGTAATATCTGTATTTTATTTTCTATAACATTTTCACTTACAGACAGCATCTCACTCAATGTTTCTCTCTCAATAATTCGCAAGGCTCTCGTTCACAATATTGTCACACTGCAATACAATCATTAGAGAAACTTTTTAGATTGAGATGAGTAATTGCGAAAGTTTTATTACTGTTGTATTAACATAACATGAATAATTTACTCACAATAATTATATTCTCAATACGTTTTGAACTGATTCAACATTTCAAAGACTGTGAGTGAAGAATAATAGTTAGAAGAATTAGTTATTGTGCTTATCAGTTATTGTAATTCAGAGGAGGAACATTGATTTTGAAGTATTAATTTAATAGAAATTTGGAGAATGGATTCATCAATCATTGTTCAATATCGAGAATTACTCTATGATTCCAAAATAATGTGTAATTTATTATCCCTGCGCACAGGCACAGCCCATGATGCGGGGAACTTCCTCCTATTTAACAGCTATTAGTTATTAACAGTAATAATAGTCATTAATGTAACAGTCATAGTTTGTAGTCGTGGTCATGTATTTTTTTAGAGATATTATATAAACATTATACTATCAACATAGGCTACTAGGTGCATAGTCAGTTATGCTGTGAATATTTTAAGTTGTATTGCTGTCCATAACATTTTTTTTCTAGGAAATAAAGTTTGATCTGATTAGAGTTTATTTGAATTGAAACTATTGAGCGGAAATTGAATTTATATCATGAGAAAATTTAAAAGCTTTCAAAGATTCAAGTAGTCTTCTTCAATGAAGGTATTCATGAACATATTATCCAGTGAATATACTTGTGTTAATTCTTTCTGCGCAGTGGGTAGAATGCATGACTTCCTGAATAATACTGTAGAGGAATTTCTGATCCAGCAAGAAGAATTCATATTCTCTCTGAGATGGCAAAAAATGAAGCAGGACTTAGTAACAGATTAGACTAGAGCTAATCAAGATAAAGCCTTTTGTATTATCGTGGAGATTTGCAGTTTTTCAATGTCGTAGACTTAGTTGAGTGGGAGGTACGACTGCTTCTCATCTGTAGGCAACGAAAGAAAGCTGAGAGAAATTTTAACATATTCATAAGATTTTGCTCCCGGAAAGGAAAAAGGAATCATGATGGGATGAAGTAACTTTTCAATGAATTTTAATAAAGTATCTGATTATCGTTGAGAAGGGATATTTCTGGTCTGATTGAGTGGGTGGGGCTCTGAGGGGGTTGAAATCAGGGGTGGTCTTTAGATGGATTGGATGAGAGGGGAAGCATGAAGGAGAGTAGCATCAAAAAAGTAATGTATTCTGGTGGAAAAGAGAAGAGAAACCCAATTTGCATAATTCATTTGAGAGAGAAAGATTGAGAGAAAAAGGAAACTATGATTGTGAATGTAGCTGGAGCACTAAGTAATCTTTATCTTTGTTACAGGGTTTTTCTCTTTTCATACCCCAACAGCGAATAAACCAAGTCCGCTCTGTTCAACACTGTATTACTTCTTCGTTTCTTGTTAATCTTTTTCTGAAAAACTCTCACCAAGGATTCTGAAGCTAATTACAATTTGAAGCTGTTTTATTCTGGGCTCCCCTCTTCTTTTTCAATTCCATTATCGTTGTTTCCAGGTAATATGCCTAGTACTTTATAATGTTAGACACAAAAATATTATTCTCTCCACACTTAATTTCCCCAAATATTCCAATTTGGAAATTTGCAAATTCAGAATTAAATTATTATTACTATGTATATAGTTTTATGAAGATAGTACCAGTTACGATAGATTTTTAGCTCACTTGATAACTGAGAGTTATTTTACAAAAAAATCATCATAATCTTGTGCATTCTTGAATTCTGGATTACAATTCATTCAGAGGACCGCTGTGCTAATGGAATTGGACTCTTAAATAATATTCATATTTCTGATGTTTGTGAATTTTTCATTGGTTCTAATGTTCTTTATCATTTTGATTTACAGGTAAATAATCGGAGAAACAATATTGCATAGAGACTATTTTGTAAGTAGAACTAAATTTATCAATATTGTCATAATGACATTAGTTTCCGAATTGATAGGAAAATGTTCAAGTTCGATATCAATCCATGGTATGATTTTCAGTAGTATGAGTTTTGGAATATATGTGAAATAATTTGCTTATTATTTTTCATGATCAATAAAACATAACATGTTGAAATTGTGCATTATACGTCAACTTATAATGTACTTCTGTTCTGAATACATATATATTTAAACATAATTTCCAGCATCATGACGTCCAAAATTGAATACCCAGGATACAGTCAGAATGATATGAATAATCCACGCTGGTAGAATACAATAAATAAGATAAAAACAATACTTCAATGTGAAAATGTACATGATTCCTTATTTTTGGTGATGAGCATTATTCTTGGCAATTTAGATTTATGTTTTTCTGATCAAAACAACAATACTATGATTGTGTCATCATGAACACATTCATGAGGTTACACTTTTCTGGTTATCATCAATATTAATATGTTTCTTCATTTCATACATATAAGTTCAATTTTGTTAGTATTATTAGTTAACACAAACAAAAATTCTCTCGATTTCGATATTTACTCAACCACTCAAACAATGATTCAAATATCGTTGCAATTCTGCATTGCATGAAAGCACAGCGTGAGAGTCATGGATTCAAACAGACGATTTATCACTTGTGGTGATGTTATTGTTATGGATCAGCATGAGAAATAGGTCACGAGTTTTTCTATGGTAAATTGAGTTGAAATCGCCAGTAAACATTACCTGATGTATTAATGGTGTTTATCTTCCATGTATTCCATATTGTTTCACCTGGGTTGTTTATTCATATGAAATTCAATGTGGGCAAATATTATAATATCATTAGGAATGCCTTTTGTATTATTTATAGGGGTGAAAAAGTGTGTGTTTCAATGTACAATAATATTATTCATGAAATAATACAGAATCCAAAATATTTCACTGTTACAAAATAAATGCATGTTTGCTCTAATCATCGATTTAGGTATGGTCATTCAACAGTGTTTTCTGTATTGGCAATATAGACTCCAAGGTTCAAGGTTTCAAAAAGTCGTTATTGTGAAGCTCGAAAAATAAAAATTTTATAATTTCATATATTTGGAAGGAATTATGCTACAAAGTGCTTGTTTTTGAACGAAGCAATCATCGATTTCCTGGGAACGTGGCTGAAAATGGCCAGTTATAAAAATCTCGTTTGACCTTGGCAAGTTTGACCTTTCCGGCCACAAAGGATCCATTCCGTTCCACGGTTTTATCGTCTTTTCCTTCATTCTTCAAATCGAACTTTTTGTGTACCAATCTTCTCTCTACTTTTTGCTTTTTTATTCATTCCGTTTTTACATTTTCATCTTAATTGCTCGTTGAATTTCTAATCTACCATCGTCCGTTCCGCATATATCTATCTCTTCTCTGTTCCTCACAGTTTACCACTTCAGCTTACTACTGGATGTCATTTCTTTTTGCACATCAATATTCCGAAAAAATCATAATCTGTTTTTTGTAGGACATCTAAACTTATCTGTATCGTATGGTTGACTATGAACGAATAAATTAATATCGAATTAAAAAACGATACTCACGACTTTAAATAAAATATTTTGTCAGTTGAAATAATTATCTCCCTCACCCTGTTTGACCAATAGCGAACTGAGCTATAGTAACTTTTACTCAAGGGACTTTGAACTGAACAGCTCAATATCTAGTATCTAGAACTGGTCAAAATATCAATATCAGTAGTGAATCTAAATCTTGAATCCTCAAACAGGATATTATTAAAAAGTATAACTATTGTTCCAATATTATAAAATGGATAAATTCAATTATGGATACTACATTGGTTTTCTACGTACTTTGCGATATTCTTGATAGAAACAAGTAGCCTATAGGCATCTCCTATTGTCACTAAATTTTGAAAAAATAAGAATTTTCCGTTTAACTGTTGTTCAGAAATTACTTCTTAATTGTTCAAGATTCATTCAAAAATTGGGGTTACTCGTATCATATACTCCTCGTATCATATATATTCCATCAATAAAGCGGGAGTCTCATTTGCTTCAATCTTAGATTTAAGATTTTCAACTAACAGAATATTGGAAAAGTCAACAATTACAGGATATAACATAATAATAAAAGTATTCTAATTTATGGAGCAAGTAAAATTCTATGTATACAGTGTTAACATCCTCCTTGTTAACTGAATCCATTCGTGAAGATCGACCCTGAATTTCCGATTTTATTCGGTTGGAAAGTATACTTGGCGTTTGTTGCCAGCATTACTTGTCCGGCCGTGACACTTAATTATGATTAATCATTCAACATCTTTGCGATATTTGAAGTAATTTTGTTACACAATTTCCGCAACTTGCAAGAAACAAAGTTAATATCAAACATCGTTACCGAAAATGGAAGGCAAATACAATTTCAAGTTTATTAGTCGGAGAAAATTAATTAAAACTTTATGTACAGTGAAGTAATGAAATCGTAGTCGTATTTGCTGGTTGTGAAGACAAAGTTTAAATTATCATATATATTCATTCCAGTATAATTAGTCTCTTGAATCATGCCAATGATGCTGATGTTGATAATAACAATCATGATCATCATCATCATCAACAAGAACAACAACAACAACATCTCATCACAGTGATTGAATAGTATTTGGAGTTGCAAAGTAATTTCCTCCCAGATTCAAATTGTATTTCGTGTTTGTGGCTGTGAGAACTTCTTGATTAACAATCCAGACATCAAATTGAATTCTCATGTCTTTGTTTTTAAATGGAAAGCTTCAATTTAGAAATTAATCAAATATGTCAAACCATTTACAAGCTTGTTTATCCTTGTTTATGATATTGGAAGAATGGTAGTTGTGAAATGTCTGTTCATGAATAATTCATTCTGGTTAAAGAGGTTGAAAAAATAAGTAATCTTCCAAAAATGAAATCCAAACATTCTATTGATAAAGTTTATATTGTTTATTTGAATTCTCATGTCTTTGTTTTTAAATGGAAAGCTTCAATTTAGAAATTAATCAACTATGTCAAACCATTTACAAGCTTGTTTATCCTTGTTTATGATATTGGAAGAATGGTAGTAGTGAAATGTCTGTTCATGAATAAGTCATTCTGGTTAAAGAGGCCATTGAAAAAATAAGTAATCTTCCAAAAATGAAATCCAAACATTCTATTGATCAAGTTTATATCTACACATATCATTATGAATCTAATATTATACTGACTTTGTTATTGGATTGAATACGGTAGTTCTCAATATTCTTCAATATGTTCCTATACCCTACTCCCTACTCTCTAATACTCTTTGCTCTTGAACCAACTCCACCAATTCAGATACTCTTCAATCAATCCAGAAAACAATTTGAATACTCAATTCTACAAAATAAAATACTGACTCTACTAAGTGTTTGAAGAATTTATCCATGATAGAATTCTATTCACATTCACCTTTTTCTGAGATACTCATTCCTCTGTCACATTTTGCTTTGTTTCACTGACACATTATTTGATGCCAAAGAATGTTTCTTGAGCAATTTCTAAGAATCTTTATAATGAATATCCTGTATAAAAATTCCATTTTAGTTGGTATGAATTACTCTGAATACAATGAGCTGATTGATTCTTAAACATTAAAGGAAATTTGAAATTCGATTTTTAAATTGGGCAATAAACTTAAATAATGGAAATAAGTTTGATTTAGACTTCGTATTGGGAGAGCATTGAAAAATCTATTTTCTAAGACTGTAAACTATTTTGAAATGACTATAATTTACTCTAGAAACAATAAGAGCTCTTTGGATATATGTTGTGTAATATTGAATAATGTACGTGTTGAGCTGTATTTTTTCTCCTCAGAGATAATGTACTTATTTGAGGATTGTTTTGAAATTAGAAAGTTGAATAATGATAGATTTGAAATGGTCTGTCAGCCATTATATTGATACAAGTATATAACAATCTGTGTTCGTTCTACATTCCTTCTCGATAACATATTAAATCAATTCTTTCTCCCACACACTTACTGTACTATTAAATTGCTCTTTCATTCTTTTCTGGCCGTAATTCATCTCAGAATGACAAGCATATCTGAGTCTGCAATTGAGATTTTAAAAACGTTCTCATGAATAGTAAAAAGTTATAGAATTATTCCATGCAATAATGAATAATGAATAATGAATTATTCACTCATCAAATAGTTCCACTTTCTATATATATATTTTTTTAGAAATCAGTTCCTTACTAGCTGGACCAGAGAGTATACATTCTATACTCACTGAGCTGAACACTTTTTCGAGTTTTTTTCAAATCTAAAAGCGAAATTGAAGTTCGATACTGGAGCTCCAATATACTAATTATAATGTGGGAAGAGTGTGAAGAAAATTGAAGTTTGGGAACTGAGTTCATTTGAAGGTAGGCTAGTGATAGAACAGGAAAATATTTTCTCCTACAGCTACGTTGAAAAGTGGCCATTGCTGCACTGATTACAGAACGCAAAGAATCACTTTTCCGCTCTAGTGCGGGAAAAATTTTTCTGCACTCCAGATTTGCAACATGGCAACGCAAAATACTTAGTAGGTTATATGGAGCAACAGTGCAGCAAAATCAAAATGAAGTTGGTAACAGTGACTGCTGTGGCTGCTATAGTGAGCAGAGGTGCAACCAAGCACAACGCGCTAATTATTACTATTATATATTATATCGAGGACAGCAACAGCACAGTGCCACCACAGCACACACCACACAGCCGCCTCGCCATTCAAACACTACTAAGTTATTGATGGATTTGTGACTGCTGTGGCTGCTATAGTGAGCAGAGGTGCAACCAAGCACAACGCGCTAATTATTAAGTAGATATTATAACCAAGGACACCGACAGCACAGTGCCACCACAGCACACACCACACAGCTGCCCCCCGCCATTCAAACACTACTACATTATTCAGGCAATTTTACCCATAATTACCCACTTTTCATATTCAATGGTAACTGTAGGAAAAATTTAATGTGAAATACGTGCGCAAAGTTCGTTTGCTGCACTCAAGAAACCATTCCGCCCTCGCCTACGGCTCGGGCGTAAACGTTTCTTTCGATGCAGCAAACTGTCACTTTGCGCACTAGTTGCACAAATAACTATTTCTCATTGAAAATATTACACGATTAAGGAGGATTGAAGACAGATTCTTGAATTATTGAGAGGTGTTAGAAAAGAAGGTTATGGAATACCTCATGTGCAAAATTGAGAAATAAAAATCTCAAGAATTGAAGAGGAGAAGATGCTGAAAAGAGTGAAAGGAAAAGCGATTACTGGGTGCATTCATCAGGAGTTTGTTTAGACTCCAGAAAAATCGAACTTTGATCTGTTTCTCACCTCATTAAACCATAATTGCCGCTTTATCAGATGATTTTTCGTACATTTCTGATTAATGTTTTGAAAGTGGTTATAGGTGGAAAGGATTTGGGAGCAGAGTTTGTGAGAAAGCAGTCCCAGACTTCCAGTTCAGATCCAATCGAGGCTAATTACAAAATGGTCGAATCCGAACACCATTAACAGTGAATGAGTACATTACAAACGTTGCTGTTGTTACAATACTAAGCTCAGAGCAGAACCGCATACCAGTTGAGTTTATGGCATCATTAATCTTGGCAAGCCCTATAACTAACGCTATGGACTACATTTTGGCAACACTGAAAACAATATACTTGTGCCTCAACCCTTCCCCTCACCCTCAAACCTTCACAGCACCCTTTTCTCCCTAGCAACTCCCTTCACATCTTATTTTCCCTTACCCCTCTGTTTTGATTCCTTCTCCCTCAACTTACCCTTTCCCTTCACAACCCTTCATATTCCTTGTAGTATTATCATTATAATCGCTCTCAACTATGGATGGCTATTACGCCAATATCCCACATCCCATTGTTCCAATAACAGAGTTCGATTCAACTGTCAAAACCATCAGACATTTATGTTGTCTGTTTGTGTATTGTTGTCTTCATAAATCCAAATATTCGTTTTACAAATTATTATGAACACTGTATTTGTCTATCATGAGTTTTTTCCCCCTATAGATGTGGAAGAATCATGTTTCAGAATAATACATCATTGATAAAATACTCCAAGGAGGGGAATGAGGGAAGGATTTCTGTTGATCCATACAACAATCTCTTTCTCTGGTTCAAAATGTTCATATTATGTCCGGAACACAATACCTGCATTGCCAATAACTGTGAATCCAATGGAACATAATATATCCTGCTTAACCACATACATTTCATTATAATCGTCAACATATAATTCAAATCGTTTAATACACGTCTTGTATAAATGATCATCGGTAAACGAAACAATTTAATCTTCAATTTCAATCACCTCAAGTGAAACTCGACTGGAATCTACCGTTTTCTATTTTTTCTCATCTTCAGAAAAATACTAAGATCTTTCGTTAACTGAATTCCTCTAGGTTTGGTAATGGCCACTCTTATTACTGTTCATTCCAGACGGAATGCAATGCAATGCAATTACAGCAGCAAATTGAAATAGAAAATATGATTTAAAGAATTTAATTCCTCCCAATTTATGATGATACCATTATTTCCTAGAGTGATTTTATAAGACAATGATTCAAATCCAAACTCTACCCTGAATATTATTATCTTTGAAGGAATTAATATGAATGTAAGCAAAACAATGGACTTTCAATCTCTTGAGTCTTGACAGATACATAAACTACATGCACAAGAACAAACAGATTCTCAAACAGTTTTGGAAAT
Source organism: Nilaparvata lugens (assembly GCF_014356525.2). Classification (NCBI taxonomy): domain Eukaryota; kingdom Metazoa; phylum Arthropoda; class Insecta; order Hemiptera; family Delphacidae; genus Nilaparvata; species Nilaparvata lugens. The sequence goes on along the minus strand of NC_052513.1, from coordinate 8,939,718 downwards.
ACTTTATCGAGTAATTCCATTATCTTGTATTTGGGAACTTACATCAGAAAGCTTGTCGAATGTAGGAATAAATTATTATTCTATTCACGAAACTGATTCAGGCATTAACAGCCTATCTTGTCAGACATAATGCTTTCAGAGAATACAAGAAAAACCAAAGACCATTGCCAACCAGTTCGTCAGGGATCATTCTATTGAAATTAATGAATTGAGTATTCCAAAAACCAGCATCACAGCGCTCATCCCAAATAATGGCTAGTATATACATATCAGTGTGATGTGTGGTATATATTTCTTCATTGATATTCGTATAGTGAGGCACATTCACACAATACAGTGCGACCAACTGAAAATTAATTAATCATTGAGCAGAACAACAGCTGCATGGAATTGAATAATAATTAATGAAGCTCAGACTTCTTCTGCCTGTCACGGAATATTTTTCTCAATAATCATTGTTATTCTTCTGTGGTTTCCGTGATTTATCAGCAACTGTCAGTCAGGTGAAAAATTGTGACACAAGCCCTCGCTAGGCTATGATTTGTGAATTTGTCAATTACGGTATCTGATATGGGGATTTTTCGCTGTATTATGTAATGATGATTTATGTGAGTATGACTCAGAAAGAATTTTTATACTGCTAATTTTTATACGAAAAGGATATATGAGAGATCGTTTCTCAATTTAGAATTGTTATTATAGTAACCGGGTGAAAACTCTATCAATGATTTTCAACATAGTACGTATGAAATTTTGATTTTTCAATTCTAATCTACTACCAAAGACAATAAGAAGCTATCTTATTCTGATATGAGTGCTACTATTGATAAAAAATGTTATTATTATGTTGTTATATGGCCTAATGACAAATAACGTGTAATAGATTTCTGGCAACCTTTATTGCACCTTCTTTCAATTATGTTTATCAACCTAAACTTGAATTCAAATATTTTAAATTTAGATATTATATCGGTGACATTCAGCTTCATTATGTTATCCACTTATCCACTGAGTGTTTAAACATTTATTCTGAATTATCAGCTTCAAACCTATTAGCATTGGCCCATTTTCAAATTTAAAATATTCAAATAGTTCCATGACTACTATTAAATACATACCTACTATTACCGTACTATATACTTAACTACTGTAGTTTCATGCATAACTACATCGGGATACCTAATTATTTATCTGGCCACAAACTAACAAAATCCTAGTGCAATCTATTTACTGTGAATAATGATTTTCTATTCTCCCCATTGAATATGTAATAAGTGTACAATGGTAGATTAATAAACTTCTCTACCATCTATTGTTATGGAATTGAAAATGGAATTCTATCGTCTCCCATTTCACCCTTCTATTGTTGAAATAAATTGATCTATTGTTTCTATAATTCAGTAGTGGGAAGGGAGTTCATTAAACAAGATAAATAAAGAAATGTGATTGAAGATGAAGAATAGTTAGGAGGAAAATGAAGAAGTAAACTACTGAAATGAATTTGAAGTATGATAGAAGCGACCTTTTGAATAGAGCTGAAGAAGTAGTATGCTCTTCTCTCTCTAGACACCCCAAGAGCAGCTGACATTTCACGGTACAGTCCCCTTCGGATTGCGGGATAAAATTATTAACTTCCAGGATAGACTGTACAGCACACTACGCTTTTGTTGTAACCTGTTAGACAAAAACATATAATCAGGAAATCGTTGGTTTTTGGGTTGAGTGATTAGTTTGTATATGTGTGAGTTACTGTGTATGTGTGTTTTTGATTGAGTGTAATTTGTTCCCGAATTCGAAACTCCCATATAAGATTTCCTGCGCCCTAGGCTTTTCACATTAATGGGAACACAATCCCTTACCATTATCCACCACCACCCTCTCTTTAGATAATATAATGCTGAGATCTGCTAGGGCTGAAGTGGATGAAACATCACATTAGAATGTTGCTGCTGTCATTGATCCTCGGCGTTAAGACATGTAGAAATAACGTACATTCTTTCCCTAGTGATTTATCGCACAAGAGATCCTACAATACAACTGACAATATTGCTTCGCTTTCCACAACATAAATTCTATGATTTATCTGAATCTAATATAAATGACATTAATATTTATGAATTATCGCTGTTTCAAAGGATCCTGTTCGGTGCTTATATCTCTTTCTCTTTATATCTTCTTTCTCCCCTCATCTTTTCTTCTCAATCACCCTTCGCGCTCGATTTCCATAAGCACCTCAATCAAACCCCTCCCCTACCTCCCCACCTCACAGTCGGGCACCTAATGTTCACATATTTCACTGGCAAAGTGACGTAATCTTGCCCGGAGGGATTGTGATGCCATGAGATAAACTTTAATGGGGGAATTGAGAGAAAATTGAATTTTTGAGCAGAATAATTCCAGAGAAAACATAAATTTGAGTTTATGAACCAACTTGATGGAATGATGGATATGAATAACATTAAGTCTACAATCAGTGAATAAATAGAACTTTTATTAAGTTAGAAAACTTATCTCAATCCGATAGAAAACCAAAGAATTATTTCAAATAAGCAATATTCATGATTTATTTAAAAAGCCTTCCTCATTTTAGACATGAAATATCATTTTATTCAATAATATCCAATATGGTAATCAAAATCTTTCAAGATAGTGTAGATAAACTTGTAAATGAATATCAGATCAACTGGGAGTGATTCAATTAGCTGAACAATTTGCAAGCTATTTCAATTACGTCAGTAATGAGTTCTACCATGAATAAAAAGTTCGTGGATGAAAATTGTAAATGGGACAATGTTTCGACAAATATAATTTGAGTAGTGTATCACAGTACCATTGGTTATCATAACATTCTCAATCTTGAAACACTGTGGATGATGTTTCAATCTGATATATCATTCATATAATCATCATACTATGCTGTAGAAAACTATATCAAGCAATATTACTCGTCTATGGCTTTACTCATCTTCTAGTGATAATGTCTGATCCAGAGATTATAGGTTTTTGGTCTCTCATAAAATACTGTTTTCTCTGTGATGAATGTTCAGTGATATTAATTTATAATACAAACTATAAAGCAATATTATTCTACTGATTACTGTTGGTAGAGTCCTAATGAACATTTTTGGCCTACCAATCTCGAAAAGATAATCTAGATTAATCCCGATTAGCAGAATATTCTTTGGAATAACAGCATTTTATTCAATTATTCTCTTCCAATCGACTGCTAACAATATTCACGTCTTCCTTGTTTGTATGCAAAAGAAGAAAAACTCTTTGTTTTTCTCGTTGAGAGAAGAATTTTAGATTTTCTCAAAATTGGAGCGGAAAATGAGGAAAACAACAGCTCAAACTTTATAACGAGGTATGAATAAAGTAGAAGGGAAGAAACTGTATCTCCCGATAACAATTTATTTTCGATAAAAGTGCGCTCTTAAGCTAGAAAATGGATTACACGTATTTTGCATTTTTCATCACGCTCGGATTGGTTGGAATAATAATTACTATCGTATCAGAAAAGAAAGTAATCTATGTTCCTATTCTTAATAATTTGTTGATGTCTGTTCATTCGAAATAATTCAAATTACTCAAACAGTAAAATAGGAAAATTTGTGCATTGTTTGTCTCCGACTATTCTCCTTTTTACTGTATTGAATCTCCAAAATGTTATGAGCCTCAATATGATATCGCTGCTTTCTAATTCTTCGATAAGTTTATACATCACTACAACTTTTAAAGATATTACGATAGTTTTATTATTGTAACAAACATGTGGAGTGGTTGTACTCACAAGCAAGATCTGTACTAATTGAGATTTTCTCCGTGGTATCTATCGGTGAAGACTAGTTCTGCCAACTGCAATAAACTATAACTTCCGTTGAATGGGCCCGAAAAAAAATTGTAAGATTGGGCATTGTTACAAGAAATATTATTTGAAGAGTACAAATTGCCGGTTATCATAACATTCTCAATCTTGAAACAAAGTGGATGATGTTTCAACATTTTGTACAAAACCAACATAATCTACAAAATTAGCATTGTAGAACACATACGAATATTGAGCAATTTTAGTTTCTCTTTTGAAGAAGATAATTGCACCATATTATGAGAATCTCTGATTACAGTATGGAGACACAGGTATTCTTTGGTTTTCAAGTAGTACTGAATACTCGATTTTTGCATACTCCTTACAAAGAAATATGAATCAATATAATGAGGTTTAACGAGTCAAAGGCTTAACGGATAACCCTTATTATGATTTGGAATTGTTTTGATAAGTGAATTCTTGGAGGGTTGAAACAGGAAATGGATTGTGGATGGGCTGAGTTGAACGAATGACCTGATCTAGTAGACTAAACCTAAACCAGCGAAGCGCGACATCAAACCACGAAGTTGACTATCATTAACAACCGAAGAATTTGCGTAACTCCGTGTTCAATTGATAGTCACTCTTACATAAAGACTTCAAAAATGAGGTAACCGCATGAATTGTTACTCTGTACAATCCAATCACATTTTTCATAGGGAAAATAGTACCACTGTAATTTATCGATCTAAGAAGGAAATAAAGTTAGTTGAGGAAGTAAATTGACCCTCCATTTTCGAATAGATTTATCTACTTCAAATCATTATTTTATGTGGTAGTTTACAAACAGGAACAAGAAAATGTTGTCCTCACATGATTTGGCACATGATTTTGAACATTCTCTGAGAAATAAACAAACTACTGAAATTCAAGTTCTAATGCTGCACTCGTCAGAGGCTTTCGATAGTAGTATCACAGAATACAGCAGAAGTTTACTGCATTATAGAAGTTTTCTCTGGTAGTATGTAACACTTATAATGATGAACCTAGAAGAAGCTTCCGATAGTAGCATAGATTGTTGTATTGGATGTTTGTCAGGTGCTTGATCGAAAAAGCTGAGTCACTCGCGGCTTCCAGATTCGAAATTAATTACAGTAGCCTCTCTCTTAACCGGACACCTTTTAACCGGACATCGGTTTAACCGGACTACACTCCACGGAAGTGACATCTCTTTAACCGGAAAATAATCATCAGCACATCGGTTCAACCGGACTGTACAGTACTTCTGCACCTGCCACGAATCATAATGGCTGTTTGGTTTTAAATATTTCAAATGTAAAAAGGCTTAGCAACTAACTATTTTCTTGTGTTTTGTGTTCACAGATATCATAATAAAGCGTCTAGTTTTATTATTTTTACGTAAAAGTCATTATTGGCTTATAAACTACAAAATATGCGTACCAATTTAACGACTTTTAGGGAACGTCGGTTTAACTGGAAAAAACGTTATCCGGACTGGCCTCGGTCCCGATGAGTCCGGATAAGAGAGAGGCTACTGTATATGGAACGCTAACTGTATCCTCTATTACTTCTCCATCAATACGCACATATAACTGTACTTGACATCGACGTTAAAATAAGCAACTGAGATATCTTTACTGTTTGCTGTGATTATTGACGGTAATTTTTAAAATTGCTGCATCACACTGTGATGATTTTTTTTGTCTTTTAAAAACTGTGTTATTTGAATTTGGAGTTTTCAATAAACTGTAAGAATTACAGCTGTGATAAGTTCTAAATAGTGTGTTTGTCTTTTTGGTCTCAAAATTTTATAGTATTTTCAAAGTTTGGAATTTTTTAATTAATTTTGATCGATTTAATTTCATTTTGAAGTATTTTTAATTCAAAAATAATCTTTGTGTGTTTCGAATTGTAAATTGTTTGTGTAATAGGAAAATGTTAAGTGACACATAACTTAGCTACATTTGGACTGTTGTATAAATTATAATATTGGAACCGTTTTGGGCTTATAAGCCTGTGGTACTTTTCTGTAAGTTGGGTAATTCTGAATGATTGAATAAATAGATAAATAGAAACTGTGATTTCATAATCCAATGTGAGTCTCATGTAAAGTATTTGTAATAAATAAATCAAAGTTTGATATTTTTGCAATGTTTATATTTCTATTTATCTGTTTATTGTTTTCTAAGCGCAAACTGCCTAGAATGGAAGCAAAATATTCCTCTACCACTAACTATTCAATATGTTTTTGAAGGTTTGATTGGAACTTCTCAAGAAAATATAACATGCATGAATAAGTTGATAAACTAGATATTGATTTCTTGAATTTGGAATGTGAGAGCACCAATACTAGAAATCATTGATTCAGTAGTGGTAGAATACATTATTCTCTACTTCGTCTGAGAATAAAAAAATTTTCATAAATTACAAGAAATATTGGAGCTTAGTGTCGTACATTTTCTCTCTATATTCATATGAGTAAGAACAGTTTGATTGAGAAAAGCAAATTATATTAAAATTCAAAATCAAATATAAAATGATAATATGATGTTGATATAATGCTAAGCCAAGTTGAGACTTTGGCGCCTATTGTTGAAAAACTAAACTACAGAGTATGCCTTACTCATATATTTTTATTACATACCAAGCTTTCTTGAAGTTAATCGATAATTAGTGAATTAATTAGAAACTCGGTAAGTTGAGTCTACTGAGGTGGAAAAAATGGAATATAACTGGTTTTAAAAATAATTTTCTTGAAGTTTATATCCGAAATATAGCTCTCAGATGAGTTGAACCTGTTGAAGTGAAAACAAACAGAGGATCCCTCTGTCCAAGTCCAATTTGTTGATAGTATGGGATGAATGTAGGGATCATTGAGACAGGATCGGTTGAATGAAGCAGCACAATCCTTTCTGAGTTTTGTAAACAAGTTCACAAGATTATGTGGCTGACCTGTTTCGTGGAGAAGGAAGGCCAGCCAAAACGACCAAGGAGCCAAACTTGGTTGAGATGAGCTCACGGTGTTCGTTAATTGTCTGTCTGGCAGCCACCCACAGTTTGAGCACATAAAAAAGAAGAAAAATAAAAAGAAGAGAACAGCCTCCTCTGCCACATGGACTTTACCCGGCATCTGGTCCACACCTGTCGAGCTTCAGGTAGATTCAAAGTTTTTTTCGCTCACCTTTAGCTTCTGATCGCTTTTTTCCATTCCCTATCGCACTATCTTCGTCTATTTTCAATGCTATCCTCGTTTTTCAAATTGAGTCATCGGCGTGGTTCGCGACTGAGAAATGGGTGGTGGTATCATGTGTGTAAACTTAGGTCTTGTAACTGGGTCACTGTATCTTTGACTTTTGAATGATATGTCTTCAAGTTACAGGTTAACCACCTATTTCTAAATTACAAGATTCTGAGAAAAAAATGCAATGAGAATAGAGCAAATGTTATAAATTCTTTATGAAATTCATCATTGCTGTATTTTCCATTGAACAAACTTGTAACAATAGTTCTCAGTACATTATAATTATGAACATCACGAGTAAGGTCTCAGCCCTAGATTTATTTTTGAGTTATTTTTCAAACGTTTTCATTCACGATCCCATTAGTGCCTATTTATAGTTACTTCCATATTCAGTGGATGTTCCTGTGATCAGACCTTACATGAAATATGTAGCCTGAATGTTTAGAAGTATAATATGTCCAATGGATATAATATGTTGTTCAGTATATTCTGATTGTCTATATCTCTGATCAGAAAACACAGACGGAAGGAAGTAATAAATTCATTATTCCAATCTACAATCACTTTGGAAATCTATGATGGAGTTATCTTGATTTCAGCTGGCATTATAGTCATCGTTTTTATGTGGTTGGAAGTTGGAAGGCAAAGAAATAACACACGTATCTTCTGATTTAGTAATGAAAAAAACTAAAAAACTGCAGAATCGATTCCATTTCAGTTAATTCAAAAAATAAGATAAGATTTTTCAATTTGGAATTCTATTGTTCATTTATGTAAATTGCCTTTGATAGAAGAAAATAAGGAATTGAAAAAGAACAAGACTGAAAACAAAGAGAATAGTATATTATTCTTAGTTCTTTATTTGTAACCGGTTTCTGTGTGGTATCATTATGGGAAGAGAGAGAGAACAATCTCTGAAAAAATTTACCATAATAGTCGTTCATTATTTTTTCCTGAAGGTATGTAGAATCGTTAAGGCATAATACAACGAACCTCATCAGTTTTTTATACCTCACTATTTAATTGTTTCTTATTATCTTGATTCCCAACAGTAGATTGTTTGGAATAAGTCAGCTCTCCCTGAATACATTTTGGATTTTCTTTTACAGAATGAGGAAGAGTTTCCATTGGGGAGAAATTTCTAATGATGTTGTGAGGCTTATAAGATATCCATTTTGTGATTGATAAGATTCATTGAATATTCAAGTAGCAATTCGCATTGAATTACCATCAGAGAAATCCTCGGGGATTTCATTCATATTTATGATCATAATTCATTCATTTGAGAAGTTATTCAAGAATTTTAATAGATTGACCATTCTATTTTATTTTTATGTCTTTCATTAATATCACAGTTTAAAAACGAAGTATCAGTAACAACTGAAATGAGTTTTTGTTTCAAATATTATGATTGTTTCATAAGCTTTCCAACTGATGTAAACTAATGTGCCTAGTATTCTAGGTAAATTGATATAAACCAAGCATTATGGAGCCGGGATAAACCTAGGACTACTTTGAGCAGCAATGTGGGACACAGACTCATAGCTGGTTGGAGTGAGTCAGAGATGATCTTTGACCTCCAGTAGAATTTATAATAGTTTATCGAATGTCAAACCTCTATTGGTTTCACAACTAACTAGTTTATTCTTCAAAAGTTGAATGGAAGCAAGTCAAGTAATGTTTTTTGATGGGTTGATTGACTTAGTTGCAGTCTAGCTACTCTATGAAACTAATTCGTTTCGTTCCAGTGATATTCCAATATGATATTTTATTTCATTTTCATCTAACTTTGAAACTCTTGGATATTTTTCTGTTGGCAGTAATTTCACTAGTCTGACAGCTTCCTGCCATTAAAACATTCAAATTCCTCATTTTTTCATCAAATCCATGATGGAAATTAGTTATATTTGTTTCTTGTATGATTTTTAATAAAACGTCTCGTCGCTCAAATCTGTGTTCTCGAAATATTTCAGAGGAATCATTTGAGCCAAAAATCTATTTTGTTGATGTCACTGGTCCATTTAATCACCATTAGCAAGCCGAAATAAAATTTCATCTCTACACATGTTTCAGAACTCAATCCAATTCTTTTATCTTGGCATTTGGCATTAAAACCTCATTTATAATGGTTCTTTATTTCATTCCCTCACAGTTTTAATTGATTCAGAAGTATTTCATGTATATAATTCTTGGTGTGTTACCAATAAAAATCTGTTTCATCTGTGAACTAAAATAACAATTCTTAAGAGAGAGAGAATTTGAGATAGCTTGGGAGGAAGAGAGAGAGTGAGTACATTGAACTTGAAGTCCTCTTGGCAGTACTCCAATATTGTCTCCTTAATAATGTAATACTATCGTGAGAGAAAAGCTTAGACAAAGCTATTTCATTTCAAATACCATTTTTTATTCTTTTTGAAGTTGTCAAGACCAGAAATAAATTGTTTTATGGGATGGCAAGGGGGGGGGAAATTATTCTAGTTTTTCAGATCATCGCCAACATCACTTTTTTGAGTTTCATTTCTTGTTTTCAAGCATTTTTATTCTTGAATGCTGAGTAAAAAACGCGTTTCTGATTGGTAGGCGGCTGGCGTGCTATTCTGAAAATGTACACCCATTAAAATTCCATCATAAGGTTACATGTCACACTTTCAGTCTTTTTCTTGTCGCTTCTGAGGAAAAATTCTCCAGTCCACATTGGGAATATGTTATGTAAAAAGCTTTGACATTTTAATGTTAATTCTATTCAAATTTAATTAGTATCGAATTACAGCAGTATGTGTGTTCAGCCTTGTTCTTTCAAGGTAATTGCATATTCAAATATTCGTACAAGAATTTGCAATATTGAATACACAAATAAATAAATATGTGCTATTTTAAGTACAGAAGATTTCTAAAGAGGCAAATTTATCAATTTCATTTCTTCTTATTTTCGTTGAAACACTTATTTTCGTTGAGAGTTGAAACACTTTCTGAAAAACTGAACATACGCATTTGTTTAAAAATTTCAATAGATTTAAGTCATTTAAATCTATGTCATTTGTTTAAGTTATTTAAATCAAGCTGAAACTGACAAATGTCAACAAAGCTCATAATTTTGTAGAAAATTTCTTAATGGGAGGAAAAATATTTATTTATTTATTTATTTATTTATTTATTAGATAGAGCAAACAATACAATAGTCGGAAAAGAAAAAACAGGCTATTGCCCAAAACTTCTTCAATTTCCTGATTTTGTTACAAATCATCCAAATATTATGTAGGTTATGTTCACTTCAATTTCAACACCAAATCTTCAATCTAAAACTATGAATCAGAATAAAGCAAAGAATTTCAAATTTAGATAGATTGATAATGGAACTTCCGTTAAAACAAAAACCAAACTTCAAATATTCACAAAATATAGAATAAAATCACTTAAATTTTGAGCTCGAACATATCACTTTCACCATAGCTACAACAGCTGTTCAACAGCTGTTTAATTTATTGTCAAATTGAATAAAAATGTTGTCCTTGGTTATAATATATAATGAATAAGGTGCTCGTTGTGCTTCGTTGCACCACTGCTCACTATAGCAGCCCAGTCACTGTTACCAACTTCATTTTGATTTTGCTGCACTGTTGCTCCATATAACCTACTAAGTATTTTGCGTTGCCATGTTGCAAATCTGGAGTGCAGAAAAATTTTTCCCGCACTAGAGCGGAAAAGTGATTCTTTGCGTTCTGTAATCAGTGCAGCAATGGCCACTTTTCAACGTAACTGTAGGAAAAAGTAATATTACATCAATGAACCTGTATCATCTACCGTCTATAGAAGACATTGACAAGACAAAGGATCGGCAACGTTGTTCTGCTTTCTTTCTCCACTGCCATTATAACGTGGACCTCACTATAGATGCCTCTTTCAGTGCATCCGTAATATAAGGGTTACTCTCAAATTTCATTCATATCATGGTTTTTGGAATAATTGAAATAATTTTACATAGTGCTACAATAAGATTCACAAAAGCTCTTTATGTTATCTCTGACAGTATCTATGTTATACCAGAGAAAAACTTCTATGCTGTATTCTGTGTTTATATTAAAGAAATCAGTGACTATCTTGAACGTTTTCGGCATGTCAGCGCATTTTCACTCTGAACAAAAGTATTATTGACATATCCGGAAAAATATGTTTTGTTTTATTATCAAAATGAAATATTCTTCTTTTATGTTCCAGGTGGGTGCTTTAACATGAAATAGTATTGCAATTCCCTGAGCTGCATAACACCCTTTAAAACTGTGTCGCTTGTATTTGAATTTTAGTTTATTAATCTCAATCAATTTACCAAACGTTCAACAATTCTCAAAACAATGTAATAATGGACAACAAATATACAATATAATACAACAATACTATACAATGATTCATGGGCAATATAATGTATAAGATCAATACAATGTGATATAACAAACAATACATTATACAATGCAAAGCCATGAACATCTAGCCTATTCCAAACCATACCTTATCAACATCTCAAAAAATCTCAATTTTATTCATACTGATAAATGAAGTTCAGACACATCTTTGTGAATTAATTGATTATTTGTGTTTGTTTATTAACCTTTTTACTGTTGAGATTTCATCAATGTGTTTATTCGGGCGTGAAATTTGCGGATGAAACAATCGGTTTGCTAAATATATATTGCACAAAGAGAAAAGATCAGTCATTGGGTAGAGGGTGAAAGTAACCTGCAGTAGCAAAGCCAATTGGTTTGAACAATGGCTATGATGAGGCATGTATTGCCTGATCATGTATGGCACATAGCTGTGTTGGTGTTGGGCACAGAACGCTCAATCGAGTGTGATCGGATAACTGGAAAGTGATTCCGATGTGTCCAACCAAGTGAGCATTTGCCTCTTTGACTCGCCTAATCGGAGGAGTCAATGCCTTTGAAGACAATTTTCTCTTGTTTAACCACTCACAAATAATGCTACTTTGTGAATGATTCTATTCCTAGTCAGGTGTAGGCTATGAAAGACTGATTTATTGAAGAACTGTAATTTTTTTGTTGATTTGTTGAGATTGACATAAAATTCCCTTTGAACCGCTTTTCAATTATTGCGGATGATGCCAACATGAGCTTTTCGCTTGTGCTGGGTAATGGAAAGTGGAAAGGGGTGATTTAAATGCTATTCGCACTTGAATGCATTTGAATGCTATTTTGTTTTACTATCACTAATAACAATAATAATAATAATAATAATGATAAACATTATCCTCATGGATAAGACAGCCAGGGAGACTATTTTGATTGATTTTGGCATACCATGTTGCCACAACTTGGAACAATATTACAATGAGATAATATCCAAGTATCTCCCCCTGGCTGCTGAGATCAGGGATCTCTGGAAGCAGGAAAAAGTTACAACTGTCCCTGTAAGTATCTCTACTGTTGGAGTGATCAGGCAGAAGGTTTCAGCGCCTTGGTGTCTCAGGGAGTGCAAAACATGGAATTCAAAAGGCGGTTGTACTCAGCACGGTATCAATGATTAGATCCTTTTTAAATTTGACAGAATAGTGATGTACCAAAGTCTTGCCAATGGCCGACTTAGGTTGCAATAAAAAATGCTCACTTTGTAAGTTATGAAATAATTGAATAATAATAATAATAATAATAATAATATAATAATAATAATAATAATAATAATAATAATAATATCAAGTGACCTGGCTGACTCAGGTCTGATACTACTATTACTAATAAGAAGAATGCTATACAGACCAACAACACAGGGAGCGTTTGAATTTCTAATTATTGATCTTGGTTAGATTTGATATGCTAGATTAGCTGGCTGGAATAGTTACCGGTCAGTGAAAATATTCTTCTCGTGAGCTCTAATCACACTTGCTTGGCCTGGCCGAGTGGGAATAGTCCCATTAGAAATCATAAGAATAATATTTTCAGAGTGCCGGACACGGACTTGAGACTGTTATGTAGGAATCCAGCCTGAAGGAAATTGTCTGCACCGGTAGCTCAACAATCGTGTTTTTTTCAAAAAAGATTATCCATTTTTTTCACTCATTTATTACAAAAAGTTGAAATTCAAATAGTTGAGTTGAATATTCGATGCAGAAGAAGATAGGGAATGAATAAAATAGAATGGAATAGGCTTTATAAAATTGCATTTCGTAATATGATTTATGATTCAAAAGAAACATTCATTTTGTATAGGATTGAGATTGAGGCAATTCGTTTTGTATGAATGATATTGAATGACTGATACACATAAAAAGTTTGAGCATTGCAGCTGAAATAACTCAATTTACGATTCGATTTAAATTATGATCGCTGCCCATTATTTAAGTTTTCTGTTTCCGAAAATTGTTCGACAAATTTATTAGCACATGAGCGTTTTGTAGCGATTTTATTCCGGACCATAAATTCTTGGCTCATATACCTGGTATATAACACTTTCAGAATGGAATCAGCCATCCAGGCTCCATTGGCGTAGTACCCTACTTTTTGCCAATAAGTTCGCTCAGGTCTTTAACTTTCATTGGCCTGTAAAAACGCTGTTCTCAAGTTATTTGTTTTTTATTGCGTCTTCAGTCACATAAAAAGCCCTATAAACCAGGTCTAACTTTTATACCTAATCGATTTTTTAATATTGGAAGTTGATATTTGAAGACTGCCTGTAAAGTTTGATCCTTCAAATTGAGTATTTCTGATTGACTCATCATTTCCACCTCATTACCATTAAACCTTCAAATATATTCTTATTCTGTTTCTTATATTTGAATCCTAGATTTTTCCTATATTTATCCTTCAATATTCACCGCTTATAAAATCGTCTTCTTATAAGTATATGTTTCTAATATGTATTTTCGCCTTTGAATCGTATTCTTAGGATTTATAAATCACAGGAGATATAGACAAAAATCAAATCTGCGTATTTGTTTCATTCATAATCAATATTCTTCTTCAAGACAATCTTGTAGGCAATATAAATGCTCATCATTTTATTAAATAAAGTTCATGATCAAAAAGTCAACAGTCATTCAAAATATTTTTCTAATATTTATTTTATTTTAGTAAAATACTTATTTTACTAATCTTCAAATGAATCCGTCGTTATTGAGCTCAAATTCTGTGACATCACACAATTTCCCTACACAATTTGTACAAAAACTATAAGGAATTTAAATAAAACTCCAACTGATTTGAATTCATGTTGTTAATCTCGATATGCTGAAATTTTTAATTACGCTGGTTGATGCTTCTCTACAAAGATGACATCATCACACTTAAACTCCCAAAATAAGAAAAACTAAAAGAAAAAAACAAATTATTAAAAATTGTACTTCTTTGAAAAAACTATAATGATGAACCATGCAAATTTTCAAGTCAATATATGCTTCCATTCTTGAGATTTTAGTGAGCAGAGAACAGGAAAAATGCTTGTTTTCCAGCTTGCTTAGTGCATGTGAAGTAGAATCTTAACCCAATATCAATCAACTTTGTCAATGTTCTATACGTTTGGCCGTTATTCGTTGATCAATTTATACAATATGCAATCATGAATGTGTAGAATGCTATTTAAATAATGTTTCTGTCAAGTCAACTCGATTGTGAACGAATCGAGTACATCATCATTTTTCATCTGTCAACGGTGCACAGTTTACAATACAAGTTGTGCACGTTGCGTAATCGTTTTTCTTTACTCATTTCATTGCAAGTTGCATACTCTTGAAAATACGGGGTAGGAGACTCCGCAGAGGATAAAGTAATATATATTCTTTTCGATTGTTCATCGCTGATAGCACTGCGTTATTGTATGACTTCTTTCCACTCACTTTAACGTATTATTCAATTGACAGGATGTTTCTAACTCACTCAATTAATTCTATGTTAAATTACTAAGATTTCTTAACAATTTTAGCATCTTATTGTGGTATTTCTGAATAATCCACATGAAATCCTAGTTTTATTCCTCTTCCATCATAATCGTTTCTCCAAAGACTCATGCAGAAGTTAGGACATCATGTTATAATAATTATCCTCAACCAGTGAAATAGTTTGTTGCATGTTTATTTTGTGATCTATCAAATATAAAATGTTCTGTATTATCGGAATATCTCGCATATCATCTGCTATACCAATACCTACTATTAATTCAAGTAATAGTAGGTATTGGCTATACTAACTACTCTTCTATTTTCTATTCACTTTTTCATTTTTTCTTATTCATTTCCTTTCATTTATCTCTTCCATTTAAAATTATATTTCTCATTTTCATCCCAAAAAATAAACAAAGACTAACTGAAACTAAACAAAATAACTGTCAGAACCATCCCAAAAGCATGCTTTTGCTTATATTCAATTTGAAGTTATTCTATATTTCTAGAAGTTCCCGAATTCTGTATTTGTCGTTACATTAGTTTTCCTAGGTTTCATGTCAACAATAATTTTAATTGACCTAGAGAAGTGAGGTCTACGATTCAAGTCGACGGTTTGGCATTTCTCTTAATGTTTCAATGTTCAAATGTTTGAATGTTTATATGTTGCGCATTTACGGCGAAACGCGGTAATAGATTTTCATGAAATTTGACAGGTATGTTCCTTTTTAAATTGCGCGTCGACGTATATACAAGGTTTTTGGAAATTTTGCATTTCAAGGATAATATAAAAGGAAAAAGGAGCCTCCTTCATACGCCAATATTAGAGTAAAAATCAGACTATAGAATTATTCATCATAAATCAGCTGACAAGTGATTACACAGATGTGTGGAGAAGCCAGTCTATTGCTGTATTTCCATAAGGTCTATAGTTTCAATCAGGTACTTGTGAATGAGAATACTGCGTGAGGTCTACTGTTCACAGAACTACTAGTATATAGTTGCAAAATAATGAGACAATCCACAGTTTCAATAACCAAGGAGTAGTAAGAAGTCGAATCAGCTCTGAATTGATTGAAACATTTGCGACTACATAGTTTGTTTGTTCATCTAGTTGAAATTAATTTTATTTCTACTCGACGAAACGCATATTACTGACGAATGCCAACGCCTCTACAGCTCACAGTGAAATGCGAGTGTAAATAATTTGCTTCTGCCAGTCAGAACACGCCAATTATAAAGCCAAATAAATTTGCTCTTATAGCATGCAACATGCAACGTAGCAATGAATGAATTACGCTACTCTTGCTTGTTACAATTTCGTCCAAACAGAGCAAGATGGATGAACAGAGAGAGAATAAATATATGAATGAGAAAGAGAGAGAAGAGAGAAAGAAACAAAACTGGGAATAGAGCAAATAAAGAGAAGGGAGACTCAACTTCGAAAAGCTAAACTGAAAAAACGCTACAATAACAATGAAATGTAGCCCATAATTTTATCATAGTGAACCCAGAACAAAGACTGAAAAAATAACTTCTCAGGCCTGAAACGCGAAACGTAAAAGCTTATTACATTTTCTGACAAATAAATCAACAGTTCTATTCTTTTGCAACCCTCAAACATTATTCCACTACATCCCCACTGTTATTTCCTCCTCTTTGCAATTCTTTTCCATTTTGTTTTGACCTTATCCTTTGCCTCACACCCTCTCTCCTTAAGTTTACTTTATTTTCCTTCACTTGCTTCCTCTCCCAAATAAACCCACGTTTCCACTCTTTTCCACACTGTTCCTCACTCCAATCCGGTCTCTCTCAATCTACTTCCGAATGCCCTCATCTTTTTCCCTCTCACCTTGTTTTGATTCTCTTGTTCTATTTCTTCCTCTATCAGACGCTCTCTGTTTATCTATTTATGTTGCAATTTCTTCCCACCTCACACTCTCCTAACTCTTTTTCCTCCAATCGTTCCCACTCTATTTCTGCCTTCGATTCTCTCATTTCTCTCCATCTTGTTCCGAAGACACTTCTTGTCGTTCCAGCAGTAATTGGCTTTTGTAATGGTCCAATAGCTCCACATCAAATACAATAATATAAATTACAGTGAATTGTAGTATTTGCTACAAAGAAATTACATGTTAAAGTATTGTTCGAGGTCTTGCAATTGCTTATTATTTTAGTATCGGACCACACAGGCACTGAAATATCAAGCATCAATACTTCATTACAAGAATCATTCCACATATCTATGAAAAAAATCATGTGATAAGTCAGTATAAGAACTCTTCTCAATTCTGGCACTTGAAAATCTCATTCGATTACCGATGTATTCAGGTAGAAATTATTATTCTACCTGGTAGAAATTATTATTATTATTCAGGTAGTATAGAAATCATTATTCTACCTGGTAGAAATTATTATTATTATTCAGGTAGAAATTATTATTATTATTCAGGTAGTATAGAAATTATTATTCTACCTGGTAGAAATTATTATTATTATTCAGGTAGTATTATTCTCTCCTCTTGAAAATCTCATTCGATTACCGATGTATTCAGGTAGAAATTATTATTCTACCTGGTAGAAATTATTATTATTATTCAGGTAGTATAGAAATCATTATTCTACCTGGTAGAAATTATTATTATTATTCAGGTAGTATAGAAATTATTATTCTACCTGGTAGAAATTATTATTATTATTCAGGTAGTATTATTCTCTCCTCTTGAAAATCTCATTCGATTACCGATGTATTCAGGTAGAAATTATTATTCTACCTGGTAGAAATTATTATTATTCAGGTAGTATTATTATTCTCTCCTCTTGCCCTTCCACGTTCTTGAAATGTTTGACTTGCTTTTACAACTTGAACTTATTGTGAAATGTAATGTTAATTCTATTTGTTTTTTCAATAAGATTGATTCGTTAATAATTTAAAATTTCTACAGTTGACATATTCCACAGTCATATTTATGAAACTCTGTACATTGACTATTTTTACAGAAAACTATTTATTTTTTTCGTTTATTCATTGAAGTGAATTCATTAATTCTATGCCTCCACGAAGCGTTTTGAGAATATTCACGAAACATGACAATGTGAAAAATTCTGTCTCTTATTTGAGGCCACTTGAAAAGTAGGATTTAGTTCTACTGCACTAAACCAAGTATTGAGGTCAAGTCTCTACTATTGGACAGAAAACCTAGTATGTAAATAGCGATATAATTCCAGATAATGTCGGTCTGTACCAATGTTTTTGTGGGAAATGAATACAGTAATAACCAGTTATTCGGAATCAAAACACGGATTTGATGGTTATTAAAGTAGAATTGACTGTTGTCTTGATGATAAGCTGGCCTCGAGGCAAGAATGCACGGGAAAGTGGCCCAGCCAACGGTTCATTCCCAGCAACTATCATCTCTGCAAAGAAGTCATGAATATGTAAATAAAGCATTGATGTTTTTCAATCGGCTAGAAAAATAAACAGAAAACCACCAATGACCAGGTGTAGAGCTAATCTGTGTTAAAAATGTGTACTGTCAAATTTCTCGACAATGCCACCTATCATGTTTGATTATTATCATCATTATCATGTTACCAATATGAATATTTTGTTTGGGTCTTGTCTGGAATCTGACCTAAAGGTTAGTGTGGGCGTTCTAAATGTGAGATTTTGTAAGGTTAAGTAGGTGAGAGTAATGAGAAGGTTAGAGGGTTATGGTTGCATTTGGAATAGTGATTTTTAATCAGCATAAAATTTGATTTGGGTTGCGATAATCCTAATGGATAGGTAATTACTGTGCAATCGAGTATATCCTGTGTTACTGCACGTCATTTCCAAGAACGGTGTAATGCCTTAGTAGTTCATGATAATAAATTATTTTTACTCAGTTGAAAAAAACTGTTGTTCGAAAAATCATGAGTTGTGGAGTGGGTTAGACTAGTATTTCATTAATTTGATAAGAGAAAATCTCTTGTCAAGATAGAGAGAGCACTCAATACATTTCATCACTCAATTGTTCTCCACTGGTATAGAATTGGTGTATGTTGGGTTGGGACAATAAAATTTAAGATTAAAAGAGCAACTAATGTGGAGTCTTATGACCCATACATTAATCACTGTCAATATTGAATTTTAATATAATTTTTATTCTCAATAATAATAGGCTATATCTGTATTTTGGAACTGTGGCTAGGGAAAACGTAGTTTTTTTATCATTTCAATACACAAGTTCCATCAATTCGAGTATATAGTGTGGAAACTCTGCACTTTAATTAGTCAGATTGATTTTAAAATTAACATCAAGTCAAAAAAATGCAATTTATTAATACACTGATAGGACTGTATTAATAAATTTGAGCTTCAAAATGAAAACATAGCACTTATAAATCTGCTCTTATTAAATCTGCTCACATTATCAAAATCAGTGTAAAACGTTAGGAAAAATGGAGCAAAACCCCACGAAAAACATCAAAGCACTAAGAAAATTATTAGAAGAATAAAAGCTGAAATAAAAATTAGTGGAAAACATGAGAGATAGGAAGTAGAAACAAATAGCAAACCTGAGGAGCACTGAGAAGAATTGAGAAGAACAAATACTTAAACTTGTGATGCTTGTAGTGAGGGAATATTAAAGAGAGTTACTGAAGATTCTAAAATACTGTTTTCTGATAATATTCAACATAATTCTCTTTACTTTTATCTTTACTAGTAATGTATTACAATCACAAAAGACAATATAAATTCTCATTACAAATAACATAAATCCTGTAACGCCACAGTATTTATCTAAATAGTTTCATTGTAGATTGTAACAATGGGGTTTATTACCTATACAACACTATCATTGTACAACTGAATCACGACTTAGGCTAATGCTCCTACTAATGGGAGTAGGTTTAATGTATAGAAATTTCCATTTAACTGCTGATCGTCCGTCAATGATCGGTTTCAATTGGATTAAGCTTTCTAATAGCTTTAAGGGGTGATGGAGAGGTGAAGGGGTGAAGGGTGCTAAGCACAGTCTCTCTTGAGTCAAACACAGCTTGCTTATGCGATGAGCTTAAGCTTGTTGGTTTACCAGGTCAAAGTCAAGTTGGTCAGTGAGAAACAAGTAGATAACTGAGCTCACTTTGAAGTCAACACAGTATCGGAATATAATAAAGATTGTTTATGATAATAAGAGAGATACTGCATAGAAATATCATTTTCTTTTAGTAAATGCTCCTCCAAAGAAAAAATCTTTAACTATGGAATTAGTTCTGGAAATACATTATTTGCAAGATATAAAAATTACAATAATTAGAAGCTCAATCTTGAATAAATCGGAATGAAAATTTAATAGAATATTGTTTTCAACGGCGTATTTTTTCGCTCAAACACTTCACAAATTAAAATGCATTGATTGGAATTCCATGCAAGATTTGTATGAATACCACACTTACCATCCACAATATTGTAGTAGTAGTTTCACACTGATCGTTGGTTGTCCAGAATTATTGGTTATCGGCAAGCATTATTGATTTCTGACTGAAACTACAGATATATTCATATTTTCCAACTTGAGTGAAATGTTCTGTTTATCAGTTATTCGTGTATTAGAAATTATTCATGTGGCATAGGTTGTGAGAACAACCTATATAGAACAACCTATCTCCTTCATAGATTGTGAGAACATGATTATGCATTTGTAGTATTTTCATGAATTTTTTTAGAAAAAATACGTAAAATAAGAGTTACGTGGATACCCCGGAAGCATCTCTTGGTCGATAAATTTATTTTCTATTCATACATCACATCAATGACCCAAGGTTTCCTGACTCCAATCCGAAATTCTCACCTCTCAATTCCCTTCATCATCTTGTTTTTAGTACTCATAAGGATTTTATAACGAAGATAAAAAGTTTTCGAATGAGTTTATTGCATACAATAAAGTACTTGGTGCGAGTCCATGTAATAGCGTTGTATAACAGCTTCAGAGTTGTCAAATAACTCTGAGATCAGTGTGTCTTTCAACATTTAAGAAATAATTTTCAACTACAGCAAGGTACTCATTTTAAGATGATTGATCATCCGAATATATCATTGTCTTAATTTGTGTTGATCAACAGTGTAGTTGTAAAACTGTACGTTTGACGACTAACAATCATTATAAATTTGGAGTCAACGCTCTAATACAGGTAATAGCCTCCACGCTTCACTCATGGATTGGCCTCAAGGCGAAATAGACGATGATGCAAGCAATCCAAACAGGAAAGTTTCTTTCCGAAAACGATTTGTTGAAAATTATCATTCGACATTGGGCTCCAAGTTTACAACACATAATTATTGGGTGCCCTTATAATCACGCATGATTTCCAGTGATATGCTGTTATTATATTAATGATGATCAGTAAACAATAATTGTTTACTAAATTTTTCGTAATTTCCATTATTATTCTGTTGGGTTAGTTGTTGGTAGATGAATGTGATTATTTCTTATTGTTTCCGGAAGTGTAATAGAGTCATTTGTTTTTCATTCCTCATATCCTAATTTTATGTATGTTTTATTGATTTCGAATTGATATTCAGTTTCAGTCTACGATAATTGGGTTTATAAAGCTATAGTATTCCATGTCTCTGTAAATGCATAACCAATCACGCAATTCATAGTTCAAAAATTCCACTTTCATACTGGGCTATAACTACTCCTTGAATTGCATTTAAGTTTGGTAATCCAAGTCTAACATAATCCAAGTTCCTACACAATTCCACAATTCAAAATATTTCCATTCGATATGAATGGAAATTATATCGATTGAAACTACATCAAGTTCATTTAACTCTATTTTGTTAATTTAAAGGAGTCCGTTCTGTTGTGATTATTGTTATGAGCATTTCATGTATCAAGGACACATAAAAGGTGAAACCTGTAGTCTCCATTTCTGTAAATGAACAAAGTTTATTTATTATTCATTACAGAAGTATAATGAGATCATTCTCATTAGCCATGTTATTATAAACTATAATATTATATAAAGTGACCTTAAAAGTGACCTTTTTCTCAATCGCTTTGTAATTTGAGAAGGCTATTTACATGATCATTCATTGTATTATGTTGTCACTCAATATTGGAGGATAGAAAACAAGATTTGTTGGAAATAGTGGAATGATCAGATAAAAATATTTTTTCAACGGTTGAAAAACATTGAATATTCATCGAATTTCATTCAATTTAAGAAATCCTGGATCGAACCCTCTATAGTAGTTGGGTCTAGGATAATAATTATGTGTTTCCATCTCAGCCTTGAATCCCTTCAACAAGTCAGCTTGAACATGCTGTAGTGTAGAAGTTCTCTGACCCTACTTATTATGTAGAGTTAGTGGCTTAGAAACCACAGATTGACGGTTATTCACTCTAATCCTCATTCCAATTGTGTAATTCCACATTTCTTTCTAATTTTTGGATACCTGTATGATTCCCCGTCATCTTACAACAATTTTCAAGAGAATTTTCCACTCTAATTATTCTGTTCGGTTGCTTATACATATATCAACGAAAGTGTTTCCTTCACTTTTCTCTTTTATCATCTTCTTCTACCTCATTTCCTTCTTCTCTCCTATTCTTCTTGTCCTCCTCCTCGTCTATTTTCCTCTCTATCATTCGTTCCATGAATAGAAGCTTCCTCCTCTCATCTCCTTTATCATCTTCTTCTACCTCCTTTCCTTCTCCTCTCCTATTCTTCTTGTCCTCCTCCTCGTCTATTTTCCTCTCTATCATTCGTTCCATGAATAGAAGCTTCCTCCTCTCTTCTCCTTCATCATCTTCTTCTACCTCCTTTCCTTCTCCTCTCCTATTTTCTTGTCCTCCTCTTCATCTTTTCCCCTTTCCATAATTTGTTCCATGAATAGAAGCTGAAATCAACTCACCAACTTCATTACTTCAACATTAACTCTAGGATTCGGTTTGTTGTTATTATTATGTTTTGTGGTTGGAGGTTAGTAGTTTTGAGCATTTCCCTGAGCATTTCTTTAACGTTGGACATTGAAAGTAGAAATCAAATAATGAAGAAAGTCATTAAAGTCGATGTACGTAAAGCCATGTACGTAGAACACTTAGTAACAGTCTCTGTTGGCTTCTACTTCAAAACATAATAAGGCCACACTAAAAATTGGAACTAGAGGGCAGTAATTAAATAATAATCTCCTGATTCAATTGCCCCTAATGATAGGTAAATAACCAATCTCAAAAAATGTTAGATCAGACTTTTTGTGTATTATTCATGACTCTATGTAATTTTGAGGGTAATTATTCTCTAATTATACGTTGCAATAAACTTGATTGTTGTTTTTATTCTGTCATGATTTCATGTTTTCTACAAATTTATTGAATAGGAAAATATTGTAGAATCTATGATATGATAAAAGTACTGTATTAAGTACAGTAGTTACTGAATTTTCCAATATTGTTTATTACATACTCATCGATATATTTCAAAGTTTTGAGCGTTCTAGTGCTCATTTTAAAAATATATATTCGTGTTGTAAGAAAAATTATTAGAAACCCAATCATGATAAGACTTTTATTGATTTCCCATGCCGCAGATGTATCTTATCAAATATATTGAATTGACAAGCAAGAATATTCCTCTCCTCCATCCTTTTTTCTCAGTTCTCTCCATCTATTTTCTTCTCGAAGTTAATTTTACTTCATCGATTCTGATCAATCCAATCAATCTTGACTGTCGAGAAGGTTTAATTGAAGCTGATAGAAAATGGTGATTGATCGAATTTAGATAGCATAGTCAGCCGTAGGAAGCCAATAGCAGTAGGAAATCCTTCTGAATCACTCGGTCTCAATTATTCTCAGTAACATTGATGTGACCTTGAACAATGATTGTAGTCTATAAATTACATTATTATTTTTGTTCGTTTTTGACATTGATATTCATTGTCTAATTTGCCTTGTGTGCCACTACACAGCATTGCTATGAACTTGAATGAGATAGGCTGATAATAATGATATCGCGTTGTACGAAAAACGAGGAATTATCTGATGTAAAAACGGAAGTGAATATTATTTGTAAAAATCACTTGTTTTCTGGGAGAGTGCCGAATTGTGGTCGGCTCAACAGCAATTACCAGGTCATTTTCATTTGATTAACATCGTGTCGAGTATTTGTAATGTAAATTGGATTCCTGAAAAAATCAGTTATAATCACAGCTTATTGAGCGAGTTACTAATTAGAGTGTGAGAGTGATGCAGATGAGCAACAGAGTATCGCTATGAAAATCTGTTGAAAACTCTGTAATTATATCGATTCGCTCCAACTGGTATGCTAATGCTTCCAAAAATGTGAGATTCAATAATTACTCTATTGTTTATTCTTCATTGAAAAATACATGCCAGCACTGTTCATAACAAAATTTATAGCATTCCATTAAAAAATCGTTCAACATATAGCACACTAGAATAGCACATAACTCAATTCATGAACATAATATTATACTAAAGACTCAAGAGCACATTTTGAATAAAGAACATTCAGCTTATTACATTCATGATCATTTTACATGAACTGGTAGCTCAAAAGATATAACGAAAAGTGTTGGTATTTGTTTGGTTGTTCTTGTTGACCAACCTCTCTCGTTGTTCAATAACTCAATCTCAATCAAGAGTAGAGGAAAACCCTATTGATTATTACAGCTTTTGACTCGATAAACAATATTTCTTCTACATCGATGCAATTTTCACAAGCATAAATTGACACGAGGTCTATAATTCAACTCGTAAAGTTCCCATTATTCCCTGTGTAACTCCCTAGAGTGATGCAATACAGTTTTAATCATTGATTGGTAGACTGATTGATTTACACAAATCAATCATTGTGGACGGATTAAAGAGGGAGGGATGAAAGCGGAGCGGGGGGGGGTCTGCTATTGCTTTCAGCGTGCATCATGCCATGAATGATTGATTAAATAAGTGACTAAAATATTCTACAGCAGCTAATTTCTCTCAACCAACCCCTCGAGTAATTGTGTTTCAACATACTGTAGTTGATGCAGTAGTAGTGGTGTGTCTCCCTGTAAGCCACGTCATAATCCTTCTCGGAAATGAAAAATCGATTTTGTGTTAATAAATTATTTCGCTGTCAAGATGCGAACGATACTATAATTTGAAAACAATGTATAATAACTTTCCAACTTTTCTAGGGAAAAGTTTGTCGATGAAGACTGTTATTGAGTGGGGAAAAGTTGAAATTGAACCCCATGTTTTATTAATTTGATTCAAGCTATTGAGAAGATAATTTCTTCAAGCGTTTTCACTACTCAACTATAAATTATTTTGCTTGATGAATACGTGATGCAGTAGTCAATTTTCAACATTATCTCCCTGTAGAGAATCGAACTGAAGCAGTCAATACGAATCTTAGAATACTATAACTACAACCAGTAGGTAATGACATCATTCTTATAATCTATTATTCTTGATCATGCCCACTAATAATAATATTGAAAGTAAGACGTTGATGTTGTCAATAGCATTATATTGGCAGATATGCTACATGTCAAATATAATTGTATCGACAACATCAACGTCTTATTCTTTCAATTATGGAGAAATACCACATACAATACCTCACCATACAATCAAATTATTATAATAATTGGATTACTATCACTGATTTGAATTCATTACTATCAATGATTTGAATTGAACAAGAGTTATCTTTCTGGGATTGGTTTTGCGGAAATTACCGATTTCTTTGCTAGATTTTCATGTTTGAAGTTTGAAGGCAAGCTCCAACTCTATAGAAGATTGTACAATTTTTATTCCTCAACTTCTTGTTGAGAAACATTATTACTGCTATGAGGATCATAGATCTTGAAGGAAGAATTGACTTTTCATAGAATGGCTCTAAACTATGAACATTTTACTGTTGGTAAATCTTTTCAAAATGAGAAATTTATTGTTTTGTATTCAACTTTTGTATTTAAAACTTTATCTTGAAGTGGGCACAGATAATTGTGCTGTGAATGAAAAGCACTACAGTACAGACTCTTGAAATTGCTAGTGTCTTTGTTTATCATCACCTGTATTTACTAAACATTACCTATTTACTTACTACTTAACCTTTGGTATTGACAAGTAGCACAAATAGAAGTTTTCCTTAATTACTGTAATTTACCACAATCTGTGGTCCAAAACCACAGCCTGTCTGAGACATCTCGTATAAGTTTTGCTTTTAGGCCTTTTTTCATAGCAGCATCCAACTTTCACACAGTGAATAAAATAAATGGAGGGCGGAGCCAACTGACAATCAACTGAGGAATGTAAATTTCATCTTTTATGAACGAAACAGTGATTAATTATGGATTTCTTTTTCGCTTCCAGGTATGTTTGGGTCGCTTTCTCTTCCATCTCTGAAGAAGAATGATCTCCGTTTCCTGTACATCAAAACATTCTGTCAGTATCACTCTTATTATTAACGAATCGATCCAACAGTTTTATAGTTGTTAGTCACGTGATGAATCAGATTTAGATGACGTCACGGATATATCATTATAGTTAATTGTTTCGTGGTAATGTGTGACTAATTGACGTGAAATTATTTTTGTCCCCCGGCGTTCTCATGTTGCGTGGTTTGATCCATTCTCATGATCTCTTTCATGATTTATGTTGAGGCAGAGATTATTTTATTATATGGTTGTGGTAGTCAATGAGGGTGAAATACGTACATGATCTTAAACAATCAATCAACTTTAAAAACAGCCACAAATATACAGATTTACGTTTCATATTGATATTATGGATATCAGGTGGAACATCACTATACTCTAACCACAGATGAATTAATTTCATTGGATACAAAATTAAATTATTACTCACAGGACTATCACCGTCTAGTCGTAGTCCGGTACTAGTCCAGTCTTAGTTCAGTCCTACATGTGTGAATGACATTCGACCGTCTCTGTGTTATTCGAATGAAAAGTCCGTTTGAGAGACTCCATCCAAAACAGTACTGTCGTAGTCCAGTTCATCATATTATGTGAATCGAACGTAAATCATTGTTGCCGATAATGTTAATGGTCAGTAACTAAGTTGATCGAAATTTTTTACATAGTTAAAGGAATAAGTTGTAATGACTCTAACTAATAAGTAATAATGAATAATTAATTATTATAGTGAAAAATTATTGTAGGATTATTGGTTGGAATTTTCTAGTTACTTCATCAGCAATTATTGTGAGCTACGTTAATAATTTATATTTAATACAATAATAATGTATAAATTATTAGGTGATTATTATTAAATCATCAAAGAATTAAGTGTTGCTCATACAAAAAATTCAACGGTAATTCTACTAACAGTATTGGCATTGTAGTGATAAATGTTGAGTAATTAAGAGTAGTAGTAGTTATAAAGGTGATAAATGACAATATATCATGCTTTGAAATTGATCTATTTTCTTATATGAATTACTATTTTGAATGATCAAGCACTTATAATTTATTCAGTAAAAGATACCATTCGTGATGGTCACATTAAGAAGTCAGTTGTTTGCTTCTATATCCAACTAAATCAAATAATGTAAACAAATCTCCACTTTTTTAACTTCCAATTGATGTAAATAGTTATGATGGTAACAGGAAAGCAGTGTTGGATATGATTGTGTGAGTGAGATAAGGGAGTGAAAATATCCTCTTCGAAGAGTGAATTTTCTTTGATCTTCTAAGATTGTATGTGGGTTGGTAGGTGGTTAATTTATAAACAGAAAAAAGTGTTGTAAACAAAACGAAAACGCCCTTCTAATTGGGAGAATAGTTTCTATTATTATCACAGTAGAAAGCGTCCGCCTTTCGATTAGCTGATGCAAAAAGGCTGTCACTGTTTGAGAGAAATGTTTGCAATAAATATAGCATTTCTCGGAAGTGCCAAGAAGATCGATCGGGATACGCTGAGCTTGAATGAACCAAATTCATAAATTATTCGTGGAAGATTGCCCACAATTGTTACCAATCACTAAACCCTATAGTACAGCAACCTAATAGAGTAGATTACGCAATATAGAAGTGATTTAAGTGGACCAGGGTAGCGATTATCTTTTCAGTTTGGTTTTGCTGAGCATGATGGTCTAGAGGTGACGAAAAAAGCGCCATCAAGCCATCATTCAAGGTCAACAGAAGGCGGGAAACGCACCGTGGGATTCGGTTATAAATAAATATGCTATGCCGGTTTCGCGCGCTTTTTCGTATTTACCGCCAAAATCGATTAGAGGTTGGAAAAAGTGGTAGAGTTTGTTGCACCGCGTTTTGACGCAATTCATACAGGAAGTTGATATCGAGTTGTTCTTGTTTATCAATTTAACTTACAAACAAAATACTACAGCTCAACTTGATCAAATAAAAGTGCAATCAAATTAAATTTGTTGTACTCCTTACTCAAATTAATATAATTTTCAAATTTCAGTTTTTCAAACTTGATTAATCATTATTATAATCAACTTAGTCTTCATTTAAAATTGTATTTCCAGTTAGATAACGATTTGGAGCTTGCCGACTCAATTCTCAAATTTGCAATAATATTTTGATAGCTCAAATAAACAAGTACTTGAAGTATATTATAATATGAGAACATCCCTTTAGAGCCTGAGACAGGAAATTGACTGTTCATCATCCACTTTCCATTATCTCCCTGTGAATCTGTAAACATGATTGAGCCCAAACCAATAAGGATCAACAATTTTCTTCAAGTCAAAAAATAGTATAGTCTTCATGGGAAAAATGTCATTAATATCATACAGAACTCCCTTGTATATAAAATAAAATTTCAATTTCATGTTACTTACAAAGAGGAAAATTCCTGATAATCATTTTTTCCCAGGTGAATTCGCTGGAGCAGGGCACTGGCCTCTTGATGAACTAGACAGGAATACCTGCATTCAGTTGAAATGCATCAACAAATCTATAAGTAGACAATAGAAGAATAACCGGTCTTCAGAAGCGGTTGTCAATCAGTGCTCATCATCTGGGATGAAGTACTCAGTTTCATAAAATATTGCACAACAGAAGCTCACCGTGGGAATACGTCAGATTCATCAATCCCAACTATTTTATCAATCGGCTCTAAAATTATTGACTAATTAAGCAGTGATGTACCCTTCTAATCACTTCAGAAGGCAGTCTTGGTTGTCTTTATGGAAAAATCGTAACTAATAAATAGTGCTTTCCAATATAATCAAAACAAAATGAATCCACTTCAACTTATATCCTACCGGTTTTTTAACATCTACTTTCAGACAACCTCTCAATTAAGTTAATTAATTTCAACGTTTTTCCGTGTATGTTGGCTGTGGCTATAATAATAATCATTTTAGTTAGTCAGGAACTTGTGATTGATGTAACTTATTATTTGTTAAGTCACTGTAACGGTGCATCCTTTTAAATATCACCCTCAGTTACCTCTAATTTGCAACTGCTAATTAATTTATCTATAACATCTCATAAATCCATCTTTTTAATCCTTAACCAGCTAGTTCATAATTCGTATGGATGCAAGAATTAAATATAGGTTGGAATCCCCTTTACGGTTCATGTCCCCCGAAAGGATGTGAGTAGTTTTCAAGTGGTGATAAGTTGGTTTTTCATATTATTAATGCCTCATAAATTTATAAAATCATATTACAATCTTTTCCTTTCATCTTCAAATTCATTTGCAATGCTTAAATATGATCGGCGATTGTTTTGAAGGGTTAAAACTAAATAATAAAATCGACGATTGTTTTGAAGGGTTATTTTATCTCATTGTCTTCATTTAATTGGCTGACTATATCCTGTTTTGTTGACCTTCTGGATAGGAGACGTTATTCTTGAATGTGCAAATTCTTTATTCTATCAATATCTTACTAGTAAGCCTGTAACAATTACAGATATTCCTTAAATGTATGCTTATTGATTCAGTTTTCTTCATCATGTTCATACATTTGAATACTATCAACTTACTTGGAGAGATGAGATCTTCATGAATTCTAATTCCGATCACATTTTTTCATAGCTATCCATAATATTCATAATTTTGTAAAATTAGCGTTCCCAGTTTAAAATTAGTTTCTCTATTCTGTTGTTCAACTCTCTCACAAGACCTGACAATTTAGGAAGATTTATCAAGAGATCAATATCAGTATAATTCTATCTACATCCTAACAAAAGTGATAAGTTGGTTATTGAGACACCTTTCCTTGAAATCCCGTATTCATTTCCATATTTATTCCATCCATATCCATCGATTCTAATAATTCATTGTAGTCGATCTACAAAATATTACGAAGAATATCATGTTATCATGAATGTATAATCTTGATAGATAATAATGATTCATTGACAATGATAGGAAGATAATAGAATATAATGTTTTATTGGGATATTGCAAGTTCTCAATAATAATTCAGGGCTCGAACTTGATTACATCTGAAACGACCATACACCATTATTGTTATATGTGTGTTGTTGGACTAAACCACTGATAGAGTCTAGACTTCTATAGTCTAGCAAACGGACGTTGAGAATAATGGGCCTTAGTTATTGGATAAGATGGTTGTTAAGAGATGTTTCAAACAGACAAAGGGGGATCTCTGGAAGGCTGGGGGGATATTTGGAATGGAGGAGAGGGAGGGGGATTGTAATGGCTTTGTTGGTAAAATAGGAGTTGCATAGAGGAGGGAGGGGTGGTTATAAGTGAGGTGATTGAAGGAATTACAAGTAGAAGAGAGCCTATTATTTGTTTGAGGAGCAAGAGAGATGGAGAGTGAGTGAGTGAATGTAAGAGCCCGGGATGATTGAAGAGTATTGTTGAGGCAGTACCATTAATATTGACAGTAATTTATAATCTAGTCCAATAATAATGGAATTGATAAATGAACTGGTTATAATTGAATGACTTGGCTCAGAGTGACACCTGAGATTGCTATGTAGTTTGTGGTCTAAAGGTAGACTATTTTATGGTTATAATTCTGAACAGATGAAGATTGTGGATGGAAGATATAGGAATGAATATAACCAGTAAAAAACAAAAAAATATTATTGGAACAAAACTAAAAACATATAATCTGATGATGAATTTCTAAAAATTATGTACATACAAGAAATAAAGATAAAATAATTTTATTTCTTGGCAATTATTAAGAGTAGCCCTAATCAAAAAGTTAATACAAGTTCATTTAAAAAATTTGAGAGAATCTATCAATAAACAGGCTCAGTTCTAATACATTTTCGAATGCTTATGGGCTACCTTTTTCCTAATAATTGTCCTAATTATTTTTCCTAATTTTTAGAGTATCTTCAAATAGCCTAAATGCAAATAATATCATGATTGCTGTTTCCACTGCATAAAAAAGTAAATTCGTATGGCTTTTGTTGGTGGGGAGTCCCTTGTGGGAAGGTCCCACCGCCTGAATATATATAATTTAAGCCGTCAATGGGTCTTACGACTGTCGTACTTCAGCCGGGACCGACAATTTAACGTGCCCATCCGATAACACGGGAGTGATCTGGTTAGAAAACGTTTGGTATTGAGAGGGTTTGAACCCGGGATCTCTATGCTGCTACGCTATCCACTAGACCACGGATCACTGCATAGTAATGAATACATTCAAGATATTGGAATCTAGGAAATTGTACATTCAAATGTACAAATGTACAAAATTTTGCAAATTTTTACATGATGAATGAAATTGTTAAATTACTAAACACAATACTTTCATTGTTAAAACTTGCATGGAAGTTTTCACTTAAAACCTGTATAATATTTTCAAACGTATCGATAGACTACTGTCATGTTATAATATACTTCCAATATCAACGGTACAGCTGCAAAAATAAAACAAGTGGATGATGAACATTGAAATCAGATTCTAGAACATGAAACCTTGAAATAAATCACCCCATAGTATACAATATACCTTATGCCACTGTCATGTCCCCTTCCACGATTTGCAATCATAACAATTGTACAGATCGATGTTTATTATTACAAATAGAAATTGGCTCCACTTTGTAATGCGATAGAAAAAATGAGTTCACTTGTATCAGCAAACATCTGTAGAGGTCTCATTACATAATGATTATGAGGTTGATTGTGACAGGCCCCCTCGCCATTGTTGTCCATTTGCCGTTGTTGTTGATGTCTTTGTTCGCGACCCCCGTTCAACGGTGACTGAGATTTTTCGGAACAGATGGCCCACATGGTTCACTATCAAAACCTGCTCCAATTCTTTTATCAGACATCAATCTTCTGCTTCGAAAAGTTCATTGATCGTGATGGGGTGCATGCATCGATGCTGATTGCAATCTTGGCATTGATGTTCCCTTGAAATGATTGGGAGGATTGATGTTGACAATTGTCTCTAATGCTACAGAGGATATTCAAAATTTCCAACAATACAGTTCGTTATTTATTTGACTGTTGGTTTTAAAGAGTTGTAGTTTGAATATTGTCTCCAGAGTTACGAAGGATAATTGCTGTTAATCAGAAATTCCAGTAATACAATAAGTTGAATAGTTCCTGTTCAACAAACCAAAAATCTCCTGCGATTCCTCATTTCAATGTAAATTAACTCTAATAGTATACTCACCAGTATTGTGTAAATCTCTAGTGTGTCTAATTTTGATAGTATGTGTGAGTTTCAATAGTATACTGATGGATTCTTTTGTTACATTACATTCTTTTGTTGATACATTAATACTTGATAGTACAAGTATATCTTGAAATAAATCAAACACGATCACTTGATTTTTTATTCACAAGAATCGTATTTTTATGATATTGTTCCACAATTTTAGATGAGGAGACGATGAACAATGACTGACTGTCAATCATTATTCACATCCTATTGAAGTACGAAATGCATGTGCATGGGAAATATTCAAAAAGCATCTTATTCAAGATTCTCAACAGTCTACATTTTTCACAGAGAAAATGGTTGCTGAAAGCGATAGCCATTGCTTTAAACATGAATGTTTGAAAATAGCATCACATCAGCATCAAGAGATTGATTTTAACATTCGATTACCATTAATTTCGTTGAATATGTACATTGTAAATATTCTATTGCTCTATTTCCTACATATTAAAATATACTGATTCTCTATTAAAATTCTAATACTTGATATGATTAAGTTCTGTGAGCAGCTAGATACTGTAGTCGGTTAAAAACATGGAAATTCCACTTTCCACAAACAAACTTAAATATAAACTAATATTTTTAATTAATAAAGATTGAAACCATACTGAATAAATTTAAATATTATCATATGAGATAATATTTATGTATTTGATCTCAATAGATACGACTAGCAACGTGTCAGATTCTATATAATTTTCTATTATTTTATCAATCAATCGATGTTGCAAAAAATATAAGTAACGTTGCTCTTTCAAGGACGAAATAATCGCCTCCGATATCTTGCAATAGATAACAATTATTTTCTGCTCTTTCCCTCGCCTTCCTTTCCAATAAATGCGGCTGAAAACGATCTGATAGAACGTGAGAAGGAATTATAATGGACTCAAAATGCATGCATTTATCGGCCATCTTTCTTCTCGCTGTGCCCAGACTATTTATTGTAAAATGAGCAAACCTCACACCCTGCAGCCAGAGCAGAGGCGCGAGTTGTATGGTGTTGCTGGTAATAGCCCTGCTGATAAGAGTATTCACGAGAATTCGTCGGATTTACTGGCTGTAAACGTCTCTCATATTGACGGCTGCAGCACGATCCTCTTAAATATGATATTATTTGTTGGGAAAACAAAGAGTTAAGACCTCCAGCGTTTGTGGTTTAATAGCTTTTGTCCAGGATATTTCGAGGAAAATATCCATTCAAGAGCTTATAATGGTTTACAAAACACAATTGGTCAGCTGTTTAAGGAATATCGCATTTACTTTGAGAATTCAAAAGTTATGTGGACGTTTACAGGAGTCTTTTGTACTAAATTGATGTTTTCTTGTGCTGAACTTTATTTCTATGAGATACTTACACATCCAGTCCCATGTTTCATACCTACATAGATAAACTGTAGAGGACCTTGAATGTCTGTACAGAATTTGAATGAAATCAAAACGAAGAGCAATTTTGCAAAAAAAGCATAATGATAATATTTATCATTTATCTCCATCAACATGAAAATGAATGTTCTTTGATCTATCATCAAAATATTAAGACTAAACTAACTCCTGAAGTGAGTTGTGGAACAGGGGGGCTCTTATTGCTTCAACGTTACCCACGACATTCATAATTTTTTTAAAGTGTTAAAACGAAGACATATTTTATCCACAGATGTATCAATCTGATTGTATTTCTAATCCAATTTAAATCACGCACCTGAAGAAACCATATTCAATTTATGTGAATCAACCTCTCACTTGATGCAATTTCAAATACAATGTATTCTAGTTACATTGGGTTTCAGTACTACATTTCAAGCTGTATTGACATGGATGAACTGGAAAAATTGTATTTATTAGCTTAGTCATTTCGGTTCCATTTACACCAATTTCATAACACTAGAATAATGTATTTTTGAACTCCTCTCGTTTATTATTTTCTCATTTCTCTCTTCTGCATCATTAATGGAACACAATTTGTTCCCGTGAACTTCTACCACTGAACATTAATACTGACATACACTTTGCATTTATTGGTATAAGAGAAGAAAAGATGATGACTGGACATTTTTCATGATGGGGTCCACATATCGGTGGGAAAACGGTCGTATGTTTCCTGTGGTTTTCACGCTCATAACAATGAGAGAGAAGGAGTGGAAAATGGGATATAGTGGAGTGAGAGAGAAGAGGAAGAGAAAGAGAGAGTGGTAAGGGGTATTGAGAGGGTGAGTAGGAGAGAGTCCACGTGTCGCTAAGTTGGAGTCAAAAATCGCAACCATGTAAAAACCTTCCCCCATTTTAATCAACTCTCCCCAAATCTGATTAGGTTTCGGTCTAAAAAACATTTTTACCAGTTAATTTATTTTTTGCATTCATTTTTGCTTTTTTACCGAATCACCTCACATTGATCATCATTATTCTTCGTGCTTCAATACGCATCACTGGGAAATGTATATCAATTAAAATTTTAAGCCATCAATTATGAGATGATCTGTGTCCGCTTTTTTCAGGTGTCACTTGATAAGTGGGGTTCAGTCTCAATTTAATTTTTGCCTCCCTGCTAGAGTCTACCAAGATAATTCTCTGGATAATCCAGAATATTGTACACAATTGAGTTGCCTAGTTTACTTCTAGCATAATAGAGAGTTCAGTTTTTTTTCAATTCTGTACTCATTTGAAATTATTTGATAAATTTTCACCATCCAAATAAACGCTCAATATTATTGTATGATAAGTTCCTACTTATAACATGAGGCCACAAAACTGTTATAAACTTGTCATGGACACTGCGGTGCGGCCTGATGTTATAAGTAGGTACTATATTGTTCCATAATATTGAGCATCTATTTGGGCCTTCAGTATCCTTATACAATCAAATTAAATGTTGGTAGGCTATCGCATTGTTGAACATGACATTGTTTGTCAATTTTGTTTCTTAATTAGAAACAGAAACTATTTCAGTTTATGTCATCAAACTTGATGTGAACTTTCAATTTTCAAATGAAAATTTTTTACAGTAATTAATTATCTTTAAAAGAGTTTCATTACAAATTCAAGTTTTAATTCATGATTTTCCACTTCTAGTTGAAAACTTATTGCATTTCATAACCACTATTCAGATGTGGTTTTATTATTCATCTTCCAAAAACCACTTTGTTGGATTCTTTCTCACGAGAAGATAGAAATGAAAAACGGTCCAGTTTCAATTTAAAAACTAGCGTCCGCTGCTAGTAGCACTAGAACTGCTGCTATCTTTCAATTAAAAAGTTAATTAAATATTTACCACTTGATAGAGTGTTCCCAGAATACATGAGCTACTTCTCAGCAGCTCAAGTATTCTTGTATGCATACGTTGTTGTATGCATGTGATGTATATATTTGTACATACACTATATAGTATAGCCTATTTGTTGGTGAGGAAATATCTTTGGAGTAACGCGAAACGAGGTTAATGTATGCAACGGCGGAACGGGTTTCCATTTATTATCTATCCTTGATATTTGCTCTACGAAATGGGCTGAATATCTATGTAGATGAGAAACGTTGACTATATTTAATATTAAGGTACTTTCATAAATTACTGTTGAGATGAACAGATGCTTTCATATCGTATATTAAATTGATATACAGTAGTTTTCAATTTACTTGGTAGGAAACAGAGATTGATCAATCATATATGTATGGTAGAAAGGATGCATAAGTAAAAAAATGTTTAATGTAAGAGTATGTTTGTATTTTGAGTGCAGTAAGTATGAGAGAACTGAAATAATAACTCTATCATTCAATAAGAAGGAGGAAAGTTCTATCAATATACCGCAGGACTTGTACAGTCACGTACATTTCATAAACACTGTTTAATCGTTCATATATTTCTATTGTTTCATCATGACAATTTTATGTGTTCTAGGGTAAAGCATTGCATGAATCAAATGAAGAGAACTATATTTTCGATAAACAGCTTCAACGATCAAGCTTTATAAACTTTAGAACAAGTTTGAAAAGTAGTTATTAACTATTATCTTGAATCAATATTTCTCAAATTGCTATATTCTATCCAGCAAAATTAAATCTCAATATGATCGTATTATAAATTTACACATGCTATTTTTATTTTAGAACTCAAAAGCTATAAAATTCTTGTTTTCGAACTAGTTTTTAACCGAAATCCAGAGATAAAGTCTGATTTTATGAACATCTATCATTCAAAATAATCAATTAACTCGCCTGATCAGTCATTCTATAATCTCGCTCTAGAGTTCCATAATTGATTTCTTATCTGATTGAATTAGATTTCGTTGGAAAGTTTCCAGCAGTGGAAACAGGTATTTCTAATATATCGGACAACAAAACAAGTAAAGTATCATAAAAACCAAATATATGTGCGCTTAGCTTCTAATCGAACACCTGGCAAGAATTTGAACAAGAACAAACAAACTATTCAGACACAAATTCCAAATCAAATTTATTGTGGACATCAATAGGAGAAAACGTTCTTTATTTGATCAGTTTCAGATTGGTATTTAACTTTTTATAAAAAGAAGATAATGATAGCTTTGCTGTATAATTGTATGACCAGTTTCCTTGACATTTCTAGACATTTCTAAAGTAAATGTCATGCATAATAATTAAATAGATTGTCTAACTTGATTACTCCGACGAAAGGTTAGATTAGACGGCTAATATAAAACTTATTTATGAATAGATAGGGGATTATAGTAATTATTGTCTTTTCAACTACTTGGGGCAGTTGGTTCTCCAGTATTTCAGTTTCAACCAGCTATTAAGTGAGTTACTTAATACTAGGCAACTCAATATTTACACGTCCATGTAGTTTAAGCTGATTGAAAGCACTATTTTATCACAACGTTATCAAGCAATATCATCAATAAATTTTGATAGAAGTAGCAGCTCAGTTCAGTACCTGTTCTATGAACCAACACGTACTTGAATGAGTGTTAAGATATTTTAATTCGTCTCGAGAGATCAAGATACTAATTTTGAAAGGAATGCCAAGTTGTTATTTGCATTCGAGAGATTGAGTTGGAACCCAATCATCAGGTTCAAGGTCCAATACTGGTTTTGTGATGAACTTTATTACTCCAATTTGTAGTTTAGTTGATGATGCAAGTTGGAAATTGAGTTAGTCAGTTCAAATTAGTTGCTGGTTCACAAAACTAACTTGTAACTTCTTTGAAGTAAATAACCATCAAAGGTTTTTAAGATTGAAGAAATACTGTAATTCAAGAGCAATATGCTTCTGGCTCTCTTGAATTTTGATGCAATTACAGAAATCTATGCGTGCTAGGTACAAACTACAACCCTTTTCGATTTTAAGTTGATTTTTACAATCAGGCTTGAAATATATTTGAATGCCTCTTTCTCAACCATCAATTATTTCATCTCATAACGGAGCTACTAATCACTGTGAATAATCCATGATTTGTATACAAATAGATTCTGCATGAAATGTCCACGTAAATAATGTATCATCCTCCATATTCGCCTCCTTCTAGGACTTATTAACTTATAGTACTTATCTCATTTTTCAGGTTTTCTTTAAATTTTGTTTCATTTCTAGAGAGTTTGTTGACTTACCTATTATGGACATTTGCTATCTCTGATATTCTAATTCTACAAATTGCCTATCAATTTCAGCCTTTTTTGTCCTGTTCCTTCTTTTGGTGTCCTTCTCTGAAGTTTCCTTCCATGGTTGATCAAAAACCTTCCTGACATTTCCTTCATAAGTATTTCCTCTACCTTGTCTATAAATTTTCTTATTGGACTGTACTACTCCTCTACAGTTCCCTCCTCCTCTCTCCTACCCTTTATAAGTGTATAAGCCAGTATATATTGTAATCTACATAAATAAAGTACTCAATCAATCAATCAACTCTTTCTTATCTTATTTTTACCTGGGTTTTACAATAGAACTGAATTTTCATCTTCTTATCAACCTATTTTTTGTTAGCTCCTTTTTTCTTGTTACTTACTCCAACCTAATAGGAAATCCCTATACAGAATGCACCAGCAAAAACATTCTCATTATTATACAGTTCACCTGTAATACGTGCATGCCTTCACTGTAGCATACAGAACACGTTTTTTCTCCAAGCCTAAAAAATAAACCAGATTGAAACTTCTTAATTCAATCTCGACCTTTTTTGGAGATTGAATCGCTTTTAATTTTCAACGGAAGTGAGACTAAATCACCCATAACGCTTCATTTATATGACTGGCCTCAATTTTTTTCTACCTCTTCTCCTTCGGATTCTGTCCCAAGCTGTGTTCTTCTTCCTTCTCTTTCTAACTTATCTTCAGATTTTAAGCTACTCACAAATTCAAACGGAAATGTTGTTAGATGATAAATCTCATATCTTTTGTCGATACATTCACTATTTCTCATGAAAATGAGTTTTTACGACTGATTATGTATTCTGA
This sequence comes from Nilaparvata lugens, assembly GCF_014356525.2. NCBI lineage: Eukaryota > Metazoa > Arthropoda > Insecta > Hemiptera > Delphacidae > Nilaparvata > Nilaparvata lugens. The sequence continues at coordinate 8,900,697 of NC_052513.1, read as the reverse complement.
CTTTAAAAATATCTTTGGTTTTCCATAAAAGTTTTTATTATTTTAGGTTTACGCTCCTTGGTACACATTCACCTTTTAGTTCTTCATATTTTTATACAACATTCTCAGCCTTTATTGGTTAACAACTAATGGCCAACCCACGTTATATGATATATTCTGCTGCTCAATGTTTGAGCTTTAAGTTTAGGCCTACTAGTGATTGATGATGGTATAACAACCGAAACTAGTATCTCAATGAACTAGATGCTTGAATAATATCAGGTCGTTTCCATTTGTAATATCATCTCATTCACAGTCAATTACAACTTTAAATACGTCTGAGACTTGCAAGTATCATCCTTCGAAAGAAGAAATTATATTTATTATGGAACAAATGGAATGTGAACTCATTTCAACTGTAATATTTGAAAACACTCATTACTTCTGATTGGTCTTTTTCGAAAAAAGGCTTTAGGTCTCGTTTTAGAGTAATTTAAGGTAGTGATAAGTTGAAATTTCTTTGAAAAATATCTGCGAACTTTCCAGTCACGATAAGAATTGAAGCAATAACAATATTATTGCCAAACTGTCTCTGCATGAACAGAAGCAATAGGCCCGGTAGTCGGCTTGCTTCAAGTGTATCGAATCAATGTTGAATCGATTATTATTGAAATTGCTTGCATCCTACCAATGTCCAATTGGCATGTCTCTTTTCGGCTGATTTTAATTGGCAACATAAATTGAATTGCTCAATTGCTGCGTGTAATGATACCGCCCAAATTGCCACTGCGCACATGTAGGTCGCTTGCAAACCTGAAGGTTCACCAATTCGGGAAGCTTAGCATGTTTGGGGACCTTAATAGGTTTATTTCGGTTCATGTGCGAATAGCCCACCCACCCATATTTAGGGATGCTCTGCACGTTTCAATATTTCTTCTCTTGTTCTACGTTCAATATCTCTAATGTTAGTCAACTTTCTCGAAATGGGAGAAGATTATAGAAAAAAAAATTAAAAATACAAACTTTTTTACGTGGAAATATTACCCACGGATACTCTTGTTTTTGGAACTTCTTTGAATTAAGTAAAGGTCCAGACTCTAGAGTCTAGAATCTAGAGAGAGGGAGTAAGATTTCCAACAAAGCCCTATTACAAAGAGTACGCCCTATCACAAAGAGTACGCCCTATTACAAAGAGTAAGCCCTATTACAAAGAGTACGCCCTATTACAAAAGAGTCGGTGATATTCGTTATTTTACATTACAGGGAGAAGAAGGTCAATTACTGTATTAAAGTAAACTACTTTACTTTCCAAATAGTCAAATGAGATTTGATTTGGGAGTACTGATCCCATGTATGAATTGTCTTTAATATACTCGTGAAGAACAAAATTTGAATTACTTTAGAAACTGTTGTCATAAAAATAAGACACACCATATTCTGTCGCACGATATTAATTTTTGCTAATTTTCTTTTCCTTTTGTTTCAGCGGAGTGAAAATTTAGATCTCTCCTTATCCGTACCTCATGGCCTGCATAATGGCTACACCATGACTGACCAGGTAAATATATCACAAATTTTACATCTTTTTGACTCACTTTATTGATTATCTAAAAGCATAAAAAAGCTTATGGATCATTTGAAGTTGTGTAATTTCATAGGTTAAACCATCATTGGCTGACTAAAGATGTTCAAAATTCAAACAAACAACACCAATAAAAATTAAAAATCCAACTAAAAATTACTGTTTTTTTGACAATTATTACGTATTCATAACATATTCACCTTTCAATTCATAAAAAGTTTATAGATCATTTGAAGTTGTGTAATTTGATAGGTGAAACCATCGTTGGCTGACTACACATATTCAAAATTCAAACAAACAACACCAATAAAAATTAAAAATCCAACTAAAAATTACTGTTTTTTTGACAATTATTACGTATTCATAACATATTCATCTTTAAATACGGATTGCATATAATATGTTATTAGTTTTTTATCACATACGTAATGTACTCAGCAATGGTGTGTGCACCTATGCTCAACTCTATTTTCTCATTCACTGTAAGTTTTTTGAAATAAAGTAATAATGAAGACAAAATATTACAACTAGACAAGAGTGTACAAGTAAATGTGAATCGAAAAAAAATGTTCAATCAGTGTTAATAATTGAGAATCACCAAATCTTAAATTCTTGTTGTGAATCAAATTTGACACTCCACTGAACGAGAATTCTTCAAACCCTAAGCCAGAATGAACTGACATGATACATTTATGAGACAATTTTCAGGATGTTGAATAATGAATCAAACTCAGTTTCCGGTTATCTGTATTATATATTGCCTTTATATGCAGCGTAACTTCGGAGGGTATAATGTTATATCACATTTCGAAAATATGCAATTCATCTCTGTCTCTCACAGATACCATCCCCATTTATTAGATATTCACTGTAAGGCACAATAGTACTCCTCACAAATCTTTCAGTAGATATTTCTCTGTCATAAATGACAGTGGGAATATATGTACAGTATTTATATATTTGGAGGTTTATGTATATATTTAGTAGATGTTTCCCCAATCCCACCGGAACTCTTTTGGATAGAGTTTGATTGATAGTCTGGAAGTATCTGTCATGATATGCGATGCATGAAATATTCAATTTCACTTCAACTTCGTAGAATAATTACCCCCATGTTGAAGTAAATCAACTCATTACAGTATGAACCTATTTCCACAACTTTTCTCTTCATTAATTCTGGGTTAATAAATACATAAGGAGTCTGTGGAGACTTTATTAATCTCAGTTTAGTTTTAGTTTAGTTTAGTTTAGTTACTGTCCCATTATTTGGTATCTCCTTTCATGATATGTATTTATGAAACTCCAGTAGATTCATGTGTGATTATCAATATTTTCATTTGTAATATGTCTTGGAGAAAAAAAATATGATTCTATGAGCAATTATTGATCAACTCCATTGATAAAATCAATATCAATCCAATTCTCTTTAACATTGAATTATTCTTAACCCGATTTATCCTCGTAATTGAAAATTTCCTTCAATTTATTAATAACAAATTGTCCTAATCTTACATAACCTCATGTAATGGATGAATAAAAATTTCTACTCTCAATTATGATTTGTAAAATTTGAAGTAAGTATTGATTAGTAATTTGAGAAATAAAACTGAGAATTTATTTATTCCATTTGCAATACATGCACAAATCATATAAATTATACTAACTAGAGTATTGAGCTTATTCAACAATATGTTGATTATTATGGGCTAGAGTTATAACTATTATGACTAGACTACAGGCTAAGTCTACAAGTGGTCTACTTATATGATATTGAGAATACATAGTAGACTTTCCTTCCAGAAGGATATCCTTAATAATTCGATAATTATAATTCGATATCGGTACCAATCAGAAAAAACCAGATTCATAATCCATTTAAATATTATTTATATTATTCCTGATAGAATTGATAAATCAATGTTATTCTGTTTCCGGAAAATTTTCCTTCAATCTCAGTGATAACACAAAATGCTCACTAGATTATCATAACATGTCATGTTAATTTAATTCAACGATGAAATGTTGATGAAAACATTTGACATTTTCCGCGTTCTTCTGAATTTTAAATTGAATTTCTGTTATTTTGAAGAGTGAATGGATGTCACAGAAGTTCTACTTTCACCTGATGGACAGTAATGAATAGAGTGCTCACAAATGTTGGTAGCCCACTTCCATCTCAGCTTCTCTCTTTCATTTCATTTCATTATGTTTTTCTCACTCTTTCTCATTCATTCTACCCGTCTTTTTATCATTATCTCTTTGTTGCCCAATATACGTAACGCTTTTGCGTGAATAGTCAGCCTCATATTACTTTAAACATCCGGAACTTGCAGAATAAACTGAATTACCATATAATGGTTAACCAATCCATTAATGTTTGTCGGAAAATAACAAAAAATATATGACTCACAATACTCTACTGCTAGATAAATTTGTGATTTCAATGAATCGGGATAGGCCTACTCTTGCTTTTATTCAAACAACCAGTTGTTGATTAATTAATACCATTCAATCACTCGTCATTCCCATTTCACATACGTCATAGTTGTTTGTTTGAAGTTATTCTGTTAAATTCATTCAAATCATGAATTCTTCTATGAATTCTTCATGAATTCTTCGAACAACTGAAATTGTTCGAACTTTCATAAAATGATGTGGATTTTAGATTTGTTAGCCCTGATTTCAAAACTGTTTGATATTTTACCATAATGACGCTGAATGTACCTCTACTTCCGATAGTTTTCTTTCATTATCAATTAATCAAGATTATTTATTTCCACCAAATTATTTTATTGACGAGGTAGTCTAAAACACAATTTTCTTGGATAAGCCTTTATAAGTTATTGAACTATTCTAAAGAAAATTCAATTTTCTTTAAAAATTATCAAGACTACATTGTTGAAGGGTGAATTATTATAAAGATTGTATACAATTTTTAGAAAAAGGACATTATCCGCCGGAATATATTTTTCATCTTTGTAGGTCCATTGTATTTTTAAACACGCAGTATTTTTATTGTAAATTTGATAGTAGTCATCATTATTTCGCTTTGTAACTGTAATCAACAATTGGCTATGCTCGGTTGATTCTTCAGTCATCTCCCACACTTTCCCAGTCTTTTTTTCATTTCTTATTATTCTCCATTTCTGGAATTTTCCCTCACAAATACTAGCATTTATTCACGGATCTTCGATATGCTTCTCACGACTACAATAGTGAGCCTGTCAATAGCAATGAATTGGTTTTATTATTTGTTCCGTGCTTAAAAAAGAGAAAAAAGGAGAAAAATATTCCCCGAGTTTCCACTTGAAAATGGGGTTTTCAGTGTGAGGACAATCTCTGCATAGAAATTAACTTCGACAGGGGGAAGAATGAGGCCAGCATTCGAATTAGCTTCCCTGTTCAAAGAAAAACTGCTATCTCGATTGTAGGTAGGCTAGTCCTATTAATACTGAAAGTAATTGAAAAATATAGAGATTGAAAAAATTGTACCACCGTCATCATGCGAATTTTGTGATTTAAAAATAGAATCATATCATTTAAGGCCTTCAATGATTTTATGCATAATCCTAGTTTAAACGGAGACAGATCTGCTGTTAGATTAAACCCAAAATCCAAAACATTTTAATAAAAATGCGACCATAGCTACATGTAAATCTACTCGTAGTTTAGCGTTGAACATAGATGCGGTGTTTGATATAGGTAGACCTTAGAGCAGTTACTGTAGCCTAATTATTCAAGTTTTTATTCATTTATTTATTTATTCTTTATTGCTATCTTATATTCAAGTTGATTTGATGTTTGAACTTTCTCCTAAAATCTCTATCATATTATACTTTTCAGCAGTTGGTACATTGCTACAAAATTCAATGATAATTATAATTGACTGTACCCATTGAATTATTTTTAAGTTATCAACTGCGACATAAGGGACATCACCCTTTGCCAAACCAACAAAATAAGAATGAATAAAAATATCTTATTCATTAGACTAGTTTGAACTCTGTTGAGTTCCTCTCCCGGAGACCTCTATTGCTTTTCAATAGTTTCAATTCTGATCAATAAAATACAGTAACCAAAGTACTGGCAATAACTAGCCTAGTAGTATACTGGTAATATATTGCTTTCAAACTGCCATGCTTTTTTGATCTTATAACCTTGTTTCATTTCTTTTTTCCTCGCTCACCCCCTTTTTTAATCCCTCTCTCCTTACTCTCACTCGTCCTTTCTCTTTCTTCCTCTCCACCACATCCTTTTGTCTTTCTCTTATCTCTCTCTCATCTGATTTTCTCTCCCTTCATCTTCTTTTATTTCATTTCTTTTTTAGTACGCCATCTTGATTCCTCTAACTTATCGATCAGTTGTCGATGAATTATTTTATCATGAGGAGTGGAATTTTGATCGGTTTTATTGATCTCGATCCAATCGAGTGGAGCTGTAGTCGACTTATGGAGCTTGTTAACCAGTTAATGGTTGTATTATGACCTTTTGCTTGTATGTCTGTTCAATGTGATGTGAAGGGGTGGAGCGGAAGAAAAAGTGTAATAAAAAATACTTCAGTTTGAAAGTGAAAAAAGAGAACAAGAATAAGAGTAAAAATAGCAATTTATAAAGAGAGATTATAGGATTTCTGTCTTGGTAGAGAGGAATTTCAAATTCAAATTTTGTATCACTTGCATTTTTGAATGTACATTTCAGTTTATTAAATACAAATTTCAAGAAATATTTACTATAAAATGATCACAGGGCTAAACTACTTGAGCTAAGAATTTATTTGTAGCTCGTTCAGTAAATTAATACAAAAACGATGAGAGGAAATGTCTAGAACATTCTTGATTTATGTCTGTAAAGCATGAAGGATTTGAAATAGATTTGAGAAAGAATTAGAAAAAGCAAGTTTTTTGCCTTCTCTTAAACGCAATGTCGATTATAATCATTTTACAAAAAATCTTATTCCAATTTACAAAGATTTCAGTTAATTTAATAATAGTATCATTTAAAATATGATGTCGTATGTCATTCCTCTCTGGTTAGATTAGTTAATATTTTGGAGTTTTTTAGACATTTGCTATTTCCATGAGTTATGAATTCAATTTACATTAGTTGAGTTCCAAGTTTTTCATGAATTTAATATGTTGTTGTATAACGGGCAATTTGATATATAGGTACTCGTAAATTCAATACTGAATATCTATTCAGTTATATTATAGCTAGTAATAATTATTGCTAACTCTGATGGGGACAAGAAGCAGGCTACTAAAGGTTCTTTTCATTTGATTCAAGCTAGAAGTAGTATCCAATATAATACCAAGTTTTCCATCTGAAGAATATGATTAGATAACATTATCCAGACCAACAAATCAACTGAAACTAAAAACTTGAGCAACTGAAATTGAGAAAACCATTATGGTTGCTTCCATTAGATTTTCCATCTCAATTATCAGCTGGGTAATTTCCCACAATACATCATTTACCTCATGGACGTCCGAAGGAACATTATTTACGATAGGATGTAATGCAAGGAGGACGTATACTCTATCCTGTCCGGTGTGTCTTCAGTTGATTGAAAATGTTCGAGACAATTCCTCGTTCTTCGTAACAGAGTTGATTAGTCTTGTAGTTTGTTGTGCAGCCATTTTTGTTCGGTGTCATTTTTCTCTCGATCCGAGCCTTCTTTTTCCTTCATCTGGGTAATTTATTTTCTCTTTCATTCTTTCTCCATCATCAAGTTGGTTGCCTTTCCTTGTTCATGGAATATCGTCGATCCTTTCTCCTGCAGAGGGCTGCTGGCTGGCATTTGGTATTTGGATAAAAATAGTGGAACACCTAATCATCCCACTGCTACATGATCGTAATAATAATAATCATAATCGTAATCTAAGCCATCATAACCTTCAAACTAATCACATTGAACTAGGTACAACGAACCCGTACCATGGGGTTCTTCACCTGTCAAGGTCACATCGTTTCAAGGTTAATTCCTTAACAACCAGAATCGACTGTACCTTTCCCACCTTCTTCTCCCCCACCCACCTTCTTTATCGACTTCTCTCACTCTCTCACTCACCCGTAGGCAACGTGTAATTCTTTTCTATCTGACATAACACTATTTTTATTCATTTTTCTCCACTGCCTCCTCCTCTATCGTCATTTCTTCTCCTCTTTTTTCAGTGCACACAAGATTGGAAGAATGCTTGTGAATACGACCATACATCTCCAGCTTTCCCATCAAGTACAAAACTCTCATCACGTTTTAAAAATACACTACAATCTTTTCCAGTCGAACTCATCTTTTGAATACTCTTTTTTCCAAGCCTTGATGATAATGATCACCTACAGTAAGTCTTTCAACTTGGAATTATGAAGGAATTGAATAGAGATCATTTTCTGATACACTTCAATAGACGTGAATCATTCATAAATGGTATTATACTAAAAGAGCATTGATCAAAGATCATTTATCTTGAGCTCCTATCATAAATTATAGCTTCAGAATCCATATAATCGTTTCTCCCAATAACTCAAATACATATTTGGTATTCTCTTTCATATCTGATCATATCTCAACATTTGCTGCGCGTTAATAACACGTTTTAATAGGCTGAACTAATCCCTAATTTCAATATTTCAACTAATAATGTTTCTAATCCGATTGAGAATGTATAGGTCATATTATATTCACCTTAGAGCCTACGGCTTATATGGACTTCATTCTCAGCAAAAATTAATAGATAAATAAATAGAATGGAAATGAAATTTTGAAATTCAGGTATTCGGATTTAGGAGTCAATACGCACAGTGATTATTATTTTTATTCTCTATATTCTCTATGAGGCGAATGAAGGTTTATAAAATCTGCTACAATCAAATCAAATTATTTCTATGAATGAAGATATATGTTCAATGAAGAGGACTTGATATTGTCAAAACCACCATAAATACTTGGAATACTTGGGCGTGGCTTATCTCGGCCAATGTCAGTAGAGCTCAGCCTCTATTGGCCGACAGCTGACATCCAATCATAAGGCTCCACTCACATTATTCATATTCTGCTGCTCAATGTTTTAGCTTTGAGTTTACTAGAGATCGCTGATTATTATTGTGTAATAACCGAAACTATTCAATCTCAAACTTTTTCAACGAACCAGTAGTTTAACAATTTCAAGTCGTTTTCATCAAATATATGAATATTTATCAACAACAACACAGAAAGATGAATAGACAGAGAGACGTTATCAAATATCAATCAACCCGAATTCTAACAATATTTATTTCTAAGTAAGTTCAACATGAGTGCTGGAATAATTAGTATTTGTTGTGTTTCTTTGGCGCGTAACTATTATTGCCATTTATAGGCTGAGCCTTATTGGAGATTCATGTTCAGATGCACGGAGGAGAAATGGCAGAAAGGGATGGTATTGGAAGTGAAAGTGAACTCCTGCTCATGAAAGGGTACAACAAAAAGCTCTCCCTTCAATAATAGCAGAATTCGTTGAATTTGACGTAGGACTCTTGGTGCGGTGAGAGAATCTCAGTGGTATTTCAATCAAAAGTCATTTCACCTACACACGAGGTCATGTCCGGATGACACTTTGGCTTCCAATGAAAAATGGACGCCTGTTCAGGCATTTTCTGCCATTTACAAAATGGCCGACACGTCATTCCAATGGCGTCTAAAATATAGGCAAACGCTGACAAAATTGAGATTGACAGTGACAGGTGGTGGCTAAATGACGCAATGCATTCTATTTATTTCAGAAACTGACCAAATCACATGCTGTCACATTTCTCCACGCTCTTCACTCCAGAAAAATAACTCTGGAAATCATGTATCTCTATCATTCCATCTCTGTAACTGAAAAAGTGAAAACTTGATACCATACTTCTTGAACTCTGTATAACTAGGTTTCAGCACATGCTACAAGTGATAACATAATGTAAACTACAAATTCCAATGGATTGACTAAACTCAATGAATGAGGCTGAGGAAAAACATGTATTTCCATAGACCCAATGATTTACGAATTACAGATTCATGAGAAATTTCTAAATAATTATTATTAAAATTCAATTACGAAGCAGATGGAAAAATTAATGGAAGAATAAGGAAAGATATAATGGGGAAAAAAGTGAAGATTATAAAACTATTATCAAATTATATCCAAGAAATTTCACGAAAAGAAGTAGAAGTAGTTAGTTAGGTTCTACAACTTCAAATGAGTTCCTATACTACGTATAAGGTACTTCATCAGTATACTCTATTCATTCATTTGTACTTATGAATTCAGAAAGTTTCACACTAGAAACATACATGTTTTGCATCTTCTCCGTATTATTGAGGTTATAAATGAAAATAATATATTTTCAGTTCCACATATGCGAACTAGTTCAGGAAATTATCATTTTTGTATGCAATTTCTGAAGAAGTGTCATTAAAGAAGCTCTATCATTAAAAATAGCCCTAGAACTACACCATTGTGTTAATAGAATCACTGATACATAATTGCCTTTGAAATACAATAATCAATAAAATCAAACCACTATTTAACTTGACAGAGTAATTGCAGTGTTGCCGCGTCAAGAATTGGCGCGCAGGTGTGTAAACGTGATTTGCGAGCAAAAAATTATAATTTACAACAGTGGAAAAGTGGCAAGGTTCAACCTTACTGCAGTACTAATGTTATCGATGACGATAATCTTGTATTGTTGATTGTTTTTAAGGCAATTACAAAATCAGTTTAATTACACGTTTACCACACTGTAATCGCTGTTTTGCAAACATCTATTTCGATCCTGGGCTTCGAAGGGTGGTACAGGAGATAAGAGAGGCTTGAGTACACTATAAAATTCAAGATGTTAATCTCGTCTTAATAATTAGCGATTGTAACTGAATGCTTTGCTTCGCAATCGATGGATGGATGAAGATGGATAGATAGGTGAGAGATAGAGGGAGAGAGAGAAAATAGAGAGTGAGAGCGACTGATGGTGAGAGGGAACTTGAAAGATGAGAGGGAGTTACATTATGGGTGCAGCGTAATATGAATCAAAATTTAGCGTGAAATCGAAGTGGTTGCACAGTTTATAATGTGCGCAAATTTCGCTCCATATTATTATTACACTGCATCAACATAACCGAGACAGATTCTAGAACTACTTAACTACGTGTTGTCAATAATTATCAGATTACTGGTATGGTCACTTGCACTTGAATAATGTATTCAACAGCAACGGTTATGAAATCATTACATGAAGCTTGAAACGAAAGTCATGAAATTGGAGTAAACTCATTATGTCATTATTTTTTAGTCACATTTCATGTGTTACAACATGATGTTCTATATTTATGGGCAATAATATTATTCAGTGTAAATTACCACATTACAAATAACCATTTTTTCACATTATCCAAGAAATTTTAGACTTAAGTTAGGAACTGATCTTGCAAGCCTTCTTTCCTGTACTAAACTAAGTTTTACATACAAAAAATACAAAATACGAATTGTTTTTATTCTGATTCAAAAATCAAATACATACAAAATTTCAAATACATCAAACATCAAAAATGGAAATAAAATACAAAGTGCACTGAAGAAATTGTATAAAATATAATTTATGTAATAAGGCTTTCTAAGTGTATGATGTATTATAAAAAAAAACAAAGCTTTTTTGAAACAGAATATTTCTAGCTTGCTGTAAGCATAAAATGCTTAACGCGTGCAAGCAGGAGTGCTTATACTATAATTGAATAAAATCAGAAAGAAGAAAAAAAAAATTTTTTTGGGCAAGAAAAAAATGAAAACACACACTCACACATTCACTCACCTCTCATACATTTCCAGTTTGGGCTTAATTACTTTTTGATATGATTTTCAACAACTATAATAATTACTATGTCGAAAACTAAGAAAGAATAAAAAACATGTGTTCTAAACAATCAGGCAAGATATTTCTAAGCCATTTAAGAATGTAATATTTGAACATTTTCCTATTATCAATTCTCTTTGCCTCAAAAGGTAAATTATTGAAAAATTTCGGACCTAGAAATACAAACGATTTCTGGAAACAAGTGGTATATGACCTGGGAAGCCTTAGCAGATCAGAAGTGACTCTCCTAGTTTGATAATTTGTTCTCTCCCTGAAAAGTGCCTGACCACTGTTTCCAGACATTACAAAGAATAGGTATAAAACTTTGAAAACATATATGTATCTTAGAGGCAAGCATTTTATATCTTGAAAAAGGGGAAAGGCATGTTCATATCTTCCTGATTTTTTAACAGCTCTGACAATAGATTTTTGTAAGGTTATAAGTGGTCTCAAGTGGGTAATGTAAGTAGAGCCCCAACAACTTATTCCATAATTCAGTTTAGAGTCAACAAGAGCAAAGTATAACTTTAACATTACATTAAATGAATGTTCTAATGATCAGGAAAAAAATGTTAATTTTATGCTTCCATTGTTCCAGTCTGTATCCAACTGTTTCTAATCAGACCAGAATCAATTTAACCTTTTTTCTTATTGAGTTCGAAGCTGAATTAGTCACATTATGAAGCCAGAGGCCAATTCGGTATACATTTTAGTGCATCACTGTTATAAGCGTGATAGTAATTCTTATACTTTTACTTTACTATCCTATTCATTCCAAAGAGACGACAAATTAGAAAAATCGCCAGTTAAAAACGGGAGATTTTTATCGCTATCTTTGACTCTATTTCCCTGTCTTACATAACATGTAATAGATACTTTTACTACTTACATTTATACATGAAATAGTATGGTTTTTCAGTATGATATATATGGAATAAGAAGTAGCCCATAGAATGTGGTCGTATTTAAAGTATTCAATATTACAACGTATACACAGCGTTGCATAGTATTCATTGTGGAGCCAATAAGTACTTTTGTGAAACTATGGAAATCAAAAACAGCAGAACTTTTCAAACAGCGTTGCATAGTATTCATTGTGGAGCCAATAAGTACTTTTGTGAAACTATGGAAATCAAAAACAGCAGAACTTTTCAAACACTGAAACCTGCTTCATGTCCGTATTAGTAAGCCTACGTCTTAAAATTTATCATAGATTAATATTTTCTTCAAACTATTCAAGTTGAACACAATAAATATTCATTTGACTTCAAGGGTGCTTAGAACCCTATTCCATAGGGGTGCTCTCAATTTGGGGGTTGGCAATGTACTGAATTTGGGAGGGGTCTGTTATTGGGATTGGTGGGCGCCCAAGAAGAAATTGTAGAAATTTACAAATTTTAAAATCGTACACTAAGTTGTATTGTAAGAAATTTACAGCAGAGTAATCTTATTTCCCTAGTTTCTTTACATGCTTTGAATTCATTCACGTGATGGAAATCATTGTCTACTCATTAAAATACAATAGTGGAATGCTCTTCATACAGACACGTACAGAGCTTGCACCAAAATTGTTCCATTGTTTTTCTTATTATAGTTTTTCTCTCCCCTTGAGCCTTTATCATAGATAAAGCCAGCCCAACAAACTTGTTTTTACTGAGATTGTACCTTAGCTGTTTAACTTTCTCTTGAAACGTGACTGATATATCAATGAAGTTCGTTGGTTATGTCCTAATTTCATTTCCTGCTGGATTTGAAGCTATAAAATCTTAGGAATATTCGTGGTGGGTCGTCCAGCTTATCAGAGTACATCTGTAATTGTTCGACTGAGGAGAATGTTGAAGTGGAAAATAAATTTGAAAAAAATCAAGATCGTAAAACTAGGTATGGGAACCCTCTATTCTACAACAGGAGTACATGACTGAAATTAAGAATTATATTGTAAAAAATATATATTATTCTGAAAGAGTTAATCTCCTGAGGTCTTGATCTTGGCACATAAATAATAAAACAGTAGGTTCTTCCATCTCTCATTATCATCCGTCTCATTACCCACGCACAAGCCTTGAGCTCATGTGGGCATCACCCTCAGAAAAAATCAGAATACTTCTTCAAGTTTTAAAACTATCATTTTCATCGTTGTTATCAAATCTATGGATAGAGACAAGTAAACAATGAGGAAGTCAATAGAAAACAAACTTTTTGGGCAGTGCTGTCTTATAACTGGAACTAATATCAAATTTTATATTGAAAATACATTAATTTTTACTATCATCTTGAGTATAATAATAGCTGGAGTATCTTATACAGTATCTTGGAATATCAAACACACTGGGAGAATAGCATACATTAAATTAATGTATAATTTTGCTGGATTTCAGTTACAGAACGTATTAATTCATCGATTTACAACTATCATTAATTCATTAAGTTCTAGTCCGAAACTTATTTTACCTTCAGAGATTGCAGTAGAATTGTTATGAATCATAGTAGTTAAACTTACAAACTTGGGCTCAGAATGTTGCACTTGTGGGAACCAGCCTCATTACACAATAGCGTCCTCTCTTCTACCCAGAATTCACTATTTTTCAGTGCTAAATAATCGCTCACTCCTAACTTCAGTATCTGCAATTTGCTGTCGGTTTTACGACCACTCATTACTAGGATGACTGTTATGGGCTTTCAGAAGGAAAAATAATATAAAGTTGCATACTGCTACCATTCTGAAAAATTGCATTTCTGCAACAGATAAGCTACTCTTGCTTCTTCAATTATAACAAAAATCTCCTTGATGTATTCCTGACAAGACCACTTTCAAGTTTACGACTACCATTGTTATTCTTAATAAATTTTACGACCGTTCTTTCCTTGTCTTAAGAAATTCGAATTCATAATTATAGTTTTATTTGAAACACAATTATTGTCCTGGTAATTGAACTAAATTGCTGTAATTGTTTTGATTGCTCCAGAGAAGGTATACTTGTTTGTAGATTTTATTGATAGCCAAATAAATTATAGTTTACTGTTAGCGATTATTCAGTTAATTAATATTGACGAGCTGGATAGGCCTTGAATCTCTGTAAAATTAAATCTAGGTTCGTAGATGTACTGAATCTCAATTCGAAATCTCCACCACGGATTAAATTGTATGTTTTATCAAATTATCATGTATGTATCTCAAGTTGTGATTGATACCACTACATTTAGAACGTTATAATAATTGGTGAAGCTGTTATTATTGATGACTCGTATTACTAACTGATGCACTCTAGAATGCGAATCTAGTTGCAGTAAGGTGTATCCGTATGAGAAGTATCAGTTCTCATCCCCAATTATATTATCTTGAACAATCATACATAACAGACCACTTAATATTTTCAATTGCTTCAACTTATTATCTGCTAATTATATTATTTTTCTTTTGTTCACAGACATTCCACACGCCCAGTTTTGGGGATGAAGATTTTGACATTCCTCCAATAAATCCCCAAAGCTCTCATGGTCATCCCCAGGCCAATATGGGATCCTATCACCAAACACCTGTAAGTTATTACTTGCATTTTATTGTCCAAACTTGTTACTTTTTACTAACGACAAATAGTTTCATGAACCTTCACAAGAATGTAGAATAAACAAAGATAAACTTATAGATTTGATTGATTGAATACAGGTAGGACCTTTCCGAGTCACATTCGAGAGAAACCTTCATATTTTATTGTGAGAAAAGAGATTTCGAGATCCTCATCATGGTTCATCAAACAACTTATAACAGAATGTTTATGAACTTACAATAATAAAAACAATACTCGAATGAATCTGATTAATCTTGCATGAAATCATCAAACCTCTAATTTCTCATTATAATTTTAACTCATAGCTTTTTGTATTGCTTGGAAATTAACAATAGTAGATTAAACAATATAATCATAGAACTATAATAGTAAAAATATAATAGTAGATTGCATAGTAATTTTTTGACAATAAATTGAAAAAGTAGGCCAGAGTAACCGATCTTGAAATGACAAATCTTTGAAAAGCTCAGAGTAGCTAACAATTAACAACATTTCTTTTCTTTTCATTCAAATTATCATGTATGTATCTCAAGTCGTGATTGATACCAATACATCATCTAGAACGTTGTAAAAGAGTGGAGTAATAAAGTTTACCTTCCTAACTTATTTCTCCAATTAATAAAAAATCTATCCAGCAACCCTGATGAGTAAAGTATTAATCAATCTATATTTCTTATTTGATGAATGTTTTGTTTGTTTGTTTTCAGATGTCGATGCCTATGAGCCAGACCACAGACACCATGTCAATGAACAACAATCACAGCAATCCGTCAGGTTACCAGCAACCATTGTACTTGAACCCATCACAGGAGCACAACCATAATCACAACCATAATCACAGTCACAATCACAACCATAATCACAACCACAACAGTCACATGGGAATTAATGTCAGGTAAGCAACAACTCTATCATTTCCTTAATTCATACATTTTACTGTAATAAATTATAGTAGAAAATCTTTAATTTGTTCTTCAATTTTATCAAATAAATTGATTTTTCGGTGAAAAATGCAGAAGAAATGGGAGGAACATTGACCTAATAGAACTAGAACTAGAACTAGAACTAGATAGTTGTTATTCAATTATCATCAATTATTAGTGAAAAAGCTTTGAAAATAAAGAACTTCATTATAATCTCGTGATTAATATTATCAGACTTGTAACTTTAATATGATAAATGATCACTGATTGTCTGATTATATTTCAGAATAATGAATAATCGACAGTTTATCTTCAGTTCCAAAATAATAGTTTCCTGGCTTATCACAAGTTATCTTGTTCCCGCATCTGAACCAAAGTGTTAACAAAATTTCTCCCCTTGTGATAATAGAGATTTAAACTCATGTATTCGAAAAAGTGCAATGGCCATGAATCACCAGCTTTATTTTGTTTAGTTACATGTAAAATGAGACAAACATAATCTTTGTTCTATTTCTTCCACTCCTCCTCTTTTCCTACTTCTCCACTTCCTCGCGCTGTTCCTCTTTCTCCTTCTCTTCCTTATTTCCCTACTCAGTTTTCTTATTCATCTCTTTTCCCGCCTCTTCCTCCCTCCCCACTCTTTACATCAAACACAATGCTTTCATCTTTATTCAATGCTGTGCGCCTTTGCATTGTGCTGTGCAGCCACTCTCCATTATTTTGCAAACAGTTTTGCAATTTAAATTGTCTAGAACAAGAGCGATTATTTTCTTCCCCTCCGACTGCCTTTCCATTATTTTTCCCGGCGAAAGTTTGGATTACATGAATTAAACAAATGCACCAGGTTAGGTAATGCACTACAGCATAGATAGAATAGAACGCTGAAAACTATTCTTATTCAAACTACAATAATTTAGAGACTGTATAATGTTCTTCTATTCATACAGTTTCAAATAATTATTCCAATCAAGTTTCTACTGCTAAATACCTCCATAGTTATCAGTAGCCTACAATAGATAATACTTTTTCACTACCACTTTGTTAATAATAATAGTGTTTATTTCTGAAGCTCTTATTATTATGAAAAATACACTAGCTCAACTTGAAAACGTGAACTATGTTGCAATACCATGGAGTAAAAAGGATTGATTAACACAAGAAAATAATTCCCATCAAAAACACTGCGGTAATTTAACATCATACATGTGAGAGATGCAGACCGAGAATTCATTGGGAGGATGAGATCAGAGATGATTCAATAAAGATGAGTTATAGAGGATTGAGAAGATTGATTGAAGACAGAGAGGCTTGGAGGAATATTGTGGAGGAAGCCAAATCCCATCCTGGGCTGTAGAGCTAAAGAAAAAAACATGTGAGAGATAAGAGATGGTTTACTAACTAGCTAACTTTTCAAACATCTCTTATGATGTTGTATCAAAGCAATGGTATTGTTGCGGTTGCTAGTTATATTTTAGAACAGTGACCAGAATTACTTTTATTGAGCTTTTTGTGAAAAGTATGACAAAATTATAATCTTTGTTATTTTTTTTTAGTGCGAGTTACAGCACATCATCACACCCTCAACCAACCTACTCACAAATCCACATGATGCATCAGCATCAACAACAGCAGCAACAACAACAACAACAACAACAACATCAACAGCAACAACAGCAACAGCAGCAGCAACAACAGCAGAATCAGCAACAACAGCAACAACACTACAACATGGGACCACCTTACGTGAGGTCACCACAGGGCAGCTCTCCACCCGGCTCACACACGCACACACACCCGCACGCGACACCCGGTGGTGGAGGAGGTGGAGGAGGGGGAGGAGGAGGACACGAGAACACCACCACCAGTGAGGACAGTGATGACAGCACCCCTCATCCTGCCGTCGTACGTATTTTTCATTTATTTTCTATTCTCCTCCCCAGTTTTCGTACTCCTTTCATTATTAATTCAATTGAAATAACCAAAGTAATTGAATTTAACTATAGGCTATACCGCTATACCATCAAATTTTAATTATTGCTCAATATAATTTGTCCAACCTGACCTAACTCAAACTTTATCTTGATCTTATATTGCTCAATTGTTTTATAGAAAGGACGCAGTACTCTGGTCTTTCTATTCCTAACATTCATCTTATTTCTGTCTTCATTGGACATCATAATTATGCATTCTATTCTCTAATATGTTTTTGAAGTAAAGAAACAAAGCATAAGTGCCATTTAGTTGAATAAATCAAATCTCTCCGTCAACTTGATTTAGTGAACGTTTGTATCAAAGCATTCTTATTCCTTCATGCATGGCTGATACATTCTTGACTATTATTCTTCTTGGCATAGAGCTAATAGCATTTCCATTTTTACACTTCCAACCTTTGTTATCTGTCGGGAGAACTCTGCTAGACATTTATTAATTAAGCTAGAAATCGTTTTTCAGGTTTTAATGATAATTTTGATTTCAGATGGTGGGAATGAAGAGACCGTCTCCTGAACCAACCGATAGTAGTCTTGCCAAGATTCAGAAGAAGCCCAAACCTCAAAAGAAGAAGAAGAAAAGGGACCCTAATGAGCCCCAAAAGTAAGTAGTAGGCCTACCTACACTTTGCTACATCCATTCTTTTCACACTCGGTCTCGTTCTTGCGAAAATCAGCAGTGATATAGAAATATGATACTAGTTTGTGCTGTGTTCAGAATATACAGCTATATTTATAATGAGAACTATGAAAAACTTGATAGAGTTATGTGATTCTTGATAAATTGGTTTTTTAATATTATGTAGTATAACATAATGAATTGGTTTGTTTTGATGCGATTTTTATTGAAACACCGTGAACTGGAAACAGATTGAATATCAATCTCCTGACGATGGAAAGCGAGTGAAGAAGAAGTGAAGGCGGCAATAGTAGAAAGATTATTCATTCTTTCTTTGATGTGATGAAACGGACAGGTTTTGATAGCGCGGCTCAGAAAGGAAAAAGCTTTTTGAAGAGAAATGATTTGACGATGGATGGAGTCTAGAGGAGGGAAATTTGATGAAATATTCGCTCTGTGTGTATTCGGGGGTTTATATTATTGGAATGGTTGGAACGAGATAGGGTCTTATGGGATAAAAATGAAAAGGACAGAGAGCGAGTAGAGTGAGACGGTTAGTATGAGTGAGAAAGCAGTATTGAATCAAGAGAGAAGGGTGCAGGAGAATGGGATTAGAGAAGGGGAAACAGAGGAAAGGGAAAATGTGGATGAGAGAGAGAATTTATGAAAAATGGGAGGGAAATAATATGAAAACGAAAGTAGAGTTTGGAAAGGATGGAGGTATGAGGGATGAAGAGGAATGAATGGGAGAAAAAACTGAAAATGATTTGGAAATGACTGAAATTTTTTTGGAAAATATGAAAATAGATAGTGATAGTGAAAGAAGGATAGAAGGAAATAACGGGGAAGGAAAAAATAGCCGATATTAATTTGAAAGGGTAGAGAACGTCAAGAAAGAGAGTGATGATAGGAAAGATATGTGGGAAGAAATAAAATAGGAGCATAGATAGAGAAAAATTGAATAGGAAATTGAAGAGGAAAAAGTGGAATGATGGTGAAACCTTTAAAAATCAAGCTCAGTTGATGCCTTCAAGGAAGTTTGAAATATAACGAAAGTCAAGGAAGAATCGAATATTTATTGAAAATGGAGGAGAACAATTTAAAACCAAGTTTCAAAAAGGTGATATTCATAATAGTATCATTTCTCACAATAACAAGTAGTGAGTATTTAATACATAATATTATATACATGTCTTGAATACATGTGAGTATTGATTTTTTCCAAACTTCAAAGCGAGAGAATGAGTTTTCATTAAAACTCACTAAAAGGAAGGATGTGAGTGGAGAGGAGTGATGACTGATAAAAAGAGAGGAAGGAATTAACGGAGTGATAGAAAAGATTAGAAGTGTGATGGGAAGAAAAAATACGAGTTGAAAAAATGTAGGCTCCATGGGAATGGGGAAAAGAAGGAAATTGTGATAAACAGGAAGATGAGAAGAAAATGAAAATAAAAATTGTAGGATGAGAGACAGTGATATATAGAAGGAGTGGAGTACGTTGAACTTGAGATGTGGATGAGGGTGGGGGTGGTTAATACGATATACCGGGGAGACATCTTGTGTGCAACAGTAAAAGGAAATGATATTTTCTCCCCTCCTCTTTAACAAGCTTCCCCTCTCCCTCACCACTCAAACAGCCCCCTTTCCAACAGGGAAACAAATCAATAAAACATGCAGATTCCAGGCCTCCATTTGAAATGTAACTCTATACATCCCTTACATAGAGTTCCCGCTCCCCGAAAGGGAGTTCAAACTCTCTTCAAAAGCTTTCCCGCTCTTTTTCATCCACTTCGCTTGGAATTCTTGCACTCGACCCCCCACCACCCACTCTTCTTAAAAGTCGCGTGCGCCATCATAAAACTATATTCGCTCTCAAAACTCTATTCAAAGTCTCATACAGACAGATAGTGGAAGAGACAAGCGGCAGGAGGGGGGGGGGAGAGCTCATGCTGTTGGAACGTGTGTTTCTCTAAATATGCTATGACACAAAATTGGAAATTCATGTCACAATAATTGTAACATGGACACGCATTTTCCACTTTGTCATGTCGCCGTTATGACTTTCTTTCCGCGTTGTTCTCATTCATATCCATCTATCGATCGTTCATTTTTATCTCTCTCCCTCACTCCTATATAAACACACACTTACTCCCTCTTTATCTCTGCATCTCACTAACTCTCTCTCTAACTCCCCTTTTTCTCTCACTATCTCTACCTCTTTCTCTCGATAGCTTCCCCTCTTTATCTCAACGTTTTCATGAAACTTTAATATTTTCGCCCTTCATTCTCCAGTCATTACCAGAATGACTATTTGGACGTCATTACTGACCATTCATGCTGTCATGCACATTCACCCTCCGCAAAACAATTTGTCTGGAAATTTCCCCGTATTTTCTGTTGATGATGAGGTCCTACAAAATTGGATTATCCAATGTATTAGAAAATAATCGGATGTTATCGAATGAATTAGCTTCTTTACTTGCTTCGATTATGGCGTGTAATCAATGTGATCCATAGATTTAATTTTCAGTCACCAATCAGCATTAAAAGAAAAACTGTTAATTGACTCTCCTTGATTTATTTTACATTTCTAGAGTGAAATTCATGATTCAGGTTCTTTCTCCAATATAATATAATATTAGTGATGGAGTCATGAATATAATTATTGTAACTCACAAATTATTGCAACAAATACGGTAGTAGATTGCAGCTGTAATCGTTTCAAAATATTCAAGTATTGATGATTCTGTATTTTTGGAAAAAAATCCCCATGATATGAATTAATATATTAGTATGAAAATTGAATACCTTTTGTAACTCCATATTGGAAGTATTTAACTTCATGCATAGATATTGTGAAATGCTTGTAAGTTTCAGAAATTTTCAAATACGGTAGTTTTTCTAGCTCCAATTCTTAATTACCTTGACTTTTCACATAAGCTATAATTTTTATTTATATAGGCTATGAATACCCACTGATATCAATCATTATATAACATACATTAATACTTTAAATACTGTTAAAGTTGAGGAATAAAGGAGCTTTGACCGTTAGCAGTGAATCAACTGCAAATGCTTCACTGTGATGAGACGATTAGATAGAGGTTAATCGTTCATCATCCAACCCACCAAAGAAAACTGAACCACCAAACTTATGATTCAACTCAACTTTATGTGCCGAAACTCAACCTTATGATCCAACCTTATATGATTCAAGCCATTCAACCTCATCTGCCGAGATTTCACATTCAAACACACAGCATGAACACTAATGTAAATATAAAATTATTGTTAACTTATTCATTGCTATGACTACGAGAGAGTGGAAGTTGATTTGAAATTGTAAATTGTATTTTTGTTGTTTTCAGGCCAGTTTCCGCTTACGCGCTCTTCTTCAGGGATACTCAGGCGGCTATCAAGGGTCAAAACCCAAACGCGAGTTTTGGAGAGGTGTCGAAAATCGTCGCATCAATGTGGGACTCGCTTGATGCTGAACATAAAAATGTGAGTACTTACTTCGAAATCACCATTAATTGAATGTTTCTCACTCATTTATTAATTAATTATCAAACCTTCTTTGTCAACAACTAATACTGTAGGCCTACTCACAATCAGCATTGATTGAATGTTTCTCACTAGTTTATAAATTCATTATTAAACTTTTTTGTCAACAACTAACACTGTAGACCTACTCACTGCAAAACAGTTAATATCCGAATGCATCAATAACATATTCACACAATGGCTGGTAACAGAGTAACAAGCAAGAGTTGGAGAACTTTTTCTTAAAAATGGAAAATGTATTTTTCACTCTGTGAGTTGGAGTGCTGCGAATAGATGGAAATTATATGAAGAAAACGAAAAGAAATTGAGAATGGGAAGTAGGGCAGTGTGAGAAGTTGCATATACTTTCTGCAGAAGAAGAGGGTTGAGAATTTCAATGTAAGATGTAATCAAAGATTCAGGAGGATGCTGCTTGG
The DNA here is from genome assembly GCF_014356525.2 of Nilaparvata lugens. Classification (NCBI taxonomy): domain Eukaryota; kingdom Metazoa; phylum Arthropoda; class Insecta; order Hemiptera; family Delphacidae; genus Nilaparvata; species Nilaparvata lugens. The sequence goes on along the minus strand of NC_052513.1, from coordinate 8,878,193 downwards.
CCTCAACTTACCTTGGCACACTCTTGTTTGTGTTTGTATGCATGCTAGAATATGTATACATGGATATGTATACACACTCACACACATGCATGAACATGTAAGGAAAGTCTTGGATGAGGAAGTGAGTTTAGTCATTGAAGATGAAATAACAGACTATAGAGTATATGGAAATGGAAAGAATTTGAAAGTAGGTAGGAGAGAGAGAGAGAGAGAGAGAGAGAGAGAGAGAGAGAGAGAGTAATAATTGGGAAGAGGTGTTGAAGAATGAAAAGAGAAGGTGAGAAAAATATATAGTGAGAAGAGTAAGGGAAAAAAGGTTGAGAGTCTTATTTTTCTTCCATTGATAAACTGAAGTGAGAAAGGTGAAGGATTTTCTTTCTTCCATCTTTCACTTCACTGTCCCTCTCTTTCTCTTCTCTCTTCCATCCCTCTCGTACATCAACTTCTTTTCGAAAGGAATGGTAATCTATTTGAAGTCATTCCTTATTCACATGCTAATAAAAGGAACTCCAGAATTTTCTAAAGCTTTTTCTCTCTCCAGAATACTCGCATCTTAAGAAAGAGTATTAGTAATGGAGGGGAAAAGGAGGGGAAGATGGAGAAGAGTGAAGAGAGAAGAAATTGTTACGTCATAAATGTATATATGTTGTGGAAATGAGTGCAGCTAGATGGTGAATAGAAGAAATATATATAGATATGGAGGATATGAAATTGAGAGAGTACATCATAGAGTCAGCGAACGTATTCAACAGCACAAAAGAATTGCTGAAAAGATGTAAGTAATGTAAAGAAATGTAAAGCATACATGAAGACGATATTTTCTCATGGGATGAATGAGCAATCTTTTGTACTAAATTTCAATTTTCAAATTTCCTTTCCTTCAGCTTGATGACTTTGCAGTTGACTGTAACTGCTAGCCTTTAGTTAGGGTACTTCAAACTTCTATTCATAACGTACTCTATTAATTTTTCAGAATATAAAAACTACTTTATAAGAAAAAAACGTTATACAAAAAACGTTGTAATAATAAAGTTGATATTAAAAAAGTACGGCAAGATACGCTAGTTGAATATTGAAGAGACATCAATAGATTACGTTTGTGACATTATACATATATGTATATCTGTAATCTATATATGTAATTTATTGTAAAAATAATTCTATTATGTTATATTTTCATAGAGTTTTCAACGGTTATATTTTCAACGGGAGATTTTTATTAATAATTTTTGTTTCAGGTTTACAAGAAAAAGACTGAAGCGGCAAAGAAAGATTATCTGAAGGCTTTAGCTGCGTACCGAGCAAGTTTAGTCTCAAAGGTAATTTCGATTTATAATCTTCCATTTATACAGAAAAAAATATTTTGAAGTCCAACGGCTGTTGGAAATTGAAAGATTAACTAACAATAATGTTTTTTTTTTAATTTCAAGAAGCACGCAATTAATAGTTATATTGATAGGGAATTTCAGACACCATAAACGCAATTTAATTATAATGAATGGGTTTCAAGAACCTAGAACCAGATCCTTAAAAAAACAACAATTATAAAAAAAATCCTAATCAAACACTTTCAATATTAAAAGTACTTATAGAGTATAGAAGCATTACATCATAACTTATTTCACTCTACATGAAATTGGAAAATTGGTCTTTGATTCTTGAAATTAAATGTGACCTATCTTTTTTGTTTATGTTTGGGAGAAGAGCAGTTTTGGGCTGATATGAATCTATTGCTCTCTCCCGGTCATAGCTTTATGATTTGTAATTGTTTTATAAATAAGTAATAATGTATAATTGTATGATATTTGATTAGCTCGTTGATCACTTATAAATAAAATCGTGTGTTAATTGTTTGCAGGGGGCAAGCGAACCAGAAAACATCTACGGTGGATATGGTGGTTACGGAGGGGCATACAGCGGGTACTCACCCCCCGCGGGACTCCCTTCACCCCCTATGTCGGCCCCGTCTCCCCAGCAGCAGATGAACGGCATGAACAAGAAGCCTCTCATGATGCCTGACAATAGGCCCCAATGCCAAAACACTCAACAGACACCTCAGGTTAGTCAATATACATCCCTTATTTGAACGTACAAAACAATTTTAAATTGAGAAAATGACTGTTAAATAAGTAATTGAAGCATCGAGCAGCCAAGGGAGGTATGTGCAACTTTGAGCCAAATGGAGTTATTTACAGATACTTGTATGTTCATCATATAAAAAACTTGGTGGCATAGGGATGTATGTGACTGTAGCTTTATCTGTGAGTAAAACAATAAAACATTATTGGCTTCTAAGCGAATTCACCATTTCTCTTGGAGGCCAGGAGAAATAATAACTCAGGAGAGATGTTTTGGTGGGCAATGGAGTTATATGCGCATGCAACTCTGTTGGCTCCGGCAGAACATAATGAGAGGCATCGAGAAGCCACTGGAGGTATGTGACTTTTTCTTACTTTTGAGAAAAGTAAGGTCAAAGTTCAAAGTTCACAGAATCCTCCAAATGTAAAGTTTTGTTCAGTAGTGTTTTTCCCCTCTTCTTGGGGCTTTTATTAACTTTAAGCTGTAATTTTAAGCAATGATATTGTTAAAATTATCCTATTTTTAAATTTGATACATTTTTAGGCACCACATATCTCCCTTACCTGTCTTGGACTCCAAAAAAAGGTGAATTGAAATGAAAACAGAGCTGTTTTTTGAAAATTTAAAAAAGAATGTCCACTTTATTGACCGAGCGAAGTGAGGTCTAAGATTCAAGTCGACGGTTTGGCAATTTCTCTTAATGTTTAAATGTTTGAATGTATGAATGTTTAAATGTTTATATGTTTATATGTTGCGCATTTACGGCGAAACGCGGTAATAGATTTTCATGAAATTTGACCGGTATGTTCCTTTTTAAATTGCGCGTCGACGTATATACAAGGTTTTTGGAAATTTTGCATTTCAAGGATAATATAAAAGGAAAAAGGAGCCTCCTTCATACGCCAATATTAGAGTAAAAATCCGACTACAGAATTATTCATCATAAATCAGCTGACAAGTGATTACACAGATGTATGGAGAAGCCAGTCTATTGCTGTATTTCCATAAGGTATTGCTGTATTTCTATAGTTTCAATCAGGTACTTGTGGATGAGAATACTGCGTGAGGTCTACTGTTCACAGAACTACTAGTATAAGTAATCAAAGATCAAGTAATCACTTGATTGACCGAGCGAAGTGAGGTCTAAGATTCAAGTCGACGGTTTGGCATTTCTCTTGATGTTTAAATGTTTGAATGTTTAAATGTTTATATGTTGTGCATGTACGGCGAAACGCGGTAATAGATTTTCATGAAATTTGACAGGTATGTTCCCTTTTTAATTGCGCGTCGACGTATATACAAGGTTTTTGGAAATTTTGCATTTCAAGGATAATATAAAAGGAAAAAGAAGCCTCCTTCATACGCTACTAGTAGTTCTGTGAACAGTAGACCTCACGCAGTATACCAGATGTCAACTGTTTTAAATGTTAACAAACTCAGTTCACGTTTGAATTTGTATTTCTTATGATATAATTAATCCAGTTCCGTGATGATCTTTCTATCTGATGAAAATTATTTTTTTAGAATCAAAAATATTATAATTTCTCCAGCATTATTTAGTTCATTTGTTTTCATTCACCTATTAAATTAGTTTTTTCGAATGTGAGAATATTGACACTGATGGGCACGCATAATAATACCATGACTGCAGAACAAAATATTGAAACCAAAGACCTTAAAGCTGCGATTAGAACAAATTCATTAAAAAAATGTTAATAACTCAATCCTTTTAGATTATAATTATTAGATTGAACATAACCTATCATACACATGATGAACATATGTGTTTGTCAACTTCCGTTCAATCTAATAGAATCTATAAGGATTAAGTTATAACCATTTTGTTAATAACTTTGGTGTTAACCCAGCTTAAAGATGCATACCTCTTTAATGTATTTGATTGAAACTATAGACCTTATACAAATACAGTAATAGACTGGCTTCTCCACACATCTGTGTAATCACTTGTCAGCTGATTTATGATGAATAATTCTATAGTCGGATTTTTACTCTAATATTGGCGTATGAAGGAGGCTCCTTTTTCCTTTTATATTATCCTTGAAATGCAAAATTTCCAAAAACCTTGTATATACGTCGACGCGCAATTTAAAAAGGAACATACCGGTCAATTTTCATGAAAATCTATTACCGCGTTTCGGTAAAACCCTGTTTTTGACAACATTTTCTTCATTTTAGCCGCCATCTTGAATTGCATTTGATTGAAATTGTTCGTGTCGAATACTTATAGTGTAAGGACCTTGAGTTCCAAATTTCAAGTTATTCCGTTGATTGGGAGACGAGATATCATGTACACAAACGCACATACACTCATACACACACACACACACACACACACCACACACACACACACACACACACACACACCACACCACACACACACACCACACACACCACACACACACAACACACACACCACACACACACACACACACACACACACACACAACACACACACACACACACACACACACCACACACACACACACACACACACACACACACACCACACACACACACACCACACACACACACAACACACACAACACACACACACACACACACAACACACACACACACACACACCACACACACACACACACACACACACACACACACAACCACACACACACACACACACACACACACCACACACACACACACACACACCACACACACACACCACACACACACACAACACACACACACAACACACACACACACCACACACACACACCACACACACACACACACACACATACAGACCCCAATACCCAAAAACCACTTTCCCGGACTCAGGGGACTTGAAACGTTTAGAAATTTAGAAATTGGGGTACCTTAATTTTTTTCGGAAAGCAATACTTTCCTTACCTATGGTAATAGGGCAAGGAAAGTAAGATCAGACTATAGAATTATTATTCATCGCATAAATCAGCTGACAAGTGATTACACAGAGTTGTGGAGAAGCCAGTCTATTGCTGTAATTCCATAAGGTCTATAGTTTCAATGAGGTACTTGTGGATGAGAATACTGCGTGAGGTCTACTGTTCACAGAACTACTAGTATGCACTAAGTACAATAATTGACCGAGCTTAGTGAGGTCTAAGATTCAAGTCGACGGTTTGGCATTTCTCTTAATGTTTAAATGTTTATATGTTGTGCATTTACGGCGAAACGCGGTAATAGATTTTCATGAAATTTGACAGGTGTGTTCCTTAATAAATTGCGCGTCGACGATGGAAATTTTGCATCTCAAGGATAATATAAAACGAAAAAGGAGCCTCCTTCATACGCCAATATTAGAGTGAAAATCAGACTACAGAATTATTCATCATAAATCAGCTGACATGTGATTACACGGATGTGTGGAGAAGCCTGTCTATTACTGTATTTGTATAAGGTCTATAGTTTCAATCATAGACCTTAAAGAGGTATGCATCTTGAGCTGGGTTTACACCAAAGTTATTAACAAAATGTAAATAACTTAATCCTTATAGATTCAATTAGATTGAACGGAAGTTGACAAACACACATCTTCATCATGTGTATGATAAGTTATGTTCAATCTAATATAAAATCTATAAGGATTGAGTTTTCAAAATTTTTTCAATAACTTTGATCCAATCGCAGCTTTAAGGTCTTTGGCTCCAATATTCTGTTTTGCAGTCATGGTATTACTATGCGTGCCTATTAGTTCCAATATTCTCACATTCGAAAAAACTAATTCAATAGGTGATTAAGAATAAACAAATGAGCTAAATAATGCTGAAGAAATAATAATTTTTTTTATTGTAAAAAATTAATTTTCATCAGATAGAAAGATTATCACGGAACTGGATGAATTATATAATATGGAATACAAATTCAAACGTGAACTGAGTTTGTTATCATTTAAAACAAGTGACATCAGGTACTTGTGGATGAGAATACTGCGTGAGGTATTCATAGAACTACTAGTAGAGTGGACATTCTTTTTTAAATTTTCAAAAAACAGCTATGTTCTCATTTCAATTCACCTTTTTTGGAGTCCAAGAGAGTAAGTAATTTACTGTGGAGGCCAAGGGAGATAGTGGTGCCTAAAAATGTAACAAATTCAAATATAGGATAATTTCAACAATATCATTGCTTGAAACTACAATTTAAAGTTAATAAAAGCCCTAAGAAGAGGGGAAAATCACTACTGAACAAAACTTTACATTTGGAGGATTCTGTGAACTTTGACCTTAATTTCCTCAAAAGTGAGAAAAAGTCACATACCTCGATGCCTCAATTAGTAACTCTTAATTTCCTATTTGCATGTGATACCCTACCTATTTGCACGTTCAAAATCATTTTGAAATCAAGAAAATGACAAACACATAATTTATCAGTAATTAAATGGAATGAGCAATCACCAAGGGGTTATTACTGTATTTTTGTAAACTATTCTCAAGAAGTTCTTATCCAAGCAAGTAGTGTTGTTCCTTAGCAACCAGAGACTGACAATGGTGTAGCAATCAGAACTGATACTTATTATTTTATTTCTCCCATCACTTGTTGATTTGCATTTCGTTTCATCTCAAGTAGTTTCCTTATCATTCTATCAATCATATTTGTCTTAAAGCCATTTGCTATTGCAAAATGATTTATAATATATTTGATTTATCTCTTTCCTGTAAAGGGCTACTTGTAATATAAATATGAAGAAAATAAAAATCTCAGTACCCTTTTTTTAAAATATTTTATCACTATATATTTTTAAATGTTTTAAAAAAAGGGTACCTACTGAGATTTTTATTTTCTTCATATTTAATAAATTTGATTCTTAACAGCTTCAAGTATTTTATTCAATCAAAACTATCCAAGTATCGAATAAAAAACTTAAAGTTGTTAACAATCAAATTTATCAAAAAATATATTATAAATAATTTTGCAATAAAATGGATAGTTTTGATTAGTCCCTGTTACTTGATGGTTACTGGAAAACCAAAGCGTGCTTGGTTATGAACATACCAAAATTATATAAACATGATCAAAAACTTTTATAAATGGGACCCTTCTTGAGGTCACTTCATTGATGTTGTATAATAATAGTCTATAAAAAGTGCCAAGGCAAAAACAGTGAGAAAATTTAGCACTGTAAGAGAACTGAGAACATTCCAAGCTGGAAACGACTTCTGAATGGCCTTGAATTAACAACTAAATAGGCTAGTATTGGGTATTCATCCTACAGTTTTTCTATAAATACTCTGCAGGTTCCAAATAGATTTTCTGCACGTTGAAAATGGCATAATTTTAATTTATCCAGTGGTATATTCTTTGAGTGTGTATTACTCATTCACCTTAAATCGCAAATTAATAAATAAACTACCTTAATTGAGATAAATCGATAGACAAACCTGATAGACAAGCTACCTATTCCTGTAAGTTCATTTTTATACTGCTGCATTGTAATACATTCCAGTGAAGGACTGCTTTAGAAATGCGAGTCACAGTAAAAAGTTTTTGTTCCACTCATCTATGATCATTATCATTAGTCTATCCTTCCAATCAGCTATGTATAAGCCGAAAGTTTATAATATTGTGAGCATCTCATTACTCGCAGCAATAAAATTATTCAAATAATAATTCCTATATAGTTTTCTTCAGTCCTATCCAATTCTAATTAATAATTGAATGAAGATCTCATTATAGTGAAGTCCACGTTATAATGACAGTATTTGATCAACTTTGGTTTTGCTTTCCTTTTCTATCATTCGACAAAGCTGGTGGTACTATCGTTTTCTTGGTCCACTACGATGCCAATTATGTTTTTGAAAGTGTAGAAATATAATTAATTAATGCAGAGAATTGGCATCGCTATTCTCCTATCTTTATCTACTGCCATTACAACGTGGACCTCACTATATCATTTTAAAGTGGGCCAGGTTTGTTGTAAGTGCAGTTTGCGAACGTCCTACTTTGACGAGGTCTTGATGCAGCAACTCAGAAAGAGATAGCGTTCTCAGATTTACTCCCCTCCTCTAAATTCCTTTCTCATCGTTACGGTTCAGTCAGCCGCCATTTTATATCCCACAAGGCCAAGCGAACAAGCGAAGCCGAAGCCAAAAGCCAATAACCTCTCTATTTTCTGATGTTTGGAGAAGTAATACTGTTTTTGTTTGTCTTGTTCGTTTGAATTAAAACTTTTTCAACGATAGCTTAAACATTATTCATCATTTTGTGTTAATCGTAAAGCATTAGTAATAGTTCATATTATTTCATATCCACTTAGGAGTAGGACTAATTCAAAATGAATCATAAAAGTGATGAGGTTCGTAAGTATCGTTATGCCAGTTTATTATTTATTATTTTATACTGTCTATCTTTAATAATAATATGAAGTAATAATTTTAATTCTGGTTTATATTATCTTCACTCTTTATTAAAAAGTTTAATTCTGCTTCTGATTAACTTCTTTGTGTTCTTAAAATTATAATAGAAGGAAAGTAATGAGTTATCCGAGCATCATAATCTTAAAATTGCTATAAAGCATATAAGCATAAAAGCATATTATGCTTTGAATGTTTTGTAAAATTGATTCTAATTTCTTGGTAATAAATCTTCCTTTGCTTAGCAAATTTTAATTTATCTGCTAAATCTATAATACGGAAATGTAGCTCGCACTCAAAATGGCTGTGTGCAAATGCAAACTGAAAAGAAACAACGGTAACTTGTCTACTTGGAGATTGTTTCTCATAAATTATTTTATACTGTCTATCTTTAATAATAATATGAATTAATAATTTTAATTCTCGTTCATATTATCTTCACTCTTTATTAAACATTTTATTTCTGCTCTTGATTAACTTCTTTGTGTTTTTTAAATTATAATAGAAGGAAAGTAATGAGTTATCCGAGCATCATAACCTTAAAATTGCTATGTGCTTTGAATGTTTTGAAAAATTGATTCTAATTTCATGGTAATAAATCTTTCTTTGCTTAGCAAATTTCAATTTGTTTGCTAAATCTAGAATACGGAAATGTAGCTCGCACTCAAAATGGCTGTGTGCAAATGCAAACTGAAAAGGAACAACGGTAGCTTGTCTACTTGGAGATTGTTTCTCATTAATCAATGCAATTTTGCAAAAAAAAATTGGAAACAATTTTTATATGTTTGCATCGAATTCATTGATTGAATTATTATTAGCCTATACAAAAAGCTGTGAGGTATACAACTTCTTAGACCGTGCAAGTTAATTTAAATTGCACTCATTAACTCAGTCTATATTAATCAATTATTTATGATCTGAAGTCTGAGTCAAGTCTAATTATTTCTTTAAAACATTTGTTCATAAACGATGGCAGAATGCACAAATTTGGACTTTAGTTAAATTTCTTGAAACTGTCAACAAAAGAATTTAATCTTGAAATAGGTAGATTTGACTTTATGCCTAACTAGAGAAAACTTGTATGATTGTATTATTCGATGGCCTAACTTAGTTGCTATCAAAAACATTCTTTTTATATTATTCTCCTCCAGACGGCACTTTGCCATGGAGAAAAAATGCCTACAATAAAATGTTATAACTGATTTATTTTGTAATGTAATTATTGTGAAATTGAATAAAGGCCAATTTATTATTATTATTATTTATTCAAGGATCAATAAGAAGATGACATACTTCCATGATCTCTTGAATGAATAACCTATCAATTTCTTTGATATTTATTTTAATAAAAATTTGTTTGCAGAGTATGATGGCTGGCATGATGGCGAATCAGCAGCAACAGCAGCATCAACAACAGCAGCAGCAGATGCAGCAGACTCAAGTTCCCCCCCAGTCCCCCCAGGGCAACCCGAGCGGCCCCTACATGCAACAGCAGCAACAACAGGTACCTATCGAACTATTGCGATAACTAGGCTAGTTTGCATCACTTTGAAGTTCATTCACTTTTAACACTGCAGTTTATTACCTCCAATTTCATACTAAAATGATACTAAACCATGATTAGGATCTTGTAAAAATATTGTTCAATTCTCACTGGATACAAAGTTATTGATGGTAATATAGGATTGAAGAGAATGTAGATTTTTATATTCACCCACATATTACTTATTGGAGAATATAGGCTAGGTATTGGCTAACTCAAATATTACATCTCCAATATAATGTTCGTTCATACTCAGGCTCTGTTGGAGTTTCAAAACTGTCTATGAAAGAAGTAATATTTTTCAGTTTATATCTGAGAATATTATAATCAGTTGATTCAAATTCAATATAGATGATATATTTTATGAGAGTAGTATTAAGCTCAATATTGTGATCTACCATTTCAATTGTTAGTTGGTATGTAGGCTATCCCATATTATAGATTAGACGTGATATTCAATGACATTGTCAACGTGAGTCAAAAGAATTTGAATATTAGTGTTGGCAGACGTCATTGTTTGCTACTTGATTCATTTTTAAAGATATTTTTCATTACTTGAGATAACATCATTATCTGTTCCCAAGTCTCTGATATTATTTTAAATTCTTAGATAATTAGCATAGCCATCTCTAGTTGGATGCTTGAAGAGAATAGCAGCATTGCCCAACCATGTTCAGCTCTTTGTTATAAGCAGTGGAAAGTAGGAGTTGATTTAAAGTGCATTGAGATTTACGGTTCAAGCAATACAATCCAGCCAGCTGACAACTGAAAGAGTGATCAGGTCGTTGGAATGGACATTCAACTAGATCTGGCTATGTCATTAGACATGTAATTCATTTCATTGAATACATTTTCATTTAACCTTTCATGTAGAACCATTATGAACTGATGATTACTATCTTGATTCATCTCTGCTCACTGTCATTCATCTGCTTATTTTCTTTATTCATTGCAACATACGTAGATTCATTTAATAACTTTATCATTCATAATGTTTGTTGTTAGTTTATAATTATAGTTTTCACTTGATTTCTCTGTTGATTGTTTTTTAGTGCTTAGTTTTAATGCAACATTCAATTCTAGTCAACTTCCGATTATCCAGGGTTTTACTATTACTTTATTGAAATTGCGATTATTGAATAATTTACTGTAGCTCATGCTATTCCCTTTCTCTCTGGCAACTCAATCGCATCTTGAAAATGCTTCTAGTAAGTTTATGATAAATTTCACACATAATTTCTTCTAGACAAGTAATTATGAAGAATGTCAGCATTTCGGTGGCATTGCATTATTTTTATTCTTCAATATAATGTTTAGTTGACCTGATAATTTTCTTTTAAATTATTTTCCACGAATTTATTAATTCAATTCATAACCCTGGTTGTTAGTAGTTGATTTGCTTCTCACATAATTCAACTAACAATTTAATCAATCATTGGATGTGATCAAACCCCGGATTCGCTTCAATATATAAATTGATTTTGCAAAAATATAGGATTCGATCATCCATCCATTTTTTGAGAAAAATAACTTATGTTTGTAAATATATTATCATCCTAGTGAAACCATTGAAAACTATATTCCAACGTCCTAATATTGTGATTATCCGACATTGAGAGCTCATATTTTCTAGATTTCCTGATTCAATAAGGTTTTTGTTGGATAATAGATTTATCAAAAGGTTTTTGAAATCGCTCCCTATAGCTGCAATCTAATCCTGCACTAGAAATGATTACTGCGTTGGAGGATATTCTCATTTTAACGCTACCCCGCATTTCAAACCATATAATTCTCCCCACGATTAGACCTTGTGAAATTAACCTGTTATTTTTATTATTTATTTTTTGTAGAGATACGCTGAACTTAGGTAACTTACACTATATTCTAGGGTTTGTGAAAGGTGAAGCTTCATCAAGGGTTTACAAGATTTCATAATTCAAGAGCATTAAAATCTGTCCCAGAATATGAAGAATATTACAGTTATGTTCGGTTATTTTGAACAAAATAAGGCGATATCTTTCTCCATGAATCAACTTCGTTTTCAAAGTCCTAAGCACTTATAAGATGACAAGAATAGTTTATGGTGTGGAGTGGGGATTCATTATGTAAATTATGCTGGACTGAATTAATATTCATCATACAAAAACCATCTTTTCCAGTCTCAAGTCTTATAACTTCATCAAGCTTTAATTATTACGAACCATGTAACTTGAAGTCAATTAGAAATCCGCTACTCAGTTTTTGTCTGAATCAAAGGAATTTCAGTAGCCTAATAGGCTACAAATTGAACGCTATAGAACAGACACTATTGAAAGATTCATAAGTAATAAATCCATTATTATAAATATTAATTAGTCTTTGAATGAATACATTAAAAAAGTACGTCCTCCATGAAAGCCAACATCAATATAATACATATTTTTGAAAGTAGTAGATTTGTTGTAGGTTTGAATTCCCATACTGGAGGTGGGTGATTGAGAATAATATGTGAGATGATTATTGCCCATTCCATTTGAGACGTATTTAGATGGTTTCGTCCCCACCGCCTTTTTGTGGCCGTTATGATAATCAGGAGTTGACAAATTGGATGTATTAGTGCCTCGATGGTACCAATAATTGATCTGGTTAGTGGTCGTGGTGTTACAGCCGAGTGGGGGGCCCCACCAACCAATGAGCCCCCACCCCCCTCCAGACCCCACCTCCGCGACTCCACCCATTAAATGCTTACGGAAAGGCTGTACCAATCCGGCAATCGCCAACCCCGAGTGGGAAGACGAGTACTGCAGTAATGAATGTGTTGTAAGCCATTGCAGGTAATTCTTCATTTCTTTTTATCAGTGTTACTTTGTTTGTTTCGTTTCTGTCTCCATGTGTTGTATGTCGTTTGGTTGAATTAGAATACTCCATTTAAACCCTTTCTATAAAAAATACAATAGAACGATAAACAAATTTAAAAATACAGTAAAACCCCGTAAATCATATCCTCCCTCTTTCCTATGAAAGATATAATAGAACTTGAAAGAAATAATAAAATACACTAGAAACTTGGTACAGTAAGCTGTCAAATTGAAATTTCATCATCTGAATAAATCAATATCGAGTTACCTAGTTGTCTCAGGTACTATAACATTACAAATTAAAATGAAGATACAAATACATGACAATAATAGTGATTAATAAACAGTAGTCTAGAGTAAGCCCTCTTATTCTTTTTTCTTCTTGTTTGGTTGGATTTTTCAATATGTCACGTGCCTACTTTCTATAAAACATATTATAATAGAACTTCCATAAAACGAATTCATTGTTTCAAGTATTCATTTCAAGTACCTTTAACTCAATCTTCTTAGAGTAACACTGTTGATAAAAATTCCCCTATATAACGATATTTAATTTATGGTGAGATATGGTATGTATTATGAGATTTTTGGGCTTTACTGCCATAAAAACAAATAATAGAACGCATCCATCTAAATATTATATAAAGATCCCACACACTAAAAAATCTCCCACTTTCTTTCCAAATACGTGTAGGCTTATGCGTTACGATATGAACCAATACTAGTTTTGAACCATTAGCATAGGATGATGTCTCATCTATTCAATTTTAAATGAAATAGATTCAAATTAATTAGTTTAAGATAGAAATTCCGCTTAAAGAATAAAAATCTTCAGATTTTCCTTACCTAATGATGAAAGTATCTTAAATTTCTCTTTGTCCAGTTCCAATTTTTCTCCTTGTAGGATTAATGCTCGTGTTTGTTGTGTGCCGTCTTTTGTATTCATTCATACGTTGTTGAAATGTTCAAGTTTTCAATGGTCTCATTTAGTGTTGTTTCAACTTCATCTCATGCTTTTCACTGCTTTCTCTATTCTTTATTTGCTGTGTTTGACTAGATCAAATACTTTCCGACTGTGTACTTACTTCAACTTGGTTTTTAGCATTCCATTTTTTTGTAGTTTTGAAATGTTATTGTCTATCTATTAATTTATGATTAAACTTTACTACTTGAGTAAGTTGTGCAAAAGTCATCTATGGTTAGTGGAGTTACATTAGAATCGAATCGCATTTGAGGAGTTTGACATGCTATTCAGACAGACTCATTTTACTAAGGACCACGCCACATGAAGCATTTATTCAGGCTTTTTCAGACGAGCGGCAGGGTAGGAAGCTCTCCGATTGGGTGTTCATCAGCTAATTGGTTTGACATTCTGGAATCAGCCAATTGGAGAGCTTCCTGCCATGCCGGCTCATCTGAAAACACCTGAAAAACGCTTCATGTGGCTTGGCCCTAAATCTGCGCCTATCGAGATACACTGCAAGTGAATTTTGTTGAAAATGTTTATATAGATGTTTTAGATCGGTTCCATAATGGAATAAAAACACAAAGGTTTTTTCAACTGATATGGTGTCATATGCTATGAGCATCAAATTATTGTAAAAGGATTGTAAAGGATAGGCTACTACATCCTCAGACTAATAAAAGTATGATGGATTTGTGTGCAAGAAGCAAGTATAACAAAACATGTATGTGTATATATTTAATATGGTCAATAATGTAAATCATAGATTACAGCGTATAAAAAATGTATATGAGAACGTTCATACTTATCAACGTAAAACTTTCATGAGCTGTCTTTAATTTGACAGCAAGTTAAATCGCATGCTTGGTGGCCAGCATCCCGAACCAGAAGAATAAATACTCTATTTATTAATTGACTTATGAGGATATGTATGCACATACATTTTTTGTCGGGTCATACTTTCTAAATCATACAAATAGTCACATTCGTATACAATTATAACCCTTCCTCTATAGTGTACCGACTTTACTATTAATATCATCCTCAAGGTAACAATGGTTCAGTCACGAGAAAAAGTACTGCTATAGTCCGAGAGATATTACTTGCTACACAGCTCTTACTCAAAGACAGAGAGGCTCGATGCTCTTCTTCACTGATCACTCCCACTCCCTAACAGCATTCTCCCTACTTCTGTGTCAGCATCCAATTGTGCGCAGCATGCTTACTCCTCCCCACTACTCTGTCCATGCTACAAACTGTGCAAGGAGAAATCAGTTTCCCCTCTTCATGTTAAAAGTAATATCTCTCGGACTATAGTAAAGAGGACGTACGGCCACAGAATACATACAGAATGGAAAGTATCAATCCAACCAATGCATTTTACATGACACCAAGACTTGAGTATGCACCCAGAACACGTCACGTGACTGCGCCATCTTGTTAGAAATTGATATTACTGCTACTATTGCAATGCTAGACTTTCTTTCAAGAAGGCGGATTTTGGCGTCAGGATACTAGCTGACTTTCCATTCTGTATGTATTCTGTCCGACTTTCCATTCTGTATGTATTCTGTCCGACTTTCCATTCTGTATGTATTCTGTGGTATTGTTCCTGGATGATAGTAGACTACAAATGTCGTATTTGAAGTGTCCAAAATTCAGCGGTTATCCTTATAGCTGCCATTTTGTTTTTTTCACTTAGGATTTTTCATCTCAAGAACGAAATGTTGCATTAATCTGAGATTTGGCATGAATATTTATGCTATGAAGACTCAACTTTGAATAATAAAATAAAAAAAATTAGATGTAAATTTTCAAAATGGCGGTCATTTTAAATTTTTGATTGCAAATTTCACGAAATCCGTTCACTTTACAAAAAATTTACTGGAGACAAGAAAGTTAGCAAATTTTATAAAAATTTCAAGTATACCTTATTTATTAAGATGGTCGAAGAATAATACAGAACTTAATCTTTTCGTGCATGCAGTACGTTGAGTTAAAGTTGAGTCTTCATATCATAAATATTCAGGCCAAATCTCAGATAAATGCAACATTTCGTTCTTGAGATGAAAATTCCTAAGTGAAAAACAAAATGGCAGCTATAAGTATAACCGCTGAGTTTTGGACACTTCAAATACGACATTAATTTGTAGTCTACTATCATCCAAGAACAATACCCTAAAATGTTCAACAGTACTTCTGAAACACCCTGTATAGTCCAAAGTTCCCTAATGGGAAACATTGGTAAACCGGACACTAGGGTTATAGTGAGCACAATACTTCAAATTTAAACTTTTCATCTCGAAATAAAGTTCTTTTTGATATTAATATTTATTGTTTGTTTGTTGGCAGAGACGTGTTCACATCATGGGTGGCATCGAATCAAAGTGCGGGAGCGGGGGCGGGGGCGGTGGCGGCGGTGGCCCCAAGCTAATGGAGAGTGGTGAGGTGGGAGATTACTCGTCTCTGCTGCTGGCGCCAATCTGGACTTTCCTCTAAATAATAATCGTACAATCATCAATCACTCCCTCGCATATTATTATCATAAATATGTTAGCGACACACACTCGTTCTACTACTGTTCTTTTAAGACAAGTGAACTTCAACTATTTATAAAATGTATGCTTTAAGAACACTGAACCGTCTTTAGCGATGAATGATACTGTTGATTGTAAGATATTATATAGATATATAATAGTTTCCAACATTTTTAAAAACAAGTTAAAATTTCGGGTCTGAGATTATAAATTATTGTATATTTAATAAGAAAACCATTTAATAAAATGCCCATCGTTGCATGTATATCCTTTCCGTTTTTTGTTAATTGATATATATATATGAACATTTACGTACAATATTATATATTTATAAAGGCTACTACATACTCTATTGGTAGCAATTTGTAGGTAGTATTGTATTCTCCTATCAGAGATAAACTATTATGATTTGGGAGATTTCTGAGTGTAAATTTTAGATCGATAAAAAGGTTAAGAAGTGTATGCTAGTGAAGATAGCTAGCTGGCTATTACACGCTCATGATTGTTGTTAATTTAATTTCAAGTTGATGTAAATTATTATACATACTATATGAATATTATATGAAAACTATTATAATGAAAAGAAACCTTTTTTAATAATATTAGAGAAGAAATATCGAGGTATTTAACGGTTACATAGTAATGATAAAAAGAGAATATTCTGGTTAATATGTATCGTTGCTGACTGCAAACTGCCTACTATTATTATTGACATATTATTTGTTTAATACTATGGAATACATACAGTATTAAATAATGTAGCAATAATAAAATGACTCATTTCTTCTCATTGTAAAATAAATTAGGTGATAAGTAGTTGTTAATTTGTTACATTATTTTATAAATTGTTTTAGTTGTTTGTACGTTCTTGATATGTATTGACTTGTGAAATTTTTATGTGATTGGCATGTTGCATTCAGTAACGACCCTGTATACAAATATTAGTAGGTGTAGGCAATAAGAAGCAGATAAGAACAATGTAAATTACTTGGTTATGGCTATACGAGCTGTTTGTGTGACACCCATCAGTCGACTTCCCTCGCCTCTTCTTACCACCACACAGAGTGATACTTTCAGAATTTATGGTACAAATAATGCTCTTGTTGATTTTTAGTAAATTTCACCATTTTATTTTGTTACCTTTTTTCTGATAAGCTATTTTATCTCTGAAAGTAAGATCTCTTTTATGAACGCGTCACCGCGCGAAAGAAGATTCGCGTCTCATTTATCATCTACATCTTAATTGTCTTTTTGACTTGGAAACGCATAAAAAACGCGTGCGTGAAAATGATCTGATATTGGAATGTTTCTCCTATATAGTCAGAAACGTATCAACTTAGCATCATTATCATGTTAGTTGCAATATTTACATTTTTGTTCCGATTATTTCCTTTGTAGTATCCTACAAATTATTTTCGAATTATGAATTTGTTTAGATAAAAGCTACACATTCTTCTATTCAATATTATCGAAAGAAGAATGTAACTTGTATATAAATAAAACTATGAAAGATATATTGTACAGCTTCATTATTGGATTCTTATACATGTATACTACCATCAATTTTCAGCAGATTTAATACAGGGTAATCGGATTGATGGCAATTTCAAAATGAACAGATCATTTCAGAAAGAGTCCAGAGTAGCACTTCTCTCCAGTTCAAATACCAATAATATTATTGTTTGTAATTCAGGATAGATTCATTGTAAAATACTATTCTTTTCAATATCAATACAAGTGTGTAAGTTGCAGTACAGTAACTGTTCAGGATTAGTCTTCTAAAAAGCTGTTTCCAAATGTTTATTGTTGGTACGGTACATGTATGAGAAAAGGAAAGACCAGGTCTCAGTTATTTTAGATGTAAATTGTAAGCATAATAAAAAACAAATTCATTTAATTTTGTTCCAAATATTTTATTACATTCCTTATGCTATCCCTCTCATTAGCCTAACGTACGAATGTATACATAACAATATATAGTATTTCAGTGACGACCTGTACAGTATTAATTCTCCTAAGATAGAGAAACTAATATTTTTTTTCCTACAGTTACGTTGAAAAGTGGCCATTGCTGCACTGATTACAGAACGCAAAGAATCACTTTTCCGCTCTAGTGCGGGAAAAATTTTTCTGCACTCCAGATTTGCAACATGGCAACGCAAAATACTTAGTAGGTTATATGGAGCAACAGTGCAGCAAAATGAAAATGAAGTTGGTAACAGTGACTGCTGTGGCTGCTATAGTGAGCAGAGGTGCAACCAAGCACAACGCGCTAATTATTATTCATTATATATTATAACCAAGGACAACGAGGACTTTAGGATTTTAGGATTAAGGTTTTTATCAATAATAAAATTACACAGAAAAACATTTGATGCATTTCAGGCAATTTTACCCATAATTACCCACTTTTCATATTCAATGGTAACTAGGAAAAACTTAATGTGAAATACGTGCGCAAAGTTCCTCTGCTGCACTCAAGAAACCATTCCGCCCTCGCCTACGGCTCGGGCGTAAACGTTTCTTTCGGTGCAGCAAACTGACACTTTGCGCACTAGTTGCACAAATAACTATTTCAATTCCATTTGACTTCCTAAATACCGAAAATGAGATAATGGTTTAGCCCACTATCAGTGCCTAAGATTGTGTTGCTCTAACCGAGATTAATATTTTGATCCACTACAGAATCAACAACATTTATTTTGATTCAATATAGATCTATCCTGGTTGGCGCAACACGTCAAATTTGTAACTAGAAGACAAATAAGTTGTTTCCAGGTATTCTTACTGGTGCTGCATCTAATCTCATGTAATCTTATACCACCAACAATATTCCAATCCGACCCAAACGTGTGAGGCGTCCATTACCATCACAACTGGATGTTGTTGAGCAGCAGTAGGATGAGTCACCGACCTAAAAATCATTTGGAGAAGCAGCAAGCTCTACTCCAGCTTGTGCCGTGCTATGAATTTAGAACGTAAAATTAGAATTTAGGAGCACCACAATACAACTTAATAAATGGGATGCTTGATAAACATAGTTTACTTATTGCTAGAGAACGGGAATCCAGAAATGACAAAAGATACAACAAAATAGAGAGAAGATATCAAATATATTGTCGCCTTTAACAGTTAAACTAAAACAAGTAAAATTAAGTTACATTATGAAAACTGAAAATCGAATCAATAATTTAGAAAGTAATCTCAGATACATATTATATCAAATATATTGTCGCTTTTAGTAAAATTTGATAGTTAACAAAACAATAAAAATTAAGTTACATCATAGAGAAACGATTGCATAAGTAGATATCCCATGGTATAGGGCGTTTATGTCGCAATAACTTTTACTGTTATCCCAAGCCGATAGTTCACATAGTTCTTTCCTATGCAGCTGTGTGACGCTGGTAGTCTCTCAAATTGTGCCGTTCATAGACTATCACCCCAACAAATCAGTGAAAATTGACAGTAATCGGCTTGAAATAACAGTAAAAGATGCGACATAAATTCCCTATACCATGGGATATCTACTTACGCTATTGTTTCTCTATGTTTACATTATGAAAACCCAAAGTGAAATAATTCTGACCAAAAGTGTTTTTTGGTTTTTTTTTTTTTTTGAAATTGGTAGTTTTGCCAATGTTATTGGCTGTGTGGACTGCTGTCATACTCCCAGTGCTGTACACTGAACAGCACATAGGTAAGTGACAAGTTGTTCTGTAAATACCAAAGCAAATTGTAGTTTGGTTATATTGGAACTGAAGTTTTAGTCAAGATACTTGTTTAAAAATGTAGATATATCTCACCAATATAAAAGATTCTCTCATATTAAAGGCTTCAAATTTTCAATAGAATTACTGTATTTTAATTATTGGAAGTTTTATAAAAAAAGATAAGTATTTTGTTGTATTACAAAACGGGTTTTTCAACAAAAATAGCAAAAAGTGGTATGAGCAGCAGTGTGACTTACGTGAGTGACTTATCAGAGCCATGTGGCCATACAGCTAACAGGGGTCTGGCAAACGACTCGGCAATGAACAACTATTTATGGGCGAGTTGTTAACTAATGGCTCTTTTAACTATTAGAACGACTCTGCGACAGGGCACGAGTCTATTAAAATTTCTAGATTACTCGGGAGATATGGTAAGCTGATTGATTACACAGTTGATCTCACACACAGGCACACGCATCTTCTGTTATTGACAACAAAATTATCATCTGTTTCAATAACTGTTTTTCCAAGAATGAATAATTATTTTTCCTACAGTTACCCAAAAAAGTGCTCATTCCCGCATCAGTTATAGTAGGCAAAATACCTTTTCACCACACTGCACAGAAAGCAGCTGTTTTCCAGTCCCTATGTAGATCTGAAAGACATCGTTTGCAGACGACTCTCGACTCTCATCTGACGTCAGAACAGGGTTTTTTCCGGCCTAGGCCAGAAAGAGTACCCTTTCCAGCCGCTAACATGGAACTATGAAAGGTGATCAAAAAACTTTTCATTATTTGTGTTCATTATTCAATAATTAAAACATTTATAATAATATCATCTTATTGTCATTTGAAAGAATAAAAAAGTATAAACTCAACCTCCCACATAATTGAATATCATCTTTTAGGTTATTTAGACAAATCAGAATAAAAAATAAAAATACTTGGACAATTTCCTGATATTCAGATTACCTCTGATTTGCTATAGTGAAGTCCATGTTATAATGACAGTATTTGATCAACTTTGGTTTTGCTATCCTTTTCTATCATTCGACAAAGCCGGTAGTACTATCCTTTTCTTGGTTCACAACGATGCCAATTATGTTTTTGACAGTGTAGAAATATAATTAATTAATGCAGAGAATCAGTATCGCTATTCTTCTATCTTTATCCACTGTCATTATAATGTGGAACTCACTATAGAGCTATCACCTTCCACTTCTGCTTTCGGAAGTGCTTAGTAAACAACTTTTCTCATATATATATATATATTGTTTATTTTTGTGTGTGGCAAAAATAGCATTCACACCATGGGCAAAAATGTTTTTCCGGCTCTCAATCTTTTCTAGTCCTCGGTCTAAGGCCTTGGACTTAAAAACCGATTTCGAGCCGGAAAAATCTCATTTTCTGCTCTAGGTGCGAAATATACTATATTCCCACACCCAGTGCAGCAATGTAGATTTGAGTGTGGCAAAAACTTTGTTGCACTCCAATTATGCAATATAACAACACAAAATAGTTAACACACTTTATGATGGTAGAGTGCAGCAAAGTAAAAGAAATGTTGGTAAACCTGAATATGTTGCTGGCTGGAAATTTTTGTAAAACAGCTGATTATTACCGCGAGATATTGAATAACAAACAGTGAATAAACAAGAAGTTTTGATAGTATTCAATATCAGTATTTTATTTCTCTTCAAGTTATCATGAACGATTTTTTATGTGTGTGTAAAAACTCAGTCATACAGACTTGGGTCTTTGTATTCTGATGTCAAGCTACTTTAGTTCGTAAGTTGTCCGCTCTGATGCTAGTTATTTGTTAGTGCTAGCTTGTCGTACACACACTTTGCCTACTTCTAATCTCTATACTTATAAAAGGCTAAGCCCCTACAGACTGAAATCACACCACAGCCCAAACTACTGAGCCTAAAAACTTGAAATTATGCACGACTGATGTATTGATGGTAACCTGAAAACATCCACTAAGAAAGGATTTTCAGAAATTTGCCCCCCTGAGGGAGCTGAGGCCCCCCAAAATTTTGTACTTTTTAACCGCTCATTGCACAGCAAAGTCATGAGGAACTTTTTTGTTCAGCTACGAAAAAAAATTAGATCTATGCAGAAAAATTTCGATCAGGAGCACAGGGGGGTCCAGGAGAGGGCATTTTTCGAAAATTTTGATGTAAAATCACACTACAACTCAAACTAATTGTCCTACAGACTTGAAACTTTGCAAAAATTCTCTTCAAACATGCTAGACGCGCACTAAGAATGGATTTTGAGATATTTTGCCTCTAAGGGTTTCAAAGGATGAAAAAGGATCCTATTAAGTAAGGTTATGAACATGGTAAGGTGAGTGCCATATGGAAATGAGATAATATTTATTTATTGACATGTGATATTCTAACATATGTTGTAATCATTGGAAATAACAAAATAATATGATAGAAATTCAAAAAAGAACATCTGTTCTATTATTGCTTTCTACCTGATTCCACTCAACCTCAATAATATTGTTCTGATTGATAATTGATAATGTTTGTTTGATTGTTCTGATTGACATAATTGATAAATATGTTTAATAATATTATTATTATATTGATATAATAAAAGTATTGTTTTAATAATTAATTATTATCATTAATATAATAATAGTATTGTTTTGGTAATCAATAAATATTTTTATTTTCACAAACTCTGTATAATTTATAATGTGTCACCTGGTCATATGGGACATATAGGTATATGATTCATATATTTATCTCATATTGATCAGGATTTTAGAGTTTTAATTTACGAAAAGTTTAATGAACGGTGTTTCTGCCTTTGAACAATTTGTGTCATCGACAGAAAGATTGTTTATTTCATTTGTTATCAAAATTATTGTAGCTTCTCTTTTGTTTTTCATAACAAACGTGCTCGCTTGTGCGACTGATAAAAATATGTATTTGAAATGGCTTCATGTTTGGCATTGACTGAGTTATATATTAATACCCAAAATTTTACTTGTCGGTGGTGTGAGCTCGTTCGTTAGGACTGTGAGTAAAAGTCCGGCTGTTCTGGTGAAGGGGATAGATTTTGTTCTTGTTTTATAATACAGTTTTCCTGTCACAGTTCGGGCAGTTTAAAGAGAATTGTATTATTGAATAGGAAGGGATCTGAACCCACTTCATTAGATCAGTTTTTTTTTTATTTTTCATTAATAATTAACGTCGCGTTCAACCAGTGGATGCCAAATTGGGGGCCATTATCATAAAGGTAGGTGACTACTGAGTCATTGTTTTAAATTTTCCATAACCACAACAAATTTAATCTTCACTAGCAGCCAAGGGAGTAGCCCTTGAAATAATCATCTGTTTATTGTTATTTCCTAATTTCTAATTATAATTCTAATTTTGTACTAATAATTTATTGTTTTGTTTTAATTATCAAAAACCAGTACGATCATTTCTTGTTTTTCATTTCCCCACCTTTACAAATGGTGAATGTGAAACAGCTGCATCAAAGAAATTATCTCAAAAACATATGTTTAGGAAAACCATAGTTTTGAACTTCGTTTTCCTGATGGAATGTATAAGCCTACACGTGGCATGTATTATCAATTTTTCGCCACACTTGGATGTAATGAGCTGGTGGAGGTAATCATATGGAGGCCGAAAGTAATTGTTTTCCGACCAGGCCGGTAAAACTTTACGGCCCTAGGGCTGTAAAATGACCTTGAATAACAGCTGATCGTGTCCGATCTCACAAAAATCATAGAGAGATTATCTCATAACGACTGTAATAATCTATATAATTATGTATCGTTAATCGCGGTATTATGTCTATAATATATTTTATAAATTACTGTTTCATAATTTTATATTTATTATTGTGTTTTTGATATCAAACAATAGAATATGATGATATATCCATTGCCTCAACAATATAATGTTGGCTGCATTGTCCATTGTCAGAAAGGTACATATCGCAAGTATTTAAAAGTGAAGAATCGAATTTGAAATCAAAGTACAATAATTGTATCAATATTTAAAAGTGAGGTACCTAGAGTAATAATTGTTTATTTTTTATTATCGAATTCCACTTCTTAATGCAATACAATCAACAATAATAATAAGAAAATACAGCAGAGATCTGAAGTTTAAGGTAAGCCTACTGGTGAAACTCAGCCTTGACTGAAAAATTCCTTGTAATTTTTCCGTAATTCATTATTAAAACTTTTAGATAATTTTTCTTCAATATTAAACCATAATAGAGAAAACATTATGCCCACTCAAGATTGAATCTTCGAATGTTTTCTCTATGATTTAACTATTTTCAGAGCAATATTTTGTTGTGAAAATGCCGGCAAACTGGCTTCAAATTTTCCGATATAGGTACACTATATTATAGTAGCCTACATACGTTAGGTACTGATCCCAGATATCAATATTAGAGTCCATATTTGCTGGATCAGTGAAATATCATTTTCAAGAGCTCGAAATGGGACTAGTCCCGTTTTTGAACTTAGAAGAGAATATCCTTGCCTGAGTTCTAATAGGACTAGGACTAGTCCCATTTCAGAACGCATGGGGAGAATATTTTCACTAAACCGGACTCGGACTCTGATTATACTGATATGTGGGAATGTAGATTAATAGAACCTACAAGCATAAACTAACTATAATTCACGTATAGTAACTAATAACTTTTAAACAACATTTCCATATTCTTTATGTTCATTACGGTAACGTTTTTCATTTTATACACTTAGCCCAGTCAACGAAGTGTTATAGAGGGAAAAGTTTGGAAGACAATTTTTGACCCCGCAATTCTGATTAGGGTAGTGAGGAGGTAAACATATAGAAAGTCCCCACCCCTACCACCTCTGCTAAGAGGGTGAGGGTGGTTCAAAGGTACCATTTTTTGGTTTCTCGCATATAACTCGAAAATTATGCATTTTACAGACATGACTAGTCTATAAGAAATTAAAGCTTACATAGTCTCCTACAATACTGATCTTACAACTTTTTCTATACCGTATCTCTTTCACTTTTCGAGATATCCACTCTAAAAGATGTGACATTTTTGAAAAAACACATTTTCCTTCGATTTTTTGCTATTTTTGCTCTTATAAAGTTTTTAATATCGATGGCAAAAATCCATGCTGATCATGAGCTTATAGAGCTTGATTTTTTTCGGAAAGCAATACTACTTTCCTTACCTATAGGACATTTTACCTATATAGGTAATTGGGCAAGGAAAGTAAAAACTATTTATCCAAAATCTCAACATGGAACAGCCCTCATTCTTACCACGGAACTTCTAGGATGAAATTAATGTTGTTGTATTTGTAATACTTCTGTTAAATACTCAAACAAAATAATTTATTATCAGTTTTGTTGGAGACCTGTTTGAGTACCTATTCTTTCACAAAATATTATGTAGGCCTATCGTATTGTAGTCATTTGTGCTGTTATGCTTATGTTAATGCTTATTAAAAAATAGGGGGAAAATATTTTCCTGTATAGGCATACCATATTGTATGTAACTTATATCAATATTGATTATATTCAAGTCGAAGGTAATCATTTTTCAGCATTTGCGTTTTATTTGCAGAGCTTAATTGCATCGAGATCGGTTATGGAACATGACCTATCGGCACGCCAAGTGGAGAACCGACCTACTCCTGTTATTTTAGAAAAGATTAACAGTCATCTTACTCCAGAACCGAGATGTTTTAATAAAGTCATAGAGTTTTTTACTGAGGATTATTGTTAAGAAGGCACTGGCTGATGCTTCATTCATATGTACAATACGAAGTATTATGAAGAATAATGAATAAAGTGTTATAATTATTAATGAATTCATGAGTTAATTTATTATTGAAAAACCAAGGATACAACAGAATGGCGCAGTCGAGAGATAAGTAGGTAACCTACATTACCTGAGTTTCGGATATTGAGTAATAGGCTTAACTACTACAACGTCTTACAAGATGAGCGACATCGAACGTTTGGAATCTTCTATTCAGACTTTACACACCATAGTTACTAAACAAAAGTGAATTGACTCAAATGTTAACTAGTAGTTCTGTGAACAGTAGACCTCACGCAGTTATAAACCACAGCCTCCTCTTATACTGTCCATCAGAGTAAATCCTGTCTGTATGTCGTGTCGGCGAGATATCGGTGTGAAAACGGCTAATGGCGGCTGTTCGGGTTGGTGTATCAAAAATGCAAACATCAAAAGCTAATCTCCTTCAAGACATACTGGCAACAGGTCAGCCCCGAGTTCAAAGCAGAGAAAGGTCGAGAGACAATATTATGTTATTTAAGTTATTAATTGCATGCAATCAATAGTTCATTTAGTGCATAAAAATCGCATTCAATAAGACATGCAATTAATAGTTCACACAGCAGCTGATTTTTTTACCAATTTATATTGAGATATTGCATTGCTTGCGTCATGGCATGCAACTTATAATCCACTCGACAGCTGATTATGATGAATAATATTCTATAGTCTGATTCTTACTCTAATATTGGCGTATGAAGGAGGCTCCATTCCCTTTAATATTATCATTGAAATTCAAATTTTCCAAAAACCTTGTATATACGTCGACGCGCAAATTAAAAAGGAGCATACCTGTCAAATTTCATGAAAATCTATTGCTGCGTTTCGCCGTAAATGCGCAACATATAAACATACTAGTAGTTCTGTGAACAGTAGACCTCACGCAGTTTTCTCATCCACAATTATCTGATGTCAGCTGTTCTAGTTGATTCAGTTGGATCATAATTTACTCTTAAAACTTGTTATTTGTTCTCCCCAAGATCAAAAACTCACTTATGTTAATAAACTCAGTTCACGTTTGAATTTGTATCCCATAAATGATGATTCGTCCAGTTTCGTGATAATCTTTCCATCTGATAAAAATACTTCTCAACTATTTTAAAATTATTTTTTTTCAATTAAGAATATTATAACTTATTAGGCATTATTCAGTTCATTTAAACATTTTTTATTTTATTTATTATATCACTTATCAAATAATTATGTTTTTCAATTGTGAGAATATTGATACTGATGGGCAGGCAAAAATTAGTAAAATTTCAAGAAAATCAATTTTGATCAATTTTAGTTTCTGATCAACAATTACCATTTAATTCAATCCCTCTGGGCGTGGTTTTGTACTCTACAATCTATGGCCAGGTAGAGCGCTCTATCTCATCATACAGTACCGTATAGATTTTCAGGTACGGTACACCTAAAAACAATGCTCCTTGTATTTTGAAAAACATCTCGATTTTAGCTTCAATCATCATAACCAACTTCATTGTCATCACATTGAGATTTCGAACAATGAATGATATAAGTTTATGAGATCATGTTCTATGAGAATGAGATCTATCTCGTTAGATGCACTTAATTTAGTGGAGAGATGATTTCATTATTTCTTCATACCGTGTAGCATACAATTTAACAAGTTGGAAAGGAAAGGAAATAGCAGCTATCTTCATTGTCTAATGACAAAGGATATCAAACATGGATCTCACTAGTAAATGTAATATTGTATAGTAAATTTTGATCCTTTTGCAGTTTTGTGATTTTCGTCAAATTCAGCTGGCAAAAAAAATAATTATTTTCCAGGAAATTACCTTACAATTTCAATTTGAGAATAGGCTACAATGCAAAACGTTCAATTTTGCTAATGATTATGATATTCAAGGAGTCGAATTCTTCACTCCACTTATTCGACAATTTCATTTCTTACTTAACAATTCTTTCTTCATCAAAGTTCATGATACATTTCCAGCAATTTATCCAGTCAAGCTTTTCACATTAAGTGAAGGCTTTATTCTGTGATATGTTGATGAAAAGGATCAAGCATCTCAATTAATAACTAATTATTGACTCAAAATTATTATTTTTGTCAGTGTTAGGGTCGATTCAGTAGACCTCCAGGAGGTCAAATTGCTTTGTTTCTATGGAACTTGCTATTTAATAAATAATAAGTTATCATTAGATTAATAAGGCTCCTATTAAACTAGGACTCGAATCAGGACATACAGAGTGCACCAACATAGAGAAAAGATAGCATCTAAGCTAGCTATCTTTTCTCTATGGTACCAACCAGTGGTGTCTCTGTGCAGGTCTAATAATAGATATTTGGTTCAGTCCATTGCGGTAATTGTCGGACACCAGAGGTGTCAGCGCTGGTGGCCGAGTAGACACCAAATCGAATGGTACCCTAAATTAGAGAATACTTATACAATTGTTCTATTCTATGCCTTAACGCAGTAAGCGCCATAACAACTAATATCCCACGACTCGCTCGGAGACAGTATCCTAGTTTAATACGAGCCTTATTCAGTCAGTTTTACCAAGTAATTGGTAGAATTGTAGATAAACTTTTAGAGAAGATACAAACACAAATCTTTGGAGAATTTAGACCAATCACAGCTCGATATTTAGACCTACAACTTCAACCCAAATACTTTTTTATTTGAAAGTAGTGTATAGAAAATTTTCAGATCGCCCTAAGAATTGATTAGTTAGACGGTTCAAGTCGAATTTTGATTTCTTGTTCTCCTGTTCTCTTCCGATCATGGTTTTATCAATTAAATAAGTATATAATTATAATGGCAGTATCTGGATGTTATTAGCAAACATTGAGAACCACTTTAATGATTAGGATATGAATGAATAGTCTTTTGCTTAGACGACTGCGATTCGTATGATGGCGACGCGAGCGGAAGTCGCGTATGAAGTCGTGAATAAATGGTTGAAATCGTCGCCTTCGCCGTTATGCGATCGTAGATTCGCAGACGTGAGCACAAGGCTTAAGCCCCGCACAAACACATCGGTTTTTGTTCGTACGGTATTTTGCCGTCCTTATAAATTCTATAGGATTAAACAGATTATGTTTGTCAAGTTCCGTTTAATCTGATAGAATTCATAAGGAAGGCAAAATATCGTACGAACAAAAATCGATGCGTTTGTGCGGGGCTTAACTGAAGTGCTCTGTTAATCGGTCGTGAATAGATTTGGATATGGTACACTATTGAAATCCACATTCAAGCGAATATCAATACCGTTAATAAAGTATTATGTGATGAGTTCATATCATACCGGTACTTTGTCAAAAAAACATTACTTGGTTATGTCATTCATAATCATTTAATAATAATAAACGGGATAAAAATATTCTGTCCAACAATAATAATTGTAATAATAAATAATATATATATATTAATTGCATATTTTCTTTTTCCTTTCCATCGATTATTTTTAAAATTAGTATTTATACTAAGAATCTACAATATTTACTATATTAAATAATTAGAATAGCAATGATAATAAGGATAAATTATAATCATCACGTTAAAAAATCTAATAACGGATACATATAACTATATGCATGTGTCTGTAGACATACACATAACATACAGAAGAAATGAAAAAGATAGAAAACAATCAAATAAATATTGATCAAAAATTCAAAATTTCCCTTTTAATAATGAATAATAGTGATAATAATATGCATTAATAATATCATAATACGAAATAACATGTTGACAACCCCAATATTATATTATGCTACAAATCTAACAAGTGTGTTGTTTGTCCTATTCTAAACAGATACAAAATTTACATGCACATTAAGACTTCTTCCTTATTCTTTAATATAATAAGTCATGTTTGTACTTTCATAATATACAATATATAATCAACTCATTAATTGATAATTTGCCTATAAATATTATTTAAATCAATAGCTATTTATATATCGTCAATAATCTGATTTAGTTTCCATTGCGATAACTGTACAATATCTAATTGCATTGCACCAGCAACCATAATAATACCAATTTCTCCTGAAAACAATCACTCTAGTGAGAGTAGCTGATATATTATGCTGTTGGTTCTGTACATGTTTATAATTATTGTGTATTAGAATATCAAAATGTATCTACTACTTCATAAAGCAGGAACAAAAGTTTGAAATTCCAAGACAAAAATACGCCTGAGGGTGTTAAGGATATGTAGTTATGAATTTACTCACATCTGACAATACGGGCAATTCTATATATTACAGTATAATTGACGTTTCCAAGCAATTTTACTAACAAGTAAGTAAAATTCTCAGTAATATTGAATCTTAATTAAATCGACAAAGTTGAACGTTTTAGAAATAATTGTATTGGAGCATGATATTGTGGAACATAATAGGTACGTTATCATGTTATGCTTATAATAATATCTGTATTATACTCAAGTATAAAATTTAATTTTCTCTAGACAAATTATAGTTGATAATGTCATTATCAAATCTATGCTAGTCTTTCAAATTATTATTAATATATAACTGCATTAGTTATAACTAATTGGTGTTCAACACTGATATTATACTTGGCTGATTATAGACTACATTTTCTTTTCATAGATCTCGATCACTTAAGTTCAAGCAGAAATTACGCGTTACTAGCCTACAATATCATCATTGGAAGATTGGTGGAAGAATTAGTAAGCAAGTACAACAAATATTTGAATTATTGCAGACGAAATCGATGAACCAACCATACTTGGTGAATCAACACCTGATTTGCAATGGAAAGCGCATTTGAGAAATAAAAATATCAATACTTGAAAGTAGTATCAAAAGCTAAAAAGTATTTCCATTATAACAATACATATTATAAAATAAAATTAAAAAATAATTGACAATTTACTCTAAAACACAACAGGAACATTCAACAAAAGCTGATGTACAGTATTATCAAAAACGTTATAAAAGCTTAAGAAAAATTGTAACTGTAAATGATAAACTACAATGAAAAATATTAAAACAATGTCTTACTTGAATAGTTGGAACGTTATTGTTATTGACTATTGTATAAAATTACCTGGTTTCATTGCAATAAAAATCTATAAAACAGCATACTTATACATTGTCTGAGCTACCGTATTTGAAAAAAGATAATTCTCAACTTTTATTAAATGTGCTATTATATTCCTTCAACAAATTATTCTATTTTTGTTCATAAAAAATGATATTTTTTTAATTTAGTGGTAAAAGATCACTTTTTATTGATTTGCATAATATTATATCAATTTTTCCCGGCTGGAATCTATATTAATATTATTGAGATTGGAATTGATGAAAATGGTTAGAGTGATCAACCCTCAGGCGCAGGCGTGATAGATTAATAGTGGGAGCTTGTTGGTTTCTTCCTGAATTTGGCCCCGTCATTGAGAATACTTTGTGTTTTGGGTATTATAAAAAATCTGTCCTTACATTTTGTATCAATTAGCAATATTCGAAAACATACAACTGAAGCATTATTGCAATATATAGTTGTTTCCAGAATGGCGATGCTTATATTATTGATCACTGACTTTAATGGGATTCTAAAATTTACTGATCTTTGATGAATAGTTTATTTGTAGAAAAATTACGATTAATTCAACTAATTTTTCATCAAATTTAGCAGTTACAAATTTCACACTTTCAAGAGCGTGCCAATAAAAAACCAAGTTGAACAAATTGAATTATTTTATATTTAATGACACAAAATCAATTTCTCTACAATCTCATTATGAAGGTTCACGTTGATCACGAGTTTCATCGGAAATGAAAGTTGAAAACTGAAAAGCAAGTTCTTGGAAAAAATTATGGGAATTTTCATTTATTTATAATTATTTTATTAATGAATATTCTTAGTTGTTTGTATACAATTTTATTATTACTCAGGTTTTGATCTTGTATCTTTTATACTTTGATCTTGATACATTTTTTTAAATAATTGTGGATTAAAAACAGCTTTGGAAAGCAAATTGTTGAAAAATATCAAGGATTATTAGTTTTGTTCGGTTTGAATACATTTTTATTAGTCACGCTTCAAAATGATGCAACTACCTTTTTATAAATTATCAATTTTTAAATTATTATTTCTAATAGTCTATGTGAAAACAATAGTATTTTAATAAGACTATTTTACGTCCCACTGGAGTTGAATACAGAACTATTATTCATTTAAAAACAATAATTATTATTTTCTTTTGTCAAGTGATTCTATTTACAAAATATTATCGAAACACTCGGGGTTCAAAATACTTTCTCAACAACTATAATCAATTCCTTTTTATGCTTTATTATTTTAATATTTTTGTTCAAATCCAAATTTGAGTCCTTTGGTTCATTTGGTGTCTGGTCTATGAATATAGTCCCAGAGATATTTAGTCCGTTAAGCCTTTCTTACATTAATTGTACCGATATATAATATATACAAGAAACAAAACAGTATTCACACTATATACGCTTAAACGATAGAGATAAAAAACAAATAACACTTTACAAGTTCTGAACCAGTTCAGCATTGATTGAATCAAATCTAGTAATGTACATTGTACTGAACTATGTACATGAACAGTAAACGTACAAAATACATACAAATCTGTATGGTATATTCACATGTACATACATTTCACTTTGGCTCGAACCAGTTTCATAACTGTACATGTATAAACTTACACAAAAAATTAACACAGATAGATTCTTGTTATCATCTTAATATCTGGAAAGATTTACGCACAAGAGATACAAACGACATGAAATTTACTGTGATGGAAGCCTTGCTTTACTCTTTTTTGAATTCATAATGTAGAAAAATTATCAATACTGGAAACAAAACTTGTTTTCAAATCAATTTTGGAAAATTTCTCTAGATTCAATCAATTTTGACTGATACTGAATTTAGATACAGTATTCCATTCCAATCACCAAAGGTAACTCAAGAAAATAACAGAATCGAGAAAGCCATTAAATAACACAACCAATAATATTGTTCGTACTATTTGAATGGTGATCATAATTTAGGTAAATTCAATCAATTGAAAAATTCTAAATCATTTATGCAATAAGTTACATAAAATCAACATAACTCTATTTATAAGAACAACAATTCTTACATTATTAATTATAATCAACAATATACAATAAAGTTTCGTATTTACAACCAACTAGAAAGTTTTAAAGGAGAGCTGAGATAAATAAAAAAATGTGACCGTCAAATCACAGCTTTTATGACCGTCAAGAAAATAGGGTAGTATTGGAAATTTAATTTAATGAAATTCTTATTTTGAAGCAGTTTAGTTCACAGGTGAATATTTTCCCTAATAAATGAACAGTACAAAATGTATTAGACTTTTGAAATAAAATAAATTTCATCCACATAGGAATGAAGGAAGAGTTTCCCAATGTAACATGCGTAGCAGCTATTGAAGTAACGAATTTTCAAAAAAATTAGATCACGATTCTAGGACTACTGAGAACACAATAAATTGTGGCAGTGAGTTGAATCCCATTTTTTCTTCTATCATTATTGAAAATTCAACAGAACTTCTTCGGCGATTGCCAATGAATGTGATGTAAAAGTCAACACACCTTGAAACACTATTATAACTCAAATTGGTTTGAAATTCTGGACTATCAATTTCGTCTTATAACAAGTGAAACATTTATGCTAATAATAAAATAAATTAATTTTTCATTTTTTCAAATAAACTTTGAGGTTGAAAAAGTTAAAGCAGAATAATACTAAATGAGAAATGAACATTATCTAGTCCCACTACATTCGGTACTGTAGATGTGGAAAATTTCTTCGACTAAAATTGCTCGCCTACTAGGAGACTTGCAATAATTAGAATTTATTTAATGGAATATTATGTTTCTATGTGATGTCTTCGATATATACTTTTTGTATTCATAACACAGATTAAAATACAATTGTTTCAAACATTGAGCTTGGAATCTGTTATCCCACTTCCAAGATAAAATTGAACATTGAAGAATTTTGCTAAATTCAATCTATTTCAAGTTAGTTGTTCTTACACCTCTTTTAAAATGTATATACGTGATACAGTAACTCAATAACATTACCAATAATCAATTATTGTGATGATAGAGACAGTGATCATCGAAAGAACAGAGATTTCTCACTTAGTCAATTCTTTGAAAATTTCAATAAACATACCTTATTTGCAAGGTATAATCATAATAATTATTAAGTACAACCTTGTACATAATATTCATCGGTCAAATTAAATATGAAAATTAACACAACCATACATATTTAATATCTTGATTTAAATTATCGTGGATTAAAACTATACAGGAACTATTAAGATAATATTCAGGAATTAAGAGAAATTTCTTTTAAATATTTTATTCATCTGTCAAAATGAAGCTGCAAATTTATTAATAAGTTATTCGAAATGTTTATTTAAAATTGCAATGTTTAATATTTATTTAAAAATGTATTCATTTCATAGAAACAGGTAGCTTAATTGAATAGGCCATCTGAATAAAATTCTACGCGTCAAATAATCAAAGCCCCACGTTTTCAGCAATTAAAATTTACGAAAAAACCTGTAATAGATTTGTTTTTCATTCGTATACGTACCTACATTGAAACGATCAATTAAAACTGTGAATCAAGCATATCATGCTTTTCCATAGACCGTTTTGGGATTGCATCCAAAATGAGTATTAGATTTTATTAATATCAGCTCTTTGGGGAATAATAGTGTTTAGGCTAACTTGATAATATCACTTCTTCGGGGAACAATATTCTCGGCTCAGTTACAAATTTGAAACTCAATACCATTTTTAAACCGTATTATTATTTGGTTAATATTTTACTTCAATAGATTTGAGAACTAACAATACATTATTTTTATACATGACTTACATTTTTCGATTTGATACTTTTTCTAATTAGTGATGTTTTTACTTTTAGTCAGTAAGTTATATTTTAGTTTAGATTCTATTTGGTAGAATGACGATGATCATAATAACAATGTAATCATAATAATTATGATAATGAGAATATAAAGAGGGGAGGGGAGATGGAGAGAGGTTTAATGGAGGAACTAGATTTTACGGTGGTCAAACGAAGGCGGAGGTCATGTGGTAGAGTTGCATGAGCACCTGCATGTGGATTGGCAGACAGGAGAGGCGGTCGTGTGTATTCGAGTCCAGGGCCAGCCACGAGAGGGCGTTGTAGCCTTCCAGCACATACCTAAACAACACACAAACATGAATATTGGTTCCACTAAACTGTATCTTGACAGAGTAGAATCACTTTCAAACAATATTATGCATTTATCCGATTCCATCTCCGGATTCAAAGAAAATGCAAGTTCTAATAAGGAAAATACAAATAAGCATAATATTGCCTATCTACTCGTATATTATGATTTGTAATTGTATTAATGAATAAATAAATGAATAAATGAATGAAATAATAAGAGATCGATCACTTGTTCGGATGCATGGAGGAGTTGCAGAAAGCCAAACATATTTTCATAATTATAATTAAAATTTACAATGAGCGGACGGCCCCAAGCAAAATATATTATTGGTTCGATGAACTTATCGGACTGACAGCTAATTAATTAATTTCTCTGACTGCCAATGAATTGCAACCAGATGAGTTTATTAAAAAAAAAAAACATATACATAATTATCATTATAATACATAATTATTATAAT
Organism: Nilaparvata lugens; assembly: GCF_014356525.2. Taxonomy (NCBI): domain Eukaryota; kingdom Metazoa; phylum Arthropoda; class Insecta; order Hemiptera; family Delphacidae; genus Nilaparvata; species Nilaparvata lugens. Next base: position 8,842,615 of record NC_052513.1, on the reverse strand, counting down.
ATAAATACAAAAGATAGAGGTTGCTTTCAAGCAGCTAGTAATGAGGATGTTTTCATGAAGAAGACAAGGCAGCCCAAGAAAAAGATGGCTAGATGACGTGACGGAGGATCAGCGCATGAAGGGTAGGTAGGAGAGGATGGGTGAAAGCTAGGGTGGAATATAGAGATTGGTGGAGAGGTTTGGTGATAGAGGCCAACGTTCATGAAAACTGTAGCGCTGAATAGAAAGAAAGAACAGCTAATGTACAATTTTGACGAACAATGACGTTTTAGTACAAGGAATATTGTAATAGTTGTGATTACGAATTTGTCATTCATAATCTATTTTTGGAATCACAAACACAAAATTCCTCATCTTATAATATACATTCATGTTATTAGTTTATAATTTTAAAGAGAACGATAAGACCGGCTTTCAGGACAGAAAAGTGGCAATAAATTGAATTGATCACTCAATTTTCCTCATTTCAGGTAATATAGATCAGTAGCTATTCAAAGTTGAGGGCTCACATTGAGCACAAACCTCAAATTGAAATTCAATTGCACTATAATGTACAATGTGCCATTGATTAAGCCATCACATTCACGGCTGATTCCCACATATCAGTTGAAAAATGTTGACTTCATACTCATTATCGGGGCACCGAGCTTCAGAACACAATTCTCTAAAATGATCAGTTTATGAATTTCGGGGATGCGATATTTTGATTTTCCACAGAATTACTCGCTCACTTTTTACTATCCACAGACGACGAAAGTCTCGGCTGTCTCAGCCAAGGATAAATTATCCTTTTAATGTCATTCAGCGAGTTTTCCCAAGGATGAAACCTAGTGCAATCGAATTTTTATATCATAAACCTACTTTGTTCCAAATTTCGTGAAAATCATTACAGCCGTTTTCGATATCCGTTAACATAAATAACAAGATATAAAAATATATACAGAAATTGCTCGCTTAATATAATAGGATTGATATTATTTCCCACTTCTCAATATGAATAGCAAAGTGAAGCAATAAATCTAGATAGTAAGTACTGTAAGATATACGATTATAATTTTCAAACTGTTTTGTTACTCGTCACCAGCACACAAACCAATAAGGTTTTGCTGGTAACGCCAATTAATTTCAAGAAATTCAATCATTATGTATTTTTGTACACTCAAGAGATTTTCTTCAATATATTATGTATTGTTATTTGTGTAATATTTTGAGGCAAAATAAATTTGATTTGAGATGGGTTGAAAAGGTTGACGTGCCTTCTCAACCTAAACATTAAATCACATATCAGTGAAACTATGTGGTACAGTGACAATATTAATGCCATTAGTTCTAATGGGACAATTCATACTAGCTCGGTCAGAATGGGAATGATCTCATTAGAAATAGTGAGGTTATAAAATATCACTGTACCGGCCACTGACTATGTTACTGATATGTGTGAATCCACCTTTACAGTGTGCCACTGGGTTTGGCACAAGGGTGAAACGTGACGATTGCCTACCTTCGGATTGGCACGTTAAACTGTCGGTCCCGGCTGAAGTACGAGAGTCGTAAGGATCATTGACGGCTCAAGTGATAATATATTCAGGCAGGTAGAACTTCCGTCAGGGACTCCCCACCAATAAAAGCCATACGAATATAAAAAGAAATACAAACCTCAGTACCTTTTTTGAATAATTTTTGTCATAGTCATTCAATTTCAGCTGTTTTACATCCATGGAATCAAGCCGGTAAACAGCTGATTGTAGAACAAATAAACATATGATTCTCATTACAGCATACTATACTGTAATAAAATCATATGTTTTCTTTACAGTATGTTTCCTAGTTCCGAATTTGGAACAGCAAAACTGGTACAAAAACCGCCTTGCTCCAGGTGAAAGTTTTGTCAACTACAATCAAGAAATTCCTGATAAGAAACTTGTAAACTATGTTATATTTATAGAATGCATGTAGTAATGTCAGCACAAGCAGTTAATGTTTTCTGTTTCTCAATTATTCTTTTCTAGATTATTATGACAAAAAATAGTGTAAGTTACATGGATGTGAATGTCTTTTGCAGTGCTCGAATGAAATTCTAGTCTCGGCTAACGCCTCGACTAGAATAGTTATTTGTGCAACTAGTGCGCAAAGTGTCAGTTTGCTGCACCGAAAGAAACGTTTACGCCCGAGCCGTAGGCGAGGGCGGAATGGTTTCTTGAGTGCAGCAGAGGAACTTTGCGCACGTATTTCACATTAAGTTTTTCCTACAGTTACCATTGAATATGAAAAGTGGGTAATTATGGGTAAAATTGCCTGAAATGCATCAAATGTTTTTCTGTGTAATTTTATTATTGATAAAAACCTTAATCCTAAAATCCTAAAGTCCTCGTTGTCCTTGGTTATAATATATAATGAATAATAATTAGCGCGTTGTGCTTCGTTGCACCTCTGCTCACTATAGCAGCCACAGCAGTCACTGTTACCAACTTCATTTTGATTTTGCTGCACTGTTGCTCCATATAACCTACTAAGTATTTTGCGTTGCCATGTTGCAAATCTGGAGTGCAGAAAAATTTTTCCCGCACTAGAGCGGAAAAGTGATTCTTTGCGTTCTGTAATCAGTGCAGCAATGGCCACTTTCCAACGTAACTGTAGGAAAACATCATTCTCGCCTGCAAAAGGCCCCTTCCCGTCCTTGTGACTTAAGATACTATATTTGATAAAATCATTCAAAAATGGTACTGAGATTTATATTTCAAGTAGCCCTACGAGTGGTATTATGATTGATGGCTTACCTGAGAACATCGGTGGTGTACTGCGAGTCGAGCGGATGTCCGGCGGAGGCCGACTGTTGCTGCAGCAGCTCGTCCGAGTTCTGCTGGTTGGCGGTGCTGTGCAGATGCAGGGCGTTCTTGAGGAAGGCGGGGCAGACCGACTCGAGGTGGGGGCAAGCCGACCAGAACCAGCGGGGCATACGGCCCGTGGGGGCAGTCGACACCAGGTAGCCCAGGGCCAGCGGCTGTTGTAGCAGCGTACCCACCTCTTCCTGTACTTCGCCAGACTGCAACCGACACATACACATTCCATTCAAAACACATCACATACAAATCAAAGTTACAATGCAACAGTTACTAGATTGCAGTTATTAAGTTACAATTACAGTTGCAAACTATCACACACACTTGGTCACTTTCGTCATTCAATAAAACTAAAATATTGTAGGTCATTTAGATTTGATACGAGACTATTATGTAGAACACATCGCAATTGACAAAATTAATCATTTCTATAGAAAACAATTACTGCATGATGTGGTGTGCCGGAATTAGAAAAAAAGGCAAAAAGTACCTAGCCAATAATGGTTTCCAATGTAACAGTCAGGTAGAGGGCTACCTGAGTAACTCTTCGATATGTACAACAATCAAATTTGGGTACACTTTCTCAAATACAGTAGTTCAATTCTATATTTTTACAAAAAAATATCTCGTTTTTACCAGCGAGTTATTTTTCAATTAATACTGTGAGCAATATTTAAACTACATCAGAATTAAAAATTCTGTTTTTTCTTAATATTATTAAACGGAAATCCAAATTAAATGCTGTAATTCACCCCGAAGACTTCTGCTACTGCAGATATTGACAACAGGATAAACAGCTAGATGGAAATTCGATATCTTAATTTAATTTGGATTTGCATTTAATCATAATAATTAATTCATTAGCATTTGAATAATTGCAATAGGCCTATCTCAGTAATTTCCATCTGTTTTTTCTGTTTATAATATCTTCCCAGTGAATTTTGAAAGAGTAAGGAAGATTTCAACAAAAATACATGAAAACACACACCGTAACACACAATAAAATCAAGTGACGAAGGATCCTTCGTCACATATAAAATACACTCAATATTTCAGCAATCTATTCAACTCCTTCCCTAAAAGGACTGCTTCCCACAATATTATGCGAATTGTAAAAAAGTTTATAAGAAGATCAGCTTCTAAAAAATGAGCTTACTTTCAAATTAAGCTGTGCTATGATAGTGGGAAGCAGTCTACTCAATTCCTCATGTTGTAGCTGTCTGTATTGCTATTTGTTCTTGAATCCTTTTTTTGAAGATTTTGTATAATAGGCTACACATTTTTTCATTCGGAAATAAATGAGAGACTGCATTTGTTTGAAAAATAATGAATGATTTTATGTAACGAATATCAAAATTAAATGCTGTTAACTATCCCGAAGACTTCTAATACTATTTCTCGTTAAATAATTATTATGTATTTATTTATACATTGATACATACAATATCATTCCTAACTATGAATGATTGAGAAAGAAACGAACAACAGGCCTAAAGCCCAAAACTGTTCCTTTCCCAAATTTAGATAGAAATTGTCCAAAAATAATGTATTTAATTTGTCATTTTTTAGCTTCTATGAATATTTTATTAGGCTAAAAATTGTGAACCGGTATGGAGACCTCACTAAATTAAAAACTGTTATCACTTTATCTAAATACGGGTTAGAAAGCTCACCTAAAAAGTTTACCTAATCTTCTTTCTCGATCATTTCAAAATTATTTGATTTGCCGTAATCAACACAATGGCAAATACGAACATTTTCATGGTGAGTATTATTAAATTCTTGGTTTGGGCTACTTTTCAATTAATTATCAAGTATTATTAGTACAATGATTAATTATTGGTGTAGTTACCCGACTGTTGGCGTTGCACTGGAAGGGACTGTCCTGCGGGGGCAGACAGGAGCTGGGTGAGTTGGGCTGCGAGGAGCAGGGAGGCGGACTGCGCACTCCACCTGCCACCCCGTCGGCGTCCCACGTGAAGATGTCGCCCATGTTGAAGTCACCCAGGCCGTCCGTTTGCATGTCATCGTTGAGAGCACGCAACAGCTCCTCGTCACCCAGCTCCGGCCCGTTGATGTGCTGCTCTTGGAAGGCTGTCTGCGACGACTGCAACACACACACAATTGTCATACAGTATCACAATATCTTAAGAGTATAAATAAAAATAAAAGATGGGATGAGAAAATATCCCAAGGTGTAGCTAGTTTATGATCCAAATTTCAAGCAACTTTTTTGTTAACTCAAGCCGACTACTGTCTATTATTAGACAGTACCTAGTCTCTGTCTCTGTCTATTATTAGCTTTGGGTATCAGCCTTTATAATGCCTTGCATGTACATATAACAATTGAGGAGTTGGGTGGAAAAACGACCTGAGTCAAGAAATCAAGTTTTGTGTAAATTGAGTTTGAAATATTTAGTACACATCTTCATTATTTCATCAGAATGCAATATTGTTGCAAGTATTTGAACTTTATTGATCTTTTTATACTATTTTCAATGCTATTATTCATAATTAGCCAGTAATCCGAGGCTAACTGATATTAATTGATATAAGGTGTGTTGTCTCAGGTCGTTTTTCCATAACCCTGGTTGTTACATGTTCAGAGGTTCAATAAAATGATGAAAAACCCGTATCAAGAGTAGTGATAATGATAATATATTGCTCATGATATTGGATAATTAATAAGTAGGTAATAAAGATCTAAAAAAATGTCATTTGGAAGTGAACAATTGAAGATGATATTTTCTTCTTGAACACGTTTCTTCCCATTCTGATTTTCGGGAAATTCATACACCCCAATGTTTTCAGCATCGGATTCTTCTTCAGGAGCGTCTTCTTCATTATTTCCATCATCTAGAGGATAATTGGTTCCCTTGGATGTATTAATGATCTTCTTATACCATTCATTTGGTAGAGAGTTAGTTGGGAGGATATTTTTAATATTCTTTCCGAAGAATGGACATTGATATGTCCAAAGCTCCACCAATTTATGTAGATGCATTACAATATAATCTTGTATAGTTATTCCAAATTGCTTTTTTCATATCATATACAGTTCAATAATAATTATTTTCATAGTCTATATTATGTAAATTCATCTATAATTTTGCTGTATTGTAAGCTATTGTATATAAGTGTGTAAGCCAGTATATACTGTAATCTACATAAATAAAGTACTCAATCAATCAGCTTCTTCTTTTGTAAGAAAACAAAATAAGGATTTCACTGACTGCTGGCTCACAGCTTGTCAGCTGAATAATTTCAGGTTTGCCACACAAACAAAAAATTTTCATAACTCAATCATTTTTCAAGATACAACAACATTTTATGTACCAATCTGTTCAGGATTTAATGGCGGATAGAATGAAGCGTGTTGCGGAAAAACGACACGAGTGGCCTCGGGTCGTTTTTCTTCCCAGCTCCTCAATTTTAGAATTCAAACAATTTAGAAGTGAATTAAAAAAAGAGCGAATTAAATGTTGTTTCTAGTAGATGCGAGAGTTTAATGAGCATTTCAACGGCAATCACTCATCCTCCAATGCTTTTATGAATTAAAAGTAGAATGACTCAACTTTAAAACTGACATGACAAGTCCTTATACTCCTTCAATAATAGGTCACTGGATGCTTTAAATATCAAATATTACTGTTTTGGCCGGGTGAGAGTATGAGAACGGCACAGTAAGAGAGACTACCAGCGTCACGCTAGAAGAAGAATACTAAGACTATCAGCTTTCAACAGTGTAATTTGGATCATTAACGCCCTATCCTATGGAGTATCAGCTTATATGCTATCTTTTCTCAATGGTATAAAGATACAGTATTAAAATAAGACTAGTAAACCAATAAATAAACAACCTAGACATATGTTGTCAAGAGTACAGAGATACTTTTTTCCACACTAGTTTATTCATAGTTTACACTTTCATTTTTGTAACGTTTTCCCATTTTTCTCAGATTTCTCATGACTGAATAAGCCAGTTTACCCTGACTCTCAACTATTAGGGCCAGACCATACATATTGAGCGTCTTTTCAGGTGTTTTCAGACGGCGGTTTTAGAGTCGGCAGGGCAGGAAGTTTTCCGATTCACTGAATGCAATATCAATGTATAAATAAATAAATTAATATTAAATAAATGGACACATGAAAAGACGCTTAATATGTTCAGGCCCTGATAGTATAAAAATAACATACAACTTGTTTTTTCGACATCCATCATCCCCACATCTGTCTAAGGTTCTCCTTCTCATTATTCGACTTCTCTTTATCTCCTCAATCTACTTAAATTCTGAACATATTTGTAGAAGTTGGTTGTTAGGACTGACCTGTGTGGTGGCCGAGGTGGGGAAGACAAGTATGTGTGTGCAGGTGACGTCGTGCGGCGTGCTGAGCTGGCACTTGACCGAGTTCTGCGAGAATCGTTCGTCGGGCGTGAACTGGTCGGGCATCATGCGCAGAGCAGAGTCCGGCTCCAGCGAGACCAGGCAGGCGGACAGGATGCAAGGCATGTCGTGTGGGTAGAGCAGCGAGCACTGGCCGCAGATCTCCTTCAGGTGGCGCGACGCCTTCTGCAGCGATTTCCGGCTCAGCAACCAACTCCACCCTAATCAATCATAAACATACATTACTCCATGTTTCGGACATCGGGTTTCAGTTATTTAAACAATTTATTGATTTAATTGCCTTTATTAGGGCGGAGTTAGGACTCCTGGTCCTCTCTGCCACACAACCCTTAATCTAACTAATAACAATCCTTAATCTGTATCTATAACAATCATAGATACAGAGGTGTAGTGAAACTAACGTTATAAAGTTTGCCCACAACACTTGTAATATTTTAAATTGTGATAAAGGCAATTATCTATCTATCTAAAGTCAGCACCTGATTAACATTGGTTTGCTATCCTTGTCTATAACTCAATCATTTTCCAAGTCTGCACTGTTGTTGTTGGCAAATTGTTTTTTGGCTATGAAGAAATATAATGAACTACAAAAATGTTTTATCTCAATTATAAAAATTTGGTGTGGCGCACTCACACAACTTTCCTTGCCGTTATGAAAATTTATCACCTGACGCTAGTGTTCCTGCGCATCTCAAGTCTACTATTCAAAGATCCAAGCCAGCTGGTGACAGGACAATAAGGCTGGAGACACACGAAGTTTACTATCTCTTCATAGTGAATGGTTTGATAGAATCAACAGTTGCCAACAGTTTGTAATTGAAATAATAACATTTTCTCGAATTTCGAGCTTATTTTCAATTTTAGGTGAAAATGTTACTGAGCATCAATTGAAGAGATTTTCATGCTCAATCTTTTCCACTTGGAATTTTTTGTTTAAATTGTATCTAAAGCCTGATAATTGGGAATCTAAAATCAAACTTTGCATAGATGGGGCGGAGCTCTTGAAATTTTTAGATATGGGACTTGTGGCAGTTGATAGAGCTTATCAATGACTATTTTTGGTATAAATTTGATCAAAATCGTTGGAGCCGTTTTCGAGAAAATCGCGAAAAACCCTGTTTTTGACAACATTTTCACCATTTTATCCGCCATCTTGAATTGCATTTGATTGAAATTGTTCGTGTTGGATACTTATAGTGTAAGGACCTTAAGTTCCAAATTTCAAGTCATTCCATTAATTGGGAGATGAGATATCGTGTACACAGACGCACATACACTCATACACACACACACACACACAGACCAATACCCAAAAATCATGTTTTTTGGACTCAGGGGACCTTGAAACGTATAGAAATTCAGAAATCGGGGTACCTTAATTTTTTTCGGAAAGCAATACTTTCCTTACCTATGGTAATAGGGCAAGGAAAGAAAAATGTATGATTAAATCATAAGAAAATAAATTATCTTGACGAATAAAAAAGATTTGAGGAATAGGCTAATTGATATTGATTAACAAGAATCAACAATTAATATTATATCAGATATGCCGGAATAGCTTGAATCACAGCTTTCTACTATTATAGAAGGCGGTAATAACAGAAAATTGGCAAATCTGCAATCCTATCGACTCTACAAACTTTATAATGTGATTCTCACTATAGAAACGATTATAAGCTTTCACACTTGCAAAGTATGAGCTTAATTTCTACAACAAAGCCCTATTAAATTAAAGCCAAATTTGGAACAAATTATCTAGCCTTCTACAAAAATAGTCAAATTCAAATTTCATTTATTGCCAATTACAATATTCAACACATATTACAATCTCTTTATAATATGACATATCATTAAAAATATAATAAAATAAACATAATTGCTCATGCATATACTTGAAGAAAATAAAATATAAAATCAAGGCATCTAGATTATTATTATATTTAGACTATATTGTTAAATGAATTAAAATCTCCTTTGAATAACTAATTCAAATGTACGGAGATAGAAATAAAATAAAACGTACAAACTGGAAGTCAGATTTTTGCATAGTCTATTGTGTCTTTTCGAAAGTATAATAATGCAAGTAATTGGATGAATAAAACAAGTTAGAACGGTTGTAAATTGAATTGACAGACTCCGTTGGATTGCATTCAAGCACTGAATTATGCAGTTAAAGACACATTCAGATTAAATCAACATGATCTCATGAGCCATCAACAATATGGTTTCATACTTGACTCAATTAACGAATTTTACTTAGCTCATCTCAGCTATTCACTGCAAAAATTATCAACTGAAGACAATAGATACACAGAATTAAGATTAATGCAATTAACTGGGGTTGTTAAGCCGCGTTGGATTGCATTCAAGCACTGAATTATGCAGTTAAGACTTATTCAGATTGAATCAACATGATCTCATGAGCCATCAACAATATGGTTTCATACTTGACTCAATTAACGAATTTTACTTTACTCATCTCAGCTATTCACTGCAAAAATTATCAACTGAAGACAATAGATACATAGAATTAAGATTAATGCAATTAACTGGGGTTGTTAAGCCGCGTACACACTACGGACGAGCAGCGAACGAACAGCTTTATGTATGAATCTAATTATTGTTAATTATTGTTTTTAGTGGTCTGAAAATTTTGCGAAGTGAAGAGCTACAAGACTTAACCTATTTCGGACTATGTGTAACCATATCTAAATTGGGGAGAGGAATAGCACAAGGTTACCTTATTTTTCCTCTCCCTATCATTTATATGATGTATACTTATTATATCAATCAATAAAGAATAAAGAATAATACCTTTGAGTTCGCCGTGGCCTATCCTGCCGACTCTGCCCACCACTAGCCGCCAGGGCGTGACGCTCTGTGACATCACACCCAGAATGAAGTCCATCAGCTTTTGAAGGCCTATGTGACGCGCTGAGGCTTTTCTCCGTCGCGTCCTAAACAAACCAATAATTCTACTTATAGCCACAATAAAATGGTTGTCTCTAGTTTATAAGAATTAGTTCATGGTAGAGAATAACATAAAAGCAGAAGTAAGGTAGACTAAATTGAATTGAATAATTGCCTTTAATAAATATGGAGTTAGGACTCTAGGACTCTAACCAATAATTCTACTTATAGCCACAATAAAATGGTTGTCTCTAGTTTATAAGAATTAGTTCATGGTAGAGAATAACATAAGAGCAGAAGTAAGGTAGACTAAATTGAATTGAATAATTGCCTTTAATAAATATGGAGTTAGGACTCTAGGTCTTCTCTGCAACACAACCCTATGAGTTTTTAAAAAATAAATAAGAATTCTTATTGACGAGTTGCTTTTCCACTGCTCTGTATGTTTTTTATGTATTCTGTTTGGTTTCCCAGAGTACAGCCCAAAGTCTCACATCCTAACTCTCATTTTAGTATAGATTATCTGAATTTAAATGAACTCTACCAGAATGTCACCTTGAACTATTCAACTTTCTGTAGCCTACTGCAGTTATTTAAGTTGAAGTCATTTATGAAATAAAATGACTTGTAATTATCTTAACAACTTACAACTTACTTAACAAATTAATAATGGCGCAGCATCCAAAACTAGTTTCTCCAGTTGAAAAAACAGTGGTCACAATTTCAAGAAATTTCAATATAAACTCTCTGCTCAACACGAATAAAGAAAAAACTAGGCTGTAGTGAGATTTACTTGAGCGCATACCTTATAAAAACAAAAATGCTAGTTTGTAGTGAATATTACTTTTGAGTCATTTCCTTTAATTGGAACTACACTTGGTTCGTATCAAGGTACAATTGTTTCATTCAATTTGAACTCTTTGCTAACTACTGTGACATCACATTTCATAAGCGGGCTGGCATAGCTCAAATAGTAGCGATATAGCAATATCGATAAGATAAGATGCCAGCCTGCTATTACTTCGGTTCATACAGCTTTAATTATAATAAAAATTCATTTCAGTACCTCATTATAGCTGTCAATGTATGTCAAGTTATATTTTTAATAATTATTGTATACTCTCTCTCGGAAAGGTGTTCTTCAAATTATCTCTACCTCCATGTTCATTATCTATTCCTCTTACATTGAGAGTTCTCTCTTTTACAATTGAGGGTGCTTACCCCCACCTCCATAACTTTGGGATATGTGTTGTTATCCGTGTTTCGGATGGACACGTTAAGCTGTCGGTCCCGGCTGCCTAAAAAGCAGTCGTTAGGTCATGTCAGAGGCCCTGAAATTGATCAGTTGCGACCTGAAAACTCTGACACCAGACCTGAGCCAGCCAGGTCACACGATATTATTATTATTATTATAACTTTGGGGAAATATCGGCGTTATCTGCTAGAGTAACGGGACTCTCTCCCGGCAACTGAGAAGGAACTCCGCCTGTGTTTTCGTCACTCTTCTCCTAGACTTCTCGGAACTCGCAATCGTAAAGGTGTGCGGAGAATCGAAGTGATTTAAACGGTTTAGTGAATACGCGTGTGAAAGAAGGCTGGCGGACGGAAGACTACCTAATGCTCTACCGGAGGATTGCTGTCTGGGGACGATGCTTAAATTAAAACGGATTATTAACGGAGTCCGTTCCTTATGGAAAACTAGTTAAAAAGGACCCTTAGGTCAATTCAAAAATCTCACACTACCAATGAAAAACCTAACAAAATGTTTTATTCAATTAAAACTCGATACTAACCTTCCAATTGTTAATTTGAATTCAAACTCTTTGCTAACTAGGAGTGAAGAACCAACTATGACGTCTTATTCGATTTAGACTCGGTTCTAACTAACCTGTTAGGTATGTGGACGTTGACAGTGGCCTTCTCGAGTAGGACTCCCTGCTCGTTGGTGGCAGTGGCCAGCAGCCATCTTTGATCTTCGCTTAGACAGTAGCTGACATAGAGTACCGAGCAGGGTGTGTCGCTACTCGTCGTCAGTCCATCAGCCCCCTCCCCGCTTCCCCCTCCACCGCCTCCTATCTTCTCGCGACCACGTGATAATACGTAGGGCGGTGTGTACACTCTGTACGGTGCTCGGTTCTTTTCCTAAAAGCAAATACAATGAATAGTGAGTTAAGACACAAATAAATCGTACAAGGATCTACTTATGAAGATTTCAAGGCTGTAAATTTACCCACAAAAAATCTAAGAGAATAACCCACAGAAATGGCATAGCAGATAACGTTTCTCTTTATTCTTTATTGATTGATACAATGAGTACATCATCAAAATGATAGGGAGAGATAAAATAAGGTAACCTTGTGCTATTCCTCTCCCAAATTTAGATAAGGTTACACATAGTCCAAAATAGTTCAAGTCGTGTAGCTGTTCACTTCAAAACATTTTCTCTACTTCTCAATATAGTATATAATATGCTGGAATGAATATAATTATCTTCAATTTCTAAATAGAACAGTCCTAAGTTTGTCAAAAATTTACTGGACAATGTCCAGTAATACAATAGTGTTGTTAGTCTTAATAGAAGAGTTATTATACTAGGTTAAGGTACATGTTATTGCAAACTCTCTAACTGTTGAATTTTGCGGAGGAAATGGATTGGAATTGAATGATCCTAATAAAAAATTCTACTGTTCACACAAGCAATAATTTAGTTATTTTTTCATATTCAAATTATTTTAGGTGTTAATCATTTATTGTTAAAATCTTTCTGGAACACTGTTATACACTCATAGGCAAGCTCATACGCGCTCGAGGCATTTCACTGTTCAAATAATGGATGGATTTATTAAGTTAATGGCGATTTTTGTGCCAATGTATTTCCAGGACATGAGTAAAGTACAGTAAGTGTCTAACGTGTGTTATTCGTCAGTCAAAATGATCAACTCTTGAGCTTCATCAAAAGTTTTCTTCAAACTATTTACTTGGATAAAAATATTGGAATATTGAGCTTCAGCTAAGAACCGTAAAAGCTAAATTTAACTTGATTTACATATTTTCATTTACTTTGTTTTTGAAGAAAACTTTCTCAGGCTAACTGGAATATTCATTTCAAAAACAAGCAAAATGTGGCACACTAATATGTTGTCGAGTAAACATTTGGGAGGAAGACAGTTTTAGGCTATGCCTGTTGTCTTTTCCCAATCATAGTATATATTGTATAATAAAATGATTTGTGATTGTCAATAAATAAATAAATTATGATTGTTCATGAGTGTTAATCATTATGATGATATATTCATATTATAAAATTATGATTGTCAATCATAGTATATATTTTATAATATAATGATACGATTGTCAATAAATGATTGAATAACACTTACATCTTTGCTCTTGAGGAACAACTCGGCACAAGCAGCCGTGCCGAACCCGGTGAGTGCTTTGACATTGGACGTATGCTGCAGCTGCCGGCGACACTGCGAGAACACGGACAGTGCCTGCGCGCGCATGTGGTCGCTCCTGCGCTTGCGGTCGCCCGACGTGCCCAGTTCGATTATGCTCTCCAGAGAGATTATCTGGACAACAAACACACACCATCATTACTTCATAATAGGGATATGGATTAGATTGATTTCATGCATACCCACCCATTTACACTATTACAAAAATCTGTTTTCTTTTGTAAATTGAAAAAAAAATCTGTTCAAATTTGTAAAAAAGTGAATCTTGTAGATTCAATTTGGTTTGATCAGCTTTCCTCTTGTTCCACTCATCATATTTCAACTTCATTATTTGTTCATTTCTGGTAAGCATATTCCAACATTTATCCCACTTCTGTTCAGCATATTTCAACTTATTAAATTGAATACTCAATTATGAATAATAATTTATGAATATAGCTCAAGTATAATAATTAATATTGGAAAAAATTGTGAATATTCAATTTAATAAGTTGAAATATGCTGACCAGAAGTGGAATAAATGTTGGAATATGCTCATCAGAAGTAAACAACTAATGAATTGTAATCAAATACTGTAATGAAGTTGAAATGTGCTAAGTGGAACAAGAGAAAAACTGATTGAACTGATAGTTTTTAATTCATCAATGATCTTCACATGGGTAAACAAAATTATTAATACATTTGAGGAAACAAAATGAAATTCAATGAGAATAGAGATTTTAAGAATTTGTAATGGATAATTTGTTTCGAATAAGTACATTGAGTTAATAACATAACATTGGTAAGTGACATTGGAAAAGACTGATCCTTGACCAACAGACGCAGGCACAGACAGATTTGATTTATATTGGAAAGAAAGTTATTTACTATTATCTCTCTTTTATCTCCATTTTCATGGGTCATAATAAGGTGTCATTGGCTTATTTAGCAAAATGACACCTTTTCTGTATTTGTATATCGAGGAAACTTCTTACTAGCGATGTCGTGCAATTACTGCTTTCTGCATTAAATTTTGCACCCATACAGGCAGTCTCAAACTGGGCAACCTTTCTGGCAGTTACTTTGGTATAACACCTGTAGCTGACACTTTCAAAGGCACTATCATCACTCTCTTGCTTCCACATATCCTTTATCTCCTCTGCCAAAGGCAAATATGTTATGATAAAATATTAATATATTGAATATTATTATTATTTCGTCGCATTATACCGTATTAAATGAGTATTGCTTCAAAGATGTACAACATTTCAAATGGTTTTCCCTTCATGTGGGGAAAAAGGTTCTCGTTCTACAAAGTGTAGTTCTCATCATAATAATATGAAATCGATAAAATGTTAAAACCCCAAAATACATTCAACTCAATGAAAACCGGAGAAAATCTCATAGCACTTTCTCAATGAATAAGGGACATACATCCACCAAGACATCTTTTAGGGCAACAATGAACCTGCCGGTTCATCTGTCAGGCAATTGAAAACTCTCAGTGCCGAATAATGTGGTGGTTAAATGCAAATTAACAGCAATGATGTAGGTGATATAATAATTATGTTGTAGGGAATTCGATGCTGATGAGAGATAGCTACTCACTTGTAATGTGATGTTGGCGCGCACATTATCAGGCAGATTGTTGAGAACGGTGTTGAAACAGCGCAGGAGGCCAAGACAGGCAAGCCGCTGCAGTTCGGGGTTGTCGGAGCCCAGAGTGAACGGCTCCACCAGGTAGACCACAATGGCCGGCGGCTCCGTGTCCTCCGAGTCATCATGGCCGCCGCCGCCTCCGCAGTCGCCTCCTGCACCCCCACCGCCCCCAGCACCACCGCCCCCGCCCAGGGCGTCGCGCAGGCACTCGTCCGTCAGTGAGCCCGACTTCTCGCTACCTGCAATCACAACCACGTTTTGTTTTGTTCATTTCAAATTTAATGAACGTATCTGGGTGTTGATGGAGTTTTAGAGTTATAGGAGAGGATGATTGAACTCAACCAGTCACCCTATAAATAAAAAAATGAAAACTTGACTGTTTATTTAGAAGAAGGGTTTTAAGCAGTTTTGGGCTGTTGTTTCTACCAGTTTGGTATGTATTGTCAATGTCATAGATAAATAAATGAATAGATTTTGCTGTACAGGTGACCGGAGAAGAACTAATTTCAATATTTTTTCGCCAATAAAAAATACGTAAGATAGTGGAAATTTATGTTTGATAAAACTCTACATACAAAAGATGTTCAACTCTTAGATGTTCAAAAGATATTCAGTCAGTTACACACATAATATTGATTTTGGACGAACAATTTTTTGCTGTCCTTATGAATGCTATTACATCGAATAGAACTTGGCAAACACATGATGTTGTCAGATACACATTAGACTATTATAATGTTTGCCAAGTTATGTTCAATGTAATAGAATTTATAAGGACGGCTAAAAATCCTACGTTCAAAATCGATATGTGTGTATGTCTACTTACGAACACATCGATTTTTGGACGTTTGAATTTTCACATTACTTATAAGTTCTATTAGAGTGTTCTATTAAGGGAGTGTTTGCCACTATGCACCAATTGAAACAGTTGAAAAATTTCCTTCCAACCCACCTTCGTGTTTCACTAGTACAGAGCTTGGTAATTCCCATCATTGATTACTGCATCATCGTTTATAACGACATTACTGAGGAGCTGAATTTGAAATTACAACGATCGCTCAACTACGCAATTCGGTTTATTTTTGATGCGAGAAGAGATGACCACATCACGCCATATTACAGGAGGTTAAATTGGATGAAGTTGAAGGAGAGGAGACAATACCTCATGTTGAGTCTTGTTTATCAGCTGATTGTCAAGGGCAGAGGTCCTCAGTATTTGAAGGAAAGATTCACACTCCTAACTCATATTCACAGCAGGAACACGCGACAGCATGAATACTTCCTTGAAATACCTCGTCACCGCACAGTTACGTATAATAACTCATTTACGGTCACGGCTTCGAGACTTTGGAACGATCTGCTCAATGATGTTATTTTTGCGGCAACCTTGGGTACGTTCAGGTCCAGATTCATTGCTCTATTGAACGAGACTACTTAGATATGTTTTCGCCACAATCTTTTGGTAGATGTTGTGAATACTTTTTTATTGGAAATTTGCAATAATTGTTGTACAGTAACAATATTATTTTGCTCGTTTTGCTGCAGTATTGGAGCGTTTGATTGACACCTACTAATACCTGTAAATCATAATACCTAATGGCATCTTATTTTCGTTGAATGTATGTATCATTATTATGTATCTTACATTTTTTATGAATTATTTTAGAGTTATATAGAATTATTATCTATGTATAATTATATCTCTTATTATTATGAGAATGTAATAAAATCATGTTATGTAGCTGTGTTAAGATGATTTGTAAAACTGTAATTTTGTAACCATGTTACCATAGGCGACAAGCCTAGTAACAATTATAAAATAAAATCTATCTGGCTATCTATCTATCTATTAGATTAAACAGTGAGAAGAGTGTGAGAGAGTGAAAGAGCATTGATGCTACAAGGAATGCTGACAGATTCAAGGGAATTCTATTCTACCTAGAAATGTAAAGATGGGTTACCTTGCGAGTCGGATCCCTTTGGTGTGTTGGGTGCCTTGTCGTCGGGCGTGGATGGGGTGGGTGGGGGCATGGGTGAGGGAGAGGGACGGGTGGGGGTGGCCCCCTCGGGGGGGTCGAGCAGCGTCCTGTCCATGGGCACCTGAGACAGGTGCGGCGCCAGGTGATGTCTGCACACCTAAAACAATCAATCAAATAGCATTTAGAAACGAGTAAGATAGAATTAAGTTAGTAAATATCTTGTAATCATGAATTATAAAAATCTGTTTTCCTCAAAAACACGGAGAATGGCAGGGACGGATAAATTTATGACAAAGCACGTAAATAAGAGCCAATTCATGTTTATTCTACAAATAGAATAGCCTACACAGAAAATGACACAATTCAAAAATAGCCACCAATTTCTGTTGGCTATCATCAGTCAATAAACAATCAGAAACATATTTTTGTATTATTTTACTACACATTGATTCATTTAGTGTGCATTTCGTTTATTATGGGTAATATTGATAGAAATGTGGGAGTTACTCCATAAACTACCAAAATATGAAAGTTGAGGAGGTTATATCCAGATGCTGTTTCAGGAAATATAGTGTCCTATAATAAACAAATTTTTATTTCTTATTCAATTACCTTACAACAAAATATATAAAACATTGCTGATGAAGTTCTAATATGATTATCAGTTTTCACTCCTCAATCTCCAAAATATAAATCAATTAGCACATATTAGTACATAGGTATACTAGAACATAATATATCTTACAAAATATACTGTGATTTATTAGTCTGTCCAAACAGGCGTGAGCTCTGAAGGATTAGGCCGACCCACCGCTACTCACACACACACACACACACACAACACACACACACACACACACACACACACACACACACACACAAGTGCTGAAGAAATACATTTTTCCAACTGTCAACTTTACTCAATTTGTACTCCAATTACTGAACTCTAAACACACACACACACACACACACACACACACACACACACACACACACACACACACACACACACAAGTGCTGAAGAAATACATTTTCCCAACTGTCAACTTTACTCAATTTGTACTCCAATTACTGAACTCTAAAAATTATTCCTTTTAAAATGAGTCCAAACACAGTACAATTGAGACAACTATAAACAATTTTATAGTCAATAGGTTACAAAATAATAAATAAATTAGACTTTTTTAAAAGCTTAGAGTTGTCACACCGGTGACCGTGTTTCGACTCATTTCGAAAGGAATGATATGTAGATTTCAGTGATTAGAGTACAAATTAAAAAAAGTTAACAATTAGAGAAATGTAATTTCTCAGCACAAGGAATACTTGGTGATAGCACAGGCATTCTATTGGTTTCAATTGAATTGTTCTTCGTTCATTTCTAGAAGACCAATAACGCAGGTAGGCAGAGCGTGTGTGCCTGCGTGTGGGGGAGCGAGGGTCAGCTTAATCCTTCGGGGCTCACGGCTACTTGGACACACTATAGTGCCAGAACTATCAATGTCAATCTATTGCTTAAAGTCCATTTTATTGCTTAAAGCAATTTGCTTTAGTAAAATAGTGTTAATCTCTCTAATAATTCAATACTAATTTTCTATTTTGATTACAGCCCAAAAATGTTTTTATATTTTTTCTCTTTTTTTATTCATTTTTTTCTCTTTTTTCAGTCCATTCTATTGCTTAAAGCAATTTGCTTTAGTAAAATAGTGTGTTAGACTCCCTCCAGCGGTCCGTAAGTTGCATTGTACTTGCTGGATTGTATTTTTCTCAATAAATAAGTAATATTAGTTCTTATAAAAACTATGTATATGAAATACTAACAGGAGTTTTGTCATATTTTCATACTTGTAGTAGTA
Source organism: Nilaparvata lugens (assembly GCF_014356525.2). Taxonomy (NCBI): domain Eukaryota; kingdom Metazoa; phylum Arthropoda; class Insecta; order Hemiptera; family Delphacidae; genus Nilaparvata; species Nilaparvata lugens. The sequence goes on along the minus strand of NC_052513.1, from coordinate 8,823,531 downwards.
CATGAGTTGTATGCTAACACAACTTTCACTTGACTTGTGAAAATGTACTGTTAGAAAAGCGAAGATAATGTGAGATAGTTTGAAATTGGTGTACTGACTTGAGCATATAATTTGAGCATAGTGGTGGTGGCATTCTCGCCCATCATGGTGAACCACTCGTCAACCGGCTCCTTGGCCAGCTTCAGAGCAGCTGTCTTGCCCACTCGAAGGATTCCGTCGCGCAGCACTTTCGTGATTGGACAGTGCCGCCCTAATCTACACACCTGCAAACAACAACATATTTCAACCTTCTATAAAAGAACAAAAACAGGTCACGAGCATAACTTTTCAATTATCGAATCATTTTCACAGAAAAAACTGTACAATACACTAATGGATATTGTTAAAAAGATTATAGGATGAAAATAATTGATATAATAATAACAAATAATTATAGTATAAGTATAATAATAACAAATACGGAATTGAAAAGTCTTCCTGTTGAAGAAAAATGAATCATAATTCAGCCTACTGAAAAAGGATACGTTGCATTGCACTTGAAATACTACATTGAAAAACTATCTCTAATACTTTACATCACTGAGCTGTAATATAATAGCAAAGTGAAGAATGTATAATCTTATTCGAAAACGGAAAATTGCCAAAATAGACTAAAGTGACATATGAGAAGGCCGATAGTATAATAATTATGCATGTGACCATGAGAGGGCTTAACTTGAATTGAAAGAAAATCTTTAAATTCAATTGGTCAAAGAGAGTGATTTAATCTCTAAAACTAAATGAGAGTAATCAGGAGATTTTTCAATTATCTGATTATTAGTGTATTCATCAAAATCTCTATCATAGTGGAACGACAATTATTATGAACTAGCAGGTAGCCCGTGCTCCGCCCGCAACGGTTCTATTGGAAAACTGATAAACTAAAAACTTTACAAACTGAAAACTTGACCTACTGAAATCATGAAGAATTTAAAATAGGCCTATAATCATCTTTGGTAAATCAAGAATCTACAAAATTTCGATTTAATTAGTTCAGACGTGATGATTCGTCCTTCATTCGTGAATTTCCTATCTCGTACGTGAATAAGCAGATTCATTCCTTTATTATATTATAGGCTATAGATTTGACTCAGATTCATTCCTCTATTATATTAGATTTGACTATCATGGATTTTATGTATCAACATTCATAATCTACTATCAACCATTCTGAGGACTCGGAACAGCTGGGATCAATTAAAATGAGCCCTACTTATATTATAGTGGGTGGAGAATTGGTTTAGTCACACAATCAGCGGCAATCAGGAGGAGCAGCAGCTGAGTTTCTTGAGATTGGCAGATATATTAATTAGTTCAGAGTTATAAATTATTAAATGAATTGAATTGAATAAATTGAATTGAATACTGCAATATTTTGAGAGGTGTTCGTCACCTTATCAACAATAAATTTTTATGTTATTGCAATAAATAGTTCTTAAAATCACTTCAATATAGTGAGGTCCACGTTATAATGGCAGTGGATAAAGTTAGGAGAACAACGTTACCGATCCTCTGTCTTGTCAATGCCTTCTATAGACGGTAGCTGATACAGGTTTATTGATGTAGTATCAACTGTTCATCACGTTTAAAATAATCAATTATATTTTATTGAGCAAGAAATTATATTTTTCAATAATCTCATAATGAATTTTCATAATTAAGATAAAATATTCTGTTAATTGATTATTAATTCTACATTGTCAAAAGACGATCTGGCAACAAAGCAAAGCGAGAAAGAGATAGCGCTATCTGCTTTGTTGAATGATAGACAAGGATAGCAATACCATTGCTAACCAAACACTGTCATTAAAACGTAGACCTCACTATAGCATGGGCTACTTTTAAAAAATATTAAAAACACAATATAAGAACATAAAGTACCCTTTATTCAAAATATTCCAAAAGAACATCTAGTTTCAAGTTCAAATGAATATGAGAATGGCTAAAGGCCAAAAATAGTTGTTCTTTTGAAATATTTTAAAGAAAGGATATTTAATGTACTTATATTGTGTTTTTAATAATAGTCTCTTCTTTTAGTCCACTACAAACTATCCTGTGTTTAATCAACTAATAAATTCGCTTGAAACGTGGATTTATACAAGTAATATTGTCCTACACTCGATACGGATTGACTTTTGGAAGCAGCAATGAACGTGTACGAACCTCGTAAGTAGAGCTGAGTTCCTTGAAGAAGGTCCTGACCCTCTGCAGGATGTAGTCGTTGTCGGGGGCAACAACAATGTAGGCAATATCACGGCCGTAGGAGTAGGGTTCGAGCAGCAGCTTCTCCCAGTACTGCAGTCCATGCGGCGACAACGACAGCCAGTCCTTTTCGTGGCCAACAATCAGGGCTGGAATCGGCTGAGGCTCGCAACGGTCGTCGGTGCCTGCAATGAAATCAACAAATTTATAAATCTGAATCGGGAAGAGAAGAAGTGGCTTGATATGGGTCTTCCTTCTTATTGTTCTGATGAAACGAATAATTATTATATTCCATCGGATAACTTCATAAATTCTTAATGACTTCAGTAATTGTGTTTAGAAATTCAATTAAATTTATTTGCCATTTTATAAAATAATACAAATATTTTTTCTTTTCCACAGTGCATCCTTCAGCTATGAATATGAAACAATATAAACAGAAATAATGTGATTTTAAAACAAAATTCTTCAAAAACTTCAATTATTTTAATGGCATCTAGCATAGACAATTAGTCTGTTCGCTAGCAAAACGTTGAGATTTGAAAATAATAATATATTCAGAAGTATTACACACAAAAATTTATTCAAAAAATAAATAATAATGTTCTCACATTTTGTAAAATTCAATATGGAGCTCTCACCTTCATTTCCAACACCCTAGACCACAGATGAGCAAGTAAAACAATTTACGGATGTCATCTTCATTTATTAATTTTCTATAAACAGTTTCATTTACATTGCTAAACATTTTTATGATTATGAAAAATGGTTAGATAGTTATTACATCAACACACTGAGTCATCAGTGATTACATCATTGAGTTTAAATATGTGTATTTTCATTTTATTGTATACTATTTTGTGCAGAAATAAAAGCTGTAGTGCACTAAATAGGATTATGGCGGTTAGGTTTTGAGCCTGAACTGTTCAACGCAAATCCTCATCAATAAACTGCATTCCTAAGGAGTGCAGTATATGAGCTTTCCTTAGAAATGACGTTCTTACAGGATATTAGCAATTACAGTGAAGACTCTATGAAGGGAAATATGAAATGAAGAATTAATTTTTCATTGCCAGTAAATTCACTACTGTACCGTAATAATGCGTAACAATATTATTGGCAGTGACTGCTGTGGAATATTGGAGTTACAAAACAAATCATTGTTTTCAACTTTCAAGTGATATTTTTTATATTCTCCTACAATATATTTTTTTAATGTGCATCTTCAATAGAAATGACAGATTAGAGAGCACACAATCATCCTCTACCTGAAATTTCCATGAAGTTACTCTGATATCAGCATTTATTGGGGGTATAAAATTTGAATCTCAAGATAAGTATAAACTTGTTTGATAGACAAGTGAGCGTATGAGAGATTTGAATTATGAATGCTTGTCTAATGCTCAATTGGACATTGTGAATTGAAATAAATCAATTGACCGTTGAAATGGGACTGACCTCTTCCGGCGAGCCGATGGAACTGTCGCCAGGTGAGCGGGCCGGACACGGTGTAGGGCGCCTCCCACAGTCGAGTGGTGCACTTCTTCTGCACTGCATCCTGCAGCAGCGGCTGCAGACTCTTCATGATGCGCACAATGTCCTGGCTGCAGCGGGGGCCACGTGCCCTCAGGAACGCCCATCGGTGCACTGTCGGCGACTTGCCCCCTGCACCCCCCGCGCCGCACTGCTGCTGTTGTCTCGCTGCCATCTCTTCAACCTGCAAACATTCAAATTTGTGTTAGAATTATTAGGTATTACGAGTTGAAAAATTGATAAATTTAGACTCGGTTGCACAAAAGTCTGTTACATTTCAACGGTGATTAAAAGATTGAACAGAACGAACAATGACACGAAAAGCAATTGGAGAAGCGGTGAACGTCTTCATAATCAATTATCACTCAATCATAGTTGAAATTCTACAGACTTTTGTGCAACCGGGCCTAGTGTTAAAACTTTTGGGCCCGCTTGCGCAAAAGTCTGTTAACTTTCAATCACGGTCAAATGTCACGAGAACTAATCCGAGGTCTTCTTTGAAAAGAGGCTTCTCTGATTGGTTATCGTGACACTTAATCGGGATTAAAAGTTAACAGACTTTTGTACAAACGGGATGTGATAAAACCTCATATCGGACCTATCTTAATTTGGGAGAGGAATAGATCAAAGTTCGCCTTTTCCCAATCTTTTTTCCAAATAATAAGTTATGTGTTATTTATACAAATAAATAACAATAAAACTTTATTACTTATTCTGCAGTTCAAGAAAATAGAATAAATGTATGAAAATTCTTGCATTCGCCGCTAGACATGCTGCTTGATAGATGAAATGTTCACCACGTATTCAAACTACTGTGCTATTGTAATGTATTTCTGTACAGGTAAACATTTACAGACACATGGTCATTGTTACTTCTGTATTATCATAGTTTATGGTACTTTCTAAGACTACAGATCAGATACCAAACCTAATTAGCCTAATCGCCATATGCCCATTTAGTGCATTACAGTACAGCCACAAAAACTTTGTAAGCCACTTTTTTTTTGTAAAGCAATAAATTTGATTTGCAAACGAGGGGAACAGTAATGCATAGCATAAGGTACCTTACACACAGTAGAAGGTGGTGGCCTCGACACCTTTTTGTGCTCAAAGTTTCAAATTTGTATAATACGAACTACTAATAATATTGTGAAGCGTACCTTGCATACAGAGACGGTGGTGGCCTCGACATGCGCTTGCCGGCCCTGTTCCAGGGCGGCCACAGTGACCCGGTCGCTGTCGGTGAACTCGAGCAGACTGAGGGTGGCGGGGGCGGAGAGGGGACGGTGATGGCGGGCAGCGCGGTAAAGCGAGTTGCTCAGGCTGTGAACGACCACGCACTGCTGCTTCACCAGCTCCATCACAGATAGCGCTGCGTTTGGATCGACCAAGTGGTCCGGAGTTTCCTCAGGCGACAGCCCTGTCATTCATTCATTCGTTCATTAGTCAACATTATTACTAGAAAAACATTCATCTTAATAATCAAAGTAAATTAAGTAGATATGGGGGGCTACTTATAATATCCATATGAACAAATTATTCACATTACTTAATTATTCAAGGTCATAAAGACCTTATCAGAGCTGCATTATGCAGACCAAGATTGTACCCGAGTAGACTTCTTTTTCAAGATTTCCAGGTGCTTACAGTGAGGCAAACATATCTTAAATTTAGTTCATTGAATTGTCCAAAGTAGAGCTGTCTTCATCACAAATTCATTTTCAAATTTCACCGATAATTTATCAATTATTAAATTTTATTACATAAAAAAGCCAAGTAGAAGACGTCTCAGAGGTGTTAGGCAACAAACGATCAATTTAGTTTTGTTAAGAGAGTTCTTTGTTGATTAAAAAATTATTTTTCTTGTTTCGTTTTTTTAAATATTGGTACAAATGTTTAAAATATTCATAACAAATAGTGTAAATGTATAACACAATTGGTTTCAGTTTATTTTTATTTTGTTGGAGGATTTTTTAGTTTATTTTGTTGTAGTTAGTTTTTTGTTTAGTTGAATGATATTCCGGTTTGTTTGAATGTGTTCTGGTTTATTGTACTGTAGTCCAAGATAAAATTATTATGTTAAGCGACTCATCCCTCAGCACAAGCATTATGCTTAAAGAGGGATAAACCATTAATATTATTTCTTCAAGGGCACTTACCTTTCATTGTTATTATCATTCATTATTATATCCTATTTTTTTTTATTTTTTAAATATTGTATTATTTTATTTATTTTATCTACACATAGGGTACTGTTTATTTATTATTTCATTATTGAATGTTTAATGATTGTGTTCTTGAATGTGATTGTAATGTAATTTATTTATTTTTATTGGTTGAATAAAGCATTTATTTATTATTTTATTTTATTTATTAAAATACCTTGGTCCACTGTAGGCAACATGGACACTGACTGCAGTATTCCTACACATAGGCTAGCCACTAAAGCTACGTTACGCCTTACAGTCTAAAACCAGAACTTTAGTAGCAGTCACTTCCGACGTAGGTGTGCAGTAGTTTGTGTGCTCTTGCAGGTCAGCTGCCACAGAATACTCTTCTTTCAGTCAAAAAATGTCCAGTGAAACGTAATTTTAGTGGCCGGCCTAATGGGAAAGCTATACTCTAGCTCCACTACAACTTACATAACCAAGATGCGGCGTTATAGGGTAATAAAATAACAAACAAATAAATTAATAAACTAATATTTAGTTTAAACTAAAATCAAGATCACAGAGCTTTCAATACTGATTACGACAAATTTTGAATCTGTCCAACCAGACATATCAATATAATAGATGTGCTTGTTTTATATTCCATAACTACGGTGCGTCGTTATAGGGTACTCGTTAAATTCTATATTCTTATATATTCATAAATATATTAGAAAGTGAATTTCCACTTAATAATTTCCAAAGTAATAAACACAGAAGAAGATCCATAGAAGCATGGCGAATCATTTTCAATCTTTGACTTTTTTATATGAGGATATCATTTCGTTATTATTTCTAATTGAATAAATTAAGTTCCTTAATTTTTATGTAAGTTATGTATTTTAGTTAAGTGCAGTATCTTATATCTATTTTTTATAAAGTTTTTTGTATTTTGTTTTTGGCAAATAAATAAATTCAAATAAACAAATATTGTCGAATCGAAATCACAGAGTTGTCTGTTCAATACTGAGTAGGCCTACGACAAATTCTCAAACTGCATCATTTATCTGAAAAACTGCATCATTTATCAATCTAATAGATGTGATTGTTTTATATTCCATTCTACGAAACGGCGTTAACGCCGCATTCTATTTTCTTCTATTATAAACCTTATCTAACCTTATCTAAATTTGGAAGAGAAATAGCACAAGGTACCTTATTTTTCTCTCCCTATCATTTTTGATGATGTACTTATTGTATGAATCAAAAAAGAATAAAGTATATTCTCTTTGAATATACAAATAATGGTGAATCAAAATCACAGAGTTGTCTGTTCAATACTACGATATATTCGATAAATTCTCAAACTATCCAACCAGACATATCAAGATGTATATATTGCGTACCAGTGATCTCGAGCTCGTCCTCGAAGAAGAGTCCGGACCGATGGGAGAGGCGGCGGTTGACGACGGCACTGAAGCCGCAGGTGCATCGTATGGGGTCGTCGTCGGGCGTGCCGCCAGGTGCGGCGGGCAGATAGGCGGCGGCGTCTGCACCCCGGATGCTGCCCACACACTTGGGCGTGGCGTTGCACACGCACAGCGTGCAGCTGTCGAAGTTGTGGTCGCGGAAGATGTTGAGTGCCGTGTCGCCCAGTAGGATGTTCACCACTAGCGAATCTGCCTCGGGTGGCCGGCCCGCCACCAACGGCTTTTGCACCTAAAAAATTAGAATACTCAGTATTCAAAAATACCAAAACAATACCATAGGCATTCAATCATTCAACATAACACAACTTCCAGGAAAGTACCGCTGGCTGAAGCACAAAACGGTTCCAATGCATTAGCCCAAGTGAGGAGCCTTCTACATACTGATAGTATATTTTTGCTGTATATTGTTTTGAACTCAAGAATTTAACTCAATTTCAATACAATCAAAAATATACAAAAGCAATTTTATTTTATTTTTACTAAATATATTTCATATGTATTTATTCATATACATATACAATTCAGCTAAAAACAACAGGCATTCTCCCAAAACATTCTACTTTAATTTGCCATCTGCATATACTTTACTATATAAACTTTCTATAAAACTTTATTACGAGAAATAAACCTTCCTAGACCTGTTTTCAGGATTGCAATCAAGAATAAATTAACACAGTTCAACATGGAGATTTGGCTGTTGAAGTGAATGATCAATTGAAATAAGTGTGTACTTAGTTCTGAATAGAGCTTCTTTGTATGTTCTGTTTTTTCTTTGTGTATTATACTGAGTTTCATATCTTCGAATCTCTGACACATCATATTCTACCTGGCATTGCTTTATTTAACTAAACTGAATTTGACCCATCCTTTAGAAATAGAGCTGAATAGATAAAATCAATTACGTCCAAATCATTTGTTATACAGTATAATAAATTCGAGCAGTTGGTTAACTGTACTTTCTAATAAATCTTCCATGGCGAGTTAATATTTCATATAATGATTTGAGGCTTTGTTAATAAATAAATCTGACACTTATCAGTAAACATATTCGTGTTTATCGATAACTTACCATGACGGGTGGCGGACTGTACTGAGGACAAGGCGGCCGCCATCCTCCCATAGTCATGGGGCTCTGCGGGTAGGGCGAGATGGGACTCATGCCGGGGGGGCCGACACGGCCATGCATCTGCTGCATCATAGCCACATGGTGCTGCTGCTGCGGGTTCATGTGGTGGTGTCCGGGTGTCGGCGGGTGGTGTCCGGGTGTCGCGTGCTGGTGTCCCGGTGTCGAGGTGTGCACCGGTGCTGGCCTGATGGGCGGCTGGTGCTGCTTGTCTTGCGAGAAGAGCCAGGACGGCTTGTAGACGCAGTGCGAGGGTAGAGTGACAGGGTGGCTGTTTTGGCTTGGTAGGTTGGTGAGTGGCGCGTACTTGGTTGAGCCGACGAATTTCCACATGGGCGCCGGCTTGAAGACGTACGACCAGTCGTCGATCGCTTCCTCTTGCGGGCTGCCCATGTTTGGATAGATATCTTGTCGCGCCCGGTAGGGCACCATTGGCTGGTAGTCACCCGCCTCCAGGGGCGTCGAGTCTGACAGCTGCGGGGAGGCGACCGGGTTGTGTTCGAGGGACGGCGGGGTGGGGAACATCTTGCTCAACTCCTCTGGCCTGAGGATGCTGCCTCCCCCACTGCCCCGAGGGGGTCTCACCAGCAGTGTGCCCCCTCCACACTCGTCGCTACCTTTGTTCGAACCAGGAGGCGTTTGAACCTGCAACTGAAACATTCACAATAGAACAACATCATAAATCAATAAGATAACTCATAATGTAGGATTTGATAATAAACAAACCAATTGAATGAGTAAGGCTTACTTCGTGCTCGCCATGTTTATTAGAAAAATCTCGATACAGAAATACATAGTTGATAATAGTTATCGATATTACATCAGTTGTCATAATGAGTTACAGTATCATAAATATTGAGTTATACTAATAATGAATAATAACTCTAAATCATATTGTTTTGATGAGAATTCTCAAATCAAGTAATTGGATTATGTGAGTAGAAACTCACATTATCTATTTTTGTTACAATTCTACACATTATCAAGCTGCGTACAGACATGAGCGCCACGAACACTTTTCATCAACTTATGCTACGCTTATTATATCTGTACCTCACTGTTTCTGTAAAAATATAATCAGCTGATTATAAGTGAAATGCGCGTGTTCGTGGCGTTCAAGTGTGTACTCAGCTTAATAGATGCGACCATAGATCTATTTATGTGAACCTAATAGTTTATCATAACCATATTTACTACCTATTCAACTAGAACCCAGTTGAACATGGTACATATAGAGTATAGACCAGTATTCAAACTCAAGTGTTTTGAGTGATTTAAGTGTTTTGAATAGCAGTGTTGCTTTGAATTTTTGTTTAATAATTCAACGAATAGTAATTGAATTGGAATCAAATTACAATTATTGTATTGTAATAATATTATAGCCTACTATGATATATATTACCGTATACTGTAATAATTTTTTTTATAATAACAAATTACTTCGATTTTCGAACAGAAGCGATTCAGTAAAGATTACTGGAGATATGTTCAATGATAGGCTACTCACAGCTTCGTCACTGGACGTATCGTCAGAGTTCTCAAAAGGCGGTTCATCTCTGAACGTTTGCTGAAGTGCTTCGTTGTTGAACATATTTGTTGCCGAAGGTCCATTGATTGTAACTCCGTTATCGAAGACATTCTTCTTGTCGTCTTCCTGTGGATAGCATAAATTGAAAATAGTATGAAAAGAGATGATTTTTAAAAAAAGATGGTATAAATGACGATGGCATCAATAAGTGATTAGGATAATAGAAATTTTGTAAAAAGTTAATATTAATGGATAAAATAAAGATAATTCATACTATATCAATAGGGCTAATTGAAATTTTAATTACAAAGAATTAATAGTATATACTATTCTAAGAGAAAATGAAATGGTACTAGTAATTCTATGTAATTGAATATAAATGTTATTGAAGATAAAAAAGTATCGTTCTATTTAAAATTGAGGCAAATGAAAAGTATAAATATCAAGCTTATAGAATAATACACAACAGAAACAAAAAATCTGTTAATTTCTTTCGGAAATGAGTTTTTATTGAAAAAGGCACTAATACTTTTTCAAACACTCAACTAAATACTCCATACTTTTGAAGACAAACCCATCAAGACAATTACTATCAAGACAAACCCATCTATATTAGCTAGTGATAGTACTCGATCTGAACAATTCCATAAAAATATTAAATCAATCAATATGAAGATTATTTACAACTTGCACACAAAAGCATACAATGACAAAAAACAAAGCAACTAGCAGTACAGTATAAAATATAAAGGAACATCACAATTCTATAGGCTGTCTCAATATCCTACAGAGTTTTGAAAAATAATACTGAAAGAAGACCAATAATCTATTCAATGAAAATACTGATAAACAAGCCTGTGAAAATAAATACTATCATACAATATATAATATAAAGGAAGTAGATAGACAGTGATCAATGTTAGAGAGAATGCATGCGTATTAAGTTTTGCAGTAATTTATGTTTATCAGTTGTAATGAAAATTGATGTTTCAGATGTATGTAAACGATTCCTGTTTAGTCAAAAACAGACAGATTAGAATATGTGAGTACCGTATTCGAAGATAATTTCATCAAGGGGGAAAGTTTACCTGATTTCTTTTAAATGTATCCTTATTGCCAGTCAATCCATCTTCTTCAAATTCGTAGGGATCAGATCGTTTACTGGCCAAATTGGGAATAGTCGCGGCTGAGCCTGTATTGTTGCTATCAATTTCCATCTACAAAAATAATTTCAAATGCTTCATCTATCTATCAAGTCCAGAGTGTTTCAGGAAAAATATTCGCCCAAACTAAAATGCCGTTGAAATTCAGGCTACACAATTGTATACAAGTATCGTGAGAGTGTGAGGTTGTGAGAATGTAAAACTCTGTATTGAATGAAGTAATATTCATTTACTGTAGCTACTTTGTTGTTTCAATGCTACAACGACTTCGCAACGTTCAAATTATATGCATTGAATTACATTAAGAACAGCAAACCAAGAAAGTAAATAGTCTAAAATGATATACTATTTACAGGTTCAATTGAATGGTGTATGATACATAGAAGCAACCAAACATGAACAACAAGCACCATATACAAGCATATTTATAAAGAAAGTCAACAAAAAGCGTACATAAAACTGTATGAAGCTAAGCAGAATAATCTTACATTATATTATTTAATTGACATAGTAGGCTATAATAATGTCCAACAGAATGAATGCCATTATTATTCTGAAGCTAGGACAACTTCATCATCTGATATAGAAAATGTTTCATTTTCTCAAGCTGCCTTATTCATGGTTGAACAATTTATAAAACAATTTTTGAATTTTCCTAATACATAGACTTTAATTATGCTTGCACCGCAAGCAGTATGGAAAAATAGAAATTCGCATCAAAGCAACACAAAGTAATTACAACATTCAAACAAAAATTAGATAAACGTTCATACTAATTCCGACATTTAGTCACCTCAGACAACACGTCTATTGTTATGAAACTTGATGAATTCAAATACCTGATTGAATCAATTAAATTTAACAGTCTGCACATTAGTAAAAAAGAATGGCAGCTACAATCATTTGATTCTTCATCAACAAGTGACTTTGATTGATAAATTGAATGGGAACACATTGAAAAGGGCATTCATTTTGAAGAAATTCATCATATTTATTATTTATTTGCTCAAGCTTATATTTGACAAGGATGAAATGTGCATCCAAATGCTCATAATTATGTGTAATAACAAGTATGTGTAAAGCAGACCGTTCACTCTTGTTTGGCATGAGTGAACTAACATGCATACAATTACATACTAACATGCGATTTACAATACATTAAGGGCCGTTTGCACAGTCAAAGCTCAAACTGAATTTAATCAGCTGGTGGCTTAAACTCAAAATGAAACACATTATAACAAACGAGACTTGATTCGGATTTAATCCAGTTTAAAATGAAATTTAGTTTAAACTGGTACTGTGCAAACTGCTCTAAGTATGCCTAAAACTTGATAGACAAATTAATATCATGAGGAAAAAACGCAAATGATGAAAGTGTACCAGCGTGTTTGAATAAAAAAAAAAAAATACTTCAAGAACTAATGTGAATGGCTGGTTTTCATAATTCCAGTAGACATTGTTCATTGAGACAGATTACTGAAAACATGTAAATTGAACGTCACGGTTATAGTCTACTTACTTGAACCCACAACCTGTTCAAGTAAGTGTCTACAAGGTTCAATTTACATGCTTCCAGTAGCCTGGCTCGAGTAACTAATTAGAACATCTACTAGCCATGAAAACCTGGCATACAAGACAATTGAAGAAATAACATACCAATCGAAAGGATACCACTCAAGGCATAAATCAAACAAAAATATTTTACAGGTGTTGAGAATTGAGATATAGTTAATTACATTTGTTAAAATGCCAACGGAAATAAAATAATTATTAAACGAAAAACCAAATTCAGGGTAGTTGATAGCAATTGATTTAGTTTTTTGTTCAATAATTTGTTGTCTAGTATAAAACAGAGCCAGATTTATGTCATTAACATCAACTAATTGAATAATTGAATAATAAAAAAAAGAGTGCAAAAGCGAATAACCACAAGGTAACAAGTATGTACAGAAGAAGTATATGTGTATTATAAAGAATAAAGTATGTCTATTATACAAAGCATAAACTTCAACGAATAATTGAATAAAAAAAGGGTGCGAGAGCGACAATTAAAAAGGTGACAAAAGTGTACAGAAAAAGCATGAATGATATACCAAGCAAAAAAACATTATAAATATTGGTGTACTAACCATTTGTACATCATTGAGGCCAGGCTCCTGTTTGATGAAAACAGGCGGCGTGAGTGAGGGAGAGGGTTGCTGCTGCTGCATTTGCTGTGACTGCAGCTGCAGATGACCTTGTGCAGCCTGCGACTGCAGCTGCAGCTGACCTTGAGCAGCCTGAAGCTGAGGCTGCAACAGCTGATTGTTGGCGGTCGGCAGCTGGTACGAGTTGTAAAGATTGTGCCGGCTTTGATCAAGTGTCTTTGGCTCAGATGGTTTAAATTTTTTCACAGGATGGTTCAACCTGCATTGAATAAGAATGAATGATTAGCATTTTTACAGAAAAATCAACTTATAAACTGATTGAATTCAGATTCGTATTTCATTGAATTACAGACTGAAATAAATGATATCAGATTCCATAGCCCAAATAATTTGGGGTAGTTAATTTACGAATGACGCATCATCCTGAGCTACTGGACTGATTAACTTGAAATTTTCCATATAGATTCTTAATTTACCAAGAATGGTTATAGGCCTATTTTAAATTCTTCAAGATTTCAGTATGTCAAGTTTCAAGTTTGTCATGTTTCTAATTAGACCCTTGCGGGGCACGGGTTATCCGCTAGTTGAATCAATGAATTCTGATAGCATTGTTAGTGACTGACCAAGCATTCATGGTGGAGTAGTCGTAGAGAAGTTGCGACGGCTGGTCTTCGTCGAGTAGTGCGGCCTCGTAGTCCTTGGAAGAGAGCACGGGCCGCTTGAGTGTGGGCGGAGGCGGCTCCTGGGGCGGGGGCGGCAAGGGGGGCGGTGCGGACGGGGGCGGGGCCACACTGCCAGGTCCCCCCACGCTGTCCACCGGTTTCGACGCTTCCACGCTCAGCGCAGAAGGGTAAGGAGAGAATACCTGGTAACATTGAAAATAAGTTTATATTCATGGTTTGACATGGTAAGGTGATAACAACGCGACTATAGTGAGGTACATGTTATAATGACAGTATTTGATCAACTTTGGTTTTGCTTTCCTTGTCTATCATTCGACAAAGCCGGTGGTACTATCCTTTTCTAGGTTCACAACGATGCCAATTATGTTTTTGACAGTTTAGAAATATAATTAATTAATGAAGAGAATTGGCATCGCTATTCTTCTATCTTTATCCACTGCCATTATAACGTGGACCAAACTATAGCAAGTAACATAGAAACTTGGGTTGCTACAGCATTAGCTACGTTGTTGTTATCGTCATCTGATTTCTGTATGTAAATCTTAGCATTCAACTATGATACGCTGAAATACGTCCTATCTCCCAATGTAAAATCCAAACTACAAATGTGGACCGTTCACATCAGCGTAGCATAGATTTCAATATTGGGAGATAGGATGGCTACGTTTCCAAAGACTTATTTCAGCTAAGCGTAACTTAATGTGAAGAGACCTTACTAATTCAATGCATTATTACCTTGATAATAATAGGCCACTCCCGTGTTTCGAAAGAACAAGATAATTCGCCGGTCTCGGCTGTGTAAAACAGTCGTTATAACCTAACGTAAGAGGTCCTGAAATTGATCAGATGCAACCTGAAAACTCTGACACCAGGCCTGAGCCAGCCAGGTCACTCGATATTATTTTTTTTTTAATCAAATCAAATCAAAAATTCTTTATTGATTCTTCAATACAATAACTATACAAAAAAAAACTTTCAGCAAAATATAAGAAACCAATCACCTGCAAGGAAAATCCTGTGCGCAGGTGAGAGTTGCTAATACAGACAAATAATTCAATCTATAACTAAATCTAGCTATCTCAATAAATGCATAAGGCCTACCTGATTGTTAACAGAAGACACGGATTTGGGCTGATGAAAGTCGGAAGGAGTGCGGACGATCTTCTCGTCGTGGTGAGGAGGGTGGGGCGGTTGGGGGGAGAGAGTGGGCATGATGGGGTCGGGAGGGGGAACGGATGGAGGGTTGGGGGGCACCGAATGTGGATTAGGGAGGGGCGAGGGGGCCACCGACTGCGGTGAGCCCACTGACGGCACGGGCAACGAGTCGTTCTGCTGATGGTGCGGCGTCGATTGGTGGCCGCCGTACGATGACGTCGATCTACAACAAATTACAAATCAAATCAACAAAAAATAAAATGCACCATCAAAACTTATTGAGAAATATAATTCAAATCAATTAAATTAATGCAATCAGTCACATGTTGTAAATAGCATGTAAGTCATATAAATAAAACTAATATCATTTTATCAAAATGTAAGTTATCAAAAAAGTAATCTGTTAAGCTGTGTACAAACTTTTGCGCCATGAGCAAGCGCATGTCGCTTTTCATCAGCTGATTACATCTGTATTTTTACATAAACGGTAAAGTACAGTTATAATAATCTTACCATCAGCTGATGGAAAGTGAAATGCCGTGTTCGTGGCGCTCAAGTCTGTACGCACCCAACATGATTTATGATTAATTGGTTGGAATGAATGAAAGTTACATATAACAATTGGCAAGTGTAATTGGTTATTAAGATGAAATGAATCAGTTTGTTTATTACAAATATGAGTAGTCTATATTTGATCTTGGTCCCACATTAGTTGGTATTATTGTAAGGTATGATAACCAATGTAGAACAAGAATTTATTTAATGTTATCAATTTATAAGCTTATAATCAGCATTTAATCCTTCTTATTTTTGTTTTCACAGTAAATGTTTGATATGAAGATTTACACTCTGCATTCTTTTTGTATAAGGAATGGTTTTATTATTATTATTATTATGTAAGCAGTTACAAGCAGATGTTCATTGAAAAAATTATTTCCATAAAAGACAGTGTACTGAAAATTATTGTAAATGAATGAGAAAAGACTTGAAAGTAGCCAACAAAATAAAACTTCATTTTTATGCAAATAAAAAGAAAAATAGAACATCATTATTTAGTTATTCGGATTTTGTTTTAGTAGCTACCTACATTTTTTTTTTCAATTTCTAGCCCTCAATTATTTCTCTAATTATTTAGTCGAGTGAATTCGGATGAATCATGATACTGATGAACCTGGTATTGTTAATCGATGGATGAATAAATATGAGATGATACAAATGAACTTAAAAATGACCAATCAGCAATCACTGATAGAATCATCTCTTCAACAATTATTATGAGTATCATTTCATTTTAAGAATACCGTAATAAAGTTATACAGAACTCCAAACAAGATTTCAAAACAAGACTTGAATAATTATTAATAAAAATTCCAAAACTTGCATGAATTTATTCATTTGAGAGAATACCTCAACCTCAATGTGTCAGTTAGTTCAAGCCACCAAAAAATCAAACTCAAAAACCTGAATTGGAGATAAAGATGAAACCAAATTCTATTATTTATTTGCAGAGAATCGAATGATTTCAGATATCATCTTCAAAAGTTATCAGTCCTCAAACCACGTAGATATTCACCACTACATGCAAATATGGCAAATAAGTTTAGACTTGGATAGTAAGATCGTCTAAAGTGTACCTCTCAACATACGCGTTATGATGAGATTTGAAACAATTTAATATCAAGCGAGAAAAACGAAAGGAAAGAATTGCAGTATTGACAAATGAAATGCAATTCGAGAAAATGCAAACATTACAGTTTCAAACATTAACGATTGATTCAATAGAAATTTTTCAATTTAGCTGGTAATTTTAATTTTTTGTAAATTTCATGAGATTCAGAATTTGGGTTGTTTTAGCAAAGTCAAAGAAATTTTTAAATATCA
This sequence comes from Nilaparvata lugens, assembly GCF_014356525.2. Taxonomy (NCBI): domain Eukaryota; kingdom Metazoa; phylum Arthropoda; class Insecta; order Hemiptera; family Delphacidae; genus Nilaparvata; species Nilaparvata lugens. The sequence continues at coordinate 8,806,437 of NC_052513.1, read as the reverse complement.
TGAATTAACCACGACCATGAATATATTAATAATCGAGAAAACCCTAACCAAAATAACCGTCAAAATCATCAATCGCCAGTACAGACCAATGAAAAACTTGATCAAATTCAGTTGGAAAACAAAGCTGAATGACAAAATAAATTAGCAGACAATCACAATGAATGATAAATTGGTGAAAAATGAATCAAACCGGACATTCGCACAAACTTATCCTTCCACCTCATTGACAAAGCACTCATGTTAGAATGATATTGTTTTCCAGGTTTTTGTAACAATATTGTAAAAATACCAAAATAACTCTGAAACAGATGCATATTAGTGAGTAATGTGGAAAAATGCTTGCAGTTATTTCAATCAATTCGTTTGGAAATGAGCAAACACAATGCCAAATAGTTCCAAAGCAGAAACCATTTTTTCAGTAGGTCACAACGAACCTGAAAAGGGCCTCCACGTCTGGCAGGGTGGAGGGGCGCGGACGCCTATGGAAGGGCACGCGCCCTTTTGACACTTTACCATTAGAACCCCCCGAACGGGATTTACACCTGAAAACCAATATTGCTATTGCTCTACTTCGCTTATACTCTATTTCATTCTATTGTATTATATTATCATGTTTGTTTTTGAATACGGCAATAAAAATGATTCCAATTTCAATATATTGCTATTTCAAGTTTGTGCTATGACAATTCACTGTCAAAACCATATCGATAGGAACATTATTCTTATCTCACAATACTTTATATATTAGGTATTGAAATACCTCTAGTTTTGAAGTGATTTATGTACTGAAAGTTTTCCTACGCTTCTATTTTACAATATTTTATGTTAATTTGTAGTAGTTTACAAAAAACTTAATACTATAAGCAAAGATTGGCAGACGTTCCCATGCGAACTAGGATCTGCAAAGTGTACTATTGTATCTATGCTGAAAAGCTCTTCCTCGAAGCATACCAATAATTATTAATTAATTTGTCTTTTTTCAAGTTAGATATTTCAATTAATAATGTCATCAGTAAAACTGGAAATTGAGCAGAAAATTCAGGAGCCACCTAATGTCTTCTTTTATATAAGCTGATTATAGACAGGGAATGTAGATACAAGACGGGAAGTTACAGGCGGACAATGCTTCAAGACAATCATGTCGAAATGAAAACTTATTCAGACACTGAAACAGTGCTTAATCCTTAATGGCTGAAAGGACCGTGCTTTTCATAACGTCTCTTTCCATTAATTCCCATTTACCAAATTGAATGGAAATTTTGACTAAATAAAAATTTAGTGGAAAGTGACGTAATGAAAAGCACTGTCTACCAGTAAATTTTCGTCTCTACATCCCGTCTATAAGCTGTTATACAGCGCTACTGTTTACAACAGTGAATACTGTCAACTGAGTCTAGTTAGTGGTGATTTACCGTACTATTGTACCATGTTTACAACATTATATTATACCGAATATGATTTTCTATATAGCAGGACTAATTCAGTGGTGGTGATACTGACTTTGAACAAGAGCAGGTCTGCTTTCTGACGGGGTCGTGGAAGTCCCAGTGGCCGGGACTGGCGTCGGGGGCGGGCGGGCCTGGGGTGGTGTTTGTGGTGGGTGCTGCAAGCGTCGAGTCCTGCCACACTCGTTCGGGCAGCACGGAGGCGGGTGTGGGCATATGCGCCATACACTCAGGGTGGTGTTGGTGTTGAGCCACCACTGATACGGTCACGCCACCTGCAATCGATATCCAGAATAGTTTCACAACTAATTGATAACAAATATAGTTATAAGGTATAGTTGAACGAGCATAGCATAGTTTGGCTGTAGTGCAATAAATGGGATTATGAGAGTACGAGCGAAAAAGACAGGAACGGAATTATATGTACTGCCATTGTAAGACTGGCAACATATCAGGTGGGGTGAGAGAAATATGGAAATTATTAATAAAAAATGGAAATAGGAGGTGGTTATGGGGGGGGGGGAAAGAGTCTCAGCTGTTTGTTTCCGCCGTGCACTAAGATGGAGAGACTTGACTTGACGCTCGGCTGAACATTTTTAATGGGAGAATAATAATTCTAGAATAAAAGCTGTACGGATGATTAGTTAGATTTGAAATCTGAAGTGTTCAACGCATAACATAGTAAGTACATGAGAAGGGTGCAGTATATGGATAACAGTAACTTTTTGGTGAGTGCTACACTTATTAATCAGGAAATAAAAATATGTAGGCATACTACCCTTCATTAAAAACTTTCATTCACAACATGTCCCAACATCTTAGTGCCATTTTCAATATTGTGAATAAAAGTTAAAGAGATCTATGAACCCTTCATTGAAAACTTTTATTCATATGTTTCAACATTTTAGTGCCATTTTGAATGTTGTGAAATGATCAGGGGGAGATCGATTTCTATTTCCTGATGGATGATAGAAAGAGTGCAGTATATGAGTTACTCTTAGGGTGGCCACTAACGACAGGTCAAGTGTGTTGAACATGTTTGTACCACATACTCATCACACATGTTGTGTCATCATCAAAAGGTTTCGAACAAAAGTTTTTGAGGTTAGGTTTTTGTACCTTTGATTTTTCTTACTTATTTTTCTTTGCTGCTCTAATTGAGGTTGAATTATTATTTTAATCATTTTGATCTGTCATTTTCCAGTGTTTATTCATTGTCTATTTTATGTAAGAAGCTGCAGTCAAACTGCTGTTTTTCTTTCAAAGATATGTCTGTTCACATCTGACCTGACGTTAGTGGTCACCCTAACGGTACGAATACAACGGTCAGGTCGGTTTTCAGCTTTCAGTTTTGTTCGCGCTCGCGATCGACATCCATGTAACACAAACACATAGTAACTGAAAGCTAACCACTCCCACTCCTTCTGATGAATGGAATGAATTCACGTCATTACAGTATGAAACAAACCAGGTGATCATTTCTACAATTCTTTTGACAGAAGCCCATTTACTCCACTTTCTGAGCAAGGTTTTAGTCGAGACTCGAGGCTTTTAGCATTTGTATGTTTTATACTATTGAACGTTTCTACCAATCAACTTCACATTCAATCAGACATTCCACGCACTTTTATACAGTTCAAGATCGGTGTTTATTGATAGCCTACTGACTCATTCCTTCGTTATTTTGAGGCGAAGCAGGATTCATCTCGCATACATTTGGGGAATCTCATACATCTCTCAAATATAATGGAATTTGGGGAATAATATAACTATACAGAAACTGCCAAACTTTTCAAGTAATGTTGATGGAGAGAATAAGGCTAATAATGTCTATAGTTTAAAGGTTATAGAAATGCAAGCTACACTTACCTGTACTTGGTACACATGATGACTTGATTCCTGATGCTGGAGCAGCTATTAAGTTAGTAGTAGATTCATCTAGATCAGTTACAAGGACATAACACGAAGGATATCTCATTTTCACACCACCTGAAACAAAACAGTACAATCAAGTTATTGCATTTATTCAATCTTCCAAAAATAAAATACTGGGTAAACTTATAAAAGTTACAACTCACTGAAGTTCTACACAGTACAGTACAGAGCGGCGTAGTTTATCCTGTATTACAGTCGTTGTACTAGACTGTAATGTTAACGACAGGGAATGACTTCCACCCGAGGGGATGTTTAAACTCAACAGTAATTGAATTCTATTGTTTGTGTTGTGTTTTGAAAATTGTATTCTGAATTTTACTCATCAGGAAATTTGAACAATAGCTGAACTGTAGTGCTTGTGTACAGTACAGAGCTGTGTAGTTTACATTAATCTTTGTACGGGTTGTACCAGACTGTAACGTTAACCACAAGGAATGCATTTGCAGCCCAGGGAATGATAAAACTCAACAGTAATAGAATTCTATTGTTTGTGAAATATTTTGAAAATTCTATTCTGGATTTTACTCATAAGGAAATGTGAACAATAACTGAACTGTATGTAGTGCTTGTACTTTATGCTTTGAAAATAGTTTTTTTTTATATTACTCAAGAAAAAGTGAACAATAACTGAACTGTAGTTGTGTTTTATGCTTTGTAAATTGTACTCTGGATTTCACTCATAAGGAAATTGGAATAATAGCTGAACTGTTGAGTTTGTTTTCTATGCTCTGAAAATTGTATTCTGGATTTTACTCATAAAGAAATGTGAACCATAACTAAACTGTATGCAGTGCTTGTGTTTTATGCTATGAAAATCGTTTTTTGGATATTACTCATACGGAAAAGTGAACATTAACTGAACTGTAGTTGTGTTTTATGCTTTGAAAATTTAACTCTGGATTTTACTCATAAGGAAATGGGGACAATAACACTGAACGGTTGAGTTTGTTTTCTATACTTTGAAAATAATTATATTCTGTTCTTGAACGATAACTGAACTGTAGCGCTAGTGTGTTATGCTTTAAGAATTGTATTTTTGATTTTAACACGGACTAACACATTGACTTTATGACATTTTTCAGTGTTTTTCTGACTAAAACATAACTAGTAGTTCTGTGAACAGTAGACCTCACGCAGTATTCTCATCCACAAGTACCTGATTGAAACTATAATAGACCTTATGGAAATACAGCAATAGACTGGCTTCTCCACACATCTGTGTAATCACTTGTCAGCTGATTTATGATGAATAATTCTATAATCTGATTTTTACTCTAATATTGGATTATGAAGGAGGCTCTTTTTTCCTTTTATATTATCCTTGAAATGCAAAATTTTCAAAAACCTTGTATATAGGTCGACGCGCAATTAAAAAACATACCTGTCAAATTTCATGAAAATCTATTACCGCGTTTCGCCGTAAATGCGCAACATATAAACATTTAAACATTAAGAGAAATGCCAAACCGTCGACTTGAATCTTAGACCTCACTTCGCGATGTGATTTGATGATTGTATTACTAACCAACAACAACTTCAACGACGGGTGGCAGATCACCATGAGACAGGGTGTCGATAGGATAGAAGTGGTGCCAGTCCTCGAGAAGGCGATGCGTCGAAGGCTCCATCGCCTTGAAACTCTGCCCCGTCAATGTACCAGCCAATCCATACGGGGCCAAAATCACTGTAAACAACAAATTCATTGATGAACATGTTCACTTTTACACATCATTTAGGTTGATTTAAAATAAAAAAAAATTTAAAAAAAAAACAGAAAAATCGTCAACAACATCGTCTGGACATCCAGGAAACACTTCTTTAGAATTTTACTCACTATAAAATTTTCACTTTAGTGAGGTGGAAATTGAAAAGTCCACATTATGATGCTATGAGAAAATTTCATTAAAAAATAGGCCTACATTGAAATAGTTATTTGTGCAACTAGTGCGCAAAGTGACAGTTTGCTGCACCGAAAGAAACGTTTACGCCCGAGCCGTAGGCGAGGGCGGAATGGTTTCTTGAGTGCAGCAGAGGAACTTTGCGCACGTATTTCACATTAAGTTTTTCCTACAGTTACCATTGAGTATGAAAAGTGGGTAATTATGGGTAAAATTGCCTGAAATGCATCAAATGTTTTTCTGTGTAATTTTATTATTGATAAAAACCTTAATTTATTGTCAAATTGAATAAAAATGTTGTCCTTGGTTATAATATATAATACTAATAATTAGCGCGTTGTGCTTCGTTGCACCTCTGCTCACTATAGCAGCCCAGTCACTGTTACCAACTTCATTTTGATTTTGCTGCACTGTTGCTCCATATAACCTACTAAGTATTTTGCGTTGCCATGTTGCAAATCTGGAGTGCAGAAAAATTTTTCCCGCACTAGAGCGGAAAAGTGATTCTTTGCGTTCTGTAATCAGTGCAGCAATGGCCACTTTTCAACGTAACTGTAGGAAAATAAGATTTTCTGTTCAGACATCATTACAGTACTCAAATATTTTGCCAACAGTTCCAACCGTTTTCGAAGCACTGGGCCAAGGTTACTGGGTCTAGTTACACACCCATCGATTTTTGGACGTACGATATTTGCCATCCTTAGAAATTATTACATTGATCATAACTTGGCAAATATTATGATGTGATGTTTGTCAAGTTCAATTCAATCTGGTAAAATTTATAAGTACGTCCAAAAATCTATGAGTGTGTAACTGGCTTAAGGCACCTTCTCATTGCTTAGACTACACAAAGATTCAAATTAATTTATACCGGTGATTCTGTGGATTCAAGTAGGAAATAATAATAATCAATGATAGAAGTTACAACTTTGTTTTTGCATAGTGCAGAAGATGTTGCAGCCTGGATTTGAGAGTCAGTGTCCTGGAACACGCCTGTCTTGGAGTTCGGTGCGTAAAAATTGTATTTACAGAACATGTGAGCACTGTTGCAAGAGTAAGCATTTGTTACTACATAAAATTCTTACAAATAATGTCAAGAAGTAGTTTTCCTGATAATTTAGGTAGTGAATCATATAAGATAAATTGAGAGTGAATAATAGTTGAGCAATAGAACTTAGAGCTAATCCAAGCTGCAGCATCCTCTGCACCATGCAAAGACAGAGTCGTAACTTGTATCATTGATTATTATCTCCTACTTGAATTCACAGAATCACCGGTATAAATTAAATGAGTGCATTGAGTACATCGGTAATGTTTCCAGAACTAAGACAAAAAGGAAGCAATCAGTTTTTGTTCATTTCAATTGTTTTATATGTTAGTATTGTTGTATGTAAATATGTTTGAAAAGCTTATGCTTGTAAACTACAACAGTAGAAAGTCAACTTTTTCTTTCTTGTATTGTGCCTATTGTTGTATTGTCTCCTCCTCTAAAAACGGACTTGTTCCATATTAGAGGGAGTAATTTTCAGGGAATATATTGTAAAATGTACTTTCTGTGAATAAAATGAATTTGAAAATAGAGAGGTCAATGTTATAATGGCAGTGGAGAAAGATAGAACAGCGTTGTCGATTATCTGTCTTGCCACTGCCTTCTTTAGAGGATAACTGATACCGGTAGATCTGATGTAATATCAACTGTTAATATTCTTGTTAAAATATTCAATTATATCTAATACTGATACTGATTTTTTTTGCAATCTCATTATCTTACTCCTACTTATCTTATTCAAATAGGTTTTCTGCGAACCTCTACTATCCCAACTCTACATTATTTTCAACTTTAAGATGCTTGTGAACAACTAAAATACTTGACAATTACTTTAAAAAACGTTGTTGAACCTTTGCTATCCTAAATATACATTATTTTGAACTCTAAGCTATTTAGGATCAACTAGAATACTTGACAATTACTTTATAAACGTTGTTGAACCTCTACTATCCCAACTCTACATTATTTTGAGATTCAAGCTATTTGGGATCAACTAAAATAATTGACATTTACTTTAAAAAACGTTGTTGAATGTTGTTAGTATCAAATTAGTTTGAATGTTACCTTGAACACCGGGTCCATTGGTAATAGATTGGTGCGCCTGCTGTAGGTGGGCCTTGATGAGACTGCGCACAGGAGGGTGTTGGCGCACATCGACACTCGCGCATACTGTGCTCTCGCCGTGCACGAAAAATGCAAACGAAAACGACAGGTGACCACTGCAACACACACAACAAACAATTAAAACTCAATCAACAATCAATTCAAACATAATTAAGTATTAAAGTTTGGTACAGTATTTAAATGACGGTTACACAATAGGGTACTGTATGTATAGGTGCGTAGAGACTTATGCGCCACGAACGCGCACATCTGTATTAGTACATGAACAGTAAAATACAGATATACTGTAATAAGCACATCATTCGCTGATGGAATTTATGAAAGAGAAATGCGCATGTTCGTGACGTACCAAGTGAACACATGAGAATATCCTTGATAACGAGGTTACTTGCCTATTGCTCTTATTGTAGCCTGATTGTCAATAAAAATTAATCTTGAATGATGATTGGCTACCAATTCAAGTTATTCAAAAATTGTTATATTCTAATTCTAGTTTTGTGTTCATTTTTGCATCAATTTTCAACAAATAATAATTATTCAAATTTGTCTACTTCATTCTGAGATTTCATTTTGAGATTAAATTACTCATACTTTACTAATTATTTGATTTATGTTGAGTACTGGAGAAAAACAGTCAATCACAGTAAAAAAAGCTTGAAATTCATGATAAGTAAATTTCCTCTTAATTGGAATGGAACCTATGAAAAAACTCTTATTTTTCATTCAATAAAATGTCAACAAGCTGGGGCTGAAGTATAAGAACAAGAGAATATAATAATACTTGTCATGTGAGTTTAAAGCACATTGCAGTTCTATGGCATAATCTAATTTGAATCTCAGCATTGATTTATTCAAGAAGACTGACTTTGTTATAACTACCGTACTGATAAATGTTAAACGTATTATTTGTTAGTCAATAATCTGTTTCAACTCGTGGAATTTCTCAGGAGCTAGAATATTTTCTAGGTTGAAATATAAAGTATCCAAGCCAATCCAGAATGGAATACTGAAGTTCGTTCCGCAAAACAACTAATGCTTAATAAAAAATGTCGACGGCTAGTTGAATTATTTTACTAGTCAATTATCTTCAGATTAACCAGATTCAACTTGGATTAAAGTTTATGAGATGAGTGAGGATAATGCCCAATATTATGTAACCTCGCCAATATTATGTGAGAGAATCTCTTTATATGATAACTACAGTACATAGATGTAACCATAGTATATTTATATGAATGGCAATACTGCACACATTTATTCTACGCACTCACTCAAAGAAAATCACATTTTTTTGTTGGAATTTGTCAAGCGTGAACGCTTAGACACAAGTTATTATTATGAATAATGAAGCTCTGCGCATTAGACATTAATGATATTGAATTATGATGATCATTTATCATGAAAATTTTATTGCAGATTAATCCCACTTGAGCCTGAGACAACATTATTGTAGCTTTGACCATGAAAATGCGCTAAGAACATAACTCAGATTTGCATCCACACTCCTGTAAAAAATTGTATAGTGCCCAAAGAAGATTAAAAAATAATTCATATTCAGAGACTTAGCAGTGTACTTGGCTAGCCACAATACATCACAATCAGTGAGGCTTTGAAATTTTCTGAGATTCATTACAGAAGTTCCTCAAGATAAGGATTCAACATAAAATTCCAAATCCACATAAATTAATGATAAATTACTAACAACCAATCAGTAACCAACTCACCTCTTCTCCATAACTTCAGAGCCATCATATGGTTGAACAAACCACTTTCCAAGACGTACAAAATCTCTTGAGAGAAGACATCTGCAAAAAAGAAAGAGAGAAATGAATGTTACGAGATTCAAGAATCTCTTCAATTGAACCAACAAAACAAGGAAACACATTTTTCCACAACCAGGACAAGCTATAATCAATTTTCAAGCATGATGATAGTCTATAACAACTATATATCCAGGAAAGTTCTACAAGGAGGGAGCGTTTTACAATATTGTTTATTTTTTTATAAAACTCATGTTTCTATTAGATTATGGAATAGAAACAATACATTGTATTTTCTACTGTTAATGTTTCATTTCCAAAAAAACCTAAGGTTCCAATGTTATTTTAATAATTCAATCTTTTTATTCAAATATGTGTGAAATTTTGGAGCAATTCAATGAATGATTGAGTTAACATGAAATTACTGAAACAGGATGCAATAAACTCTTCACTCGCCCCATTATTTAAGCCAATCATCTTATTTGAAGCGATTCTCACATTCTCAACTTATCACAGAATAGGAGTAATTCTCTTATTTTCCTATTGATTATCAAAAACGGACTGTTACTACTAAATAAGAGCAAAATATTACTATTGTAATAGGATCATGATTTCCAAACAAGATGAAGATGAAGAGCTATGTTTGCAGGAGTTGAGCTATAGTTAGCTCTACCCATTGCAGGTTGTTCCAAACAAAAAACTAATAATATTATGTATGAAGTGAGTACAAACCTTTCAATAAGATTATGCAGAGCCTTGAAAAGCAGCGAGCGACACTCATAGGACAGTCCATTCTCCCAAGATCCTTGGTCACCCTCTAAAACAATACAAAAATAAATGATTATTAATAAAAAGTTGACATCAATAATCAATTATATCGAAATCGTTGATCAACATTTTCTACTTGAGAAATGCAATTTTTGATAAATTTAATATTAATTTTGATTAATATAATTATAATTGATTTATATGATTCACAACTGGCAGGTAACCCGTGTTCCGCAAGGGTCTAATTTAAAACACGACAAACTGAAAACTTGACCTACTGAGATCTTGACGAAATTGAAATAGGCCTATAACCATCCTTGGTAAATTGAGAATCTATATGCAAAATTTCAAGTTAATCAGTCCAATAGTTCAGACGTGATGATGAGTCATTCTTGAATTTCCTATCTCGTACGTGTATGAGCCAGTTCTTTCCTTTATTATAATATAGATAATTGTGAATTACATATAAATTACTCATTCTTCATTGATTCATACAATAAGTACATCATCAAGATGATAGGAAAAGAAAAAATAAGGTAACATTCTCTCCCAAATTTAGATAAGGTTACACATAGTCCGAAATAGGATTATTATTAATTGCAATAATAAATATTGTTATTTGTTCAGGTTGGAACAGATCAGCAGAGTATTGCGACGTTGAAAACCTCTTCAGCTTCATAAAGAGGGAAGGAGAATTGGGTGGAAAAGGAGGAGGAGAAGTAAGAGCAGGAGGATGAGGAGGAGGAGGAGGAGGAGAAGGAGGAGGAGAAGGAGGAGGAAGAAAGAAAACAGAATGATGAGGGAGAGGAAGTGATGGAAATCGGGAGAAAAGACGGGCGAAGGTACAACGACATTGCCGCAGGGAAAGTGGGTCGAAGCTCGCCGGTCGCCTCTGTGGATGCGGATAGTTTCGGTTACGCTCTGAGATTACAGCTACAACTCCAGTTCAAGCTTACAACTCACAAGTGTACTCTCCAATTCCAGCATTCACGTTCTCATTTCTCCACAAATGTTCAAGCAAAACTAGTGCGAAAGTATGCTTTATATTATAGCAAAGAAAATATAATGTACCCTATTTTTCCTCTTTGATTAAGTTTATGAAAAGAGTTGAGATCAACATTATTAAGTCATCACTTGTCATCAGAACTAGTGTAAAAGTATGGTTTATATCATAGCATAGTATATTATATCATTCATAGTTGAGAATGATATTGTATGTATCAATGTATAAATAAATAGCAAAGAAAATAGAATGTAATCTATCATTTTCATCTTTGATTATAGTCGATGAAAGAGTCGTAATCAACATCATAACGTCATCACTGAGGTTTCCTTATGAGATAATCGATGGAGGAAACTGAGCTACCTACCAACAAGTGTATTTTTAGAGAAGTTTGAATTTGTGGACAGGTCATAACACCTACCCTATTCCAACAGCATTTGATCATTAGATTGAGCTAACTCTTTCAATAGGGATGTAGACAAAAGTCTTCAATAATCGACTAAATTTAGGGAGGGAGGCAACCAACACTCTACAGGGAATATTGTAGAGAAAAATAATCAATTTGGAAACCAAAACACTTTTTTAGCAAATTATCAGTCAACAGTCTATAGGGAATATAGTAGAGATGAAATTTCATAAATCAATTTGTAATCCAGAATACTTATTTTTGTTTATTGAGCGTTCACTGCTAATTTCAACAAAAGGAGTAAACCCAAAAATGACGTAATGATAATGATTTTAATGACGTAATGATTTTTTTAATTGATCAATCTGATAAATTCAAAATTGTAGTAGATACATTTATTGGACTCAAAATTGTGTACGAATAATATTATCATTTAAGTTACGTAAGTAGCATAACCTTTAGACTGTGTATTCTAAATTAAGGTTTGAAACAGTTTTGGGCAAATGCCTGTTGTTTTTACCTGAATTGTATTTGCATATGAATAAATAAATGAATAAATGAATAAATGAATTTATACTGTATAGAGACAGATGTTGAATAATACATAGATTTGTCATCTTTCAAGATAAACGATATAAGATTCAAGGGAATGTCATTTTGGAATCAAATATCTATTTGGAATTGGAATAGTTAATTTATTGGTGATCAACAAAATGATGAATGGGAATGGGCAAATCCAAGAGACTTTAAATTCAGATTTTCAACGAGACACAGGTATTTCCAGAGAGTATAGAATGTAATGAATGTAATGTACATTCTATACTCTCAGGGTATTTCATGTATTTTGAATTTTCAGGTATGGATCAGTCATTAATTCATTGTTAATTAACAAGATTATGAATGGGGGGCAGGGGTGCCCACAGCATGTTTTGATGTCGCAAGTTGCGACATGATGCTGAATTTTGGGGGGGATTTTTGGGAAAATGAGGGGGGGTTTCAATATACAGTTTTCAAGTACCTAAATGGAAACCAAATTTTAAGAATTTTGGGGGGAATTTTGCGACATGGACCATTGGGGGGATGGGGGAGAAAGTTCAAATAAACTTTTAACTCAGATTTTCAACGAGACGCAAATTTCATTGTATTCTTGGCTGGGAAACTCATCAGTTGAACATCATTCGTCCGACGCAAATAATAAATGCCAAACATTGATAAGAAAACAATTTATTTACATAGCGTTAATCGGTGAGAGTTTGAAACACTACAAGTGCGCTTCTACTGTTCTACTACGACACGAAATGTGTCGAATCTTTTCTGTGTTGGCGAAACAAGGTTGCTCAATGCTCAATGCTGTGTTGTCACACTGGTCGGAGTCGGAAGGGAACTAGAGGAAGGTAATTGACCTCTCAGCCATGGATATACTACACTGTATTGAAAGCAGTGCGAGCCACCAGAATTCTATTGTGCAGTGTTTTCAGACAAGGCGGGCAGAAAGCAGGAGGTATTCAGGCAGAGGCTACTCAGACGGCAGATGCTCCGCTTACTGATTTAGTTGCGCGAAGGAAGCTCACGAGATACTCTGTGAAAACTTCAATTTGGTTTTTCAATCCGAAATTTCAATAATCAATTATCAACAGTAATTGATGGATTCGCACTTTTATTCCAATTTGTGATCTTGCATAACATACATATATTCTTTACTGAAAACTTCAATAAAGCGAAAGGTGCCATTAATTTCTAATAAGATATTTTTAGCTTTAAAAAAATAATATCTTGCATATTGTTTCAAATAATCATTACCAATCCCCTCCAACAAATAATACAAACTTTACATAAAATCGAACTCAGAATATCAGCAATGTACACAACAAACTTCTATTTATGGTAGCTTCTAATGCGATTAGAAGGCACAGAATCGAACCTTTCAAGTTCAAGATTCAACAAAAATTTACTCAAGAAACATCCGTTCACAATTTTCCATTCAAAATTAACTTCACAAATCAGATCTATGATTATAATTTGAAAATAATAAACTGTTAATTGAATTTGTGGCCTAAATCTATCTCTCCAACTCGATTAACAACGAATAATCTCAATTGCAAAACTGCATTCAGAAGCATGATGCAGCAAGATTATTATTCACTTTGGCGTGAAGCCAGCCAGTGACGCTATGGCATTGTTGACAAGAATGCATTCTTATGAACCATCCCAGATTAAGAAACGAAGTGAATTCCCAAAAAAAAACAATAGGAAATTCCTGCAAAATGTAAAATATTATCTTATTAGTTTGTGAGTGTTTAGGATCATAGGTTGTAACTGTGTGATCAATTAGCTATCTAGATCTACTGCATTGGATGGCACGGCGAGATGGAATGTGGTGGTGACAACTAGGTGCATTGCATTGTTTGTGGTGGCAAAACTGTTGGCGTGTGTGGGTGTGCACGCGTGCGGGAGCGTGCTCTGCTCTGCTCCCTTGGGCGTAGGCGCAATCGCGGCAGCGGCAAGGTCAGATCGCTTTGAGGCCGTTTTGTCATCGTCTCTGTTCTTGCTTTACAACAACACTACTTTACAGCTGAATATTCTGGAGGCTACCTGACAAATACAATACAATAGATTGCGCGCGCTCTGCTACCAGATTTTGCTTTGCTTCTCTTGGACATCCTCATTACAATTTGTTCATAGAATAGAATAGAATACGTTAATCCACCAATAAATACAATTTAATGTACATTAGGTGTCGTCAAGAATAAAATCCTATAAAACTACTGAGCCAATTCATACACATATATTATCATCACACAAAATAAGTATTTACTACATCGACGGGCAAATTGAAAAATTCCTCTACATTATAATATAATTATAATGAGTTCTCTGTTAGCAGCTTTTTAACTTGAGTTTTAAAACGGGCTGATTCATATATCTCACACTAACAGGCAGCTTATTGAATGCCTTGATTGATAATATTCTGTCCTTGAAGTTTTTTTAGCCTGACAAAAGGAACATTCAGATGACATGCTTGTCTGGTGAAATGCCCGTGTATCTCAGACCTACATTCAAGAACATCCAACTCGTCCCTGACCCTGACCAGGAGTTGCATGACGTACAGGCTGAACACAGTCATAACCTCCAACGAAACAAATATTGGACGACAATGAGCGAGGTAGTCAGCATTGGCCATAAGCCTTACTACTTTTTTCTGAAGAAGCAGCACCCTTCTAGTATTGGCTGCTCCACCCCATAGGATAAGCCCATATTGAATTAAACTCTGGAACTTAAGCTCCACATAGTATTTAGCTATCTACTGTATTTTGAAAATTTCAACCAGATGAGCCTTGATTGAGTTACTGTACATAGAGAAGCTTGCGTTTCCCTTGAACGATTTCAATATTTTTCACCAAAGAATTTTCTGAATTTAGGCTACTTGAATAATTCAAGCGTAAAAAATGGAATTCATAGCAAATTCTGCACTAAAACAATACTACCAACGATTAAGTTTCAAAACCATGGATCGGATACATCATACATTCGAATAGACCAAACCATTTCTTCTTTATAAATGAGACACTTGAACACTTCCTACCAATTCTGTTTTTCAAATTCAAATTATTGTGTAACATCTAAAAATAATACAAGAAAAATACTATTAAATAATTATATAAAAATACTCCCAATACTGCAGTATATTTTTCAAGTCCATCTATGTTTAAGGAGTAGCCAAGGTAAAACCTGTGCGTAGACCAAGATGCAGATGTTTCTCTCTCGTTATTTGGAAACAAAATGAAGGACACGAGAAAATCCATATAGAACATACATTGCATATTGAAAGTGGATGATTCATTTAAACTAGTAGTTCTGTGAACAGTAGACCTCACGCAGTATTTCATCCACAAGTTCCTGATGTCAACTGTTTTAAATGTTAACAAACTCAGTTCACGTTTGAATTTGTATTCCATATGATATAATTCATCCAGTTCCGTGATGATCTTTCTATCTGATGAAAATTATTTTTTTTTAGAATCAAAAATATTATAATTTCTCCAGCATTATTTAGTTCATTTGTTTATTTTTATTCACCTATTAAATTAGTTTTTTTCGAATGTGCGAATATTGATACTGATGGGCACGCATAATAATACCATGACTGCAAAACAAAATATTGAAACCAAAGACCTTAAAGCTGCGAATAGACCAAATTTATTAAAAAAATGTTAATAACTCGATCCTTATAGATTATATTAGATTGAACATAACTTATCATACACATGATGAACATATGTGTTTGTCAACTTCCGTTCAATCTAATAGAATCTATAAGGATTCAGTTATAACCATTTTGTTAATAACTTTGGTGTAAACCCAGCTTAAAGATGCATACCTCTTTAATGTCTTTGATTGAAACTATAGACCTTATACAAATACAGTAATAGACTGGCTTCTCCACACATCTGTGTAATCACTTGTCAGCTGATTTATGATGAATAATTCTATAGTCTGATTTTTACTCTAATATAAATTGGCGTATGAAGGAGGCTCCTTTTTCCTTTTATTATTATCCTTGAAATGCAAAATTTCCAAAAACCTTGTATATACGTCGACGCGCAATTTAAAAAGGAACATACCTGTCAAATTACATGAAAAACTATTACCGCGTTTCGCCGTAAATGCGCAACATATAAACATTAAGAGAAATGCCAAACCGTCGACTTGAATCTTAAACCTCACTTCGTTCGGTCAATAATACAACGTAAAGTATATTACAGGACGGAGAAATTCATCACTGAAATTATTTTATATCGTCATTGCAATGAAATCCGGGAAGAACATTATTTACTAAAAACACCACCCGATTTCTCTTCGATAATGTGGCTTTTGAAGGCGCAGGTAGAGACCCATCTAGTGTACAATGTGATAATGAATGACTCCAAGTCCAGCCCCTCTTCACAACAACACAAAAGAAAAAGATTACACAACAACAGCCAAAGTGTGCTCCAGTGAATAGACGTTGCCGCCCTATGAGGCAATGCAATAACAGTAGGCGATATAAGCAGTAAGCACACACACTATCTGCACAATTCGCGTCCTCATCTTGCTTCTCTATCCCATTCATTCCCACATTCGTACACACACGCCATATAGTGTGTGCCATCATTCGTTTCATTCATACACTGCGTCATTTACACACTACACCACACACGGAGGCTCATTCATAAAAATTGAAGAGAAAGTTGGTGAACGGGCACAACGTAACGCGCTGGTAGTTTCCAGAAACTTTCAACAATGGGGTAGTAAGAGATTATTCAGCTTCAACTGCCAGTTTACATCGTTATGATATATGATTTGATATTGAGAGAACTATCTCACCATCAGAAACGCATTACTCTATTTCGATCCATACCCTATAGTCGTCCTTCATCCCAAAACATAACAGTTTCATTCTAGACAATCAATTCTCACAGATTGATCTTCATGCATTAGCTGAATTACAATTGTTCTCAATAATATCCCTTGATCCATTCATTTTTTTATAATATTCATCTTTATTAGCAGAAATTTTTACCCTTTTATGCCGGTCATGTGATTTTCATTTTTCTTTTGCATGTATCTTTCAATTTGAATATTCACCATTGAAAGACCTATTTCTTCTGCATATTCAACAATCTATTAATTTTTCATCATTATATTGATGATAAAACCTACAATAAGTACCCAAATAGGAACCCTACATTCTAATTATTCGTACAATTCATTTTCCGTATCATCAATGTGTGACGCACTAGCCAACCATTCTGCGTGAATTGTAAGCATATAATTATTGTTATCCAAGTCTGACTCGCTGCATCACAACAGTGAACAGTAGTAAAGTGAAACCATGCGCTGAGAAGCTGATCATCATCTCGTAACCATGGCAACGCGTTCTACGCAGCCCAACACACACACATGTGCTCTGCTGCCAGCTTGCCTGCACACTGGCGCTATCTGTCGGCGGTCGGCGTCGGCAGGACCACTACCCACCCACTCTTACTTTCAGGAGGCTCTCGACCTGCCACTGTGACGTCACAGCTAGCGATCTGCTATCTACTTCTAATGAACAGATAGCTTTTCCTCACTGCTTCAAATAGGGCATAGAATACTAACAAGCAAGATCGAAAATAGCTAGCCAATGTAAGAGAACCAGAAGTACAGGAGAATGAAGAATGATAGAGCAAGATACTGTCGAATAGAAGAAAAGATCTAGGATGAGAATGAATGTGAAAGGAGTGTATGGAAGAGATCCTGGAGTAGAAGAGGATGTAGAATTGTAGAGCAAGAAACTGAAGAATAGAAAGAATAGCTAGGATGAGAAAGAATGTGAAAGTAGTGATGGTATGTAAAGAAGGGAGGAATAGGAATGATAAGAGTAAGAGATGAACGAGAATTGAGAGAGAAGAAAATGAATATTTAGGAAACTGGAAGAAAAGCGAGGTAAAGGTAGAGCAGAAATGAAACATTTGAAGAGAAGAAAAAGAAGAGGATTGGGGAACAATTTGAAGAAAAATAGGAGTGAAGAGAACAGAAGAGTGGATAGAGCACTGTGGAGATGAGGAGGAAGAAAAATGTGGAAGGATGAAGAGAAAATGGAATGGGAAAAAGAAGAGAAAATCACAGGAGGGATGGGAACAGGGAGAATAAAGGAGTGGTGTTGCAGGAATTGGAGAAAGAGTAGAAGATGAAAAAGTGAGAAGAGAAGATGAGAAAATTAGAGGTTGATATTGTGTAGTGGAATGGATAAGTAGTGGAATAAATAGATGTGGAGAAAAAGGAATAGGAGGAAGAAGATAAAGAGGAGGGTGGATGAGAAGGTTGAGATGAGGCTGGTCAATGAAGAAAAACGTGTAGGAAAATGACTGGATTCATTTTACAGTTGTGTTGTGAGTGATGTGGTACTTTTCCATAATGAAAACACAAATTTGAAATTGTCAACAACTTTTTATAAAAAGTGGTTGACAATTTCAAATTTATGTTTTCACGACTGGATTCAATAAAGAATTAGTAGAGAAAGAGAACAGGAAAAAATAGAAGGGAACAAGAGAAAGGAAATTGGAAGAATAAGCAGGAAAAAATTGGTCTGGAAAAATTATTACTTCAATGGTACGATTCAAAAGCATCATTTCCATTCAGCATATAAAATATCAAGGAAAAATTAAAAGACTATCAACAAAGACATGGAACAATACTATTGTATAATGGGAATGGTGCACGAGTCTCAACAGAAGTGAAAGTCAAATTATTGCAAAACAAAATAATAATAGGGTGCTGTATGATGATTTCCGCCTTAGCATTAGCTATTAAATAATTGCCTATTGGAATCATGAAATAAACCTATTACGAATATCATGGAATGTATATTACGCTCATACAGGCTTCAATTTAATGATATTAATTTCTTTTAAATTGTACGGTTAAATGCTAAGATCAAATTTATATATTTTTTGAAAATCACATAGGCTAATTTATTCCATTGATTCATCTTGTCGAAATCTAAGAGTTTAGATTTGATTGTGCAGTTTGACTTGGCTTTGGCTTTACTCGATTATTGTTTGTATTAATATGTTCATCTAAGTATGAGAGAATTCCAATTCTCTGAGGAAGTTTTTTCAAGCAAAAGTAATTATTATTCTCTTATCGAATAAATAGAATATTAATCTTAATGGATGTAATAAGATTGATACTAGTATTTCTGATTGACATTGTTGTTCTCAATTACACCCACCAAAATCTTTTAGTTACATCTCTTCAACCATTCTCCTCTCTTCCTCTCTTCAAACATTCAACTTCCCATTCAAACTAGAGTACTATCATAAAATGTTTCCCATCCCCACAACTATTATGCTAACACAGAGATGAAAATAATATTTTTGGAGACTAGGACTAGTGAGTTGCAACTGGATTAGACCTTGGAATCTCTCTGGAATTTATTGTGGCGAGTGTTAGGTTTCTAGCATCAAGGAAAAGAATCAGAATAAAGCACAATGACTCCTGGGAAGATCGGTGCTGGAAGGAAGAAGAGCACAGAAAAGAAAGAGGAGGAAGGACTTGGAAGAAAGTACTGTACTCTTGGCGGCTCACGCTGCTATTGGAGGATGAAGGGGTCACTGACCTCTACTCAGGCAAGCACTGTACGTGATGGCTAGCTACTTCCTCAACACTATAAACAATTCACCACTTCAAAATCAACTCAGAAATCAGAATTTGATAATCAAAATTGGATTTGAAGATTAATAGGTGAATGGATATGGAAAATGCTGATAGCCTCTCTCTAACTAAAAATTGTTGGAAACCCGGCTTGAATGTGATAATCATTAAATTCATGTTTCATTGAAGCATAAAATATTAAACTATAAATGAAACATGTTATTGATACCGGAAAAGTTGCCGAATGAAATCATTTCATTGACTATACATAAAAAGTTTTCAATTGGCGAAGGTCATTGTCAAGAATAAATTCAACTTTAATACACAGCATCGATTTTGAAAATAATTGTGGGTTAATTGTCCATTTACTAATAATAAAACAAAGCTATGAAGAAAATTGGACAATACGGTATTACTAAGTTTCAAACCATTCATCTTCAGTTTTTGCCAGAACCGCTAATTGGGGAGGGGCTTGTCTAGGCCAATTGCAATCGTTCACTTCGATAGGCCAAGGCTTCCACCAAAACTCTGAAAAGAAGATCCTCAATCTTTTCAATACTGTAAGTGGAATTGTACAGGCGTATGAATTTCACAAGTAATCACATTTTATAAATATTCCAAGGTTAGATTCATCGTTTCGGGAATGAGGGAAACGTAAGACAACATTCATTACTGGCCATATCAATGCTCTTGAATCATACACAGATACTTCGAGATCAAACGTCTTTTAAATCGACAAATATAAGTAATAAAATGATGGAGATTTACTCGCTACACATTTCACTATACTGACACATTACACTGTTACTGTAGCTCCGACACAGAATATATTTTCAAGTGTAATGCTTGCTCATCTACAATGCTAATCGACAACGAGAGGAGGAGATAGCATCAAACATCCAACCAACTCAGCTTTCAAACTTCGTAAACTTTTTCTAAATCCGACGGAAAACTTTATCAAAGTTAGCGATGATTTATTTAATCGTTGACTAAAGAAGTTAGCGGAGTTCTTCGTGGTGGAAAGAAATAACGCCAATGGAGCAATATTACCTTGTTAGTCTCAATATGAGGTTTTCGCTTCAAAGAATCTTTCACTACGCTTTCCTGTTACAGTGCTACCATCAAAATAAAAATATTATACTCTGATATTTGAACAAGTATCGAGAAGTCTTTTCAAGGATTAAACAAATATTATCGATTGATTGATTGATTGACTGATTGATCGATGAGAAATGTTTAGTATTGGAAATCGAAAGAAAGGAATATAATAATTATTATAATGAGTTCAAGCAAGAAAAAGTGATTCTAAAATTGAACGTTTGAATAGATTAAAAAACTAAAACACTTTCATTTTTTAAATCATTCAATTTATTAATATTCTATACTGAGCCTTAACAAATCATTAGTGCAATAAGGCTTGAGCAATGGATAGAAATGCAATTAAATGCAACAGAACCACCATTGAATATAATTTTAAACGCATTATTTAATTGGATATAATTGAAATACGGGATAACCAACGTAATTTTGAAGTAATTCACTAGCAGTAAATCTAATTGACAGTTGATATTAACGATTTATGAACAGCTATGTTAATGGATATTTTATTACCAGATTTTACAGCAGTTTTATGACTGATAATTGATTTTATTAATGGACGGCTAGTGGCATAGTTGTACATCAAGCTGACAATAATGCAATCATTTATCAGAGATTACAGGAGTCAAATTGAACGGAGTGTATTTTTTCTTCTATTCCATGTATTGCTCCTTTATATTTCATTGTATAAGCTCAAATTAGAGTAATTCGCGATAATTGACAAACATCAATTAAATAAGAAAAGTAATGTCGTTGAGTAATACAATTTCAAATACTATTTTTCTTCAAAAAATATACTGGAACCAAAATCGTTGGATCGATAAGAGATCAAAAGAGACAGTTTAATGAAATGTGAATTGATTTTAAAATTAGGTGTGATCTAAAGAAGGCTTAATGAATTTCAATTGGAATAAGATTCATTTCCCTTCATGGAGAAACATGATAATTCTACAAGACAAAAATCTACATGATAGCTTGAAAAGAGGCTTCTTAATCGGCTGAATAGAGACTACAATGATGTATAAAGATAAAGGTACACCAATAGTTGATTTAATAAACACAAAGTGTAGTTTAATATCCAAGCTGCATGCAGAACAGGCGACGAGAGAATAAAGCGGTTGTAGAATAATGAGGGTGGCAAAACTGTTTGAGGGAAAACAGAGAAACCAAGCAAAAGCGGGAAATTCAGAGCGCGCGGGAATACACAACTGATAAAAAGAGAATCGGAAGCAAGAGTCAGAGAGAGAAGAGAGAGAGTAAGAGAGAGGGAGAGAGTGAGAGAGAGAAGATATCTTGGGGCTGAGTTGTGGCTCTTCAGGATTCAGGAGCAAACGCAGAAAACGCTACACGGGGAGTAGAGAGTAGAGATGAGACCATACCAATACGGGTATCGAACCCTGAACACCAAGGTCACTGATGCAATCTCCTCCCCTTTCTTCGTCACCACACCACCTCCTTCGCGACCGATCACCTATCAATCCCTTCTTCACCACCCACACTGGCTACCTCTACTAAGGCTTCTTCATCTCCTAGCAGGCACATGCCACATGCTTAAACGATCATCATGATTCATGATATTCTTCACACATGATGTGCACATGGCTATAGTTTGCTCGTAAGAAAATAATTGATACATCATCAAACGACTCTACTATCTAATGAGAATGCAAATGATCGATCTCCAAGAACATGAATATATTTCTTCATAGAAAACAGAATAAAAATCTTAGTATATTATTAAATATTTCAAAAAGGGTACTGAGATTTTTATTTTTTTTTCTATTTCTATAAAAGTAGCCCTATACAGAAAAGAGATAAATATTTCTTCATATTAATTATATTACTGTGATTATTCTATCTTTCTATAATCTGATTATTCAATTAGATTTATTCCACAGTAATATTGAATAATGTTTTTACAATATTGTGAATGAATAAAAAAGTTATCTAATTGAATAAAATTTAGGAATTTACATGTGGAAAATTTCCAATTTCTTTATTCTTGGACAGAAAATTGGATTTGAATTGTTGAAAGTGAAATGTAAACTATCTTTTAGAAATTTTACTGTTTGTATTGTTTTGTATATTGATTTATTTTGTGTATCTCGTGTTGATTTGAATATAATTATTGATTGATTGATAAAATATGGAAGAGCAGTTTTCGGTTGAGCCTGTTGCTATTTCCCAGTCATGGCTACTGAATTTTAATTGTATTGAATAATTAACGGAGATTAGGGTTTTTGGAAAACGCTTGTCTTCTCTCCCTAAATTCAAATTCGTAATCTTTGTTCGTTAAATGAGTAATGAGTAACTGAAAAAAGGTCAAGAGTATAAAGGTTGATTGATATTGAATTTGTCACTTTATTACATTATTATCATGATTGAATACACTTAAATTGAAGAAATTATTCGCAATAGATTCAGTACAAGCCTGTTGATTATTTGGGCATCAACATCAGCAGAAAATAAAAATGTATGCATATTACAAGATTCATCTCGACGGAGCTTTAAAACAATCCGTTCAATTACCAGTCGAAAGTTGCTCTACATTTTGCCTCACGGACTTGAAATTCTTTTGTAATATCCACTCCGGATTGACTTGCTTTTCACTTCTGCAATAGCGGTGGAACCAGTTATGTCTAAATGATAAAATTGTTGTGAATATTCTATCTAACGATGCAATACTATTGAAAGTGCATTGAACTGATTTCTATCCTTGAATTGATGTGCCTGGATCTTTTGAGAAGAATAATTTCCATCATTTTATCAACATTATTGTCGACAGTATAGCATTATTCTATGAGAATCACGAAGTTTGTTTGGATGAGAAATTTTGCCATCTGCAGAGATCTACAGGATTTCGTCAAATTTTATCTAAATTATGATCTTTAAATCTGTTTATATCCATATTTTATCTCTAAATTTATTCAGTTTCTTTTCTTATCTTCAATAGTGTCTAAACAAAAACCAATCATTCCCATACAAAATAACTTATACTTTCATTCAAATTGATGATGACGCAAGACTCAAAGTCACATTGCTTCATAAATTGCGAGAGTGATAAATGACTCTAGTCTCAACACATTTATCAATATTTAAAATCAATAAATTATAATAATCATTGAAAAATCATAATATTAAGAGCCCCGTTGCACAGAGGCCTGATAAATTTCAGCCATGATTGAAGAATGCCAGGAGAACCAATCGGAGAAGGCTTCTTTGAAAAGAAATCTTCAAAATCTGTGGTTTTTGACAATTTCCTAGTCTTTTTATTTAATTTGAATAATTACCACAATATCAACTTCTCAACTACACAAAAAAGGGAAAAATCTTCTTCTCTGATTGGTTCTCATGGAATTAAATCACAGTTAGAATTCAACAGGGTTTTGTGCAACCGGGCCTATAGAATCGAAGAATACAAGATAACCAATCTTAAGAATAATTTTACTATTTATAAAATTTGGGAGTAGAGCAGTTTCGGGCTAGACATGTTGCTCTCGCCCAGTCAAATCGATATTAATTACACTCTTGAATATCCATGATGCATTCCAATTCTTATTTAGTTCCTACCAATGTACTTGGAATACAAAATGTGATCTAGGTACATTGGTTAATTGTATTACAAATGGTATTAAAATGGTTAAATGAATACAAAATGTATTCTTGGTGGATTGGTTCCTACTATATGATGGGATTTCGTTGATTTGATAAAACTTCGCGAAACAAGATGACAAGCTTCATATCATCAAAGATTATCTCGAAGATCATGCCCTGAAGATCATCCAGACTCGCAGGAAACGGTGAGAGAAAAAATGTGAATGGAACGGGAGTGAATGTGTGAGGAGTGTGAGAGAGAGTAGAGTTTCGGCAGGGTTCTTTGCTCCGTGAAGTTAGAGTGGTAACGGAGAAGACCTGTACCGTTAGCCGAGACCTGAGAGCTGTGAGCTGCGGGCTAACGGTGAAACAGAGCGGAGCGCTTCCACGACTGCTAAGCTGGTGGCTCACTCACATATTTAACTAATAAAAACCGTCCGAAACACAAATATAAACATACCTCAAATCACTAACAACCACGAGAAATGCAACAGTAAGCTCCAGCATTAGATACAATCGTTTTGTAAAAGCACAGAACTTTTAAAATCAAGTATCAAACAATCACGAGAAATGCTCAAGTATTATAAAGGTACAATCGTGTTGAAAAATAGCTTGCAATATCAAGTACTGTATATCTTATTCATAAGAAATGATACTGCAATAGGTGCACTCATTTTGGAAAAGAACTTTGTTGTAAAACAATATTGAAAATCTCTCAGGAATGGTAAAATTTAGTAGAAAGTAGCTGCTTATTATGTTTTTCTCACTCTAAGTTACTCCACACTTTTAACACTACAGTTCAATCTCATTTTATTTTTGTTAATGTGTTGTATTGATACTATAATGAATAAAAAAATTGTTAATATTTTTCTGTGATTAGAGAAATAGAGAAGTGAAAATTCCGTATCTCAGTGCCCCATTCGACTAACAAATATTTCATAAAAGACCTTTTATAACGTGTTAGGAAATCTTTCATACAGTATTTGTTTTCCAAATTATAAATAGGTAGGAATTATTTATGTAGAAGCTCGTCGAAGATCTTTTAATTTAAAATATTTGATAGTAAAATATGTCTCTAATCTATTCAAATTTATCAGCTTTTGAAATCAACAATGTGTGCATCAGTGCGGGAATCAGAATACATTTTTAATTTGGTCACATTTATAATCAAGTGTAAACGTATGCGAGGAACTTAAATCAGATCTGTGTTTGGAAAAAAACATGACCGGTCGGTCATTATTAAGCAGATTAATACATTTTTAGCTTCAAATAGCAAATGACGAATATGAGAACAGTCAAGTTCAATGTACTGCGTTGTAACTTCATTATTCACTACTTCCACTTCTATGACAAATAGAATGAATTAATATAACAAATTTAACCTCATTTTTAAAGTTATTCTTTACATTTTTTTAGAACTACGACACTAGGACTGAAGGCTTTCAAATAATAATGAAATTAATACTACGACAGCGGACTGTAATAGGGAAGGTGGGATGGCAATATGAAACTTTGATTATCTACTGTTGAATTCTGTGGGTTCGAATCCTGCAATATCATGGTTGTTCGACCATAACCCATGTACAAGCAAAGAAATAAGGCATATGAGAACATCACTCAGCAAAAATTAAAATAATAAGTGATAGCAAATAGTCAACATTGATAATTATATTATAATTTTGATTTGTGATTGTCAATGAAATAAAATAAATAAATGAATATTCTTGAAAGATCACCATTCAATTTGTGTATGGTGTGAAGAGGGGTTGCCTATCTTTCCCCTTCATACTCCATGATTCCATGAAGTACAGAGTAGGGAAATGAATGAAGAGGAGATAAAAATTATCTTCGTCGTTTTTTCCTGACTTTGAACCAAATTAACAATTAATGAAAATAATTTCAGTCATTGGTCTCTATTTTCAATATGACATTTTGTCTGTAGTATAAATACACCTTCCAATTGAAAAATAGTAATGCTTCGTTAATTTGAGTAATTTGCTAAATGTTAATTGCTATTTTGCATATACTAAATTTATTTCTCAGTTCATTTTATTATCAATACCATCCACTGTTTCTCTTCAAAATAATTCTACCATTTATTACCCAAATAAAATACAATATCAAAGTTTCTTTGCTAGCACTTATCATTATCACCCTCATCTTATCATACTTCATTCAAATAAGACCGCTCGATCTCTTATCATCTTCTTTGATACCACATCTCGTTCATCACTTCATATATTCATTCTCACAATCATTTTCAACTTTATTGATAAATGTTACAGAATCATTTCAACTTTATTGATAAATGTTACAGAAGTAGTTTTCCATGTTTTTTTTTATTTTCGAACATTAGTTTTAGGTTTTTTAAATAAATTGTATACGAGTCTTATTGTTGTGTTAAGGAAGCAAATTTGGGTTATTACCTGTTGTTTTCGTTTGTAATATCATGAATAAATATTCATATTTCAATCATATCCATCTCCAATGTCTACCAGCATTATAAACTATCAGGTTTCACAATATTATTATTAAATTCATAGACGTTTTCAACATTAATATTCTATTTTCAGTTGCTCTACTCTCATTGTTTATATTATCCACTGATCTTCAACCAATTCAACAAATCCCTCTAATGATCCAATGCCCACGACATTACCATGATACATTTCATTCCATAGGCCTACTACTTTCATATTACCATACATTTCATTTCATAACATAACACTTTTAATTATCATGCAAGATTATTTAATTTCATTTCATACTTTTTATTTCATATTACATTTCGGTTCCATAATACGTCTCAACAAGGTCTAAATCAGCTCAAGGGATGTTTCATGGGCAGAAGTCCGTATAAAACCCGTGTAAAATAGAGCGGCTAAAGGGGAGCGTTTAGCAACAAGCAGTCAATTGAGAGAAGTGTCGCCGCCACAAGTATGCCATGTGGCATGTGACAGGGGGCAGGGCATGCAATGTGGCATGCCATGGGGGGCATTCGGAGACGGAAGAACCGTCGGCGCGTTGTAGGTGAGTGTGAGTGTGTGTGTGTGTGTGACGACCTCGGATCAATACATAAACACGAGGAGTAGAGGCAAAAGCAAAGCAAAGCCAGCGGACGACAACTATGACGTTCAGGACAAGAGAGCACTTAGCTCCTCCTCCTCATCTGCTCCTTCTCTTCCTGATCACAACATGACAATCTGCATAGTTGCCGCTAACTACCAACCAAATCAACCCTTCATCTTTTCCATTCTATTTTTCATCTCCAATCCCTTCATTTCGATATTGAAGGGATATATTTCCCTAAAAAGCAGTCGTTAGGTCATGTCAGAGGCCCTGAAATTGATCAGTTGCGACCTGAAAACTCTGACACCAGACCTGAGCCAGCCAGGTCACTCGAATATTATTATTATTATTTCGATATTTTCTTTGAGCTTCTGCAACTTCGTTAAATTTCTCATCCCATCGATCATCTTCTTTTGATTATACTCTGTTTGATGTATACTTCCGAATTGGTGAAGCACGTGTAAGATAAGGAATAAAATTGAAAAAAAATTATCAAGGATCCTTTTTATTCATTAAATGTACAACTAGTTTCAACTCATTGCAGCCAGTTTCAAGTTTAAAAAAAATAGAAATATCGGAAAACGAGTATTAAAAAGTATTATTAATGTATTTAAAAGGAATAGAATGTAATCCAATCCGAAGTAACATATGGAGTATGGAACATTGAGACTAAGCACTTGTATGTCCTCATGTAATTCAAATACATGAGCGTAAATGACAGCCTTAATTGATCCTTGAACTGAGGAAATTTTAAATCTGACAAGTATCTCAAGCAATGTCAAGTCCTAATTTTGCTTCACAAAGGAGTATCAAATACAATGGGAATGTCAAATCAATCATGAGATTTTAGCACTGTCAAAATTTATTGTTTGAATTTGATCAATTTTTGAAAATTTATTCAGGAATTAAATGCAGAGGAATCAACTAATAAGTGAATTTATACAAAGAGATTATAGATGAATCAACTTGAATCTGAAGGAGGAGAATATTAGCGGGAAATTTGGATTCAATTAGGGAATTTATGGAGGGAAAAAGATCATTCAAATTAAATAGCTTGTTCACCA
This sequence comes from Nilaparvata lugens, assembly GCF_014356525.2. Classification (NCBI taxonomy): domain Eukaryota; kingdom Metazoa; phylum Arthropoda; class Insecta; order Hemiptera; family Delphacidae; genus Nilaparvata; species Nilaparvata lugens. The sequence continues at coordinate 8,778,049 of NC_052513.1, read as the reverse complement.
TAATATCTCAATAATGTGAAAACTTGTTTAGGAAGATTTTACATCAATTACATCTCAAGTACTGAGATTCATACGATGTTGAATCAAATGAAAAACTGTTACTCTTTGAGAGTTCAAGAGAAGAAAATGCCACAGTTGAAATATGAATGAGTACTGGGGTGAGTAAAATCATTTGATGTTTCATATGTGGACCAAGAGGCGATTATACTGGTTATGAAAACAAGCAATGAAAGTCAAGGGGAGTGAGGAGTGAGCCAACGTCCGAAATGGGGTGATGATACAGTTTTCCTCTTGAAAGTGAAACCCACAAAGTCATTCAATTAACTTTCAGGAATTCCTTTGATACATGAGCAGCATTAAAATCAGTACCTGACGAGCGGTTCATATCTCTCCTCATCATAATAATGTGATATCACAAGTTTCAACGTTTACAGTACGATACTTAAACAATGGGGTAAAAGTTTGTACCATGAAATATTGTATTACCAACTTCTTTGAACAATCTCTCAAGTGTTATTCAGTTTAATCAGTCATATTTTTATTTTGTCCACAGTAAGTAAATACTGTAATCAACCTAATTAATGATAACTTATTTGAACTTCAAAGTAAAGTTTTCTTCAAGTTTTCGTTGGTACAAGGTGTAAATACGAATGAATACATTTTCAAAACAATTTCGTATGAATGATAAAACCCGGTCAACATGTTTTGCTAGAACCGAGGGTCATTAAAGAGTTTTAGTTTGGAACTAATAAACCAATAGGCAAGTAGCCAGATAAATGCATACATATACGTCAAAATAGTTGGGTAAAAGCTTTCAACTACTGATAACAATATTGTGACGCCGGGAATTTGTGGTCTAGAAGACAATTGGCCGACTGCTGTGAAAGTATTCCAACACTGATAAGAGAGTACGAGATAATTATTTACATACTGTGTAATACTTTCGACCGAGAAGCTGACGAATAAATCGAAAACCATGTACTGATCAATTTGGAAGAGTGATCAAGTGATCATGTTCTTGTATTATGCACAGTGACTAAATGAGAGACTGATAGTCAATATTATTTTGATAAATTCTGTTCTACAAGAGAATATTTTTCAGGTTCAATCGCGTTATTTATATGTCTAGCAAGTTTCCATTTTACAATTTTTCATAGTTTTTCATAGCGGTATTCAAACCTCGAACCTCGACCTCTTCCAGGACTTCTCCGTAATGGATCAATATTTCATCCCATTCATTCATTCAATTCCTTTCCAGGATAAAAATCCCTATATTTTTCCTTAATATTTCTAGGAGATTAACGTATCATCAGTACAACATCTCGTACATTCCAATAGCATTACCTCACAAATCAAATTAACTTTCAATCCGATGAAACATTTAATTTTATTCCCAATATTTTTATAATTGATCCAATCGTTTTCTCTAGTTTGAAACCGTCTGTCAAGAGAATTAAAATTATAAGATATCAATAAAAGGCTGATTAAATTGTTTTCAAACTCGAAAGGGGATTCTTTGATTACATTTCAGGTCTTCGAGTCTAGTCTTTAATTTTCGGTAGAAGAATTTCATCAATTTTGAGCCAAATTTTGTGAATAGAATGGTTTTGGGCCAAGCCTGTTGTTCATTCCCAATCATATTCATCTGATTTGTAGTTGAATTCACTAATAAATTTGAAAAAAATTACAAATTAACAACTAAGTTAAGAATGTTAATGATTTAAATTTGAGCCCATCTCTCGTAAGAGGTCCGTTAAATGGAAGGTTCAATTATGATTTTATAATTGGGTTTTTTCTGCTCTCATGTATATACATGTATGTGTAATATTGTATTATGAACAATTTATTTTCATTTTCTCTCATGTATGTATGTGTGTGAGTAAATTATTGTTTGTTTTCTTTTTGGCAATAAATGAATTTGATTTGATTTTGATGATTGATTCATTCAAAATAATTTATTCCTCCAGAAATTAAGTACTCATTTCCATCAGGATCATCGATTGGGGGATGCCAGGATTTCAGTCCAAACAATTAGATTTATTATTAAATCTATCAGTATCTATCAGCGACCACATAGTACAAATTGTATTATGTATTATTTTGTATTATGTGGCCGCTGGTATCTATAGCATTATTTGTTCAGAAAACGTCGTTCGTAAACATTTCAACGGAATATCAAGATGCAACCAAGAGAGGCCCCAAGCCCAAGCCACCATACCACGGCCAGAGCCAGAGAGCGCTTGACGCTATGCTATGCGCCTCTGCCCTCCAAGCGGATAAAGATATTATTGTAAACGGAACAAACGAACGCACACGACGGAAGGAGTAGACAGCAGCAGCAGCATCTTCTTCTTCGCTCCATCATTTTGGCAACACTGTTAACGAGGCGTAACCATGGCAACGGGTGGTGGAATAGAGGTCTCCCGACTACGTCACAGCTACGTCACGCCGTGACGTCACAGCCGCCGCCGTCTAATTGTGTACAACTGCGCTGGAATGTGAGTGTGAGCCTCTTCACAGCTCACAGCTAGCTAGCCAACCTTTCACAACTCTGTTTACGTTTTATTATACGCGTTGATACCACGCGCCGCCAATGACGCCAATTGATAATAGACATCCGCGATCGGATAAAGCACCAAAATCACACCAACATTGCTACCAATCCTAATTACTATTGTTACAATACACGCCAATTGTTAGTGGAAACACTTTGTTGAATGAATTCTGCAATACCGCACCAATGAACAATGAATAGAACAATGAAGCACTCAATGATAGACTGCGGCCACAAACTGAACGCAAAAACGTTTCACGTAAATCTCTGATAATATTCAGTATCAAAACTCAATCAATCATTCTTGTATTGCGAAAACTTACAACCCTCCAATGTCCAATCTTTTATACCAAAACAATTATTGTTAAGCATATAACCAAAAATCTATATTAACCTTGACGAGAATTGTCAAAATTGTTCTTCCTTATTCTCAAAAAATATATTTATTCATTCTCATTCTGTTGGAGTTGAGTTCTTGAAGCCTGGCCCCACTTGACATGAATGTGAGCTATTTTGATGATAACCAGATAACTGAAAGAACTATCTAGCCAAGGCTAGAAGAGCCTATCCCATTCTTTTTCTATTTATAACTCATTCAATTATCCTCTTTGGTCATATCTCATATATCATATCTCGAGTAATGAATTTCCAAGTCGAAAGAAAAAGAAGTTTCGATTTCCAAATATGTAGACACTTCCTCCATATTCCTATCAGATTTAATTCCTATCAGAATTAGTTTGATCATAAAATTGAAACACCATTATAAACTTATAAAACTTAGATTGACCTGAATTTAATTGATTTGATCATACATTTGAAACACCATTAGAAACACTTGGAACATTGGGTTGCTCATACATCCATTCTACTACACATTTCCCACAAATTCAGAGAAATCCTTCAAGAAGCATCTCGTTATTTTTTGCAGAGAGGTTCATGGAACTGGGATTACGTCTTGGCAAAGAATGAGGGAGGGATGAGCCTCAGACACCTCCACTAATTCCACACATCCCACTGAGAGTGTGAGTGTGTGTGTGTGTGTGTGTGCTTCCAGACATCTCTCACTGACCCAGATATCACTGAAACAAACTCTCTACTCCTCTTCCTCACCCTCATAATCTTCTCACTGTCTTCTGGCTGCATCTCTTAATCAACGGTCAATTAAGCAGCACCGACGCACTTGTCTGATCAATAATCAACAACACAACGCCGCATTGAAGGTAGTTGGGCTGGCTATGCAAAGCAGAAGGGTTGATACCTGGGAAGGGAGGTTGTTTACAGGTTGCTAAATGATCGAAGAATAGGGATGGGGTGCACTGGACCTCGTCCCTAGTTCTGATTTAGTGAATTAAGATACGGTGCTTACGCTACATCGATTCCTGGGTAATATGCCTTCTTTGAGAAGAGTTCAAAAATGTTATTACATTCCCAAATAAATCTTGATTCTGTTGAATCTCATCAATTATTCTCGTTCGAAATTTGAACTAATCAAATATTTTTATGTGAGAAAACTAACAATTAGTTACTATGTTATAAAACATCTGAATTCATCCGTACCATTTGAGCTCTAAACACCAACAAAATGTTTCAAATAGCCTTGAGGATTGTGAGATCAGAAAATGGATCCTCAAGCTTTCAACAGTAGAGCATCTCAATCTATCAGTAAACATTTCTCCTGCTTGGATACATTATTTTGAACATCATCGATAAGTTTTCAATCAACAAAGACCCACTGAAGCATACAATACACACAGAATAACTTTATTAACACATACTAACAGTAATAATTATTCATAAAATAGAATTATAGTACCCTTAACAAATTAATAAAATATTAAAAAACAAGAATACAAATTGTAATGTAACTACTAGTTTCGGTGATCACACCATCGTCAGGTTATAAAAATAAATATTTTATTAAATTTTTAAGGGTACTATAATTCTATTTTATAAATACAAGAAAGTAGCCCTAAATTCATACATTTTGAATAATTATTCAATAATAAGCATTGAATAGCAGATGATTGTAATAGGACAAGCTATTCCCCTTATTATTTGGTATTACGTTACCTAAAAGCAACATTGCATTCAATTCCATTGACAGCATCAACAACACGTTATTGCCATGTTTGTTGCAAAGGGTTCAACACGCCACAGCAAGCCATTCTCTTTATACTGGTGTAATCTTTGAACCGGAATATAATCATAGCAAGGTCATCGAAATTGCTGTTTTTAACGATAACAGCAATCTGTTAGTGAACTACATGAGCAGAGCAGACGCGAGATAGACACCTGTTGAACAGTTCAGCATTCCAAAGTGAGAGAGTAGATGCAAGCACCATCCACCTATTATGGGCTTCACTGCGCATGTTTAGCACATCAAAAACTACTGAAAGGGGTTATTAGATGGGAGTGAATTCCCATGCAAGTTGAGAAAAATTTACTGTCAATACCACTTTATTCAACTTATAGAATTTGAACAGTTCCACACTATCAAAATTTATCCAACAACCACTAAATTGATAGTGGTAACGGAGTATTCCATGCACTATCTCCAAGCAATACCATCTCAAGATCCACAAGTTTCATAAAATGATACGAAACTGGAGCAATTCTGGAAAAATATTTCCTAATTAATAGATTACAGCAAACAATTTATCAATTTCTGGTAGATCAAGGTGAATGTGGCTTATTTATCAAGTTCTGGTAGATCAAGGTGAACTTTTTGGTATCTTTAGGACTATCTCATTCTTTGATGAGTGTCTTTTGAATTCAATTTTTGACGAAATGCTAGATATTTTCAGCCATATTCGATAAAAAATAAAGGTAGATTATTGTGATCCTTGACTTATTGGAGTCAGTGTCAGATTACCAAAGGATCAAAGCTGTGAAATTGTGTACATTTATATCATTTCAGCATTTATGTCATCTGGAATCAAATCGATCTGACACAGAACTGGAATGATTCCTTCACCAACTTGACTATGATACATGCACTGGAGTATAGTTCAACATCAGGTCAATTCAATTGGCATCAATCATTCAAATTTATCCTGAATACGCTAACCTTCCTCAATAAATTATTCTCTAAATTCGAAATCCAAAACACCTTTCAACAACATTCCAAGACACATCTGATAGTTCTATTGCCATCATCATCATCATGAATCAAATTCATCCAAGATTTTCATTTGAAAGCATAAAATTTAAACTACTTAAAAATAGATCATCCCTGCTAATAATTTGTTAATCTCCGTCCAAAAAGTCGAGCACATTTTCCATTTTCAATGCATCACTCGACAACATCTATACTATGTTTCTAATTTCTCATAATCACAATTCAAAAAACCTTTTATCTTCATTTAATCTCCACTCAACAACTTATATAAAAGCCTACAATAATTACTGATTTGAAATGAAACATCCTTCCTAATTCAGTTGAACTTCTATGTAACAATGTGTTCATCCAGACAAAAATGTACTGGTAAAATTTCGTTAAACCGAGATAAATAAACAGTAGAAACTTAAAAATGTCAAGAGAAAGAATTCGTTATTTAGAGAGCATATCTTCGAAATTCGATCAAACCTTTCATGTGTATAGTTCAAGAGAATTCGTTATGTAGAAGATTTTATTACTTGGAGATTGGTTAATCTCTTTTCCAAATTCAATCAAATCTTCCATCTTCATTGTTTCATTGAATTCGTAACGTAGAAGATTTCGTTACTCAGAGATTGTTTAATCTATTTTCCAAATACGATCCGTAATTTATTTGTAGAGATTGGTGAATCTCTTTTCCAAATGCGATCAAGTCTTGCATGCTGATTGAATGATCCCTCGTCAAGGGCAAGAATGTGGAGGCACGCAGGCACGCTTAGTGGCGCTACTAGCACTGTGATAGAAGTACGCGTGTCAGTTGGCGTTTGCGTTGGCCTATTGCTCGCTCTCGGTGCCTCTTGCCTCTTTGCACCCGCACCCCATCCCCATCGGTGGCTCTCTTGGCCGCCTTGTACCCACACTCACACACACCACTTAATCAATACTCCATCATCCCGCAACAATCCGCGGCACCTAGATGGACAGGGGGCGGGTGGAAAAGGGGTACCGTGTTTCGCCACCACGGCAGCTAACCGTTTCCCGGATTCTTTCCCTTACGGGACCCAAAATCAATACATCCCTCTCGCTTGCGCCCCCTTGTCCGATTACCCTACCACCACCCCCAGAGGCGTAGGCTTATTCGCCGCTACGTCGACCGACACGTTTTGCCAGCGCACCACACCGCGTCACCACGCCAACCTCCCCCACCTCACACCCCACTCACGGTACAGTATTGATGCCCGCATGCTTATGCTCCTTACCTTCCCCCTTCACCCTACAACACAGTCTGTTCCTTCTCATCCCTACAACTTTCTTCACCACCACCCTCCCACCCAAACACGACGACTTTCTTCGGCGCGCTACTCTCTGACGACAGAGCTGTTGCACCAATCCTTTCTTTCTCTGTGTGTGGGTTTTTGTGTGGCTGCTCGTCGTTTGCCCTTTCAACATTATATATCGGAAATCTCAAACATATCGCCGCCGCCGACGCCGCCTCACGCAACACTTGTCGCCCTCCTATGATGACAATCTCTTTCCGAAATTGCCGGACAAGTGATTTGATGAGATTATCCCTATTAGTTGAAATTTTGATAGTTAGATTACCTAGATGGAATACGCCTGAGTGAATTTGTAGACAACTCATTTTTTCTCCTAGAAATATAAAAAATAAATTTATAGAAACGTCAAAATAATACTTGAAGTATTTCGGAGACAAAATTTAGGATTGCAGTTTTGAGACAGTAAAATTTCCAAAATATTGCTTTTTCGCCTAATAAATAGATAAAATTTATGATCAATGAAAGAAAGTGTTATTTCATCATCAAAAGATCGTAATATGATACTCATTCAATTCAATTGACTGTTTCTATTTGATAGATTCAAACAACTTATCAGCCAATGAAATATTTCAAAATCAATCTGGTTTTATCTCTCAATTTTTTCCAACTTCAACGAATTTATTGGATAAAATTGATAGCTAGCATGTCGTTCCTCTACATTTCATAATAACAGTTTGTGAATGGATGAATATGGAATATATTAAACGGAAGCCTGCCTTTGTTGTTGACCTATTTTCCAAAATTGGGACAATCACTGAGTAAATTAATTCATTGAATTGGAATTACTCAACTTATTTCTATCAATTCATTTGTCGCCAGATTTCAATATTGTATACTAAGAACAAATTAATATGAATATGTTACACAATAATATTAAATTAACAATGTTTTGGAGTGAGCAAACATGAATGAAAGAGACCAATGCAAGTGGCCCATGAAATCACCGAATGATAGAGAGAAAGAGCACACTACAAACAGCTTGCAAAAGCTCTAATTACGAGTGTCCCAATTCACTGGAGCGAAAGAAAGAGTGACGATAATGAAGAGAAAGGGGAACTACACATCGAAATCAACAAGTTGGGAGAAGAAGTAGGATAAAGGATAGTTGGCAAAGTTAGGGGAAGATTTGGACAAGTTACTTTGTTGAAAGGGATGCTTAGTGCTAAGGCTCTCTTGAAAGGGGATGCTAATATGGCTACTAATGACAGCACGTTTGTACACATCATATTTTTAAGTTTCCCAGATAGGTGTATTTTCCAAGTATGTGGTGCTTAAACCTAATTACTTTAAATGGGAACTTTAAAATCACTTGGAACTTCCTAATTAGTTTAAATCAGATCATTCCAAATTAACTCAATATTTTATGAGAATTGGAAAGCAAAAAATTTAGTTAAGTTTTATTATAAGTTTTAATACTGCTTAGGTAGAATAGTCTACAATATTTTTGTGTTAATGACAGGTTTCAATTGAGAGTCTCAATCAATGAAATGTTCTTTACAATATATACTTCTCTAAGATAAAATTATTATTTTAAATCGTCAAAGTTCATTGAAAAAACTATCATTCATCTACTTCTTTCTCCATATAATTGGTATGATAAGGATTTTGCATTGGATTAGTTTGATGAGAATTTTTTAATAAAGCTATCAAATTTAAAGGAATGATATGAACCAACATCTTCTGAGATCTTCCAGCAATTTTATTCTTCAACTTTTTTACTGTTGGTTTCATGTAAACTCTGAAAGGGAACCACTTTTTATAGGGAATGTGAATCACACAAATGGAGTAATGTTGATAACAAAGGCCATTATTTCTGTTTAAATCGTGCATCACAATAATAGCTCCAAATCTCAAAATAGACATTTTTCCTGCAATGAGATTCCATGAAAACGCAGTTGAAATCAACGTTCTATTTCAATTGAGCAAAAACAATTCAACCTAAAAAAGTAATTTCCATTGAATGGAACGAAATAGCACATGCCACAGAACAAGTGACAGTGATGCTGCACAATGACAACAAAGCGCAGATTAAATCTCAGGAAGCGAAAGGTAAATATCTGTTTTTATTAGTCGACAGTTGGCAACATTGTTCAGATGTAAACAGTTTCGGGGTCAAGGCCACAACGAGAGTCGGCCAGTTCGCGTTTATTATTATATCCCACTTCAACTACAGTCATCCACTTTCAATTTACATGCAAAATAAATCCGATTAGCCCGATAAATGATAGGAGCCCTTCCCTTCTACCTGTACCTGCCTCACTTTTATTCACTCATTACCCGGAAATATTTCAACTAAATATTATTGCTTTGGCCAACTGACTGACGTTGTGATCACCGTATCACAGGAAAATGTTTTCGAAATGAATTTTCCTCCATTGCAGTACAGTGGAAAGTGAAAAGGTCAATGTCCAACAAGCAGATGAAAATCTTTCATTTTGTTCATACTAGAATGATTGAGACTGGAAGAAACATTTGTAAAGTGCAGTGGGTAGCAGAATGGAATAATAAATTTATTTTGTACGTTTTGATAATTGAAATTTGATTCCATAAAAAGCATGAGGAAATAAATATGTTGATGACCTTGATGAACAATATAACTTCAAAATTGGAGATAAGTTTTGAGCAGTTTATGGTTTTGAATTATTATTGAAATCACAGAGAATCAGATAAATAAATGAATGGAAATGTAGTATAAATAAATCAGAAATATAGTATATCCATAATACTGGAGATACAAAGGACGGTATATTAATCCATTTACTACAATTCACCCTATTAAATTTGAATTCGATTCATATGATTCTGAAATGGTTTTACACTAAATTGGAGGCAGGGAACTGAATTTCAATCGTCGCCTCTAACTAAGCAGGATAAGCCATAACAAAACACGATGACATAATTGGGAAAGCTGTCCTATTATTAATAAATTGGTGGGAAAAATGACGGGAGAGAAAGGATTAATTAATGGGGGAAAGTGCGAAAATTAGCGCTCTGGCAAAGTGATACACACAAGGCTGATAGGTTTGAAAACACAGATAATGGAAGAGAAAGAGAGAGAATAGAATCGCTGTTGAGAGAGAGAGTGGACTGGTGTTCATTGGGTTCGAGTCACGTGAGATAAAGTGACTGGAGCTTGCAACACATCACTAGATGGGTGATACGATCCATACTGAACGAAGAGAACAACTAACAGTGGACGGGGGAGGGGGAGACAGTTTAGTCGACCAAAACAATCTGGCCAACCTTGCCGACCAAAACCCGAAAACGATACGAATAGTCAAGTACACGATTCTCTCCGGAGCCCTCCACCCTCTCACTCATTCTACATGCCGGTGACTACAATTCTCTCACCCCACGACTCTTATTCTGTCTGAACTTATTGATATTTTGGGGTCGCAAGAAGGGGGGAGGAAAGCGGTGCGATGCGATGGAGAAAAGTGCATGGACTACAAGGGTGATGCTCTCATGTCGGTGGCGTGTGGCTTGGCTGCTGCTTGCTGCTGTTTGTATAAGCGGACACCTGCTTTCCAGCACACCACATTGCAGAGCGATCATTGCTATTCATTTGAAGCGATCTCTCAACTAAACGTTCAAACTGAATGTAATGAAGAAACTAAAATAATTCTGAAGTATTGCAATTTTTTAAGAATGTGGTATTTTTAATTTTCGTAGAATATGAAATATTTCTTGAAAAGTGAGAACTAGAAATGTTCTCGAATGTGGAAATGAATAGTTTTGTTCGAATCCGATGATATATTTTAATTGTATTTGATGTACTACAATAATTACTAAATTCCTATAACAATTTTTGAATTTATTAGATTGATAAATTATTACTGATTCAATGTATTTTTTGAAATTTCAGTTTTCGATAGCAATTGCCCAGCAATCATTATTGATTGCTAGTTATAAAACTTTTCAAAGGTGAAGTTTTAGTATTGAACTCATCAAAAATACGATTAATGACAATAATTACACAATCGATCATTTTATTTACAAGCAATCAATGAAATAGCAAGGAGAGTTCGGACCGATCACATAGCGACACCTACGGAAACATAGATACTAACAAAGTTATAGAGATAACTTTAATTAGATTATTTACTGTGGTTTAAAAGTTTGTTACTGTGTGGTCGCTGGTTTGAAAAACCTACAAATCCGTTGAAATCGAGACACAGCTTTCAGACAAGGAGAAACCAATAGTAGTCAAGCTGAAAAGAACACAGGTGACCGAAGTGAACCAAAGAAACAATGTTGACAAAAGAGGAAAAAACAACGTCAACCAATTTTTATTCTCTTCCAAAGATTCGTATTTGCCGTGGTTAAGTGCGCACAAGGTTGCATTGAGCATGTGTGTGTGTGTGTTGTGTGTGTGTGTGTGTGTGTGTGTTGTGTGTGTGTGTGTGTGTGTGTGTGTGTGTGTGAGAACGTATGTGTAGTAAATGCAGCTGCAACACAAAAACTGGCAACGTCGCTTCTGCACTGGTTGATGCTTCTCACAACCAACACCAGGAGGAGGAGTAGGAGGAGGAAGGGGAGGAGGAGAGACCAGGCGATCACACTCGATTGTCGACCTCTTCTTTTTTCCTCCTCATCCACCTAATCTTCTTCTTTTTCCACCTCATCCTCTTATTTGTTCCTTTCTTCCGCACTGTGGCGCGCTCACTTTCACAGGCCAAATCAATTACTAGAGCTTTCTCCTGCGGCTATACAGAATGCAATCCTCCCCGATTGAACCGTCAACTGAATAAAGATGTCAGGCACAAGATCTATCATCATTCATCAGTTTTTATACACAGTTCAATAATTGATGAACGGTTGTTATCAATTGTGTTGATGGTGGACGATTGAATGATGATAGGAAGATTAACTACAATAGAAAGTATGGCTGATGGATGGAAATACTCAGTAAGAAATGCATTACAATCTAAAATAGATACACGAAGAAAAATGGATGGTGAAAAGTTGAAACCCGTGGCGTGATTTGAGTACAATATTTTCATGGATGATTTTTTTTTTAGTCTTTCTTGGAATTGGAATTCGGATATAGTGGCTTTGGAATGAGTTTAATATCATATGAATATATGATACATATACAAAGAACCTAATTAGGATACATAGTATCAAAAATGAACAAACATTACATAGAGCTCGAAAATTGAAACAGTAATAGATAAGATTTGAATAATACAAATATAATCACAGTTGTAAAAATTGTGCTTCACAAAAAAACTGTGATTGTTGATTGATATAGTCAACTATAATAAATTTTATTTGTAGAAAAACACAGACATTTTTCAGTATGAAAACAATATTTTTCAATAAAATATAGCACCATTGATGTTGAAACAAGTTTCTGTTTTCCTCCATATGAAATTCAGGATTAGTTGATTACATATTTTGTTTTTATCATGGATTGTGCTTTCTTTTTCACGATAAAATCTCATAAATGATCGTCTTCTAGAAACCTAGCTTCTAGTATAGTATTCTTCTGACTTTCATACTTTCAATAATCCAATATTTTTCCACCGCGAATCTTCTTCACCAGCGAAATGGAAGGGTTGAAATAGGCGTGTTGTCAGAAAGAGGAGGAACCTCTTTAAGCGATGAAATCGAGGTTAGGTTTTTACGATCAGGCAGTAAAACGGTCGGTTATTGCGGCGTGCTCTGGGCTCCAGGCAGCTTACGCACTTCATTGACGAACGAAACGTGGAAAAGCCCTCTCCATCCCCCAAGTGCTTAATCAACCCAGTCAAGGTTCTACAGTCTAAATTGAAAATGCTTCCAGCCTCAACAATTCTTTCAGTATGAATTTAAGATAGTTGAAAGAAACAGAACACTTTGTTCAAACGAAGAAGATAAACAGGGTTTGCAGAGTGGAAGGAGACTCGAAATTATGGACTAGGTGCTTAGGTCTTACTTATTTATTTTTAATTTTTTTCCTTATCAAACGAGATTCAGGAAACTGAAGTAACTTTTAGCAACTATTGTTTTTTAGCTCATTGTATTACTATTCTTGACTGGAGATAAGTAATGGATTTCGTAATATAGACTATGACTTTTTAATTGGAATCAACAATTCAGGATGCTAGCTTTCAATCTTATCGAACATTATCTCAAGCTTCCCCAATTTCTTCCAAATTTCATTTAGTTCTACCAAATCTTTTCATTCTACACATAAACTTGTAAATTTGTTAGTGAATATGTTGAATTTTATGAAGAAACACCTCTAGTGATGATGAATCCAAAAGGCGTCTAGACCTATGACCAATTCTTATCTAAGACTAGATTCCACCCGTGTTAACTATCAAATATTGCATGAAAGATGATAAATCAAATGAAGAGGATTATTCCTTATACTGATCTGATTCCATTATTTGGATTAGGTCTTTGTTTATTATTTCATTAAAACAATATATAATATGTAAACAGCTCATAAAAATGTGTTAGTGAGTTTTTGTGTTTTTTCTGCGATAAAGTCCAATTCAATTCTTATTGTAAAAAAAAGATCTTCAGCCAAATATACAACCGTGTAATGGACGAAAGGGAACCTCCATTATAATCCTTCTACTTGGTGTTTTACGTTCTATGAACTCCAGCAAAGGAATTTTGACAAGAAAACGCTTGAAAAAGGAATGAATGGAGAAATATTTGTTGTTAATAATACTGTAAATTCAACATATTTGGTGACTCACCGCCAACGAGCAGTTCTTGGGCGACGAGGTTGGTGAGGTCTGGCTCCTCCCCGTACCAGAATATCCACAGCTCCTTGGCACTCCGGAGGGACAGCGGGGGCGGCCGGTGGTGAGGCGGAGGTGGCAGCGGAGGCGGTTCGCCCCCCAGGCCACCCATCGAGTCGAAGGCGGAGGCCAGCGATGAGTGACCACCGCCTCCCGACACCCGCCTCCACACACACAGGATGTCGCCGGCCAGGCACCGCGAGAAGGAAGCCAGCACCGGGTCCTCCAGAGGCGGACCTGCCGTCCCCACACCCACCCCTCCTGCGGTCGACTCGCCCCATACCAGCTTACGCCATTTGATTCCGCAAAGGTCCGTCTATACAACAACATACACAATCAGTACCTAAACATAATAAATACATGATAACGAGTGTTCAAAAAATACTACAACAATAAAATAAATTATAACATTATCTCATATAGACCAGTCTAATCAACAACAAAAATAATCAGTACCATAATAAAGAGTGTTCAAAGGATATTAAAACAAACATAGGCCACTTCAACACAATTTATGGACCATTAAACATAGATTTAATATGTATTTCTCTTAAACATCTTATTGTATTGAAACCTTACACCTCACAGCTATCAATTTCCCATCACATTGTTCATACATCGTCTACTAAGCAACACCCCAAGTTGTACCAGAAGAGAAAAACGATCTCCAAGAGCCAGTACAGAACTTTAATTATTTCATTGCCTTTTATGACTAAGTAGCATTCATAGTTATAGATAGATTAAGGCACAACGAAACAGGCGATTTTTCGCGAGCATAAGGAATCCACGAAAAGGGTTTCATTGAATGGCTTAAGGAGGCGGTTGGGCAACAAATGGAGCCATAAAATAAAGAAAGCCATCAAATTAGGGATAATCCGCGGGAGAAGTGGTAATGCGGTAATAAAGCCGGCTGTTTGTTGATCGGGCTGTGATGATAGGGCCGTGAAATAAGAAGAGCCAAAAGGAAAAGAAAAGAACAGGCAACGGCATTACACCCAATAACCGGTTTCCCACAGCTAGCACGTCCAGGAGCAGTCTATACAAACCACTCTGCTACTGAATATTTCATTATCACGTCGCAATATTATTACATGTTTAGTAGAAGAGGAATCATTCCACACTTTCAAGGAATAAACATTTGAAATGGTAATTTTTTTGTAATTAAGATACACTGGATTACATCCTCGAAGTACATGATTCCTTCAAGTTTATCATGTAAATAACTACCAAGTACATCTCCAATTTAGTACTCAAAAGTACAGTATAAACTGTCAAGTTGTATAGATTTTATATAACATGATTTAGATTTATTTCTAAATAGTAGAGGAACTAATAGAGTTTATCTTGCAACTTCATTAAACACTGCGATGATCAACGGTTTGATACCCATTCCCATTCTACCTGAATTTATCTCACTTTTTCCTCATACAAATCAAACACTTCTCAGGAGACCAAGAGAAGAAAACGTTGTTTCGGGTCATTCTTCATGAAATAATGTGTCTTCAAAATAAGTTATAAGTAAATAAGTTATTAGCGAGGGACATTTTATCTGTATTTTACTTTACTTCAACTGAATTTCTACAGAAGAAATTGGGTTTAAATAATAAAAGATTATAAATTTGGTAGAAATTAATATTCTACTCATAAAACTACAAGGCAAAATTAGCCTGTTATCGAAATATCTTGAGTATCTTGATCAGTTACGAAGTCCCTACAATATTTTTGCTTTTCTTCAAACTATTGAAACGGCTGAATTGGAGGGTTTGTATTAAGACGACCGTGCCAAGCTGTAGTGGAAGAGGGAAAGTGGTCCTTTGCGCTGAGCAGAGGTGGCCAGACAACTCGTTCCGGATCCGAGGAATGTATTCACGCCACCCGACCGGCCACTCAACATGGAACATGGCCTACATCTGTCTCTGCCCAACAGGCCACAGTCCTCTCTCTGCTCTCTGATCCCGTCACGGTGCCGTATCGGCAACACTGTACACAACACCAACTTCACTATTGTGGAGACAAGATGTAACACATACTGCTGTGAAAATGGAAATTAAATCAACACATAATCTGTTGGATTTATTGAGTTCAGGTAATAAAAGCCTTGTGAATACTTCTGTGATTCGCATGAGGGCAAAGCGACAGCAGAATTTTTAACCTGTGGTTATTACCTGATTGAAGATAATGTAACATGATATATCATAATGATGAAGTAATATAATACATAAGAACCGACAGTGCTTTAATTCAGGAATGATCTTCACATGGACCTGATCTTCACAAGGTCTGTGTGTGAAGACTAGACTTCGGCTTGCCAATACGTTTGGAAGATTCCGAGGAATGATTCAGATTTTTGTAAACATTTACGTTTATAAACATGTGTATGTCACATAAGAAAGGGAAGATAGAAATAAAATCAGTTGAATTGATGGATTTACCGTCTTCAGATAATGAAGATTATCAGTTGAATTGATAATAAAACAATGTGACTAGATAAAATTGAATGATACTAGTACTGTGGAAACAACAGTTCAGATGCAAAAAAGATGTTATAGTCATGAAATAAAATGAAAATTAAATCAGAACATGACCAGTGCAATTGATAAAACAATGAATCCAATAAATTTTGATAGTTATAGGTGGAGATGTACTGCTATGGAAGAAGACGAAAATTAAATCGTACTAAGAATTAAATTAGTTCCGCTGACAAAATTCCTACTTCATTTTGGAACATACTAAAAGCTTTAGTGGAAAAATTGAATGTAGGCATGCTTATTATATTTTTCAAGTAAATGTATTTATTGAAATGCAATCAATAAGTAGGGATTTACTACTGTAATGGGATTCAGTTCCTGATGCCCTCAAATATGTATATTTTAAAATAAATACTTATAATTATTACAAAAGTATTCATGAGATGATATAATGATTTGTGATTGTCAATAAATAAATACAATCATGGAGTCAGATTAGCTTCTCGTACAACAAATTCAATTGAACTACGGATGAGCAACTACGCCTAGTGCAATTCTACATTGGAATACCAGTTAAGTAGGAAGTTACTAGTGAGATGAGCCTTGTAATGCATGTGACAAGGAAGAAAGAAAGCCGGTGCTTCTCCGCACAGTGCACCAATGCCCTATGCTATGCCCAATGCCTGAGTCCGCCTCCCAATCAATATCCAGCGAGCACGTGCCTTTGTTTATGTGCCTCTACCCACGGCACGGGCAAACTACTTACACTGCACCATGCAATTTGTCTCCTCGCTTACTCTACACTTCAATTTCATCACATTAATTCATTCCATTAATTCGTCGCATGATTAATTAATCAACTCACACCGAAACTTGAGTGTGCACTTCGCAAAATTACTCCAAGATAAAACATCGAGCAGAGGGATTAGCGAAAAGGGTGGTTAGAATTTCAAGTTTTCAACACGACTGCTTACTTTCAATTTTTTATGAATATAGAATGTTTAATTACATTCCAAAAATTTGGGAAAGAGATCTAGATTATTGATCTTTGTTGGAGTATCTACAATAAAATATCGATTACATTGATTAGCCTGGGCTGGATCGTCGCAGCTTCAGTCTGCTATCGCTACACTGAGCATAATAGGTTCGATTCCTAGTTCGTCTAAAATTTAATATTTTCATAATACCTTAACTTACTACCCACTCACATTTCTTAAATTTATAAGGGTATCATAAAAATTAGCCACACACATTTTATAAAATTATGAGGAAATCGAATGATACAAAATTCATCTAAACTAGTTGAATTGATAGTTTATAGTAGATAGGAATAGTTAGGTTGATAGTTTATGGATTATAACTATGAGGTATTTGCAATATAACAATGAAGTGTTTGGAAATCAGACATCAATTTTAGATGGATGATTTCTCAATTTGAGCTATCCATTTTTACCTCAGCTCTTGTTCAATGTCCTCAAATGTGAGTCAAAGAAAGAGAGTTCAATGGAAATAGTTCCAGGAAACAAACTACTATAATACACTGCTGTATTGGAGTTTTATTGGAAACAAAGTGAAGAAAGAAGAAATTCCTCTCCACTATTCAATTTCCAAGTTGAGAACATAAACCACGCATTTTTTCCTTTTATCACTTACTTTAATTTTGGTTCAAACAATTTTGCCCATGTAACAACTAGGAAGTCTCCCAAACAGGACTCGAAATCAAACCAAGTGCATCTCCGGAATCTCATGTCATGATAACATCAACAGCAACAGCTGAGAAAGCCGTGATGCAAAGTTGGACTCCGTTCAAAACAATGACCTTGTTTTCCGGTGTGATGTTCCACTGCTTTCGACTATTATTGCAGGTTCACAGATGTTACATTTTTAGATACTCTCTGTTATGATTCTCAGCGGTCGCATATCTTTCTGCGGAACTGTTCAATGTATTGGATGTTGCATCCGGGAAGAAATTGGCCAATGGTAGAACACACAATGAGACAGTAGTTCTTGTAAACTGTGTATTGAATCAGATGAATAGCTAGTACTCTATTGATAACAATCATTGTTTTGTGTAAGTAAGCGATGGATTTCTGAAGGGAATAATTGAGATTGACAGGGGAGTCTACGAGTGAGAGGAAGATCTTTTTACTTCAATGCTTCAAATTGTTATTATGATGTTGATAAAATAAAATCTCCAGTATGATATTAGCAACTTCATAGCCAATATTAGCAGTGATAAGCAGATCTGTAGAAGATAGAACCTTTTCAAACATTTGGTTTCAATTGTATGTTAATGAATCACTATTTCTTAATTATTAAAGTTATTAATCTACAAACGTACACGGCAATAGAGTATATTTGATAATATTGTGAAATCTCAAACAATTCTCGATTAAGGTTGAGTAGCCTTTGGAGCAATCGGATCAGCACTACTAAAACAGTGCAATACATCAATCAATATTGTATCATAAAATAGAGAACATTGAAACAATATATTAGGTTAGTTGAAAACTTGATTGAGTGAATTATTGAACTATTCAATATACAAGTAACAATACAAAAATGAACTTTATTCTTGTTCGTTTGGAAATAGTATATTTCGCACCTAGAGCAGAAAATGAGATTTTTCCAGCTCGAAATCGGTTTTCAAGTCCGAGGCCGTAGGCCGAGGACTAGAAAAGATTGAGAGCTGGAAAAACATTTTGCCCGTGGTGCGAACGATATTTTTCGCCACACTACAGGTATTGCTGACAAAATAAATAAAGAATACAAAATAAAGAATACTCGTTAAGCTATCGTACCTATCTCTTGATTTTAGTGGTAGAAGACTTGCAGTCAGGATTTCAGATTCTTTTAAAATTTCACTTGGAATACCACAGTCATCTTCAAGCATTTTTGAAAATTCGGAATGCACTAATCAACAATAAATAATTGAATAAAACTGGTTGCGAAGCGAATCAGTTTGATCCGAAACTGGAACTAAAATCATGGCGACTTCAGCTTATTATGAAAGTGGACACTCGCCCGATCTAGCGGATGACTTATTAATAATAATTAGCGCGTTGTTTCCAGCCATAAGCGGCTGGAAAGAGACAACTTTCTGGCCTAGACCGGAAAAGAAACCCTTTTCTGACGTCGTCTGCAAACAAGGTCTTTCAGATCTACGTAGGGACTGGAAAACAGCTGCTTTCTGTGCAGTGTGGCGAAAATAAATTATTGGCACAATTATTTATTACTTGTACAAAAAAAAATTATAAGTTAACTAGAGGCGAGATGTGCAAATAATATGAGGATGAGTTGTACTTTATGAGTGTTGAATATCCAATCTCCAATCATGAGACCTAATAAATAGATTCGTAGTATAACCTTGTTAGTACTCTGTGATTGATTACGTGACAAAAACAAGCATATTCAGCAAAATTTAAATAATTTTTCAATCGTCTACAACCGAATTCAAGCATCAATTTGTCACGCAAAAATCAACTTTCTCTCGCATGTCAAATGAAAAGAAAAGACTGGGATTGAAAATGTGATAATAATGCCGAGAAAATGTTGCGTGCTGAGCAGATATGAAAAGCATTGGAATGTAACAAGTCAATTCCATTAGACGTGGGAAATATTAGAGATCAGAGCAGAGCAAAGCAAGGGAAGGCTAACCACATTTTTGAATCGTTATTACTGTAAATTCCTAAATTCTGATATTTCTTATTTCTAAAAATGAGATAAAGCTTCATAATATAATATTCTTCATAATACTCGGACTATAGCATAGGTGGTCTTGAGAAAAAAATCAACTTTATAGTTTCCTAGTCTGAAAGAAATTATATGACTTTCAGTTGTTTGTTGAGTTCAGGATTAAAATGATGAGCAAACTATGAATTTTTTTTTATTATTATTTCAACACGTAACACATTTGAAATGTGTATAAACTTGGGATGAGTTGTCCCAACCCTTAAAATCTTAGCTAAGTATGACTCCTCTCCAGAGCTTTCAACGCGATTTTTGATCTACAGTAGTATTTTCATAATCAATTATTGAACTGAGGAAAGCTTCAATCTTCAACAAACAAGTTTATCAGATGGAATCCGATTGATTGCTACAAGTACTGTATTTAGAATGAGTTTATAATGACAAATTTCAAAAATAATAGAAAATTATAATCATATCAAAGTTCAAACAATTGATAAATGTTTAATAAAAATTTTTTCAGGTTAGATAGTATGTTCAGGAATAGGTAAGGTATAGAATTCCTTGTGCTCTCCAAAAGTAGTCCTACAATATGAGTTATAACCTTATAATCATATTCATGATATTTGGTGAAATATGAATTTGGAAAGTCTTCTCAATGCTGAAAAAAGATGTCTCTCTTTAAGAGATCACTTCAATAAGTTCCGAGTATGGCCTGTTTGAAAACCCCCTCATTGAAATCGCAACAAAATTTCATGTAACGGAACATACTCTCCAGGCCATGAAAATGACATAACATTTCAATTTTGAGGTCCAATTCTATCGCACTATAAAGAATCGAAACGAGCAGCAGTTTCACATTTCAAACAGTTTTATAGCTGCACATCCAACTTGTTGAATGCTGGAGGGGCTGCTAAGAAAAGAGAAAAGACTGCAGATATCGACTAAAAGAAAGCCGTAGAAGACTTTGCAATGTGGAATTGGGGGTGAGACGACAGTAGTGTTGGTATTGCCAGATTCTCTAGAATCTAGCAAGTAGTCTATAGTCTGGTGGGATTGTTCAACTGCTGGTGCTTCTCAAGAGCTTCTTGTTGAAAGCCGAGAGGAGAAAGAGAAGCAGAAGGGAAGGTGTGAGGAGAGACGAGACAACATTGCCGATTCGATTTATAGAAATTGGAGAGAAGCCAATCACAGAAACAAATCTCGACTACAGTGCGTTTCTTTTTATTAACCGCTTATCGTTCATTTATTCTACCCTACATTTTTATTTCTTCGATGATCACTTTTGGCTTGCAACAAACAAAGAGATAGAGATCTTGTTTCACTACAAAGAGAAAGGATTGTCCTCATGTGAAATAATCTTCTTCTCCTCCCGGAGTATAACTGAAAAATGATATGGATTTATGGATAATTCCGAATACATACTGTATTCATACTCAATTTATTCTCCAATAATTTACTATGTTTCTGTATCTATGATTATTGCATTTTGACTGTTTCTACTCCACGCCCCTAAAATTAGTGAAAATTATTCAACTAAGTTCATATTCAATTGAATGTAATCTATTGAAATTTTATAGAATATAATATAATTGAATGAATTGAATGTAATCTATCGAAATTTTATTAGAAGTGTATTGCTATCATTGTAACAAGCATACTATTTTAGAAAGAAGTTACTCTAGTTTTCAGTTATCAAAACTGACAGAATGTTGCAAACAGGTCTAGTGCTGACTGCTATTGCACTCACTCCAAGGGCGACACTCTACAAACAGGAACAAGATCAGGTTAAGGCCATCCACATACACAACATAGATTGGCGAGCGGCACGGTAGCGCTCATACAAACGCACATTTCTTTCAACACTGATAACAGTCACATAATCTCAATTTTTTGAAGTAGAACAAGCTGGTCTAGACTGTGAGGGGAAACACTAAATTTACCAAACAAAAAGTATTACACATTATTCATTTTTCAAATTACAACAAAAAAAGAATAATTTATTCATTTAGCAAACACAGTCCACAGTAAGTTTTTTCTTAAAACTTATTTCAGGTTTTCTCCTCGAGATTTGAACAGTGATGAGACAGAGCTCGTAATTGAAGTGGAAGGTGCAAAACAAAATGAATTTTCGGAAATAATATAATTTATATAATCAAATTATAAAAACATTCATATTTCTTTTATTAGATCGATTTTGTCCGCATGGTTACAAAATTGTAAAAATATTTTATAAATTTGTTGTGGAGATAACGTAGTTAATGTAGTAATTTTAAGGATAATGTATATTACATTTGAAGATAACCTCAACTATAATATATAGCAATAATCGAATTACATTGTGATTTAAATTGAACACGTAAGGAGGTAGTGTGAATAGTACTAATATTTGAAGAGTTAACATACAGTGTTTGCTGAGCAATGTTAGAAATCTCACTTTCAATTCACAAGTGCTTGCAAATTACTTTTGAAAACAAGAATTGAATTTAACTGAAATGTTGTTATGCATTATTCAACATTGTTATGCATCAGCATTGCTAATCAAAATGAGCCTTCAATCATCAAAGCATATTGATTGCATTTGATGAAGAGCACATAATTTCACCATGAATAGAAATATTTATTTTAGTAACAAGTTTTAAAAACGTGATTTAGTAGCAAGCAATTATCTCACGTCCGAATAAAAATGTATACAATCCAGAAAACGCTTGAAAGTACGGTTCATTTTCAACAATAAAATTTTATATTCGCAAAATCAAACGTGTCTGAAAGTATAATTAATCGCGAATAACAATGGAATGGGATGCGCTGAGAATGATAATATTTGCCATATTACGTTAGCCTTGAAAACAATGAATCTTTTGAGCCGCATTAAACAATGCCCAGGCAATTTGAATGAAATGTCACTACCGCGCTTGAAGAATAGGCTACTTCTGAATTGGAATTATTTTATTGTAGAATATAGAATGAATGATAAATATTTCATTAATTCGAATCTCATTCAACTCTGGTGGATCTCTGAATGGTTGGGAATAGGCAACAGAGGCGTAAAGAGTCAAGTCGGATCCCCATATAAAATGTTGCACGATTTCAATCAGGAAATATTTTCAAAGAGCGTTGATGATAATAATGATTGGATGAATTCCTAAGTAACAAATTAGACTTACGATTGAAGAAAAAACGCTATGAAGATATCAAACATAAATGAATACAGTGTAGTAGACTATTGACATGATTTTTTTATTACTTTTTCATTTGATGAAGTACTCATTAATATTATAAGAGAATTGACTGTTGAATTTTCTAAAGGATGCACAGATGGAAAGCATCAATAAGCTGCTAGTATTTGAGGAAGTTTTCAACTTGATTCCATATTTTTTACTTTAGACTGACAATTTAGTTTGAGACATAATAGGAGACAATGATGTTTTCAACAAGAGTAAGAAAATTATTGCACTGATATTTACGAACTTCCAATTTCAAAACAACGGAGGTTTTGAAGAAGTATAACAGTTATTTTTGAAAAGCTTACACTTATTACGGTGTTAACAGATGCAGAACTTTCAAAATAGAAATCATTTGTGTCGCCTCAAATGCCAAGAGACAAGAATATAGAACAAATCTATTTCTGGAATTCTAATAAAAACACACATCTATTTTGAATTTCAATAAGGCCTACGTCCTTTTTGCACGAAAGCCACTACAGCAAAGAGATGGTGGGAGGAAGCAGGGAAATAACCTACACTTCTGGAAAGGTTGCCCTATTACCAAAGCACACACTGAGTTCTATCAACAGAAATTGGTAGCGTTTACAGTAGAGATACTATCTGGGGTAAGACGTCACGCTATTTTCCCAGGCCTACAGCAGATTTCCATGTATGGTTATTTCAAATTACTTTTCTGAATTTGGAAGAGATAATGCTGAGGCCACATACCGTATTGTGGAACCCATACCTTACAAATGGAGGGGTCCGGCTCATAAAACGTACCTGAAAAAATGAAAATAATGAGGTTGATTTATGAACCAATCTAATCCTATTTTAATATTATGGATTCCAATACATAGGCCAAAAGCCGGTTAAATTTGAATCGTGATTAATTTGACGAGAACCAATCAGAGAAGGCCTTTTTGATAAGACGGCTTCTCTGATTGGTTATCATGGAATTTATCACGATTAAAATTTAACCGGCTTTTGTGCAACAACAAATAAAATGTAAATGTGGTCATGCGTCCACCTACGAAAAAACATTCTGTAGATTGAAAGAAATATTGAAAGAAACTTCTCACAAAAAATATCGTACTTTTATCAAGAATGATTGGAAGAGAATGAAAGCAAATTCGGCATCCCTTGCACAAAATTCGCAAGCGACTTGAAGATTGCCGACTTCCTTTCCACTTCATTCGTCTTCGTCTACACTTCAATCCCATTTCAGGTCGATGTTCGTTGGTCGTTCAACCAACTAGCAATTATCTACTTTTTCTTTTTATTCAATCCCACTCATCTTGTACGATTTCGCTGGTTTCGTCTCTTATATTGCAACAACGCCGCCATTGCCTGGATATTCTCATCTTCTATTTTATTGTGTCTTACCAACATTTATTATTCACATTCCTTCTCTCTTATCTTCATCAACAATTTTGTTATATATTTGTTTTCTTCCACGCTATCCCCACCCAAACTCAAATTTTGATGTGAGTTTCACTTGTATAGATTTCTTCTTTCTCTTTCTCCACATGTTCAATTCTCTATATATTATTATCTACTCCTCCATTTCTTAATTACGAAAATTTCCCACTCTTTTATAGTCTCTCCTTCTAAAAGCTTTTACACCTTTCTTCTTTCATTTGAATTTACTTTTCTTGCCACTTCTCCCTCCGTCAAAATATTTTACTACTTCTCAATTCCATCTACATCCTCTCCTCTTTTCGGTTTTTCTTTCATCATTACTTTTTCCCTCATTCAATTCCACATAAACTTATCTCTTCACACAAATCCTTTACTCTTTCTCGTACATTACTCTTCTCTCCAATCATTTTTGGCTCCTCCGACAACAATCTGGTTTCTCTGAACAAATAAACTCTAGTACACTGAACCGTCTCTCCCCAATGAGTTCTGCATTTCATCTCTTTCAGATCTTACGTTTTTCTTCCTCTTTCCCAATTCTCTTTCATTCAACCCTTCATCCTATTCGCTTCAACACAATCTTCCTATATACTAGATACTCTGAAATCGAGTTGCACCTCCAGTATTTCTTCTCTTCCCTATCCTCATCCTTTGTCCACTATCTCTTCTCTCCTCTTATTTAGCTCTCCAGTCTGGTTAGGTTGGTCTGGCGTAGGTGGTCTTGTTCGCCTGTCATCCAAGAGTGGTTATCCACTTGAAGCACTACACCAATCATTCGAGCTCTCCACCTGTATTTATCCATTCTCGACGAGCATTCAGCCGGCAAACATTCTGCTTTGTTTTATTTCTTTATCCAATCACCTTCGTCTAGCTTGCTTGCAGCATGTGTACTGGGCTGTCCGAAAGCTATCTATTTCAGTTTATTTCAACTGCGAGAGACATGCGAGTGAGAATGGAGATTATCGTTTATGTTAGTGATAATTATAGACGGAGAAGGAGACTCACTAGTCACTCACAATTACGCTGTCAATATAAAACACCATGTAGCTTTATTAAGTTGAACGCATCAAATATTAGGGATACAGAGACATGATAGAAATGTCTTATGAGGTTATAAGGAGAATTATTGAATTATTGTAGTCTAATATCAACGAACTACTCTTGAATTCTTATGTTATTCCAAACAGGTTTTCTAAGTGTATAAACACATTACCTTCTATCAGAACAAAACCAAGGAGATTAAATTACCTTCAAACAATGAAATATTTCCTATTTTGAGAATTTAATGAAGTGCAATAGTGAACTAATAAAAAATAGAGCTGATTAATAGATGAATGAAACATACTGATTTATAGAAGTACCAGTCCCTCTATGAAAGGGTATAGTTGTTTCAATTCACTTAGTTGTTTTGCAGTATTTCATATTAGTTTAAAAATGAAAAGTATTAAAGGTTGAATTATAATAGTTTTTTATCACAATGGGATAGGCCCTTATTTATTGAAGAAATTCCCTTTCGGGTTTTTTTAACTTATTTAATTGAATGCATGTTTTCACAAGGAGAAAGTTTTAGTTTTAATGTAGAACAATTATAAGAAATGGATCAATTCACACAAAAAAGACAATAATTAGTAAACTGATATTAAAACATCAGTTTTGAATTATTAATATCATCCATGTTTAAACTAATAAAATTGTACAGATTCAGTTACATATAACAGAAATGCGTACAATTATAATAGCATTACGTCGTAGTGGTTGTATCCATTGTTGGCGTTATATTAGCGCGTATGATAGGGGGCTCATTGATATCGCGAAACAAGCGGCCAATACACACGGCAAAAGTTACTCGTGCGATCCGCGTTGGGTGGGTGAGGGGTTGTTGCGAACAAGTAGGGGATGAAGCACGATCAAGAGAGCAGGAGGAGGAGAAAGAAGAGGAGGCGGCGAGGTGGTTATCGAATGCCGTCGAGTGGTGGTGGGGGTAGCGCTGTGACCTTGACACAGTTATAATCGGTGAATGTGGAGCAGCCTCTTCACAGCTTTGCCACCCTCCGCGTTTCAACAACTCCTTTCTCTCTCACTCTCTCTCCTTCCCTCAAGCGGCTCTCAATACGCGTTGCACCGATTCTGGTCACAAAAACGTTGCACTGGACCTGTTGAAATGGTCTTCGGTGGCTTATCACAGAAATATGTACTGTATGACTCCGGTTTTTACGAATTCCAGAGTGATTTTTGAACTTAACTCCAGTGAACCCTGAATGTATCTGTTTTTTACGAATTCCAAAGGGTTTTTTGAGCTTCAATTGATAACTGATTTGATTTGGTACTGATTTGTTAATGATACTGAAGGATTTGGAGATAATGTTGACAAATTTGTCAAAGATAAGTCAATTATCATGGTAATAATATTGATGAGGTTACCAGAGGTTTGATGGGAATTAGGTTGATCAGAATTACAGTATGTTGAAAACTATATCGAAGAAATTGATATATCATCCATCACCTACTATATAAATATAATCAAACTACATTTAATTTTAAACATATTGAAAATTTAAACATATAATCAACACTCTAAATTTAATGTATTACTAATACACTTGCTCTAGAACATGGGTCTCCCATAGTTGAGTAGGTTAATTTCCGAAAAAATGCAATTTATTTATATTTCTAGTAAATTGTATATATTGTATTTTTGAATAATATGTACATTTTATTGATTACATTGCTTATTTGTATATTTGTATAATCACTGACAAGGCTTGTATCTATGATATAACGTATTGATAAATTTTCTTATTTCATGGAAATGAATAATAAAAGGGTAAGATGTTTTTTTGTTTCAAGAGAATAAATACACCACATCATATAATAATGTTCTTATTGATTGGGAAACAAAATATGTCTAATCACCTTGTAGAGCTTGTGTTTCGCACTTAGCAGCCTTTTAAAAATAAAATATTCCCCAATGTCTCCAATTACGCAATATTTATAGCTCTACAGTTGTTATTCATTGCGAAAACGTTTGCTCAAATAAAGGTCATTGATTTCTGTCAATTTCTATAGAACGATTTGAAAATACTATTCAAATATCTTTCAGCAAGAAGCCTGACATCCTAGATGGATAGTTATTTTGAAAGACTAGAAAAAGACTGAACATGATGATGTCTGGAGCGATGCAGACTACAAAAACGAGAAAGATGCTCGTGGAAAAATGTCCTAAATTGGGAAAGTTAAGCATTTTTCTGTACAATCTGACCTGCGAGTTACTGAAGATGTCATTAGTCAGACTTTCAAGCTGTATTGTGGTTACTAATGATAGTGAAGTCAAATTGGAATACTGTATTTGTGTAGACGGTAATTTTATTGCAACCTAACCTAACTACCAATTACGGTAGCATCATTCAACAATAAAGCTATAAGCTTTTTCAAAATAGTCTATCAAAAGACGAATTCTACCAATAACCAATAAGTCATAAGTCCCAGACAGGTCAAATACCTCGTGTCATTGGTTAGAAGGATAAAAGAGTGAGTACTTTGAGGAAAAGTGATTGGAGGAATGATTGCGCGTGGCGAGATATCAGACCCAATTTGCCAGTGCAAATTGATAAACTCAAAGTGCTCGCGAACATGAGCAGGAGGAAGAGGAGGAAATAGGAGAGGCAATAGGAATGAGATGAGATACGAGAATAACAGAACAGCGTGAGAAAGTAAGAGATCTAGAGTTGTATTAGACTAGATAGATTAGAAATAGAGATTAGATTATAGTTATAACAGAGTAAAGATAGTAAAAGAACGGGAAGAAAGAGAGAGGATGTAAAACTCCACTAGATACGATAAAATTAAGAGAAAATTATAAGAGGGAGAAATTGAGGAGGGCAAAAAGGTGAATAAAATAAACACGAGACGATAGAAGAGAATTTGAATCTGCAACGAGAATTTGTATTTGAAAAGAAAATATGAAGGAGCATGCATTAAAAGATGGAAAACAAAGGAAAAATGGAGAGGGAAACATGAGTAAGAATAAGAGTGAAAGTACTAATAATAAGAGAGAAAATGACTTTAAAAGAGTTGAGAAAATGTAAAAGACAGATACAGTTATTTATGAGAAATTAAAGAAGAAAATAATTAAAAGCATTACATAGGTACTTCACATACGGAAGTGATGATTAAGTGAGATGACAAAGGGAAGAAGAATAATAAAAAATAGAACATGAAAGAGACAATAACTTGAAGAGGAAATAAACAAGGACATCGAATATATAAGAGGGAGATTATAAATGTCATACAGAACAACATAAGTACAATGCAGAAAGGTGCAAATGTCTAGTTAGTGTATACCGTCCTGAGTGCACGTGGAGAGAATGAATAGAAGAAAAGAAGGAGAAAAAGAAGGGAATTGGAAAAGAAGAAGAAAAATCAGAGGATCTAGAGGAGTGAAGAAATGTTATCCGGTAGTTTCATGTAGGATGGTACCTGAGTGAAAATGCTCAGAATACGACAACAAGGAAGAGAACAGAGGACGATAAGGAGGAGCAAGACGACGAAGAGGAGACAACAGGAAGAGAGGAGGAGGAGGAGGTGGAGGTGGAAGGATACGAGGTGGATTTGTGTGGAGGTGGTGAACTACTCTTACAGTGCCGGTCAATTTGTAGGGGCATTTTAATCCGACCACCCCCAGCCGTCAATCGCCGAGGGCGGGCGTGCGCACTTGGGGGCGGCTGCTCTCTCGGCTGTCGTCGTCGTCTTGTATCGACCCAGCCAACCACCCCGCGGGCGGCAAGCGGCGGCACCCTATCCTCTCTGCCCCCAGCAGCTCACTTCTAATCACTCCAAACGTAATCCGCTTTTACTCGTCTGTTAACGCGGCGACTTCTTTGTTTTTCGCACCGGCTCACTTTTCAGCTGCGTTCCTCGCCAAGCCAAAAAATCAACTCATTAAGCTCTGCCAAACGCAAACGCCAGTCTCTCTATCATTACAAATCAGTGAGGATTATCTATCGAATGCTCGGCCAAACGCTTATTACCATCGCTCTTCATCTGGAGTATTATTACGCTACACAAAGACACATTTTATTAGAAGTAATACATATTTCAAACACAAAACAATTTTTTTAATTCATAAACGCAATAACCTTTTAGAAAATAGAATAAACATTTGTTCCAATTTTTTCTTGGGCTGGAATTATATTTTCCAGTGACTCTCTTATATTTATTCCCAAAAATGTTTATTTCCCAAAAAAACTAAAACTACAACATCAATTACACAAAATATTAGATAAATTACAATATTACATACAATAGTTATATTACATACAATAGTTAGTTACAAAAAATTCTTATAATGTGTCCTCTACTTGTTTAGTTTTTTCTGTGTGGAAATTGACCAACTCCACTATGGCGTACCATGTTCTAGAGTAGGTTTTGTTGTTTTTTTTGTGCGTATTATTAATTAGTTAGTGTTTAGTAAGTCATTAGGTGGTTAGTTGTTGTTTGAAAATAACATAATATATTATGAAGATAAACTTTCTAACTTGTTATTTAAATATCAACAAGCGAATGGGAAATAAATATATACAATTTCGTTGAAGTATTATTAATCACTTAGAAAATTAATCTATAATATAATAAAGGGAATAATTGGCTTATACACGTACGGGATAGGAAATTCACAAATGAGGCATCACCACGTCTAAACTACTAGACTGATTGACTTGAAATTTTGCATATTGATTCTTAATTTACAGAAGATTGTTATAGGACCATTTTCAATTCTTCAAGACTTCAGTAGGTCAAGTTTTTAATTAGACCCTTGCGGAGCATGGGTTACAAGTTAGTTTTTAATGAATGAGACACCGAAAAATAAACCAACATTATAATGTCTAAAGATTATGGGTTTTCAATCACACTATAGTTTTATTTTTGTGTTTTGAATTTTAGTTTTAAAAATTAATATCAAGGAAAAAAAATATTGAAAGAAGTGAAAAACAGACTTTGCTTCCTAAACTTGCAGGAAATGTTGGATGTTTGCAAGTTTCTTCAATTAGAATTAATCTGTTTTTTGTATGTAAAATTAATTGAATTTGAGGTAGCAGCCTCTGACATCAACCAGAAAATTCGGTAGTCAAAGTCTAGACCTAACCTACCCTAACGACCGAGGGAAGTGGAATGATCTGGAGAATCCAGCACAATGACCGATTTATTATTACTACATTATTTATTATTAGGACCGATTTAGCACTACAAACGAATCAATCGATACTACAACTGCAAAAGTGAACGTGATTTTCGAAAGTGAATTATTGACACGAGGAATAGAACAGAAATAGATTATGCCGTTGAGTAGCTCTCAAATTCGCGCATCAATAAATTAAAACGAGAATTGTTGAAGAGTAGAGGAAAGGGGATACAAATATAATTGCAGTAATAGACACCAATGAAAGTGAAGCCACAGTATTGAACTTCACATTGGAAACAAATTGATTTTCATGGAATTATCTTACATTTTATTAGGAGAGGAGAGGCGAGAAACACAGTGCTTGACCACTGGTGATTCCGAGAATTCACGAGTGGTATAAATTGAGCCAATATCAATGAAGAAGATATTTTACTGAATTCCTGAATGGGGAAGGAAACAGCCACTCTGCTGATATAAATTCAACACTAATTTCCCCGTTTCATTTCCGCAACGAATTCTTATTCATTTTATTCATAAAATCAAATTTATTCAATGAGGCTGTTTGTAAAAACTCCAGCCAACATTCTTTGCAATAGACAACGTTTTTAAAGTTTGTTTCAACAGAAGTAAATATTTCTCACAATTATCTCGTCGATTTTTTCGACTATAAAATTTAAGAAATGAATTTATGAGAGCATTCTCCGCTATAATCACGACAAGTTTTCCAAGTTTACTACAACAATATTATACATATTTTTCACAATAATCACCTTGAATTCTTCAACTATAATTTAGGAGATTATGAACATTCTTTGCAATGATCAAGTCAAATTTCCCAACTGTATTTTACCAAAGTGTGAACATTCTTCAAGATAATCATGTCAATTTTCCAAGTTCATTTCACAAACACACAATAACTAATTCTCAAGCGCTGTTGCTGTTTTGAAAATATTGCAGACAAATGCAGGTGAATAAAGTGAGATGATAATATTAACGCACACATTGATTTTTGACAGAGAAGTTGACTTGTCAACGAGCAATGACCTTGTGAGCAAGCAGTAATAATAATGACCTGTAGAAAGCAAGCGTCTTATCTCTAAAAGATAATGAACGACTACAATTAACACTAGCCTATACTGTTTGTCCAACGACATAGTTCCGTGTTAATTTCAACAATGCAGTATAACAGAATCGTGTTCATTTCGAAAACTTCATTTCAATAAAATCACAATCACTAGAGATAGAATGATTATTGGATTACAAGAGCAATCTGCTTAATACTTACACTACCGAAACTCTTTCGATTTCCCTTAAGATTTTCTTGACTATTTATGAAAAGATGCAGATTAAAGAAATACAGAAATTAAAGAATTAATAATAAGGGTAATTTTTTCCGTAAATGTTGAACTGAAAGTCTAGTTTAAAGAATCAGCTGTTCATTTGAAACACATAATCGCTTATATTAAGCGAGCAATTTCTGTAAATATATCAATCTGGTTATTTATATATCTGGTTATTTAAGTCCAACGGATCTCGAAAACGGCTCTAACGATTTTCACGAAATTTGGAACATAGTAGGTTTATGATATAATAATACGATTGCACTAGGGCTCATCCTGGGAAAACTCGCTGAAGGACATGAAAAGGATAATAATTATTCATCCTTAGAAAAACAGATGAAAATTTCGTCGTCAGTCGATAACAGAAGATGCGAGTGCTGTGTGGAAGAGAGACAGAATTATGTTCAGCTGTTAAACTATTTGGAAATTTAAAAAATCTTCATTTGCAATCAATCAGCTTTTCACTCGAGAAAAATTATTTAAAAATTTTAATCGACTAGATCAAAATAATCTGATTTGTTGACATTATATGGAATGTCATTCTAAATTAGAGTTTCTGAATTTTCAAATTTAATTAGGCCTATTATTTTACAGTTTTTAAAGTTATTCTTAAGTGTTATTCTGTTATTAAATTTGGTTTGTAAACAATCTAAATTGGAACTTTTCTATTTTCAAATGTTTGGACTGAAAATTTAACCTGAATTCAAGTTTATGGAACATAACCTACTTTTTGAAATATTTAGTGTATAAATCAAAATTCGGGGAAGAAACAGTTTTGGGCCGTGCCTGTTAGACCTTCCCCAATCATTTTGAAGAATTATTGTGTTCTGTTTATCAATAAATAACGAGCGAAGCTCGTTGCCCCGATATTAATGAATTGAACCATGCATTAATTGAAAGAATTTTTAATAGTTGGAAAAGAACTTTGAGAAAAGCGACCCTCGATGTAAAGTAATTCCAAATATATGATATTGATTTTTTTGAAGACTATTGAAAAATCATTGTTTTCATGGAAAATCTCTACCTCCTTCGAAATATTCTAATAACAACAGTTTAGACAAGAATTTACAGGTACAAGGAACAATAATTATTTATGTGTATTGTCATCGAACATTTGATTCTCTTCGCCCTCAATTAACTCACTTCAGAGAATGATATAAATCGAAAGATAAGAGTGCTAGTGTTGAATAAACACCTGTTTGACATTTCTGACAGTGATCAGCAGCATAAGGATTCCATTGAACGGGTAAACACACTTCGATTAACAGCCGTCAAGGGTAATAGGCTGCTGCTTATCGACAACGTTAATCGGCGATCATGTCAGCAGGCGTCAAAGTCAGAGAGTTGGAGAGAGGTGAGAGTGCAAAAAGGAAGAAAAGAGTGGGCACCGAAAATATGAATGAATAAATTAGTGCCGATTACAGGCGAAGGCAATGAGAGAAACCGACCTCTGCTACCCGAATTAAAAATGAAAAGACTAACGTTAATAATGGATGGGGTGGGAACGGGTGATGAAAGGGAGGATGAGGAGGAGGATAAGAAGAGGAGGGTTCATTTTGCAACGTCTGCTCACAATCGATACCCACGCCTTCTTATATTCACACAGACCACAACGCGAACGCGCGCCCTGTAGTCAATGATACAGCCAAAAGAAAGGAAAGCCGAGCTCCGTGCTTACACTTTGCGTCGAGATTTTCCACGCCGGAATTCCCTATTTTGAAAACGTACTACCAAGTATGAACGTCTTCAACTTTTCTATTCACATTTTATCGTGTCAAGGAATATATTATGTGACAATAATTATACAATTTAATTTGAACTATCATTTTAAACAAACAAAATAGTATTGTAATAATAATTGACTTTCAATATTGAATGAATAAATTTGAAAGCTTCACTCTCCGTGATTTTCTCTTATTATTTAAGGATCAAAACATCCGTTGTAATTGATCATTCCTATAATACGAGGAGTGGTTGCTTAATCCTCGGTTACCAGGCACATAGACTAACCCTTCTGAAGAAAGGCCCACACTATTGCGCAATAAAAATTATAAATAGACTCCCCCATAATTTTATAGTATATTTCGCACCTAGAGCAGAAAAACATGATTTTGTCAGCATTCCTCATATATAACATCAATTTGCTTCCTATTAAATCAATACAGACAGTATGAAGTGAATCTGAATATAGGTAACACCTACAAGTGTTAGCGCAGTTGCCCGTGGTGCGAACGCTATTTTTCGCCACACACAAAAATAAACTATATATATATGAGAATAGTTGTTTACTAAGCAATTCCGAAAGCAGAAGTGGAAGGTGATAGCTCTAGCAAATCTGAGGTAATCTGAATATCAGGGAATTGTCCATGTATTTTTATTTTTTATTCTGATTTGTCTAAATAACCTAAAAGATGATGTTCAATTATGTGGGAGGTTGAGTTTATACTTTTTTATTCTTTCAAATGACAATAAGATAATATTATTATAAATGTTTTAATTATTGAATAATGAACACAAATAATGGAACGTTTTTTTTATCAGCTGTTTTTTGATCACCTTTCTTAGTTCCATGTTAGCGGCTGGAAAGGGTACTCTTTCCGGCCTAGGCCGGAAAGAAACCTGTTCTGACGTCAGACGAGAGTCGTCTGCAAACAATGTCTTTCAGATCTACGTAGGGACTGGAAAACAGCTGCTTTCTGTGCAGTGTGGCGAAAAAGATTTTTCCAACTTTTCAAAGATGGACGGAAGGATAAGGGAAGTTCTGTTAGAAAGAGCGCCTTACACACTGGATGAATGTGTGGATGTTTTGAGGGAAGAAAATTACATATCATAGAATTATTACAAAATAAAAATTTCCTCTAAATCAACTGAAATTAATCGATTTCTTCCAGGGGGTGCTCCTAGAGGCAGTGTTTTTTCTTTGACGTCTCCTCCTTGCACTATTGTATATTCAATATGAATACTCGTGTTATTTCCTCAATGCACAGATGTAGGCAATGATCCATAACAAGACGCAAGATTTCTCCAATAGGCTACAAAAGACTTATGAAGAAATTTGCTCGGGAATTCCTCAACAACTACGTTACACTTTGTAAGATGCATCTTCTCCCCGTCTGGAGAAGAAGACCAGCTATAACGAGCAACGAAACAGGTGAGAGGAGAAGAAGAATGCAAGGAAGAGAAACACGACAATAATTGTGAGAGGAGGAGGAGGAGGAGAGAGAGCAAGCATGGTTGAAAGAAGTTCAAAGACCCTGTGCCAGTTGGGACGAGTAGCAAGCAGCGGGAAACAAAGAAGCAAGACACCTCAAATGCAGTGCAGCTTGGCGGTAACCTAGGTAAACACGAATAAAGCTTACATCCATTATACAGGGATCTTCCAAATCAAAAGAAAACTCATATTGAACTTTGTATCAGTGACAGCAACCAAAGGAATGGGTGCTACTACCCCGACAATCTATCCAAGCGTATCTCTTGAAACAGGGAGGTATAATCACTTCATTTTACAGGGGAAAATATATGAATATTTTTATTCGAACAGGAACGAATCGAGGAGATACTTCCCTATGTTTGATAATATGATTGATAAATCAGTACAATCAAATTAACGACATAGATTTATTCAAAATTATTGTAATACAAATATGAGAACAGAGATATGATATAACCAAAATTGACTATTCAATTCATTCATTCTTTGGTGATGCTTAGCAAACAATTACTTGAAGTAATTTATCTCAAGAATTTGATCCTCTATCACGGGGATTTTCTTATATGAGAAGTCTTCTTCAAATATTGTTTACGTGTTTCTGTTATACTTGTAGGCTACACTGTTCATGAATAAAAACCCAAACTTGAGTTTCAATAGTGAATCTATCCTCATTGTATACTTGAACGATCTGTAATTATGTCGGAAATCATCAATTAGTTCATAAGGACGTTTTTTTGTGAGTGAGCATTTCTAGAGGCACTTGAGATTCCCCTTGGCTCTGCCAGCAGACAGTTGTTCAACAAGTGCCTTTGGAATCTAATTCATTCAACAAGTGCAGAGCAACACCATTCCTCCACTGCAATCGCTTTTTCATTAGAATGTTCGTCTGTGTTCCAATAACAAAGTTCCCAATGCGGTACTTCAAGCCAATGACTTAGCATTCTCTTTATAACAGAAACTATTGGTCGAGAGAAGTTTCTTTAATTCTGAAGGAAATCAAAAATATAAAATGTACAATCAGTGTTATATAATAGAGAGTTAATATGGCAGTCAATAGAAAGGAAATTCCAAAGAAAGGATATCAAAGTCTAAGGAAGTTCGAGGAAATACTATACTAATAGCTATTATTCAAGCATCAGCAACTATTTATTGGTCGAGAGAAATTGGTTTAATTCAATTTAATTTTGAAAGAAACCAAAAAGATCATCCACCAATAATAGACTACTATTTTCAATTCGATTATCCATAGAGGATAAGCTTCTAATCAATAGCATATTGAGCAAGGAACACAATCTGTTGAGAATTTTATAAAGAAGAATACAGCAGTGATTATAAAAATTACGTCATTAAGAGTATTTTCCAATGTTCATTTTAAAATGTGATTAAATTATGACAAGTACTACTTTCAAAATTTGTGATAAATTCAAATAGCAATAGGTGTAGCTAGTAAACTGTGGTGATCAAGTTCGTGAAATCTTACCAAGTCTCACACTTGTAAGGCTACTCATAGGATTACTTTTCACATACAGTATTTGACATGCAACATTGGCTGAATGTGAATGTAATGCTTTCTTTCAAATTGTTTAGGCTGTTTGCTCTACTTTGTAGCAATCACTAACAATGAATTCATTCTCCGAATGAAAGGCAATAAGGATTACCAAAAGGCAATAAGGATTTGGAAATTTCAGTTATCAGTCTGATAATTTAAAAACTAGATTGGAAAATGATTTCACGATTAGTAGTAAACAAACAATAATGATGATCTCACTTTTCTTATTCTAGCGATGTAGATTGCAATACCAATCTATCCATCCATAAGAGGAAAAAGATAAACCATTTGTTTAAAAACAATTTCAAGGGAGAGAAGAATTCATTTCTACTTCTGATAAAGAGTTCCCTGATATCTGGTTACAATATAAATGATTTTGAAGCTTGAACTCGTAAAGAAGAATGAATTTATTCGCATTTTTCAGTGAGAATAGCTCGTTGTTGAACACAAGAATCTGCTTGCAAGGCGCGAGGAATTCAATTGATGGCTTGCATAATTGTGGGAACTGTTCTTGCAAAATGAAAAAGGTTTCCCTTCTCTCTTTTATTATCATCTCGCTTTCCACTCTCATCGACAGACATGCTCGTGTTCAATCTCAAACCTTCTTTATTCTTTGTCTGCAAGAGATGAGTTATTTCATTACGAACAGTTGTGTGCATTGAAATCATAGTTGAATCATGACAGTTGAAGTATTAAATGAGTACTGGTCAAATTCAAACTATCAATATGATAAGACTAAGTGACATTGGATAATTAGTCTTTATAGCATATTGACAATAAAATGATCATGATGATAAGAGTATAATGTCAAAAACCAATACAGTTCTCAATTCCTATACCGTTCAATATGCAACACAAATGTTTAAATGTAAATGATCCATTGGATAACCACCCACACTAACAGCAATACTCTTAATATCTGGTACAATATCAATAATTATTGAGAGGTAGTATCAATAGTGCATAAATTGATCACATTTTCCTGGATTCCATACCTCGAAAAAAATTTATATAATAATTTAAATTATCAATTTATTGGAAATAAAACTACCGATAATTATTAAAACTACATAACTGATATATTTCATTTCAATTAAAGTCATCGTTCAAAACATCCAAATTCATCATTTTTGCATGTAGTTGTTCACTATTGTAGTTTAAAATAATACTACGAATTACAGTTCTATTCATTAGCACTCTCTCTCTCTCTCATACTGATGATAATTTGATTGCATTCATGAGTATTTGAAGATTACAAATCTGCGGTTCAATCAATTCGTTTAAGAAATCTAGTACTACTAGATTTACTAGATCTAGATACTAGTATCATCACTTGTATAACTAAATATAATATTGCTTATCTGTGCTCGTAGTCATAGTATAGTTTATTTGTGTTAGTATCTACAGCTACTAGTATACTAGTCCTCTCATTCTGAATGAGAATTCCATTGCATTCATGATAATCACAAATCCGCGGCTCAATCAATTCAAACCCAATTTCAAGGCCACAACACTTATCTGTCAATGATAACAAAGTGGCACCTAGCAAAATTGAAGGGTGCTAATTCGGCTACAAGTCCGCCTTCCCAACAGAGCTGATGCTCACTTGTGTATCATGATACGCACTTGTGTATCATGATACGTAGCACACGGGAAGAAACGCA
This sequence comes from Nilaparvata lugens, assembly GCF_014356525.2. Lineage (NCBI taxonomy): Eukaryota > Metazoa > Arthropoda > Insecta > Hemiptera > Delphacidae > Nilaparvata > Nilaparvata lugens. Next base: position 8,739,599 of record NC_052513.1, on the reverse strand, counting down.
AGCGACCGCTGAACATTGGCCACTTGTCTGGGAAAGGCAGGCAAGCAAAGCACTTGATAGCGACCCCCACCCTACCACCCACCAGGTTCGCGTGCCTTCAGATCAATTTGGAAACCATCCATGGCTTGCTTGCTTGTTCTTCAGCCCCACTATGCATCGTTCGGCCCCCCTTTCCAGCTGCATTTCACAATGCGTAATCTCCATCACTCCATTCAGAGCACCCCACTGCATTCTATGATGCACTTTTCACGTTATGAATCGTTCACAAGGGCAATTTCTCTTGCAAACTGTACAATTAGTCAGATTTAGTCACTTTCCTTTTACGAGCCATACGATGATCATAAAAGTTTTATACGCTGTACTTTCGTTCTATAAACTTTTCATACTTTACGGGCCAACACACTGACCAGGAAAGTGATATAAATATACAAGTCCAGTACCCTTGAACAAGCTTATTATTTTACGTGGAATTCAAAACACCGGTCACCTGAATTGTTAAAATCGGCCACATTATTCCCTTCTGAATGAATTTGAGCTCGTCTTTCATTTTGTTGAGAATATAGTTGTGAGTTGTGTATTATCATTAGTCACCTACACGATAGGATTTTGAAATAATAAAGAGCAGCAAGATTTGGAAATACGGTGGATTAGTGATACAGTGGACATTAATAGAACTATATAGTATATCTCATGATATCAAGAAAAACTAGAACGCTGTTGGAGGAGTTTCAAATGAAGGGGTTATTTTGATGTTGAGGTCCACGTACTAGCACATTCTAGGGTGTTTTCAATGAATATCTAGATTTGTTTCATTAGATCTGTTTAAATCAAGACTCGATAAATGCAAATATTAGTAAATTAAATAGATTTGTTTGAACTTACTTCCTACCTAGTGATGAGAGACATCACTAAAGCATTTCAAAATCTAAAAAACAACAGTCAACCAATATTCAAGACCTGCCTAGCTGTTCTCAACCAGCTACCGTTAATTCTTAATGGACCATGCCAATTGTTGCTTCATTTTCTTTCAATTAAAAAATAAAAGAGAGAGAACATGTAGTAGGCGACGAATCTGGGAGAAACATACACCGTACAGAAGAGCAGCAGTGACGAAAAAGAGACAACGATGTAGAGTGATAGAGAGATTGATGGACTGAGAGAGCGTGTGTGTGTGAGAGAGAGAGAGAGAGAGAAGCTAGTGGCCAGTGACCTCCAGTCAACGTCGAGGCTAGAGCAGAGTCGTTCCGAGTTCTGACCACCTTGCTCAATAGGGGCGCCCCTCTATAATCCACCTAGCAGCAGAAAGCGCGACCAGACTTCTTCCAACAGGTTACAGGTAGGCCTACAACTCACACGAGACGATGCAATGCTACGTGGGTGCCAATGTGCTAAATCACCACCAAACAATGCCAAAGCAATCGCAGCTCATCAATGCGCATCTTATGCGAAGCATGCACCATCTTCAATTGCAACCAAACACCAATTTGGATGCATGAATCACAAGTGTATAAATTATTTTGATTGTTCTAAAAGGTAATTTGGATAAGCTATTAAGAAGTATTATCAAGTATTTAGTTTGAAGTTGAAAAAAGTATTGGTTTATAATATTCTAATGAAGCAACAAGATGTACGAATCACTCGTGTATAAATTATCTTGATTGATCTGAGAGGTAATTTGAATAAGCTATATCAAGAAGTAATATCAAGTATTTAGTTTGAAGTTGGAAAAAGTATTGGTTTAAAATTTAAAATGTTCTAATGATGCAAACAAGATGTACGAATCACTCGTGTATAAATTATTTTGATTTTGATTGACCTAATAAGCAATTTGAATAAGCTATTAAGAAGTATTCAGTTTGAGGATGAAAAAGTATTGGTTCATACTATTCCAATGATGCAACAAGATGTACGAATTATACAAAGGATTCATTAGCGTTTGGTCTCAATAACTGCAGCAATTTCTCAATCATTGAAGTGGACTAACAACTACAGTTATAATGGTCCACGTTATAATGGCAATGGATAGAACAAGGATAACAGCGTTGCCGATTCTCTACCTTTACACTGCCTTCTATACAGGATAGTTGATACCGGTAAATTTGATGTGATAATTATTAACTGTTCATTCTTGTTCACTCTCGTTTACTAGAAGTGATTTTCAACAGATCTGTGTTGCATTATAACACTTTACTTGAACATTACATATAATCAATATACGGTACTATTATAGTGTAACGTTCATATTATCAAACAGGGTAGATGAGGTTGTAAACCTATCACATCATGTTATGGCACAGGTAAGCAACAAAACATTTCTGTATTTCAACATTGACAATTCCCCCCCCCCTTCACCACAGAAGCTTCAAACTGAAAGATTCATTACAACATGTTAATCAGGGCTGTTTTAATTGAAAACTAACAGCGCAGTTACATTGAACAATTTAATAGGTTTTAAATAGTGCATTGATAAGTATTAACGTAATGAGGTTGAAGTTGAAAGAACATCAACACATCGTTACAAAATGTCAATTAAGATTCATTCTGTTCCTGATAAATTTAGTGACTCTCTTCAATAGAGTATCACCAGCTGAAACTTGGCAACACTGCACTACATAACTCTCCTTCCCACCTGAGCTAAGACACGACTATGGACAATTTTTTACTCATTTCATGGTATTATTGAAATAGTGGACGAGAAAAGTGAATAAGTGCGGTGGGATAGCTTCCTATACCAGTGACCTTGAAACCGATTTGACCTTGACAGTCTCGCGACTGAATGCTGAGAGGCCTTCGCAAGACAGAGCCACTAAGCTCAGTTCACTACACTGTATTAATAAACCGCTGCTTTCGATTTGAATGCCTCGATGAGTTTACGACTATCCATCCACCCGTCAACTAGTAGTGAAAAAGTTACTCTCAACTGGGGAATAAACTTTTCTATGGCTGAAATGTTGACGGAAAACTGTTGTTCCACTTTTTAACAGCACTACAACTATGTGAACTCATATTTCCTTGTATCCGGTTTAAGTGAGCAAAAAATTCTAAGTAGACTAATCTAGTTCTTGAAGTGATCATGAATAATTCTCTTCATTCATGAGAGTATAACAAGTTTGATGCCAGTAGATGATTCATTCAATTCAAATTTGAAATTCACTAAAAATCCCATCCAAACATAGCAGATTTTATGAATCAATGCCAGTTTCGATGAAACAGATGTACCCACATTGGCTCCAGGCCTGTAGTTGGGTACAATAAAAGGAAAAAAAGATGATGAGTGATGAATACTATGCAACTATAGGTTCTTATGAGTATCATGTCACTATTGAGTAATTTTCATGACAACTGATAGTGGGCTGGCATCAAGCGGTACTTACAACACAACTGTGATCACTTTTCAAAAAACCGTTCTGTAAACGATAGGATACTATACTTTTGGAGAGTGAAAAATTAGTATCGCAATGTAACTGAAGACCAAAGTATAAATTGTTACTTCCCAAAGAGGATGAGATGAGCAGTAAGAAGAATGGTTATAGCAAACATCTTAAATTTTTCCCACTTGAGCATGATAAGAATATACGGGGAATATTTTCAGAGAAACAGCCTAGGCCCCATCGGGGAAATGAGCACGAGAATGATGAATTACACAATCTATTTTTTCATCTCAGAGCATGTATCACGTCACAACACTTGAAGATTGCAGTGGACTGAAGTGACTTGCAGAATAAATGGCCAGGAAGATCGTATGCGACACAGACTACACTATACTTGAAGAGAATTTGAAAAATATACAAACTTCCGTATGAGAGCATGTGAATGAAGGAAGACAACTAAATGAATGATTAGGAAAATTTGAAGTTTCAATGAAATTAAAATGAGCTGTCAGAGATATAATTTTAATGTAAATCAGCCAGAAAATTACCACGAGACGTTGAGAAAATTAGAATTTTATCGTTATTTAAAAAATATTTTCTTCATTCACTGCAAAAAATTATGTTAATAATTTCGGCAGAGTAGGCTACTATGAATTGCTTGCTAGTTTATAACTAGGTTATTCAATACAATTTGAAGCACTATACAGTTTATTGTTGTTCTTGATCGTCAGTCGAAACAAAATAATTGTTTTCAGAAGTTGGTTTCGCTTCAAGCGAAATATTTACAACAATCATAATGAAAATTCGACACGAATAAACTAGGCAGGGTTATTTTGGCCAATACAAGTGGCAGAGCTAAGAGTACACGCGGTGAAAGTGAATGACCTCCCTCCACCACCCTTCTCATCTTTCCTCCTCCTCTAATCACCGTCCTGCAAACAATCGGATGGAGGAGGAGAGAAAATTGACGTGACGAACGCAAGAAGAGAAAACTGTTGCGACAAGCGATGGAAAATCGACCGAGAAACGAGGACGTCATACGATTACAAAAGCTTTTCCACCAACTGAAATCGGTTTCCCATCTATAACAACTCTTTACTCGCTCTACTAATTATTGCACTATGGAAATAGATGACATTAACTGCTAGAAGGAATCGTGCAAAAGCTATTGAACTTTCGTCTTGAAGAGCGAATACCTGCTCGTTTACAAAGGCAATTAGATAATTATCCCTACTAGTCTGATTTGACATTTTTTGTCAATACAAGTTTGACAGAACCAGAGAGAAGTCAGTAGCCTACTTCTTCTCAGTAGATTTTCCCTTATCTCTGACAGAGCATATGAGTATTTTAGTAGAATATAAAAATATTCATTGAAATGGATATAAAACTGTGTATTACCGTAAATAGAAATATATACTGAATTATCCTGTATGTCTCTAATTGAATAGTATGTGGATGAATAAAATTTCAAAGCATGCAACTTTTCAAAATTAACCAGATAATAAGAGTTTGGGATTCTATTCTAAGACTTTGTGTGAGCTGAAGGATAAATTAATTGAACTCAATTTGGGGAAATTATTGAGGGATTTATCACTCTTTTAAATTTACAAACTACAACTTTTTTGAAGCAGTTAATGAAAACAAGCAAAAACATAATATTAAATCAAGCAATGTGAGCTAGTGAACTGAGGCAAAATAAAAAGTACTGGATGTGTATACATCATCAAGTTTGCATCAAGATTAATAATCTTATGGTAGTCTTAACTAGGAACTGAACGTGTCTGTACTTATGATTGTCTTAATTAAAAGGTAACAATTTTTATACTGTCAGTAGTTATGCAGAATAAATTAAAAAAGTTGATAGCCTGAATCAGTATGATGAACTCATTTTAAAGATTTCAAATAATAACAATAGGATTATAAATGTAGGCTGAACTAGTCAATTGATATACAATTACTGATGAATAAACTGTAAAAAATAGGTCAAAATCCGTACGTGATTTAATTGCAAACAAACCTATTGGAATCATTCAACTATTAACACAATAGAGAATATTTTTTCATGAGTTAAAAGTGATTAATAAGCAAGTTTGCTGATCCAATTAAAAGATTTGTTTTCAATAATTATTCTCATTGTACCAGTTCAAGTACTCCATCTAACTTATTGCTTCTAATACATTCTCTTTGGAGGTTTACACATAAGCCAAACATTTAGTAGTGACAAAACAAAATTTTATATAGCCTATAATAGATTTAAAAAATAAAAATGTATTTAATGAAGATCAGTCTAACTTTAGTTTACCAAATCCAGGAGATCATTTGGAGATTGCCTCTTGAGAGACCATCTACCATGGAAGACCATGTTGTTGATTATATTGATAGAAAACGAAAATTAATTTTCAAAGATTCTATTTGGAATGAACAAATTAAATACAAAGATTGATTTATTCAATGGTTAAAAAAATATTTAAAAAAATCAAAATTATTGCAGATAAATATTTTAGGCCTTAGGATGAAATAAGTAGTGTTCTCAAGCTTAAAATTTGGACTAATTGTTATGTTATTGTATGTCATGTGCACTACAATAATTAATTGCAATATTGATATGAACGGGATTTAATCGAAAAGGAGGAAAATGAGATGCCTTAGCCCTATTTTAATTAAAAACACACTTTATTCACAGAATTCATCTAAACTTGAAGCTGAATCAACGTATGGTCTATTAAGTTAGCGTATTCAATTTTATCAAAATGAGCAATACTTGTTCAGGTCTATTAGCTTATGAACTTTTCAACTCCATATTCAAGATTTTCGGTTTCAGTGCTATCAATCTTTTCAAGTACGGAAACGTAACTATAATGTTAATAATCAAAGGTCTGTTTCAACAGTAGTTTGCTAAAGTTATATTGTCCACATATGTTTGAGGTTTCATTATGATGAGCTGCGACTGGCTAATATTGACTATTAGTCTGGTTTAGTATCATAAGTTAGCATTTATTACGTCTTAGTTTCGGTCTGTATGCTATAGTAGCACGCGCTCCCAAATACCGCACTATTGAAAGTCGCGCCAGTCGCACAGCCTCATAAATATTGGCGCTGTCAAACAGGCAGCACTGTTGCCGCGTCGTGCACCCAGCTGCAAACCAGCCGACAACCCCCACCGGTGAATGCAGAATGAGCAATCACACCGGTGCAGCTTGGCAACAGCGCGCCATCACACTTTACACTCGCCGCCACCAGACAGCAGCACTCCTCAACGTCATGATATGAAAGCGAAATGTGAAGAGACCTACTTATGTTCCAACTTACAGTAAATTATTCACATTCCAATAATGTATAATGTAATAATGATTTATTTCAACAAACTGATACAAAAGAGTTGAATCAACTAATTAAACAAACCTCAACACTACTTTATACAACCAACAGCCATCAAGGACTTCAGAGTCTACTCAAATTTTATAAAATAATGTGGCAATCTCAAGGAATGATTACAAGAAAATTTAGTCTAAACTATATAGCCTACCTAAAAACTAGTGTTTTACACTTGGAAAATTGAATGTGTTGGAGCATTTGGATATTTACAGTTTAGAGTATCTGTTGAAACAAGTTTCTCAGGGGAAGATAAAATATTTTATGTTGAGAATTTCCTTTTGAGCTTAAAAGTTCTTTTACTTTATATCAATTTGTTAAAAATATTGTGATGAAGGATTGTCTTGAAGAAACACCATAGAACACAGATAAAAGTGTGAGAGATGTTTTGATGGAATAAAAAAAATACTATAAACTTTTTTTTAAATCAAACAAAGTTAGAGGTTTTGATAATGAATCAAACTTGTGGAAAACTTTCAAATGAAACTGATTGAATATTTTTACTTGTAGAGTTCATGATTTAGTTATCAGACATTTTTTATAGTTTCTAGTTCGAAAGGACTGCTCAGTGATCCTCATTCAGAAAAATGAGCCAACCCATGGGCAGATGTCCTTAGTTTCAAAAAGTAGGATTTAAATTGTATAGTTTTAATTAATTTTTAGAAATTCAACTGTAATTTTACAGTAATATTAAGCTGTGCATTTTGATATATAAAGAATTTTGAGCATTTAAAAAATTTTCAACAAATTGTAGGCTAAAACTTTTGTAGGCAAAATGAACTTTATGATTTGAAAAATAAATGTTTTACTTTATCTAAATAAATAATTGAAATAATTTGATGGATTAGGCCTAGGTATTTATTTGATTGCCGGTACCGTTCTGCACTTTAGAAGATCCATGGGAACCTTTTGTATTTATTAGGGTACAATATTACGGTACAAAAATTAAAAAACGGACAGTTGGAAAAAAGCTATTACGTGAATAATAAAAGTTTTACGCCATAAAATTATGTAAAACAACTAATGCATAGGGAAAATAAGGAAAGTAAACACAGTATTTAGCAAGTTTGAAATTAGTTTGTGAGTGTGATACGAACATCAGCTGATTAGAAAAATACAATCCTTTGAACCCAGCAAAAATAGGTTATTACTGAAAATTTAAACAAATATAAAGAACTGTTTGTCATTAAACAAATTATCCGATTCAAGGATACTTTTTAGTGGGACACGAAATCAAAGCCTACCGGGGATAGTCGAAGCGTGACACTTAGGACAGATGTATAAAATAAAACGTAAAAACCAATTTCGTCAATAATATTGCACCGTCCACTCAAATTTGGTAAACAATTACATGAAAAATAGTTTCAAGACAAATGTTATGTAAAGTAATCGGTTTCAGTTTGACACATTTTCAAACCGAACTAGGCTAGCCTAAGAAACTAACATAGCCTACCAGTGCAAAGAAGTTTGTGTGACAATCCTCCAAACTGGCACCGTTGGTTTGGTGATTCGGATGCGTCATGCTGTATCCATGATTAAAGGTATCCTTTGAAGCACTATTCACTCAATTTTACTAACTAAAAACCACTAAATATTAGATGTTATTATAGACTCATTGCGGAGAGTTTTCACCTTTCAATGGCGGCTGTAAAATGGCGGATGGATAGGACAACAAGCGCAGACCCACCGCGCGCATCCCATTGGTCAATATCGATCACGTGGTATGAAGCAATAACTGTCATGGCAGCTCTCATAAAGCATGTGTTGTCAAAAGTGAGTATAAATAATAATTTTACGTTTAATATTATTTATATTATTGTTGTATTTCTATTTATATATTAACTTATCAAATTCATAATCAATATCATACTAAAGCAATAGGCAAACTTTCACAATACAGGTTAACTTAATTTCACTTGATTATTTTTAGTAGCCTACTTAACCTAACAATTTAGTTGAATTTTTATTTTTTAAATTAAATTATAACTTTTTGTTAACTTGAAATAGTTTTTACCAATTATTATGCATAAATTTATTATTTTATTATCGTAAAACAATACATCCAAGTTATTTGCATTTTTAGCATTTTTCAGCTGTAATTTTATAAACTATTTGTAGGTTTATTATTTAACTTGATCATATATTATTTTCACTTATGATTACTTCTTCTATATCTACGTGTAAATTCATCAACTATTAAATTAATTAATTCTATCTATCGATTTCTATGTTTTTCAATTCAAAGATTCAAGAGAAAATTTCAAAGTATTATTTGCACCTAACCTTCAAGTAGTTTGTTCAGGCTATACCGGTACTTATTAAAGTTATTCTAGGAACATAGTATATAGATTTTTGATTTATACTGCATTTTCACACAATTTAATAATAATCCAATAAAGTATAACATTTTTAGCTAATAAAGCATATTAATTTTAAAGTAAGCAAACGTTATAAGCTTGTATTGCAGTTACTTTTGTTTAACTATAGCTGTTATAGTTGTGCAGTTGATTTAGTATTTTTTATTTTGATGATTAGGTAGTAGAATTTGCTTTCTCCAGGTCTGAATTCAAATCCTACTTGTTGAAGCTTGAAGCAATTCTAATTCTCTATGTTGAACTACCGTATTGCATTACAATAGGGGTGGCCTGTAATTACTCACAAAACATTCGATTCAAGTGAATTAATTTTTATACTTTATCATAGAAGAATAATACAATTGATAAGTAAAGCTATAATCAACGTTATATAGGTACAATTTGTTCTTTGTTCAAGAGTTGAATTCAGGTATGTTGCGTTTATGCAGATGTACTATCTTAACTTTGATAAGTTCAGGATATTATAGTACTAACCTTACCATGAATAAGCAATCTTCAATGAGAGCTTCTACTGGAAACTGAGACCTCTAGACGTTCTTTGAATCCAACTTCAGGTATATAGAAATATTTTTTTATACATAATAATTAGAAGATCCATTCTAGATCCATTGTTTCTATCCTTATGTAAGTTACCGTTCTGGACAGAAAGTAGTACTCTGATTTCTGTGTTTCAGACATTTTCTCGCAGTTATTCATCATCAAATGTTCCTGGGGCCAAATTGAGATCTGCAGTTTCAAAAATATCTGCTCGAGGGTAATTTGTTTTAATTCTATCATCTCTACTGATTTAATGATCTTAAATTATAACTGATATCTTCTTCATCATTCATTACCTACACTTGTAGGATCGATGGCGTCATTGTCACAATAAAAGTCAACCAACAAACACTTTAACCGACTAACCTATCAAGATGGCAGTGATCAAGATAACTCACACTTAGTTTACATCTAAGGCCTTGCTCTTTGACTTACTGGCAAATTAGCCAGATAGTATTTGATACAGGTAATAGTTTAAAAATTCCTGGACATCATAATAAGCACTGGCTCTCAAAAAACTGGTCACAACCTTCTCAAAAACTTGTTGGTATCCAACTGCTTCACTCCTGCAGGTAACCTGTTGAAGTAGCGTAGAGCTGCACTCACACACCAGCATACTCGCGACTCAGGAGGCACATCCTGGGCACGTCAAACATCACTCGATGCCTGGTGTTATGGTGATGTACATCAGTCCGGGTTAACAAATTTTGTTTATTCTTCTTGATGTACATGAGGCAGAGAAGAAGAAAGTGGCTGAGTACTGTCAGGACCTAATCTAACAAAAATGGACTTGCAATGTGCATGATGTTCGCTTGCAGTTATAATCATAGTAGCCCGTTATTGCAGCTTCAGGATGTTCACAACCTTGGCTGGTTGACCCCACATGAGTAGACCATAGGAGATATGGCCGTGGAAAAGTGCATGATACACCATGACCAGATATGCCTCCGTCACATGTCCCCTCAGCTTTAGCAACAAGTAACAGATCTGGGACAGTCTCTTAAGCTAGCTCCTCAGTACAGGCTGGATGCTTGTCTGACTCGGACTAGGCGCTGAGACAGCAAATAATAGCAGCGTTGGTGGGAATGCGAACGGCCGCAGTAACATCTTCCACTCAGCAATGGTCGGCGTAGTTCCGCCTAGCGGACAGACGAAAGATCAATCTAGTCGGTTATTTGATCCCTCCAGCCAGGCTCAGCCAAGCAGCCGAGACAATAGAACAATGGAGTGGCGGTCTTATTCGTGTTAATCAGCAGTATTCTTTCTCACGATTATTTTGATTTTTGTGTTACCTATAATCAATAATAACTCCAGTCACCAGTAAAAAGTTTCCAGAAACGTGGTGTACTACCATATTAATGACTTTTCATGATGATTTTTAATTATTTAAAAACATTGTTGTCATTCTGAGCCTTCAAGCTAAACTTGGGGTCGCTGAGAACGAATCTGCAATCAGAATTTCTCTATAACGAAAAAACCAGCTGTTGATCTTCCGGCAACCGTTAACAGTCATCCTGCAATGCGGCCGAAACACTTCCAAGCCAGACACCCATCTCAAACGCCAAGCTGTGAGAAACCATCCTGCACTGCGGCGCTAGGTCTAGTCACTTGCTGGATGTGGCTAGCCCAGCTGAGTTTCGAATCCAAGACAAAGCCCAGCAGCTTCACAGGTTCCTGATCATGAGGCAGACTTCGCGGAGAACCGCAGATGATGTTTTTTATCTTGCTCTCATTCAGGAAACGATTTACCTGGAACCATGCAGTTGAAGACTGCAGATGCTCCGCCGACAATTAAACACCTGCTGAAGGTCAATGCCAGATGACAGCAATGATGTATCGTCAGCAAACAGGAGATTTGAGCCATTGTTGTCCAGGTCATTATGATAAACAGAATCGGCCCCAGTATTGAATCCTGAGGTACCCCAAAATTCACAGGGAGTGGACAGGAAGCAGCTCCTCCCATTGTCACTGATTGTGTTCGAATCCAAGTAGAGTCAGATATGACTCTAAGGGCCGGTTTCCGAGCTCGGGATTTAGCTAAGTTCTAGACATTGAACATCTAAACAGATGGAGTCAGAAAATTGACTTTCCGAAACGGGGCGTAGTCGCAGTAAAACGACTAACAATTTTTAAATAAAACTTCGAAAACTAGAAAATTTAACACCAAATAAAGATAAAATAGTGTAAAGTTTCAGCTATTTTGAATTATTTAGGAATGTTTCATTTCGTCAAGGAAAAATGTTTCCGATTAATGAGAATATTATCATAAAAACTGCGACTATGCCCCGTTTAGAAAGTAAATTTTCTTACTCCAGCTGTAGCTAAAGTCTAGAACTTAGCTAAATCCCGAGCTCGGAAACTGGCCCTAAGATGTTTTGAGCAGAGTCCACAACCCCATAAAAACGCTTACCACTACCAATGCACTACTAGGTGCACATCCCTCACTTTACCGAAGGGCACTACGATGCCACAATAAAAACAACAACAGGGGAAGGAACAGTATAGATTTGGACACAAAATTCAGTACATTGATACTAACAGCTTGTATGTCAACTATAAGAAATATAAGTATAAATATTAATAATCTCTGTGGGTGTTTAACGACACATCCAGAGGATGTCAAAAACATTTAATATTTTTTTAAATTGGCAATAGGCCTAGTAAATAAATGAAGAATAAATTTATTTTTCAGTAAACAAAAGTACAAACAAAAAATAGCTTCTGCGAAATTTATACAATTATATATTTTCAACTATATTCTAGAAATAATTTCTAAATTTATCAAGGAAAGACACTCCCGAGAAATTAAGAAAAGTTTTTCAAAATGATACCTCACTATATAATATAATATTTGTTTATTTATAATTAAAATAAACAAATCGTAGTTATGAGATATGTAGTCTACGGATTTATTTAAGATTAATCAGCGTTGGACAATTTATTATTTTGTAAGTACATAATCAAATCTTGAGAATGATAAATAGAGAAAATAGTCCAAAACTGTTCCTCTTTAGAACTCTGCTGAATAGCACGTTCAAAGTCAGGAACCAATAAGAAGCAATTTCTTAAAATTTTAACCCAAAAAAATAAACTCACAGTAAGTACTAAACTAGACATTTTGAATCAAGTGATCGGGAATCTGAAAATTTCACACAATCATTAATGAGCTTTCAGTTATGAAGTTAGAATTGATGAAAATATTGAATTACTAAACAAAGATTCATGCACAATCACCTAAAGGTTCAAATTGATCTGAATCTCTTTCAAGTGAATTATAGTAATTTTTATTATCTTATTCAATACAATATTATTTTTCCAGGTTCCTGCGCAATTTGAAAGAATACATACCACCTGACCATGTTAACAGCAGGGTAACTGCTATTTGTGAACGGATTCTCGGAAAGGAAAATGCAATATCACCCAAATACAAACTGACAGATCCAAACATTCGTTATACACTCTTCACAGAATGTTTCAATGAGTTTAAGCATGGAATTCCCAATTCATTGCTGTTCAAAATAGTTACTTTGGGTGAGTGAAATGATTCATTTATTTCAATTAGGCCTATATAAATCTATCTCCTTCATGAGTATTATCATAGCCACCTCTAATACAAGGCCCTGGCCTACGATATTGCAACGCCGCAGTGTAGGCCTAGAATCTAATACATGATTGGTGAAAAAGATCAGCTGATGGCTATGGTATTATTGTAAGTAATAATAATAATTTTTATTATTATATTATATTATTAATTTGTATTATTATTACTTTGACAGAAAGTTTTATATTTATAGTAGATGTGATTTATTTTAAGGTGGAAACCTCTGTTGAAAGAACTTGAAGGCAGAATAACCTCTAGGTAGTTACATTCTCTGTCAATACATGCCAGCATGGATGTGGGTGAAAACATAGTAGAGCGGCGTAGGTACAGGTATATTCAAATTTTAAAGTATTGAATGTCATGTATTCATAAAAACAACATTCATTACAGATTAGGCCTATATTCAATTCTCAAACTTGATGCTAATTTCGCCGCTCCACTATGTTTTCATCCTAAAGGAAAGCAAGAGTGTATCTCTGTATTATTTGTGGGTTTGGAATCCTGACCCAACCTAAACCTACCTCACTCCTCGCTCCAGGTAGACTAATAATTATGTTGTGTTGAGTCTAAATTCTAATAATACGGTCATGGTTGAAATAGGCTTAAGATACTAGGGCCCGGTTGCACAAGCCGGTTAATTTTTAATCATGATTCGTGTTTGATTCCACGAGAACCAATCAAAAAAGGTTATTTCGAAAAGTAGGCTTCTCTGGTTCTCGTGAAATTAATCACGATTAAAATTAAACCGGATTTTGTACATCCGGTACTATGTGTTCACTAAACGTCCCTTGTCAAATGTAAAGATAAGAAATAACTATAGTGAGGTCCACGTTGTAATGGCAGTGGAGAAAGATAGGGGAACAACGCTGTCGATCCCTCTGTCTTGTCAATGCCTTCTGTAGACGGTAGCTGATACAGGTTTATTGATTTAATATTAACTGTTCATTCTCGTTTAAAATAATCAGCGAGAAATTATATTTTTCAATAATTTCATGATGAATTTTCATAATTAAGATTAAATATTTTGTTAATTATTAATTCTACATTGTTAAAAGACGATCTGGCAACAGAGCAAATAGAGAAAGAGAAGGCGCAATGATAGACAAGGATAGCAATGCCATTGCTAATCAAACACTGCCATTATAAAGTGGACCTCACTATAGAAATGATCCAGGAAGATAGGAAGTGTAAATTTATTGAACATTTGAGAGTTTGTTAAATTGCATTCATATGAACTGCATTGAGGTTACATTTTAATAAACCCAATGTGTTTTGCAGATGATCTACGCGCTTTTTATGAGACACCAGTAGACACGACTGCACCCTACGATGCCTTGAAAAAGAGAACCGATCTGCCTGAGAACCTCTATCTCCAGCCTGATTACGTACGATTCCATCCGGGTATGTTCTTCAATTTCTATTTTTAGATCTCCATCTATTCACAATAAATCAAATCAAAATTTTATTCACAATTCAAACAGTTGAGGGTCCTGCCAAACCCAAAGGTTTTTCGGCGGGTGCCCAGTTACAGGGAAAAAATGAGTTACAAAAGATAAATAAACTTAGACAAAATAAATATTACACTTCAAAGATTGTAAGTAAAAAATGAAAGAAAACTGATACAAAATGCAAAAATAAAATAAGAAATATACATCAGATTTTGATACAGAATTACAGTAATGAAAAAAAGGAAAAAAGAAAATTAATTAGAAAGGAATGAAATAATAAGGAAAAAATTGTTTTACACAAGTAATAGTACATTTTTATCGTTGAGGCAGGCTGCAGTGACAATAAAAGGAAAATTTCAAACTTCAGCCAGCAAAAATTGAAAAATACTAATAATGTAAGCATATGCTGTCGTTTTTTTTAACTTGACGTTTCTTAAATTATGAGTACGTTTGTAATATTATTAATTTTATAAATTGATTGTGCTGTTATTATTGAGATACAACATTACATCCTTCTTAGAGTAATCACGAATATTTGGAGGTAGTCTGTTAAATAAGTAGGGAATTACATAATGTAGGGATCTTCTACCATAAATATTATTGAATCTGGGTACTACATATAGTGACGGAGATCTTAAATTGTAGGGTGAGGGAGGAGTAAGGAGTCTATAGTATAAATTTTCTTTGTGGAGTATTACAATTTTGAAAAGATAGAAATGTTTGGGCGATAATGTATGATAGAATATTTTTAAGCTACGTGGGTTGTATGGATCAATATTGTTAACATAAGGAATTCTGGTAGTTATACATTTTAATGTTCTTAATTATATTCGTTCAACTCTAGATAAAAGATAATCGGCTGCACTTCCCCATGATTCAATGCCATATCTAATTATTGGTTCCATCAAGGACTTATAAATCAGATATAGGCAGTCAGGGGTGATATTTTTATGCAAATAAAAGACTTTAGCGTTAAGCGCTTGAAGTTTTTTGAAATGTAGTCTATGTGAGGACACCATCACAGGCTGCTATCAATTATAATGCCAAGGTAACGGGTACTATTTACTAAAGTAAGAGACGGACAAGTGCAGATCTGAGAAGCATCAGCATGAAGGCAATGACAGTCGTGGCTTAATACAGTTGGATTTACGTTGCATCTCAGATGTGGAGATTTAAAGTGCATTAGTACAGTTTTTTTCCTGTTGATTATAAGATTTCTGTCATGGGACCATTTCAGAATTCTGTTGTAATCAAACTGTATTAATTGTTCAGCCACTTTTAAATTTTTATGTCCAATGATCAGAGCCTATGTCCAATAAAATCAAGTATTTCGTTGCGCATATTGAGGCTACTTGGGCATGGATTATTGTTACATATTGTCATTTAAGTGTGCTTCTTTATTATTGTCGACACCAATTTATCACATGGAATTTGAAATATTCCTAATATTATTCAATTCCAACAACCCTACAACCATTGGATCAGTTTTTTGTTGAATGAAGCGTACATACACAGAGGGGTCAAAAAATGTGTACACTAATATTGACAGTGAACGTAAAGAGAACAAAACAAGGTACAACTGTGAATCTTTTTGTGTATTGTAGTTCAATGTTTTGTCAAAAGATAGTGTGGCATGAGTAGCCTACATGCAAACTGTGAGGCCGATTTTGACCGTCGTTGCGTATTCGGGTGATGTAGCACGTATCTGCTATGCTAGCGTATTAGTATACAAGCCATGAACAGTTCACACCAAAAAATATTTTTGTAGTAGATCACGTATTGAGCGGTGGTCGAGTGTCATTGCGCATAAATGCGCATGCGCTACCCGAGATACGGAGCGACGGCTTCGTTGAAAGGGTATGCGACTGGGTGTCCACCTGTATCAGCATTTTGTCCTCAGGCGACAACTTATTCCCTCGTGAAATACTACATTAATTTGGACTGTTGTAAAAATTAGAATTGGAACCGTTTTGGGTGTAAGCCTGTGGTACTATTCTGTAAGTTGTGTAATTCTGAATTTAATAATTAAATAAAAAAATCGCTTGCGTCACCTGGTCATCCCGACAGCATGTCACCTACTGGAATTGCTGGTGACACTCTGTCAGAACCATAAACGACAGTGTCAACTCGCTCGCTCGCGTCACCTGGTTATCCCGTCTGATAGTTACCTCCGGGATATTGGCACATCGTCCTTCTATTACCGTCTGCGTGCAAATATGCTAATAAATGTCTTAACTGACTGACTTATCCACTCACTTTTAGGCCATTATAAGGATTCTTTTTACTGTGGTAGGACTGAGAGATAGTCAAAATCAAGGCCTTTTAAACTCTGAGAATGAATGAAAACATTAGACTTGTCAACTCGTTTGCATGGCACCTACTGGAATCGCAGGTGACAACTTGTCGTTGCCGTGCACGACTGAGTGTCTCCTTGCTCGTTCACCGGTCATCCCGTCTGCATGGCACCTCCTTGGAGAGTTGACAAGTTGTCAGCGTCAGCCGGTCACCCCATGAACAGGTTTTAGAGGTGACATCCTGATGGGATGATACCCAGACGTCTGTCTACCCGTTACCATAGCATTGTATTGACGATGCGTGTTATGTAGCGTCAGCTTTGCTATGCCTGTTTGAAATAGACAGATTTATCAACATTGGGAGATGTTTCAAAAGACGTCGCTCAAGCCACGTATAGAGGTCTGAAACGGCCTGCTAATGCGTTACCAAAATATTCACTGTCAAAGTGTGTAGGTATACATTTTTTGGATTCCTCTGTATGTATAATGCCTGCATAATATGTAAGTATTTGCTTGGGTCATGAGATTAGAGATAATGACATTCATGTACTGAAATTAATGCATTGGTTGATGTGTATTGGACTAGAACCGACTGACCGATTCTCTGGTCTAGCTCCACTGCTCAGGGTTTACTATTATTTCAATTATAAATAGTCGGCTTAAAAGGACTCATGACTAGGATTGGAATCTTAACTTTCCAATTGAGAATCAACTTGTAATTACATCTTACTGATTCTGATTCAAAACGGTGATGAACGAAATACTAAATTCCAATAGAACAGATAGAAAGCAATCATTTTCAGTAGATCACCCATTCAGGAGCAGTCTTGAGTGTTTTTGAAAACCTGTAAAGTTATTGGTTGTCATATTCTTCTGTAAATCTTCTTAAAATGTATGAATTCAGGGCTACTTATTTTTGTTTATAAAATATAATTATAGTACCTTTTTTCTGTAAATATTAGTTGAATCCAAACATAGTATGGAAAAGACAGCGGCAGTTGAAATTGCATAAATTACTCGCTCTCCTATTTCATAACAATAACTTTCACGTAAAGGTGAGACTGATTGAAAGTCAGCGTTTGTGTTAGTGAAAATGTGATATCTTCAATTATAATTCAAACTAGAATGCTCTTTTACACTTGTTCTTGATCGTTTTACACTCGGTTCAGTGTGACAGAGCTTTAGCAGTGTTAAGGTCAAGTGTACACCGCAGCAGACTGACTGAGAAAAATCAAACGTCTGTATGCAGACGTGATCAGACATATGGAGACAGACGGACGTCTGTGTGTGTTGCAACATTTGAACACCTGGGGAGGGATTTTTTTGATTGTCTGCAGACGTCTGTCTGCAGCTGTGTGCGTTCGCCTTCAAGTTGAAGTGCAGTTAACATGCTCTTCTTCGAATCTGTACTGTCTCCGGCTTGCTGTACAAGAGTATAGCGATTTATTTTCAATTCTCTTCAAATTTTCAATTATGCACTGTTTGATAACAGTCAAAATTGAATCTCAGTCTCCTTTATTGCGTATCAGGAGCGATATATTTTTTATTGAACATTTCCTTTTTGTTTCCAATATTTACTTGAACATACCAATTTTCTTCTCAAGCATAGTCAATATTTTCTTGAGGTTATGCTAGGTACTGTAGTGGCTTGTCAGAAACTGATCTCTTTAATAAAGATTTTATTTATATGCGAATCTTGAATACTCACGAAAATAAAGATTATTTTTAATGGAATGCTAGGGTGGTTTAATTTTAATCATTTTCTGAAGCCTAAAATCATGATTTGGTCATTAATTTAGTGTTTTCCGTACTTTTACAGACACTGACGTGATGTTTAAAGGAAAATCAGTTTTTGCAAAGAGTTCCACATTGGTTACTGGCCTAAGGACACGTAAGAAGTACAAAGGATATACAACAAAATCACCTTATGATTATGATTGCAAATAAATTGAAATATTAGCTGTAAAATATGTAGAATAAACTATAGTTTAAGTATTTCTGTGGATTCATTACCTTATTCAAGGTACTGTTTTTATTAATAGCCTAAATAGAATTTATTCTCTCAAAGCCCATTGATAGTAAATCTTTCAATGACAATAAAGTACAGACACTATGATGAGTGAAATCAGACACCAGAGGTATGTCAAGCGTCAAGGCCAATTGCTTCTTGTTCCAATCCTCTGTTGAAGAAATAATAACATTTGTGAACGAACATCGAAGTGACCGTCCACACACTTCACGTGCCCCAAACTTTTCGAAGATGTCCGAAGACCCCGGACACCGTCCTTAGCCTTCTCTTGACAAAATTCATTCATCTCTACATATGTTGAAATCAGCCATACATACTACACAGCTTACGTTGGATTTTAGTCCCGTTTTACTGTTAAAAACGGATGACACTTCGTATTTGTATTTCCCATTTGGCGGTAGAAGATAGTGGTAGCTCCATATTGGATTGCTAATAACTGATGAATGAATCATGGTAGCCGCATGAAAACTTTACAGCATTGCCGTTAAACCTGGAAGAGAGGTTTCTGAAAATTTCAGCCTTTTCCTGTCATGTACAGAGCTATCAAGTGCAACTTAATTCTGGACCGAATTATCTGACATCTCAGGTATAACTTCAAGGCTCACTTATCAGGTTCTGACTCATTTGAATCTCCCTGTAAATGCCGAATCACCTGGCTGGCTCAGGTGTGATGTCAAAAATTTCAGGTCGGACCTGATCAATATTTTAGGAACTCAGACATGACTTAACGACTGACTGCTTTTAGGCCCATATGCACAATCTCAGTTTAAACGGAGATAAAGCAGCTGATCGTTTAAACCCAGAATATAACACATTAGAATGAATGCGACCATATTAATAAGTAATTGTGGTTTAGAGTTTAACGTAGATGGTACATATATGCACTACCTCCGTAAGCAAAGCCATAGTGCATTCTGGTGGCATCAGCACAGGTCTACTCACCACCTCCTACATCAATAAAAACACTAACTCACATTATTTGCTGTCTCAGCGCCTAGTCCGAGTCAGACAAGCATCCAGCCTGCACTGCGGAGCTAGGTCTAGAGACTCTGTGATGACAGAAAACGCTGCATGACAGGTGTGGCACCGACTCAAAGCCCGGGCCACACTTATCATACAGCTTTCCAATCCCTCTCCGATCCGATCACATAAGATCAGTGATGATAATGGCCTGGAATGGTGCATGTCACACATGTCCGTCATTCTGTAAAATATTATTAGATATAATGGGATTATTCATACTCGCTTGGGCAGGACGAGTGGGAATAGTCCCATTAGATCTCATGCGAGTATGAATATTCCTATTATTAGAACTCATGGTAATAATTCGCACTGAACCGGACATGTTCACTGATACTGGTATGTGGGAATCAACCTCCCTGGTTATACACTAATATAAACCATATCCACAGCTTGAATACCACAATGATTTCATTACTTCATAGTACATACATACTGTAGTAGAATTAGAAACCTTTTCAGAAATGTAGGCTTTAATCATCTAGAACTGAACATGAATCTATATATACTGTGTATAAAAGCGAAATGGCACTCACTCGCAGAACTAAAAATCTACCGGACCAAAAACTTTCAAATTTGGTAGGTATCAGTTGGCCCTTTAGAGGCGCACTAAGAACGGATTTGGAAAAATTTCCAGAGATACGCCCAAAATCTGCGTTTTTCCAGCGTTTTTAGCGGTTCTCAGCTTTATCGAGAACAAATGAACAGAAAATGTTCAAATTTAGTACAGAAGCTAAGCTAGGGTGTAATAATGTTGTGTTAGAAGGAATTTGAAATAACGCCAAGGATACGCCCAAAATTAGCGGTTTTTTTGCGTTTTCTCAGTTCTTTCAACAAGTAATAGAAAATGTTCAAATTTGCAAATTTTGATGAGGTGACTTTAATATTTCATCAAAGATACGCCCAAAATCAGCGTTTTTCCAACGTTTTTCTCAGCTTTTCTGCGTTTTTTTCACCTTTTTCAACAATTGATGGAAATATATTAAAACAAATTCAGTACTCAGGTTTAGCTGAGGTGGAAGAATTTTGTTCGCCAAAGATACGCCGATATAGTAACAGGTGTTTTTACCACTGTTTTTCTACGTTCTCAAATTTTCGAGATCAAATTGACATAAAACGGCTAGATTGGAGTACAATAATTCTCATAATATCCTAACGAAGTTTTCCACCCTGTACTAAATAATTGAAATTAATCGGTGATTGAATCGAGCGAGGAAGTATTTTGACTTTCTAATGGAATGAAGCATGCTCAAATGAAAAATGCAGGCGAGCGAAACGAGCCCGGTGATCTCATCCTTGGACGATCCAGTCGGGGGTCCAGGGGGTGGAGCCCCCTGGTTTGACGGATATGGCGAGCGAAGCGAGCCTGACGGCTAGTGGTTGAATAAATCCATTAGAGGAATCAAAAAATTAAATATATAACGGTTGCTATGGTTGCATCACCACATTCTTCCCCGTTTGAGAGAATTCCAATTCAAGAGTTGTGAGGTTTAGGTGCCAAAAAACGAAGAGATACTGTCGATTCACGTCCATCTTGATGACGGATTAATTTCATTCTCGGGATTGGCTTGAATGAGTTTAACCTCTTCGACTAAAGTGTCGCTTTTTGATCTTCTAACTAGCTTCTTCAACCAGACTGTGCCAGGGGCTGTCAACCAAGCAGGAAGAGATGTGCTGGTCTGACAACGTCGAGGGTGGAGAAACATTCGTTCATGCGGGGTGGCATTGGTCGCTGTGCACAGTAGAGACCGCATTGAGTGTAGTGCTCCTGGAAGGCCTGTTTCCCACCTGCAAATCGGCAAGGCAAGGCTTTTCAAGCCCAAAGTTATGGTTTTCCAAACAACTCCCACGTATCGTTCCGTCTGCCCATTTCCTTTAACCTAGCTCCGCAGTGCAGGCTGGATGCTTGTCTGACTCGGACTAGGCGCTGAGACAGCAAATAATAGAAGCGTTAGTGGGAATGCGAGCGGCCGCAGTAACATCTTCCACCCAGCAATGGTCGGCGTAGTTCCGCCTAGCGGACAGACGAAAGATCAATCCAGTCGGTTATTTGATCCCTCCAGCCAGGCTCAGCCAAGCAGCCGAGACAATAGATCAATGGAGTGACGGTCTTATTCGCGTTCATCAGCAGTTTTCTTTCTCACGATTATTTTGATTTTTGTGCTACCTATAATCAATAATAACTCCAGTCACCAGTAAAAAGTTTCCAGTGTACTACCATATTAATGACTTTTCATGATGATTTTTAATTATTTAAAAACATTGTTGACATTCTGAGCCTTCAGGCTAAACTTGGGGTCGCTGAGAACGAATCTGCAATCAGAATTTCTCTATCACGAAAAATAACGAAAAAGACCCAACTGTTGATCTTCCGGCAACCGTTAACAGTCATCCTGCAATGCGGCCGAAACACTTCCAAGCCAGACACCCATCTCAAATGACAACAACGCCAAGCTCTGAGAAACCATCCTGCACTGCGGCGCTAGGTTTAGTATCAGTATAGTAAGCTGAAAGTCTATCATAAATATCACCCTCTTCTTCCTCCTTAATATTAACTAGTCCTTCCATCTTCTGAAGTAGCCTCAAGAATAATGCTGTTGATGATGAATCAATGGTGTGTGTATCACCATGTCTCACAAGCAACTACTTACTCACCTTCATACTTAAACTTATCTACTGATTTGCACACATTTAGGGTTGTAAGGTGTTGTATGGCTGATTGCTGTACCTTTTTAGTTCTAAGACGATCCGACATGAATGACGATCCCCTATCTCAATGTTTGTATGAAGGTAGACCAAATAAGACGAAAAGGTTATCGAGATATTTGATGACTGTCTCGGCCGATGTGTCTGTACAAGGAAAAGCCCATGGAAATCGGTAGTATTCATCCAAGAATAGTGTATAGAAGGTTGCCTTGATCACATAAGATGCGTGGAGAACACAGCCGGCTATGATGTGACGTCATTCTGCGACCTCTAGGCCCGGTTTAACATGCATTCAAACGTAAAAATGCCCAACTTTGAGCCCTCATAGCAAATTAACCATCAACACTACATCATAGAAGTGAGTCACATCAGAATGTTCAGCATTTATCCTCCTTGAAACAATATCAGAACCAATTTTCAATAAAAATCTTATAAATGTTACTGGCGAGTCTGAAACAAATCGTTTGAACACACAAATCGATTTGATAATACCATTTCAAATACGTTTTTGTACTTTCTCTTAATTTTTTATGCATCGTTTCAGTTCTTTCTCTTATTTAGATTCTATTCTCATTTAGAAATTTTAAAATTTCATCCTCATGAAGGTCTGTGGAAAGAACCAACAGCTTCTTTAGGAATTTCAGGATATTATACATTATTCTATCAACAACTCCTGAAACAATGTGCACCCATCAACGGTTGCCTAGCTTTATCACAAAAATAAACAGTCTAGATAAGCCCTAGGAATGTTTGAACATCATTTAAACATTGTAAAGATTTTTATTAATCCTAATTATGAATAAAAAATAGATAAACACGACTTTCAATGACTTCAATGCTGTTATTTTATCAACAAATAAAGCGCATTACACTACCATACTGTAAGGTAGTTGAAACATTTTATGAATATGAAAAATTGATGTTTGGTATTTAAAGTTATAATTAGTTAAAGTATTTGAATTATAATTAAGATCTATTCTTGCTTTACACAAGTGTTCTTTGCATTCATAAGTATCCCATGGACACATTGAAATAAAAATAACATTCTGCTGTGAATAATATGATATTTCATTTGTAAGTTTGTGTTCCATGAAAATAATCAATAAAATATACTAATAATCGTCAATAATAATACTGCACTGAGTAGAAACAAAAACACAATAAAAGAGCAACGTGTTGGCACCACGCTTTCCAGTAGACAACTGAAATAATTGTTAGTAACCAGACAGTTCAACGATCTAAAAATAGCTTGTAACCATGGTGAACAGTTCCATGAATTCGCTAAATTGATTCTAGGTATTTGTCAATTAATAAAGTCCTAAACAAATACAGTAGTCATATACATATTTGTTCGCTATATTTTGTCGTATTAGTGTTTGAAATAAGTCGCTAGACTTTTCACAAATATGAATCGGTTTTACCGATTGAATATAGTGCTAGATTCAAGGACTTTCTACACTTTTCGAAATAAATAAATGTTTTCAAAATACATATTGATGTAAAGCTAGTTTCTTTCTGAATTGAATCGTATATTCATATTTTTTATCAATATAGCGGTTTTCAATATGCCAGTTTCTCTGAGTGCCAGTATAACGGTGTGAATCTACTCTTACGTCCTCCCTGTTTCTAGTAGAATAATTATGTACATCACTATTTATAACATATTTGCCCACATTCTTCCTCATGTAAATCAAACACACATAGACATATAGTGATGGAAGAGTCAACACACCTAATCCTTGAAAGAGAGGTTTACACCTTGCAAGCGGTGGTGCATGGCAAAAAAAGAGCTTTTTTGTGATTTAAAAAGTGTAACAGCCGTAGAGCAATTTTCCCATAGCTGGACACCATAAGCCAAGTGACTATATAAGTATATATGTGCGCATAATAGACACTCATTAATACATCATGTTCGACA
Organism: Nilaparvata lugens; assembly: GCF_014356525.2. NCBI lineage: Eukaryota > Metazoa > Arthropoda > Insecta > Hemiptera > Delphacidae > Nilaparvata > Nilaparvata lugens. Next base: position 8,714,928 of record NC_052513.1, on the reverse strand, counting down.
ATATCGCTTAATCTACGCAAAAGAAATATCCCTTTACTGAGCTTACCAGATATATAATCTATGTGACATTTCCAGTTCAAGTTTGTGTCCAGCATAAGACCTAAGAATTTCAGAGAACCCAAGCAAGTAAACCTCGTATTGAAACAAAATTGGAGGTCACTGGTCTTCAACGAGTTGAAACTCAGATTATTGGAAGCACACCAGTCTTCAATAGTCAATGTGCTTCTCTCAAGCACTACATTAATATGCTGTTCATCAGTACCACTGACTTTCAAGCCCAGATCATCGGCAAAAAGGAAAGAACAACTGTTTCTGCAGAAACTACTTATTGTATTTTGGCATTGATGTAGATTATGAACAACAGCGGCCCAAATATGGAACCTTGCGGTACACCATACCTGACCACTTTGCCACTTGAAAACTCATCACTCCTAAACCCAAATTGCATTCTGTCACCAAGGAAGGAACGAATAAGATCTACTGCCGCTTTTTCAATGCCATAAAAAGAGAGTTTATTACATAGAATTTCATGCTCAACTGAATCAAAAGCTTTAGTTAAATCAAAAGCTCTTAGATTAACATTACTTTGTTGCTCCAAGTTCTTGATAACTCCCTCTACAAGGTTTAAAACATTATCACTTGTACTTAAATTTTTCCTAAAGCCATACTGGTTTTTTGACAATATCTTATTGTTTTCGAAATAAGCGACTAGTTGCTCATGAAGGAGAATTTCAAAAACTTTAGGCAACATCTCCACTATGCAAATGGGCCTATAATTTTCTATTTTTGTCCTGTCACCATTTTTATGAACTGGCATCATTTTTACTTTCTTAAGCTCATCTGGGAATATTCCTAACTCTGCACATATTGAAAATGTGTGTTAGAACTTCGCTATATTTGGAGCAGCAATCTTTAAAATAACCATTTTAGAGTTCAGTCCATTTATATCCAAACATTTGCCGTTACTTAATTTTTTATGGTCTCAAGTACCTGCTTGACCTTGAAGCGCCTGAAACTAAACTTAGATTCGGGTTTAGACATCTGTTGAACGTAATAGTTTCACTTCTCCATCCTCAATCAAATATCCCAAGTATTTAAGGGTAGATTGGGAATATTTGCACTTGTCCTGGTTTACGGTTAGATTGTATTTTTTATTGCGTCTTGAAAACGTCTTAGTTTGTTATCATGATCTGGCTTGTCTATCCCGCAAATAATAATGTCATCCAAGTAGGCATAGACACCTTCCAACTTCTCATTCTGTATAATCGAATTTTTATTACGTTGAAAAGCAGCCACGCCATTTGTTACTCCAAAAGGGATTCTTTCGAATTGGTACAATGAGTTGTTGGTTTCGAATGCTGTATAAGGTCGTTCTGACTCCAAGATTTCAAGCTGATTTTAGGTCAATTGAGTTGTAAATTTTTAATTTTGAGATTGTATTTACCAAGAATTCTATTCGAGGTAATGGATGGGCATCAATAAGGGGTGTATTTGTTTATTGTTCGAGAGTAATCTATCACGAGCCTTCTCTTCTTGTTCTCTCCTGAGACTGGAAAAGGTTGTGCTCTCCAAGGAGAATAGCTCTCCTCAATAATATCCTCCGCCAGTGATCGATCGATCTCTTCTTTGATGAATTGTTCGTCGTCTCGAGAATATTCCCTTGATTTGACAGCAATGGGCTTGCAATCAGGAGAGATGTTCCTGAAAATAGATATTGGTTCGATCGTTGCATGTGATAAGGCGCAGATGGAAAGGGTGGGTTGGTCGCCGCCAAACCCGATACTCACCGACGAATGTTCTTTGAGGATGACGTCTTGGCCAATTATGACATCAGTGCATAAGTTAGGCAATACTTGTAGTGGGACGTTCTTGTAGATCTCATTGTTCAAGTTTATTTTACATCATACACTAAATATGGTAGACAAAATAATATTTTTCTGGATAGGTTAAAAATATAAAACATAATATTTGACAAAGTATTTTTTTTATTAAACTACTACTAAAATATCAGTCAAAATTGAATGGTAGGGTACAAACTTAGATGAAGCATACAGGAAGAAAGGCAAGCAAGCTAATTAAAGAACAATCCCCTAATAATAACATAACACAACATCTACAATACTAGCTAATTCTAATTAAGATGAAAAATGAAATGGATGAAAATAAAATAAAATGGATGGAATGTGAAATAACTTGAAATATACATAAAAAACATTTTGATGATTGATTTTGATAGAAATAAAATATTAATATAAGTTTAATTTATAAACTAATAGAAATAATAATTCACAGTGCTTGAACAATTCCATTACAAAATATATTATGGATGTGAATATAAAAGTATTATGATAGAATAAGAATGATGAATAAAACCTTTTTCAATTAGTTTTTTAGATTTTATGATCTTGAAAGAATAAAATAAATTTTTAATATAATTTCAGCAGGAACTTCATTAAGTGCGAAAAAGTGTCTAGAGAAATCAAAGTTATTAAAGATCAATTTGTATGATGAAATAGAATATTTACAGATATAACTCCACACAATAGGCTACTTACGCTTACAAAATGAAGAGCTGAGAGAGAGCATTAGTCACAAATGAATTATATTACGCTTTATTTCTCCATGATTTTCATGCCATAATGCAACTGATCATAAAGTAGTAAATTAAGAATAAGTTATGAGAAAAGGTAATTTTATTTTCTGCAAGCATTAGTAGGAGGATTTATAACACATTGATAGGTAGTTTATGATATTTATAAGTTTTGTGAATAAAAGAATAATTCAGAGCATGTTGGAGCGATATCATGGTTTTCAGTATATCATTCAGGATTAGGGTATGTAAATTAATGGCACTTTATAATTTGAAATAAGTTTCACAACGAACCCTCTATAATAATTTCTCAACTATATTTCTGAGATTAGGATTCTGAACTCTGTGATCAGGGTACCGTAATCGAGAAACAATTTTAGTAAATTTCGTTCATGTTATACTTCTTAATGAGATTACATCTCTTATTCAAGCAAATTTTGAATAGTTTATAGATAAAAACAATTGGTTCTGGTACCTTTCGTGAGATTCAAGATTGAGAGGATTGAAAAATCATCGCTTGAGACTTGGTACGGTACAAAAACCGGTAAATATTTTCCCAGATGTTTGTAAAAGTCTCCGTTACATCAACCACAATGCAAATTGAACTCTTTGATTCTTTACACCTTATATGTGAGTGATTAACTAATTTATAACGCTGGAATGTCCTTCAGCTTGCAGTTTTTCAAGTAATCTTGTCTGAAAACTTGATTGAGCATTCCTCCGACGTACATTCGCATCCACATGGGTGACAGCATCATTCCAAAATTCTGTAAAACAAAATGAAAATGAGTTGTGATTTCAATACCAAGTAGGCAAACATGATTTAAAAACAACAGTTATCATTTTTACCAAAATATAAATAATGACTTGCGAATACCAAAAATGTGGTCCAAATTTCTCCAGTGGAAAAATGATTGCTTATTTCCAAACTATGCAATGGAATTTGAATATCCATTGACAGGTGGATGAGACTCGAAAGTTATCTCCATCATCCAATCTTGTTGCAGTGCACCTGTGGATGAGTTGAAAAAATAGTTCAATGGATAACAAGTATTTCAGCTGGGTGACTGTCACAAAGCATGGGTTGGACTAACTTACTCGAGATCTAGATTTTTTATATGAAGAGCCGTGCCTCATGCTGAAATACAAGGCATCATGTACCTTTTTCTCATAAACCATTCAAGCTACAGACACTTTGGTATACTGTTCTATTGCTATGTCATGCATGTTTCAGCCAGTTATTACTATTGATTTATAAAATATCCTCATCAAGATATGATTTTTCTCATAGTTCCTTTTAAATCCCATATTAAGAAAAAAATTAAGCTAACCAAAAAATTACTGTATCTCAGGCTAAAATGTATAAATTTAAATTATAATAATACCTTATGCCTCTGTGAAATTTCACTACTTTGTCATTTATGTTAACAGAGGCACACATTAAATACAAAGACTGGTTCTTGAGAACAAGTTGGAGAAAATATTATTTTGAGAAAATTAATTCAAAAGAAAAATATTAAAGAACTAAAATTTTGCTCTACTGTAAGTTCATTTCCAGACGATTATAAGGAAAAAAGCTATTTACAGACAATGTGTTTTGTCAAAGTTTTTCACACAAGTTGATATGTACCTTGACGATGGAGAATCATAAAGAATAATTTGGATAACATAAATTAAAATTTATGTGAAAATCAAGAATAAAGTATCACAAAGACTTGAAATATGGTCCCAATTTCTCCAGAGAAGAAAATTATTGCATTATTTCTGAACTGTGAATTGGAATTTCATAAAATGTTCATTTAAATAATACTGTCTAACTATCATATAGTTAAAAGTATTGCTTATTTCTGAACTGTGAAATGGAATTTCATAAAATGTTCATTTGAATAATACTGTTTATCACACAGTTAAAATTATTGCTTATTTCTGAACTGTGAAATGGAATTTCATAAAATGTTCATTTAAATAATACTGTCTAACTATCATATAGTTAAAAGTATTGCTTATTTCTGAACTGTGAAATGGAATTTCATAAAATGTTCATTTAAATAATACTGTCTATCACATAGTTAAAATTATTGCTTATTTCTGAACTGTGAAAAGGAATTTCATAAAATGTTCATTTGAATAATACTGTCTATCACAGTTTTCCATCAAGGGAGTTTGTGGTTATGTGAACGAAGTGGAACTTCCTAGGGGACTCCCTACAATCCAAGCTATACGCTAGAGCAACAACAACAACATTTGGATAACTAATATTTCATAATGTCGATAAATCTCAATTCTCTTTTGCCATCCTCACAATGAGACCAGTATATTATTGACTGGATAACTAATATTTCATAATGTCAATAAATCTCAATGCTCTTTTGCCATCCTGACATGTACACCATGAGACCAGTATATTATTGACTGGATAACTAATATTTCATAATGTCAATAAATCTCAATGCTTTTTTGCCATCCTGACATGTACACCATGAGACCAGTATATTATTAACTTGGTAACTAATATTTCATAATGTCAATGCTGTTTTGCCTTGCTGACCTGTACACCATGCGACCAGTAGCCAGTGGTATGGCTGACTTCACCGAGGGTGTTGATGGCATTCTGCGCATATGTCTCGGCGTCGGGCACAAACAGTGTGCTCTCCTGCAGGCGATGGCTGAACGCATTCATCTTGGTGTTCACAAATAGAGGCGACACGTTCTGAATCGTGATTCCCCGGCTCTGGTACTCAATGCGCAGGGCATCCGTGAAGCTCTTCATGAACACCTACCAAAAATAGGAATATAAGTAAGTTTATACTGAAAACTAAAGTTCCAATAAGTAACTTAACTGAATCTTCAAAACTAACTTAATCTTCAACGAGACATAATAAGCTTCAGTTGACGTATGAGGCTCTTTGAACCTATGGATCCTTGAATCCGTCTCTTCAAAAACAAAATCTTCAATACTAACTTATTGAATTCTGCCTTGAGGTTGAATGGTAGAGAGGACTTGAAAGTCCTAACTCCGCCTATTAAATAATTTTTCCATTCCATTTTTATTGTAACATATGTGGTGAATTGAATTAAGATTTTCTCTGCAATCATAAAAAATAGATTGGAGCCATATTCAGAAAATATACTTGGTGAATACCAGTGTGGCTTTCGCAGAGATAGGGGTACAACTGACCAGATTTTTGTAATAAAACAAATAATAGAAAAATTCTATGAGCATGGAATAGATGTGCACTGCCTTTTCATTGATTTTAAGCAAGCCTTTGATAGTCTCATCAGGCCTAAGCTGTGTCAGATACCCAAGAGTTTTGTTATTCCGAGTAAGCTTGTTAACCTCATCACAATGATAATGGCTGCTACTACAGCCAAAGTGAAGATGGGAAATAGGCTGAGCAGAAGCTTTCATTTTAATGCTGGTGTAAAGCAGGGTGATGGGCTCTCAGCAGTACTGTTCGACATTGCTCTCCAGAAAGCTATTGAAAGGGTGGATCAGAGAGGTACCATATTCAACAAGATGCATCAAGTATGTGCATATGCGGATGACGCATAAAAAGTCGGACTGGTTGTAAATGAGAACAAGAGTGAATATCTGTGTGTGTCAGCAATCAAGTCCAGAGTACCAAGAAATATCTACGTGAATAACAAAAAGTTTGCAGGTGTAGAGAACTTCAAGTATCTAGGATGCCCAATAAATGCCACAGGTAATAATGCTTATATAAAAGAAAGGATTCAAGCAGCTTCTAGGGCCTACTATGCCAATGTTAGATTATTTAAAAGTAAGTTGGTCGGCAGGAGCACCAAGATAACAATATATAAAACATTGGTGAGTCCAGTGGCAACATATGCGGCAGAAACTTGGGTGATGAATATGGCTGACGAAAATGCGTTAAAAATCTTTGAAAGATCCATACTAAGAAGAATTTACGATCCCGTTCAGGTTAATGAGCAGCAATGGCGAATAAGAAAAAATGAGGAAATAGAAGCATTAATAAAAGGAGAAAATATAGTACGCTTCATTAAAGCCCAAAGAATAAGGTGGTTGGGGCATGTGATGAGGATGAGTGAGGCTAGAATGCCGAAAATAGTTTTTAATAGCAAGTTGCACAGCAGAAGAAAGAAAGGTAGGCTAAGGAACAGGTGGGTGGACCAAGATAGTGATGGATGACCTGAGAAAGATGGGGGTAAGAGGATGGAAGGAAAGAGCCATGAACAGGGAAGAATGGAGGTGTGTTGTGAAGGAGGCCAGAGCTCACCTAGGGCTGTAGCGCCGGATAAAGATAAGAAAGATGACGTATTCCTGTAAATTTTCGCATGTATGTTCTGAATGAAGAGTTTGATGGATATCTTTTCTTGTGCTTGAGATGAATCAGGACCTCCCACATTAAAGGAGGCCCTGAATGAATATAAATTCAATTCATCAAATATGGTACAATAAGGCAGTATTGAAGATTTAGTTACCGAACGGTTAAAGATTTACTGATAATCCAATTATCAGGCTACAGCTTAAATGAATATTTATTGAGTCCTGATTTTTGAATTTTTGTCTAGTGTAAAATAAATATTGATGTTTGAAATGTAAACAGAAGAAATAATTATTTCCTATGATAACTTTAATTACGTATATTTATTTTTCATTCTTATGTAAATTTTCATGTATGTTCTCAATAAACATCCTTATGTAAATTTTCATGTATGTTCTGAATAAATAGTTTAATTGTTGATTGATTGTGTAATGGTCCATTTTATCAAGCAAAATATGTTACAATTGTTAGCTTCCTTGTGCATGAGATGAATGTAATACAACATTCAATAGGGTAATCCCTCTATAATTCTGGCACTCCATTTTGTCTCCTCCCTTGAAAATCGGATGAATAATACCCCCTCACCATTCTTCAGGCATCACTTCCTCTCTCCATTTTAGACCTATCAGGTAATGCAAACTTTCGAAAAGAGTTTGTCCTCCTTCTTTGATCATTTCTGCCATGATAGCATCCTCTCCTGGTGCCTTACCTATTTTTAACTTGTTTTGCCCATGAATACGTCATAAAGATGGAAAAGAAAAATACGTTATTAAGGTATTATATAAAATAATTTTTCTACTTTTTCAACTTCAAACATCAATATTCAGACTAGAAAAGAATTCAAAATTCAGTTCTGAATAAATTCATGATGTAGCATATAGTATTTTTTTCAAATTTCGAATTATCACGTTCATGCCTTATGCAATCTGGTTAACAGCTTTCGAATTCACTGTGAATTATACTGGATTAGATACATGAATTCTATTGCGTATAATAGTGTGTTGTTGAAACGGTTTCTGGGGTGATATTTTCTGGGATGTTATCTGGGGTGATAGGTGCAGAATGAGGTTTGGTTTTCTAGTGAGGTGAGAATCGCACACTACCCAAGCGGCTCCATGCCGCCAGGTGCCTTGTTGAAGGGTTCCCACCTCAGAAAAATAGTGTTTTGTTGTTGAGGATGCAATTATAGTGGAGCGGTGAAGGTACCTTCAAGCTTGAGAGTTTTATTGCATGTAATTCAATGGTGGGGAACAGCAGAGCGGTACCTATGTCTCAGCCCATTCAAATACATGCATTACATTCAACACTCTAGCTTGAATACAGGTATTGTCCAATCTCAAATGATTTTGTCTTTTTCCAATTATTAAAAAGCGATCAAAAATGATAAAAAACGGCCACTCACAACTATTCTGTTCAAAATAATGGTCAACATTATAGGTAAAATGCGAGAACCCATTTTGAAAGAAACATATAGGCTATTACTTAGGCACATATGCTGGTTGTGCTCTTTCCAAAAGTGATTCCACATGTAAGAAAAGAGTAAATAAATGGATAAGTCTTACAAAGTATTTCAATACTTATTGTTAATTCGTTTTGAACTATTTTTGACGACACTGCAGTCTTATTTTTGAATAATACTTACTTACTCCCAGGGCCATCTATATCTAAGTTGACATTTGGCCGCACCAACAAACTGTCTCCACGTAGTTCGCTCCTCAGCATCTCTTTCTGTCGCTCCAAGTCTCTCCATGTCAGTCTTAACCTGTTGCCACCATCTCTGTCTGGGTCTCCCACGGGGTCTTCTTCCTGGAGGGTTGGGTGTTGAAACTTGTTTCAGCTTTGACTCTTTTCCTCTTGTGAGTATGTGCCCAGCCCACTGTAATCTCCTACACTTTATTTCACTTACAATTGCTGGTTTATTGTAGATTTCCTTATTATGTTTCCTCCTCCATTCTCCTTGCTCGTACGTGCGCCCATATATCTTTCGCAGCACTTTATTTTCAAACACTATGAGCTTTTGTTCTTCTTTCTTGGTCATTTTCCAAGTTTCAGCCCCATAGAGTAACACTCCACTTATAATTGTCTTGTATAGTCTGAGCTTTGTTCTGTGAGATAGGGACTTTAAAGAAAGTAGTTTTTTTGCAGGCATACATACACCTGTTTGCTGAGTTTGCCCTATTTTGTATCTCTACACTATCCAAATTTTACTTGAGATTGTTACTCCGATATATTTGAATTCCTGCACTTGTTTGAATTCATGTTCATCTATTTTCAGGCTGCCCATCCCTTCCCTCTAGTTTCTTGTAAAATGTATCAATTTAGTTTTGGAGTTATTTATTATTAGGCCCATTTTCTCGGCTTCTTCTATTAGCAATTTGGTGAGAGTTTTCATGTCCTCTATATTTTCTGAAATAATTGCCACATCATCTGCAAAAGCCAACACATTAATCTTCGATCCAACCTCTACACCGACATCTTGCTGTGCTACTTTTTGAAGCGCTTCTTCTATGGCCAAGTTGAATAGAATTGGAGAGAGCCCATCACCCTGTTTGACTCCTGAATTAACCAAGAACGGTTCACTGTAGTTGCCATCTATTTTAACAGAGCATCTTGATCCTGTCACTCTCATTTTTGACAAATTAATCAATTTCTTTGGGATACCAAATTTCTCCAGTTGTATCCACAGTTTATCTCTTTTAATGCTATCATATGCTTTTTGGAACTGCATAGAATTCTTTGTTGTACTCCCAATACTCTGCTATTATTTCTTTTAAGATGAAAACTTGGTTTGTTGTTGACGTGCCTTTCACGAACCCAGCTTGGTGCTCTTCAATTGCCCCATCACAATAGTATTCTAGGCGGTTGAGAATTACTTTTCATATAACTTTTGGATAATAGTTGTTGAAAACTAGATCTCACGTGTGGAGCGCTTTCGGATTTTTAAAAATCCATTTTCAACACTGAAAATTTCACACTGAAGCGCACCACACCTGATTATAGGTACTAGTTTTAATAACTACCTATTATTAAAAAAATAGACTGTAGTCCCGTCAAAAATAGGTAGGCCTACTTCAAAACGAATTATTAACTAGCAGCTTCTCAGCTAGCAGGTGTGTGACGGAGCATTTTCGTGATGGAGAATCCACGAATCGGCAATCCCCGAACGGACTCGATGAACACGGGCGGTTAGTCGACGGAGCACCTCTCTGTAGTACTGGCCGTTCACAAAGAGTTTGTGCCACCCGGGCAAACTGTAAACGACCAGAGAGGTGCTCCGTCGACTAACCGCCCAGGTTCATCGAGTCCGTCCGGTGATTACCGATTCGTGGATCCTCCATCACGACAATGCTCCGTCGCACACCTGCCTGCTCGTCACCGAGCAGTTGGCCAAATAGTCGAGGGTAACGTTGCCATATCCTCCTTACAGCCCGGATATGGCACCACCGGACTTCTTTTTGTTCCCCAAGATCAAGAGACAACTTAAGGGGACGTGGTTCGGGACTCTGGAAAACGTTCAACGTGCTTCGACGAGGGCTCTAGACAGCATTGAGGTTGCCGACTTCCAGGGAGCGTTCAGGGATTTGAAAATCTGTTATCAGCGTGTTATCGACTCCAATAGGGACTACTTTGAAGATATCTAATGAAAAATTGTACATATTTGAAAAGTGATAATGAAAAACTGAAAACAGATATTGCGGACCTACAATCTTACAGTCGTAGAGATAATATTGTGGTTACCGGAATAACAGAAACAAATAACGAATGTGTCAATGAGGTTTTTAATATGCTTTCAAAAACGATTGGAAGTGAGTTAACTGCTAGAGACATAAGTGTTGCTCATCGCCTTCCCAGTAAGAAGAAAGACAGCATCAAACCGATAGTAATTAAATTCGTACGTCGTCAAGATAAGATGTCATGGATGGGTCATTTTCGTCTAGCATCTTCGCAGGACAATAGTGGGGCTGGTATATCGGCGAAAAACATTTCAGCTGTTCTACCTGAAACAAGGGTGATGGCTTACGAACATTTGATACCTTCAACGCTTGAACTGCTAAATACGACCAGAACAATCGCTCGGGAGAAAGGATATCGCTTTGTGTGGGTACGTGATGGTAATATTCTTGTCAAAAAAGACGAAACCAGTAAGAATGTTTTACATATTAAAAGTGATGTGGACCTTTCTAAGATGTAAGTACTAAAGACTTGTTTAACAATGAACAGTAAAATAATTTTATTATGGACATTTTTGAAAATTTAGATGAATTCGATGAAGTTGAGACATTATGTTTGAATAACTCTAATGATTATTACAATATTATTTCTAATCAACCCAGTGTAAATTTTGATATAATTCATAGTAATATCAGATTCATTGGGAAGAATTTAGACGAGTTCTGTTTAGAATTTGCTAATGTATTGCCATTTATAGACATGATTGTATTATCTGAGACGGGTCACCAAGGTGTTAGGCCCATAGGGTGTGATATACCTGGTTTTAATCAGTACTATTCAATGAATCACACAAATAGAAATGGGGGTGTAGTAGTTTCTTGAAAAAAGATTATGATCATGTTCATGTGCGGGAATGCACAATAGTTGGGGCTAGTTGTCTCGTGATAGAGCTGAAAATTTTTGAGGAGGAGTGGGTTATTGTTTGTGCTTACAGATCACCTAATGATAATTGCCAGGACTTTGTTAACTCTTTAGCTGAGCTGCTTTCGAATTTAAATTTAGGAAAAAATATTATATTTGTAGGAGATATAAATATTGATATCTTGAATAATAGAAATAAAATACAACTGTATACTATATAAGTTTACAAGTTTTTGAAAATAAGGATGAGTCGTTGTAAGTAGAGCAATGAGTAAATGTTGGATTGGTTACTTTGGAGGCAGCGTAGACAGTCATGAGCGGCAGAGGCTGGAACTCAGCGCTGGACGACACATTGACAATGGCTCCCTTCCGGCGGTCGACCATCTGGGGGAGGACAAAGCGGGTCATCGCCGTGGTCGCCCCCACGTTGATGTTGATTATGTCCCACAGCTCCTTCTCTGGCACCTCACTCAGGTACATCGGGTACGCGTACTGCTTGCCTACATTGTTCACTGCAAATCAACACATTTCATATTTTGGACGTGAAATTCAAATTAATCCATGATAATGGTACATTTGACAAAGTAAAATTAATGATTTCAGATACTGTTTTTGGTAAGAGTAGCTATATTCATTCATAATGAAACACTAGCCGAATGTTGTCTTGAAATATATCGAATTTACTGAAAGTTAAATACATGTTTCAAGATGACATCATAGGTGTTGAAACATAATTATTATCATTAAAAAAAATCCAAAATATATGCTGTAAATCACCACGAAGACTTCTGCTACTGCAAATATTGACAACAGTTAATAAAACAGGGGTGATTTACAGCATTTAATTTGCATTTCGTTTAATAATAATTATTCATTAAATAGCATTTGAATAAATGCAATTTAATAGCATTTGAATAAATGCAATTTCTCATTAATTTCCATATGTATGTAATTTTTCAATAAATTCGTGATATTTTTGGACAACATTCTAGTGTTTCATTATTAAAATGAGGGTGTATGATTGATGCATCTGCAGGTTTCACCATAGAGAAACAATAGAATAAGTAGATATCCCATGGTATAGGGAATTTATGTCGTAACTTTTACTGTTATCTCAAGCCGATTACTGTCGATTATTGTCAATTTTTACTGTTTTGTTGGGGTGAGAGTGTAGGAACGGCACAATTTGAGAGACTACCAGCGTCACACAGCTGCATGGGAAAGAACTATGTGAACTATCTGCTTGGGATAACAGTAAAAGTTGCGACATAAACGCCCTATACCATGGGATATCTACTTACGCTATCGTTTCTCTATGGTTTCACTTAGTTCCTCCCAGGGCCATCTATGTCCAAGTCGTTATTTGGCCGCACCAACAAAAACCTCCACATCACTACCCTGATCATCTCCTTCGGTAGCTCCAAGCCTCTCCATGTCAGACTTGACTTGTTTATAAGTTTTACTACTTGCATAAATTATTACTACAGTGAGGTGAGGTCCACGTTATATATTTGATTAACATTGGTGTTGCTATCCTTGTCTATCAATCGACAAAGCAGATAGCGCTATCCTTTTCTATCTCCGCAACATTGCCAGATCGTTTTTCAACAATCTAGACATATAATAGGCTAATAAATTGACAGATTATTCAATTTCAATTATAAAAATGTATTTTTTAATCACTGAAAAATATACTTTCTTGACGATATAATAAATGATTATTTTGAACAAGAATGAACAGTTAATATGACATCAGATATACCAGTATCAGCTATTCTCTATAGAAGACAGTAACAAGGCAGAGAATCGGCATCGCTGTTTTCCTATTTTTCTTCACTGCTATTATAACGTAGACCTTACTAAGTAACTGGTTGAATGGTATTTTGAGTAGGTGCATTATCTTTTTCACGGGTTGTGACAATCGAGTGCACTATATATGTACTCATCTTGTCATCTATGCACCAAAGTGTTTTTAGAAACATCAAACCCCCTTCTCTGCGTGACATCCCAAATAAATACACTCAAATAGATCACATATTACAAATTATTCGTGTAAAAAAATAATTTTCCTACAGTTACGTTGAAAAGTGGTCATTGCTGCACTGATTACAGAACGCAAAGAATCACTTTTCCGCTCTAGTGCAGGAAAAATTTTTCTGCACTCCAGATTTGCAACATGGCAACGCAAAATACTTAGTAGGTTATATGGAGCAACAGTGCAGCAAAATCAAAATGAAGTTGGTAACAGTGACTGCTGTGGCTGCTATAGTGAGCAGAGGTGCAACGAAGCACAACGCGCTAATTATTATTCATTATATATTATAACCAAGGACAACGAGGACTTTAGGATTTTAGGATTAAGGTTTTTATCAATAATAAAATTACACAGAAAAACATTTGATGCATTTCAGGCAATTTTACCCATAATTACCCACTTTTCATATTCAATGGTAACTGTAGGAAAAACCTAATGTGAAATATGTGCGCAAAGTTCCTCTGCTGCACTCAAGAAACCATTCCGCCCTCGCCTACGGCTCGGGCGTAAACGTTTCTTTCGGTGCAGCAAACTGTCACTTTGCGCACTAGTTGCACAAATAACTATTAATTGATTTTTGTGTTTGTCACCTCATGTTCACTGTATGGACCGAGAGTTTGGTAGAAATAGTCAACATGGGCATTACCGTACTTACCTAATATTCCAATGGGAATATCTTTCAGCTCTTCGGCGATCATCTGATAGATCTCCTGACCCTGACTGAAATCAGCCACTATTATTTTGGTTTTCACTTGGTAGATTGTTGCTGCAAAAATTAACATAAAACAGTGAATAGATTATTCATGTCCTTAATCTTGAACGCTTCATGACTGGGTCCAAGATAAAATTATCTACGTTTCTTGTAGAATGTTAGCAATATTAATACACAATTAGCACTAATAATTATATACTAATCATGAAAATAAATAAGATTCAAAGTTTTAAAAATCTAAGTAAATGTTTTTCAGTTTGGAGAAGCCCTTCCAACATTATTCCAATTATTGCGAAAATGTATCAAAAACTGAAATACTGATGAGTTAAAGTACTGACTAGTGTTGCAAAAATATATAACCTATATTGTATTACAGCTTACAACATGATAAATAACGGCCAAAGATTTAGTAAAATTTCAATGGTAAATCTTTCTATAGTATAACAATATTCTAGGAGGATGCGAGGTGGTGAGGCAGCAAAATAAAATTGTTTATAAATCACGCAATCATATAGCTCAGATACCAAAATATAAATTGGACCAATATTCTTCCCTAGATATACCGCTTCTCTTTTCTCAATCCATCAAGTCTGCAATATCAATAATTACACAGTAATTTAAGACAATAATAGATAATTGCAGTTATTATAACTGACATTCAGTTATAATTGCAGTGTCTTATCTAAGTGCAAATGTGAGTTGAAGTGGTTACCGGCATCTGACAATCAAGTTGCTGGTGGAGTATTTCAGAAATGATACACTCTTTGTATCATGTAAACAAACTTAATTTTTCAAGTGTAAACTTAATAAGAATGTTTGCTTAAGAAGTTGAAACGTGTAATAATATGTCCCAAAAACCAGATGAAATCGAAGTTCAAGTACAAGGAAACGTTTAAGCTTGTATTTATGCTCCTTGAATATGCAACCGGTTCAAAACCAGCATTTTTACACCTTGTTTAACTCTACTAAATCTCTTCCTAATTCAGTTATTGAACATGATTCTATTCAAGTTTATAAATACATCAGTAGCAGCTTGAAAAAACGAATCAAGAAACTTCTTAATACAAAATCTTCATAACTACTCTGGTATACACATATATAGAGGTCATATATCATTCATAAGACTCCAGTAATCCTGAATACTGCACACGGTTCTGTATTTGCTGAGAAGTGGAATCACTGAACCTCCAAGCTCAACGTTTATTCAATGACATTGCTAAGTTTCTTTCAAAACTCTTTATTGATCTCATCTTTCTTAAATACACATGAGAAATCCAACAAAGAGAACATGATGTACTGGAATGTAATAATGCAAATAAAAATTTGCTGAAGGTCTCCCTAGATAAATATTATCATACATGGTACGTCGAATACCCACTACATTAAACAATAATGACTTAGTCATAAGTACTGTGCATTGAATCTCCTTTGTCAACATTCCACAAAACTTCAAGTAGTGAGTCACAAGGACATTATTAACGCAAACATTTTTTATCAGTAATTTTTCTTAAAAATATGCAAATCTAATCATCTTAGAAAGCTTTCATTTTTCATTTTATTAGTGCTGTAAAATGATAAAAAGTGTATTACTTCTGATTAATACGGTAATATAATTTCACCAAAAATTTTTTACCAGATATAATCATCTTAGTAAGCTTTAATTTTTCATTTTATTAGTGCTGAAAAATAAAAATGTATATTACCTACGATAAATACGGTAATATAATATTTCACCTTTGACATGAGAATCTTGTTCATTATAACTAGTTGGATAAATTCATTTTTACTTTCCTTGCCCTATTACCATAGGTAAGGAAAGTACCTATTGCTTTCCGAAAAAAATTAAGGTACCCCAATTTCTACATTTCTATACGTTTCAAGGTCCCCTGAGTCCAAAAAAGTGGTTTTTGGGTATTGGTCTGTATGTGTGTGTGTGTGTGTGTATAAGTGTATGTGCGTCTGTGTACACGATATCTCATCTCCCAATTAACGGAATGACTTGAAATTTGGAACTTAAGGTCCTTACACTATAAGGATCCGACACGAACATTTTCGATCAAATGCAATTCAATATGGCGGCTGAAATGGCGAAAATGTTGTCAAAAACAGGGTTTTTCGCGATTTTTTCGAAAACGGCTCCAACGATTTTGATTGAATTCATACCTAGAAAAGTCATTGATAAGCTCTATCAACTGCCACAAGTGTCATATTTGTAAAAATTTCAGGAGCACTGCACCATCTATGCAAAGTTTGGTTTTTGATTCCCAATTATCAGGCTTCAGATACAATTTAAACAAACAATTTTGAGTGGAATAGATTGAGCATGAGAATCTATACAATTAATGTTCAGTAACATTTTCACCTAAAATTAAAAATAAGCTCGAAATTCGAGAAAATGTGATTATACAATTACAAACTGTTGGCAACTGTTGTTTCTATTAAATGATTCACTATGAAGAGATAGCAGACCTCGTGTGTCTCCAGCGTTATTGCCCTGTCACCAGCTGGCTAAAATCTTTGAATAGTAGACTTGGGATGCGCGTGAACACTAGCGTCAGGTGATCAATTTTCATAACGGCAAGGAAAGTTGTGTGAGTGCGCCACACCAGATTTTTATGGTTAAACCATATGAAATACTTGAGTCTTACTTATCTCGTTAGCGACTTTGTTGAGTTTCTCCACACTTCTGCTGATGAGAACGATGTTGAGACCCCTCTTGGCCAATTCCTTGGCGTAGGCCTTGCCAATACCATCCGTTGAACCGGTAACCACTAAAACATACAAATTAATACATTTTTATTATTTTCCAAAATTGAGAATCAATTGTAATTGTAAATCGGTGTTACATCAGATCATAATGAAACAATATATTGTTATCAGCAAAAGGAAATAAAATAGATGGTATTGCACATTAAATATAACCGTAGGTCAAAAGATAGTTGTTAGATCTCGTGTCTACACTAACTTGTTCTCACTTGTCACCACACGCTTTCATTGTCTGC
Source organism: Nilaparvata lugens (assembly GCF_014356525.2). Lineage (NCBI taxonomy): Eukaryota > Metazoa > Arthropoda > Insecta > Hemiptera > Delphacidae > Nilaparvata > Nilaparvata lugens. The sequence continues at coordinate 8,697,692 of NC_052513.1, read as the reverse complement.
ATAGTTGGATGTGTCAGCCCTCACAATATAGTAGCCTATTGAAATATCGTGGCGCGCTCAAACTCAGTAACTATTATAATACACTATTTGGGTGGTAATACACAATAATATAATATAATATAATATAATGTAATTATACAGAATTAATACAATAATATTATGGAGTGAGTTTTTGATTTAAAGGTAGAAGGGAGAGAAAAAACTAGCTTCAATAATAAATGAAGAATAAAGAAGATAAATAGATCTATCATATAACAATTTCCATTTTATATCATATAATCATAGACTAAACAAATATTTTGTCCTCTTATCTATATCCTACATTGTTATATATCATGTTAGGTATTTAGAAATAAGAATGTTATGTTGATTGAAGAAATGCCAAATTAATTCTATTCCATCGACCTGTATTTCATATAAATACTTTCAATATAGCCTACTACTGAACATTCTAAATAATGTGAGCATAAAGTAAGGGAATATTATTTATTATTATTTTGATAATCTCTGGTGTAAGTAAGTATACGCCAACTCTGTAAAAAATGATATTTTCTGTTTATTATTACAACTTCTATATATGAGACAACACTTTACCATTATATAAAGGAGGGAAAGGTAGTAGGTCAGTATCGTGTAAATGGGAGTTCGCATAATAAGAAGTTCTATTCGAAGATGAAATATTTTGTTAATTATTAATCCTACATTGTTATAAGATGATCTGACAAAAGAGCAAAGCGAGAAAGAGATAGCGCTATCCGCTTTATTGAATGATAGACATGGATAGCAATAGGTACCATTGCAATACCATTTGCAAACAAACACTGCCATTATAACGTGGCCCTCAATAGGCCTATAGGTATTTATATTATTTATTTTTAACATGGAAATTTCATTTTTTACAACTTTTATTAGTAATTCTAAGAATGATTCCATGTTTTAGATCAGATAATATCAATGTATGAACCAATCTCGTCTCCTAGCCATGTAAACCAGCATTCCTTGACATAATGGCTAACTATTGTCTTCCATCTAAGACTTAATGGGCAACATCATTTCTATTCTATCTATCATTTACCCACAATGATGCTGAATAATAATGAAACACTAGACTGTCGGACTTTCTATTAGAAGTGGAGAGTGATGCAATTAATGTAACGATGCAGTATTTATTGAACAATCGTGACTATCATTTAATTGTAATGCAAGTGATAAGAAACTCGGTAAAAGCAGGTCAAGAATACTCATTCAATCAAGAAACACTGACTTGAGCTTTCAATCGATGATTTGAGATTTGAAGTACCTAATAATTAACACTCCAATTATTGTCATAGACAGGTAAAAGTACAGTAGGCTATACATAATTTAAGAGCAAAGGTACCAAGAGAGATATTCTTCGAAAACATTCTTCTCAACTATACATTACCGTACACAATATTCTCAACTATGATGTGTTACAATAGCCTTATAGATGATAATGAATCATAAATTCGAAATTAATGTAATTTTTTATTTTTTTATAGAGTCAGTTTTTGTTTATTTGCACAGTTAAAAGCAAACATTTTGAAACTGCATTATTGATTTTTATACATATAGTACCTTTGTACTATTTTCATTTTCATTCTACCACTCTACCTAGTACCCACAATGAATTATATGTAATTGTTAAAAGTGTTAGTGTTTTGCTAGTTGTGCTGAATTTCACACAGAGGTGGAAAACACCTGCAATACTTCGGCTTCCAGAAAAACTTCTCACCATTTGCATCAGTTTCAACCTTGATCATGATTGGTACCGTATACTAACTCCTCAAGTATCCTCAACTATCGAAACCACATTATTATCCTGTCTTCAACACGGAAATTACATAGAATTGCAAGTGATTTTCCTAGCAAATTCAAGGTTGAAGTCAGTCCCAGTATTAGTTTGATTGATTTTTGAATAAATTACACAGGAACCAATAAAAGACAATAGTATAAAATCATATAAAAAACTTATTCATGTTTTTAGTAGAAAAAGTGTTTTGTTTTCACTCTTCGACATCCCATGCACATTCCATCCATTATTTTTATTGTTGATGTTGATTGCTGGAACAATTTTCCAATCAATTGAATTTTTGTTGCAACAAATATGATTATCTCTGCAAATATGATTAGGCTATATTATACTATGATATAGGATATGCTATGATATGCTATATGCTAAGATGCAGGAAACAAACGATTCAAATGTCTAGACCTACTCCTCCACCAATGTAATTGTACATAAATTTAATTAATAAATAAATGTTGAATGAAAACCTTATTTTTGGAAAACTTTATTCAAATCAATTTACAATTAGCCTAACGATTTTTAGTCATACTTTGGAACTCCATCATCAAACAGCACGGTGATTGACTGTCTATCCCGGTTTCTTTCTCAACTAGTATTTTGCTTGAAAATAGAGATGTTGGCTGAGATAAGACAAAGACACTAGAGAATAGAGTACAAAGTTGAAAAACGATTTAAAATAGAGATGTTGGGTGAGATTAACACAAAGACACAATAGAGTACAAAGTTGAAAATAGCTTGAAAATAGAGATGAAGTTTGATATAAGGCATACACAATACATTACAAAGTGAGTACAACAGACACAAATTATGCTTATAACTCACATATTTAGAGAAAACCGTAACCCATTATACAGTAGATATTCTCTATTAGCAAAACCCTATGAGCAAAACGGAAATAAGATATTTATTTATTTATTCGTGGATGCAATCACAAAATCATATTAATATGATTGAGAAGGAGCAACAGGCTTAGCCCAAAACTATTCCATTCCCGAATTTTGATAATTAATATGATCTTCGATTGATGAAATATTATTGCTGAATATCTTAGTTTTGAGTTTTTGTATTATTATGTATGTTTTATTTTTGCTCTTACTTGTGATTGATTTGAAATCTAGGTTATATGTTCCTCTTATTAAAATGTCTATATTGTTTTTGTTTAAATAACAAATAAATCGATTGATTTGATCTTGTTTTGTGAACTAAAATTAGTTTTCTGTCTTCATTTGAATCCAGGCAGATAGTGGAATGGGCATACAGAATAAGGTGTGGGCATACAATATAAGTTGATACTGTAACTTTATTAGTAGCCTTTTTCTGTTTCTTTCAGTAATGTTGTAAGCCTTTTTTTTTGTCTGGAGTTTGCATAAGGTGCGCGTGTTTATACTATAAATTATAACGCAGATAATCACACCCATTTCTCTGTTTAACATATACATGGACCTGCGAACGCACCTAGCTAAGTTTTGCAAGCAGCCTCCTGAAGCCAAGCCACTTCGTGAGTGGTGAAGTAGGTAGGCTATTACACTGATTATATAGTCGTCCATCACTTCATTACACGGAGGTATTCAGCTAATAAATTACACGCTGTTTTTTGAGAATATCCTTTGAATATTTCTCAATCACAGGTAGGATGTTGCGAAACAAGACTCCATCTCACTATACCAAAGTTCATGATCTCTTCAATTTACATGATCATGATATCCAAACTTGTTTATTGATTAAGAAAGCGTATTTCTTATACGATTACAGTCTAAGCAATGAACTTAATGTCTTATTTTTTTGAGGGAAACGAATCTCTGAAAAAAATGCATGTTATCAAGTTACTTGAAAACCGGATTTGCTTTGTAGAAATCACAGATTTTGAGAGACTGCAGTCTGATTTGCAACATGGGTTCTTGTTAATTTTTGTCAGTGGAAAATTCTGTTACCGTATTTTACCTGCTGACTCAACTTGCATCTCTAATTAATATTCAGCTATCATTACAGGACTAATTAATTGAACTGTTGTTTCTTTTTTCAATATACCTAGTATGTATGTTTTATTTTTGCTCTTACTTGTGATTGATTTGAAATCTAGGTTATACGTTCCTCTTATTGAAATGTCTATATTGTTTTTGTTTAAATAACAAATAAATCGATTGATTTGATCTTGTTTTGTGAACTAAAATTAGTTATCTGTCTTCATTTGAATCCAGGCAGATAGTGGAATGGGCATACAGAATAAGGTGTGGGCATACAATATAAGGCGTGGGCATACAATATAAGTTGATACCGTAACTATTAGTAGCCTTTTTCTGTTTCTTTCAGTAGGCTAATGTTGTAAGCCTTTTTTTCGTCTGGAGTTTGCATAAGGTGCGCGTGTTTATACTATAAATTATAACGCAGATAATCACACCCATTTCTCTGTTTAACATATACATGGACCTGCGAACGCACCTAGCTAAGTTTTGCAAGCAGCCTCCTGAAGCCAAGCCACTTCGTGAGTGGTGAAGTAGGTAGGCTATTACACTGATTATATAGTCGTCCATCACTTCATTACACGGAGGTATTCAGCTAATAAATTACACGCTGTTTTTTGAGAATATCCTTTGAATATTTCTCAATCACAGGTAGGATATTGCGAAACAAGACTCCATCTCACTATACCAAAGTTCATGATCTCTTCATTCTACATGATCATGATATCCAAACTTGTTTATTGATTAAGAAAGTGTATTTATTATAAGATTACAGGCTAAGCAATAAACTTAATGTCTTATTTTTTTGAGGGAAACGAATCTCTGAAAAAAGAATGAATGTTATCAAGTTACTTGAAAACCGGATTTGCTTTGTAGAAATCACAGATTTTGAGGGACTGCAGTCTGATCTGCAACATGGGTTCTTGTTAATTTTTGTCAGTGGAAAATCTTTTTACCGTTCTTTACCTGCTGACTCAACTTGCATCTCTAATTAATATTCAGATATCATTACAGTACTAATTAATTGAACTGTTGTTTCTTTTTTAAATATACCTATTATTTATGTTTTTATTAGGTATTTATTATCCTCTGATAATATATAATTTGAAATGTATCTCACAACCATCCTTAATGAAAATGAAATAGACAGTAGGTTATAGTTGAAAATTCAACTAGCCTATACATGAATAAACAAGATTTTATTGTATTTCAATCCAATCCTTTAAACGTTTAACCATTTGAGAGTCAGCAAAAAATAAATAAACTTCCCCAATTATTATAGTGGCTTTATTTTGCTTGAGGCTTATAAGTTGAGGTCAACATTCACTACCGGTAGGCCTACAGATTTTTTGTGTCTTTTCAAACCAAGAATGTGACCAAAATGATGAAATTTTCATTTGAAATTGAGTGATAGAGAATTGAATTCCTATAATGATATAGAAATTGAGTTTCAAAGTTTAAATAAACTATAATTTTGTGATGATAGAAAATCAAGGTTGTCATAGGCCTAGGTACACATTCAAAATTATTTATGTAAAAACGTACGATACATATAAGGACCTATTCATGATTATTTATCACACGTATACATAATTGTATGTAGTATGTAGGCCAATCAACGGTGAAACTATTTTACAGTCCTTAGTCGAGTGGATCAGATGCTGGCTTCATGATTCAGAGGCCCGGGTTCAAATCCCGGCTCGGGCAAGATATTTATCTCGGGCCACTCCCGTGTTTCGGATGAACACGTTAAGCCGTCGGTCCCGGCTGCCTAAAAAGCAATCGTTAGGTCATGTCAGAGGCCCTGAAATTGATCAGTTGCGACCTGAAAACTCTGACACCAGACCTGAGCCAGCCAGGTCATACAATATTATTATTATTAGTCCTTGAATTTAAGGCTACACGCAAAAATACGTATATATTGTTTCTGTGTGAAAGTCTTCAATAGCAATAAGTACTATAATTATTTTATTTATTAATAGCAATCTTTAATAGATTCAAAACAACGAATAATCCATAATAAATTGGAATCATGTCTCTGAACTATTTATTTAGTTACTTTAAAAGAGGTAAATTACAAATTAAACTGCAAATTCATGTCTGGTGAAAGGAATACACTGTAGGTTACTGACGAAAAATGTAGAGAAGAATACGGAGAATATACAGAAACCATTGATGAGTTGCCCGTAGAACCGAGGTAAAGGCAGTAGGCAGGTGTGTAAGCCGAATTCTTGTTATGTAAGCAAAGCTATTAAGTGAGAAACTTCGCTTACAAAGTCCAAAAGGTCACTTAAGAGGAGCAACACAGAGAGAGTTGAGCCCCAAGAAAGAGGACAATAGAGGCGTTACGAAATGGATATATTTAGGTGCGGTCAATGTACGACGGATACTAACTTAATGGTTTTTGGCCAGCCTGAGGTTTATTGTAATTGATAAGTTTCCTAAGTTATGATAGGCCTACCAAATTTTAAAAAGATGGAATATTATTAGTATATTATTAGCGTATGGCTTTGAATGGTGGGGAGACCCAAGGGTAGTTCCACCTCGCCTTATAGTCCAAAGTTCCCTAATAGGAAATCGCACTCTAAGGATATAGTGATCACAATACTTTAAATTTACACTTTTCAATTCGAAATTAAGTTGTTTTTTATGTTAAAAAGTCCAAACATATACAAAACCAAAACAAAACACAAAACCACCAAGCCAAATTTAGAAAATATTAAATTTAGACAATATAGTCAGGGCGCAAATGTCATTCCGTAGTCATTTTTGAGAAACAGCCGTGAAAAATGTCTCAATTTCTGCGTTAGGTCTAGCATAATAAGGATCGTGATGATGGTAAGTCGAAATCACGGGCAAACACCTCGGAAACAAGATGGCCGCCCAAATTTTCAGGGTTATGCTATATCGCTTTTATTTCAGTAACCGTTCAAGATATTCAACCGGTTTTCTAGACGAAAATATTTTTAAAATATTCCTCTACAATTTTTGTAAAAAAATTAAAAAATGAAATTTTCCTCTAAAACGCATATTTTTTTAGTTCTAACGCCCAAAAAAACGTTTTTTCTAACTTTGTTCAAATTACATTCCATTATAACTTTTTTTGAGCAAGAGATACCGTACAAAGAAATTTGAAATCTATGAAATTTAGAGCGTTTTTACTTTCCTTGCCCTACTACCATAGGTAAGGAAAGTATTGCTTTCCAAAAAAATTAAGGTACCCCAATTTCAAGTTTTCTATACGTTTCAAGGTCCCCTGAGTCCAAAAACATGATTTTTGGGTGTTGGTCTGTGTGTGTGTGTGTGTATGTGTGTATGTGTGTATGTGTGTATGTCTGTGAACACGATAACTCCATTCCTAATTAACCGATTGACTTGAAATTTTAAACTTAAGGTCCTTATACAATGAGGACCCGACAATAAGAAATTCAATAAAATTCAATTCAAGATGGCGGAAAAAATGGCGGATAATTACTAAAAAACCATGTTTTTCACGATTTTCTCAAAAACGGCTCTAACGATTTTCTTTAAATTTATACCATAGATAGCTATTTATAAGCCCCATCAACTGACATGAGTCTCATTTCTGGGAAAATTGCAGGAGCTGCGTAATATTCTCGAGAAAAATGGCGGATAATTACTAAAAAACCATGTTTTTCACGGTTTTCTCGAAAACGGCTCTAACGATTTTCTTCAAATTTATACCATAGATAGCTATTTGAATGCCCTATCAACTGACATGAGTCTCATTTCTGGGAAAATTGCAGGAGCTCCGTAATATTCTTGAGAAAAATGGCGGATAATTACTAAAAAACCATGTTTTTCACGGTTTTCTCGAAAACGGCTTTAACGATTTTCTTCAAATTTATACCCTAGATAGCTATTTATAAGCCCTATCAACTGACATGAGTCTCATTTCTTAGAAAATTGCAGGTGCTCCGTAATATTCCTGAGAAGAATGAATTTTGTTAAATTTCTATCACGATTTTCTCAAAAATGACCGATTTTTTTCAATTTCATACCCTGTATAGTTATATACAGGTAGGTAGGTAGAGCAGTTTATTCAAAAGAACACACATGTCGATATTTTATTTTTAAAACAGCTGTTTTGACAACTTTTAAAAAATCCTCAAATTTCATAATTCAAACAAAGGAAAATGTACTCTGAACACAATCACAGTATAATCGTAGTTTTAATTATTCAGCCGCCAATCGGCATAATGTTATTCCCTAAATTATCCTCGTTAATGAGGCTTATAGATCAATGGGCAAGGAAAGTTGTGTGAGTGTACCACACCAGATTTTTTCAACTCTAGAACGATCATAGAAAAATCCAAGATGGCGGCTAAAAATCTAATTTCAAGAGTTTGAAGTTCGCCATAGTAAAAGTTGTTGGAATTTGATAAATCTTACGGATATTGTAGTATGATTATTTTGGAGCTTCCAGATGGCTGAATCGATCCGATATCATCGACATTATTAGAACTACAGACTACATACTGTTCACTTTCTTGTTTAGGACAAATATTGTCCTTGTATTTACATACGGTACAAATAGAAAATCAAACTACCCTTTTCTATATATATTTTTATTTTTTCACAGCATGTTTCAACAAAGCCACTTTCAAGTGAATATGATATTATAACTTATTAAACATAGGAATAACAAAATGAACCTTAGACTGGTCAAAAAAATTTCAAAGGTATATTTCGTACATTGACCGCATCTAAATATATTTTTATATTGCTTCTTTTTCTTGTTCATTCATATCTTTTCATTAGGTAGGTACTCAAGCTGTTACAAACTCTTATGTTACTATGAACATAGTCTAAATTTCATATTCCAACACCCTTGAACCTTGTATGTTGATTTTCAACAAGGTAAATGAGCTGACAATTATCGATTATATTGCATCAACAAACCACCTTTGAACAATAGACATCAACTGTAGGTACTCTAGATCAGAGGTGATAATAGGTAGCCTTTCAGACAGAGACAGACCTAATAGTGATATTTTGTATATTATGAACAGGTTCACTCATTCTGTCGTAATTGTTGACACTCGTTAAGAAATACATAAGAATTAGAACACCTCTCCTGATTGCAAATTACACATTCCAAATCTACGTTTCCCTTGCGGCTTGATTAATAATTATTATCTCAATTATTGAGATAGTATCAGAGCGAAAGGATAGAGGATAGTTTACCGTAAACTGTTTTTCATGAATTAGTGAATCTGCTGGAGGAGGCTAGGTCCACTATAATTTTGGCCAAATTAGTGTCCAAAATGAGAATTGAATAAATGAGCGAATATTATAGGGTTTAGTACCTCTGATGGATTCTAACAAACGTTTAATTCAGCGTGAATTCTGCGTTGAGGATAATTTTCTTCTACTGGTTTTGACAAGTGTCTGTTCCACACGTTGGCGAGTCATCTATAGTGAGATTTCCTTGGCACTGTCACAATTGGTTGAATAAGAAGTATTGATGCTATTTCTTAGGAATGCTGACAGTATAAAGTGAATCTCACCATCATTTTACAAACAACCGTCTACTGTTATTAACTCCTCAGCTAAATGCATTCTGCAAACTGGTTTCAAAACTGACATTTTATTGCTGTTTGATGGATCAATTATGTTGGTGATAAAATTGAATTTTCATTCACGAGGAAAATTGATTTAAGCAATGTATTTCAGATACATTGAATGAATCCAATGCATATAAAAAGAATCAATACAATCCAATACAGAGAAATAAACCTGGGACAAAAAATAAATTTATTATTATTAGTAATTATGTGCTACTGCACAATTATACCAATACAAAATGACTAGAGAAGTTAGGTAAATCCTGAATTTCCTATCATAACTCGTTTTAAAACGACAGATAAAAGATTCACCATAGAAGAAATAAATATCAAGTACCGTACAGTATCAAGGAAAACTCAGATAGATAGAATCACTATAATAAGATTTTTGATTAGATTGTGGTAGAAATCTATTTGTCAGATTGATAAATTAATTTTAAATAGTGAGTGGCTTATTCTAATCGTGATTTTGCAATTATTCTTCACAATTTCATGGAAGTAGATTACAAAATTTTGCAATCAGCAGCGTTACATCGAAGACCTCACTTTCCTGGTAAGATTCGTTGTATAAATAATTAACTTGGCACTTGATTATTTCCATTTAGAATTTGAGAGATGCTTTGAATCGTGGGAAAAATCTTCTTTTAGTATTGGGATAAGAAAGGCAAACACATTTTGTCTTTGTAGATAAGATGGCATATTCTGAATTTTGTCATATTCTGCCAGTTGCAGGAAACCTTTCTTTCACTTTCTTGTTTTTTGTTTCAAAAACGACTTAAACATTGTTTTTGCTTTCTTCGAATATCAATACTTCATGTAGTTTTTTTGGTTTGATTACCGCACTAACAATATTAAAAAACTACATGGTGACTTTGTTGACATCATAGTACTACGAGCTCCTATGTTACGTCACTGGTGGTTCTTTACAGTAATAGAAGCATGAAATCAGTGTTTCTCTATTATCTCATGCCGACCTTAATCATTATTCCAATAATAAATTTGTGGCTAGCACATATTTTATGCCTTGAAGAGAAAGCTGGATACTAGTTTTGATAATACCATATCATTAGACCAGTAATGACCATGGAAAATATTCAATATAATTTCCGTTTCAATCATCTTTAGTATTCAATCAACTACTGTATGGTGATATTTTTGGTTACATAAAAAGGGGGGCAGTGTCTCATGTCACAGAATATTGAACGCATTCTAGCCTAGCGATAATAGCTCTGTATATTTTGTCACGCTGGCGAGTATCAAAAAATTAACTAGTAAAATATTTTGATTGTATGGTATGAGATGTTGTGGTATTTCTCCATAATTGAAAAAATAAGACTTTGATATTGTCAATACCACTTTTAAAATATTGTAAAATATTGTTGAATATTTCTGGATTATAAAAATAGGCTTCTGCATGTGAAATAGGTACTAAAGGTAGAATGGATTTGACAATTATATACGGTAGGCTACTTGTACAATTAAATAGGCTATTTGTGGATTTAAGTGAAATTTTTAATATTTTTTTGTAATTGTGAAGGAAGATTTTTGTTTGGATTTGTACATTTACATAACCTCTAGACTGTGTATTCCAAATTAAGGTTTAAAGCAGTTTTGGGCGAATGCCTGTTGTTTTTACCTGCATTGTATCTATTGTCTATGAATAAATGAAATTAACTAAATGTACGTGCTCTTAAATGAACTAGAAAAATTTGAAGGTCCGAAAAAATCAGAATATCTTATTATTTTATCAACTCTGAAAATGATAAGGCCAAATGATGTGTTGGCTACTAAGTTATCATTTGCTCTCCTTGTTTGAAAATGTATTATTGATCAATAATTCTATAATCATTCTTACCAAAATGAAAAGAAAATTCTCAACATTTTCCGATTCTTTGTATGGTAATTCCAATACAAACGAAAGAATATTTAATATACGGATACCAATGATTTTCCAATCTTTAAATTTCGACATTCATTGAGATAAATTGAACTTACAGAATAATAATAATAAATATAAAGAACTGAGTTTTATGTGAACTGAGCTGAGTTCTATAAAACATTCTTTTTGAAATAACAGCTTCTTGCTTTTGACTAATCTAAGGTGGTAGAGTAGTTCTTTCTTCTAGAATATTTCACACATCATGTGTCAGAATATCATTGGTAAAAAGCCTTCTATTCATGATTTAAAAATTCTCCAGAGTTTACTACGGAAAATCGAAGACTTAGATTACGATCGGTTCTCTTTATTGTAGCGTACTGTACACCTCCTTCTTCGTACACCTTCTATCTCTTTAAAGTACATTTTACAAAGTTTTCAAGTTATTTAGAACAAAGGCAGAGACAAGAACTTTGATTTACTTATTCCGTACAACTTTGACACCTGTGGAGCTGTGGACTAGGTCAAGACCCACTTTCTCTCCACTACACCCAACTCCCACAGAGAACGAAGAAAGGAAAAAAGAGAGAGAGGGTACTATTGGAACTGTGACAATAACGTCCTTATGTATTGATGGAGGTAAGAATAAAACTGTCCAGTTTCTCAGAGGTTAGTTATATCACTCTGTGTGAATGAAGTCTACGATCTCTTCGGAGAGAATGTTTCCTACAATGTTATTATTTGCACTCTCAGCCCGCGTAATAGACTTACATAACGTGGTTGTGATAGACTCGGGTCACCTTTCACTTGAAGGTTCAAATACATAAATGATCTGCGCAAATTTGAGAACCATAAATCTGTCATTTCTAGAGAGTGATCAAAAGTCATAATGGACATAACTGTATGGATTCCATTTATTTTAGTATTATGACCTATTCACATTGCATTTACGATAGTAGGCCTATAGCTTCAAAATTTCAGAGCAATAAACTTTTCCAAAATTCAAATGATATGTAATCAAATAATGTAGAATTGATTAGATTTCTACAAAAATCTACTAGGCTATTTAACTTTTAAAAACAAATTATTTAGTTGTGCATTGAGGACAAACTTTTATGTAACTTGTAAGAGTCAGAATTTAGTAGTTGAGCCATCACAGAAGTAATATTTTTTGGGGAATTAGAAAAACTATATATTTTATTTGAGGAAAATCACTTCCTTGAATGTCAATCAAATCAATCTATCTTGTATTTACAATTTACAAGTATGCATAGTGATTAATTTTTCCAAGAGAGTTATTTGAAAGCGGTCATACATGGGAAACAATTGAAATCATAGAGAAAAGATAGTTCAAATTAATTCTTGATTTTTTCAAAATTGATTCTTGATTCGACATTTTTTCCCTAAATTCATAAATTTAGGGGGTGGGGATTGCATCCATGAGCTATGATCTTGGGGCAGTGGTGGGTGGTGGGCATCTCTGCATGATAATTAATGTTGAATCAACGAGGAATTCAATTACAGAAATAATATGTCGATTTTCATTCGAAAAATTCGTACTGTAAGTAAGTGTAGTAATGGTTGAGCACTCATCATGTTTAGGGAATTTACAGGTCCAGGTACTGTTCTTGGTGAGATACATGTTTGTAAATTTTTAATAAATTCGTGATATATTGAGACAATATTCCAGTGTTTTATTATTAATTTACAGCTCCTTCTCCTTCACATGTATTCGTCAGTGTACTTGTTTGGTTACCGTATTTTTTTCAAAAATATTCAGGCAAAAAATTGCTTCATTTCAAAACAGATTGCATCAACTAAATACCTTCTCGGTAGATCTGCCTGGATCACTGTAGTCCGGATAGTAGCCAAATCCATCATTAGTATGATGAAGTATTATTATCATGATGAACTCTTCAATTTGAAGGAGGACATTGTAACAAGTTAATGTCTTTCACCTGAATATTTCATAATAACTAGGTATTAATCAACAGCTCCTCAAGTACTAGGCCTACTATCCTATTAAAAGAGCGGTATTACTAAATAGGATGTCATTCGTCTAGTCCAGTCTACAGTACGGTAATGGATCGTAAAATAGAATTAGTTAACAGACTGTTACTTTTACTTCCAGAACGAATTTTTCGCCTTGTAATCATGATATGCATCCAGTGGTGTTTCTCAAGTACATACATGTTGAAGAATCCTAGCTAAGAATCTGCTACATTTCTTCTTGGCCTATATGACTATTTTTTTATAGATATTACAGGACTGAAGAAAAATATACATTATTTTGATGAGAAGTATGAAATTCCTTATCATTTGAAAATAGTTAATGGATAACCAGTAGTTCTGTGAACAGTAGACCTCACGCAGTTATGCGATCTACTGTCCATCAGAGTAAATTTCTGTCCTGTCCTGTCGTGTCGGTGAGATATCGGTGTATAAACGGGCTGTTTGGGTTGTTGTATCGACAATGCTAATAATTTATGTAAACAGCTATGCTGCTATCATAAAATGCTTACCGAGTTGAAAGCAGAGAAAAGTCGGGAGAAAATACTATGCTACTTCAAGTTATCAATGGCATGCAATTAATAGTCCACACAACAGCTGTTTTTTTCAATAAGTTACATTGAGATATTGAATTGCATGCGTCATTGCATGCAATTTATAATCCACTCGACAGCTGATCTATGATGAATAAATTCTATAGTCTGATTTTTACTCTAATATTGGCGTATGAAGGAGGCTCCTTTTCCTTTTATTATTATCCTTGAAATGCGAAATTTCCAAAAATCTTGTATATACGTCGACGCGAAATTAAAAAAGGAACATACCTGTCAAATTTCATGAAAATCTATTGCTGCGTTTCGCCGTAAATCCGGAACATAAATATAAACATAAAAACATAAATAAAGAGAAATGCAAAATCATCGACTTGAATCTTTGACCTCACTTCGCTCGGTCAATAAATTTAATATTCAACTATACAGAGTTTTCCATGAAAGATGTAACAGCCGAAGAAAAAAGATTCTACATGAAATTTGCAACAAAAAATGTCCAGTAAATTTTTCTAATAATTACCCTAGATTTCCAGATCGATTGATTCTTCGATATTTTTTGCCGAAGGTCTACTTACCACCATTAAAACGTCATTAACTAGAAAGAAACGTGGAACAATAGAACACATTATATGAATGCTGTAGAAAATTTCTTCCTCTTTCCAACCATATTCTTAGAATTAGTCAGAATTGACTGCTAGTTTTCTAGTTATTGATATTTAAATGACGGTAAAGGCCTATTTCAAAAATATTGAAAAATCGATAGATTTCGAAAACTAAGGTCTATATGAAAAAATTCTACTGGACATTTTTTTTAGTAAAAAATGTAGGACATTTTTAAATAGCAAATTTCATTTAGAATACCGGTATATGGCTGTTACAATCTTCAACCTTTCGTGGGACACTGTATAATTTTCTCTCGTGAAATTTGATTCATTCTTCCCACAACGGTATCATTCAATTATTTCATACTTTTCAAATTTTAAATCTTAAGATTTCATTCATCCTACACTTTATTTTTTCGTTTCATTTCTCATTATCAAACTTAGCAAAAACATTATTATAGGCTATTCATTTTTTGGATGACTTATATTGTAGCCTACTATAATAACGTATGGAAAAGCATAAATTTATTGTATTCCTATTATACTAGTAGTTCTGTGACCAGTAGACATCGCGCTCAGTGAGTTACATTGACCTGTTGTTATGTTTTCTCAAAAATTAATAAATAATTTATCAATTAAAAATGTCTAGAAAAAATCCCAAATAAACATAGAGCTTTCTGTCCTATATTGTACCGTGACGTGTCGTCCCGGAATGTGAGTGTGAGCGCTGTTATCAGGTCTGGCTGCAACTGTCTACAACGTTGATGGAAAGATACAATTTTCAAGATGTTCGATGTTTTTGAACGGGTAGTATTATAGTCAACTGTCTACTAACGTTAATGGAAAGAAACATTTTCAAGATGTTCGATGTTTTTGAACGGGAAGTATTATAGTCCACTAGACAGCTGATTTATGATTAATAATTCTATAGTCTGATTTTTACGGTAATATTGGCGTATGAAGGAGGCTCCTTTTTCCTTCTATATTATCCTTGAAATGCAAAATTTCCAAAAACCTTGTATATACGTCGACGCGCAATTTAAAAAGGAACCTGTCAAATTTCATGAAAATCTATTACCGCGTTTCGCCGTAAATGCGCAACATAAAAACATATAAACATTTGAACATTCAAACATTTAAACATTAAGAGAAATGCCAAACCGTCGACTTGAAACTTAGACCTCACTTCACTCGGTCAATTATTTATTCCTATTGACTTATTCTCAAATGAAATCAATAGCTATACTTTAAACTTCTTTCAACAGAATGTTCAGAATCAGGACTGATATTAGGCTCTATTAATTAGGGGTAGGGGTACTGGAGGTACGCGGTCGCGTAGGGCTCCGAGCAAAAGGGTGCGCTATAGGTAAAGGAAGCGCTAACCGAGAAGGGGTGGCGCTCTCAAATTATTCAGTATTCAGAATGAAATTAAAATAGAACAGCAAACTTTACTTGCTCTTTGCTATTTAACAGCAAATTGTATTTCAATTAAAATTTAGCGTTCTTAGCCAAGCATTCTTAAGGAACCACTCAGAATCGTAAAACCACCTTTTGGAATCTTTCTGATTAGTTTCTTTCACTTGCAGGTAATATACGAAAACATTGTAGCACAGTACTGTACAACACAGCACAGCACCGTACCTAGCTGATCTGAAGATTTTCTCATTAACCATTAATTAGCCATTGAGGACTTCAGACCCACAAAGGTTTTTCATAACAAAAAGTCTCTCAATTCTTTTTACAGCATGATAGCTCGCACATTCTCATTATTAGATTTATTATAGAGTATTATAGATTTATTATCGAGTATCCTGCTTTTTTCCAATAATCAACCTTCTTTTTCTGACAATCAAGAAAAACTTCTTACAATCATCCTATTTAAAACAAATTTATCTCAACAGATCTCTTTATTCAGATCTTTTTATTATTAAAATCTCTTTTATTCTCTATATTATTTTATCTCTATAGTTATATCTGTCTTAAACAGAAAATAAAAGAGATTTTAATAATAAAAATATCTGAATAAAGAGATCTGTTGAGATAAATTTGTTTTAAATAGGATGATTGTAAGAAGTTTTTTCTTGATTGTCAGAAAAAGAAGGTTGATTATTGGAGAAAAAACAATAGATAAAGATACAAAATAGAATTCAGTGAAATTTCGAAACTCATCAGAAAGAAATGGAATGAATGGATAACTGAAAGAAAAACAAAGAAGTCAGAAGAGACCTTGAAATTTGGAAATAGCATTAAAGAGTTCAACAGAAAATGACTACTTGGAAAGAACACAATGATTTGTATGAAAAATGAGAGAGGAAATGAAGTGAGAGAAATAGAAGGTATACTCGAGATAATTTGTAATTTCTATGAGAATCTGTATAACCAGAAGAATGTAACTCAGAACAAGAAATTGGAGAACATGAATGTAGAAATGAAGAATGTCCACCGATATTGAAGAGTGAAGTAAAGCGCGCAATCGAGCACCTCAAGGAGGGGAAAGCAACAGGCCCTGATAGAATATCAAACGAGGAGTTAAAAGCAGGAGTTAAAAGAGTTATTGAAATAACAAAAATATTCAATTTATGCCTTATGAGTGTGGCTCAAAGCTAACTTGATATTACTCTTCAAGAAAGGTAATAGGAAGGAAATCAAGAATTACCGACCAATAAGTCTCCTGTCAAATATTTACAAGATATTTATGGCAGTAATTTCCTACAGGATAGATGGATATTTGACGGCAGCAACTTCAATCAACCAGACCGGATTCAAGAAAAACTTCTCTACACTGGATAACACCCTAGTCTTACAGGAACTGATAAGGAATTCTAATGAATATGAATTTCCACTAGTGCTGCTATTCATTGATTTCGAGAAAGCATTCGATAAAATCAACACTTCTTCCGTATTACGAACGCTTGAAGACTTGGGAATTGACAATAAATAGCTGGAATTATTCAGATTCATTTACAGAAACATGAAAATTGAGAGGAAAAGGTAGAGTTGTTAAAGTAAATAGAGGCTCAAGGCAGGGAGATATAGCCTACCATCAGCGAAAATATTTAATGCAGTTCTGGAAAAATCTCTAGATGAATTACAATGGCAGGAAAAATGAATCAACATCAATGGGGTGAAATTGAATACATTGAAATTGGCCGATGATATTGTTATTATAGGAAATAGCTCCGAAGAAGTATGTAGAATGATGAAGGAAATGATTGAAGTAACAAAAAAGGTTGGATTGAAAGTAAATGTTGATAAATCAAAAGTAATGATTCATAACAGTGAAAGTAACGAGAGAGTATTAGAGACCGAAGACGGAAGGATAGAAGCAGTTGAACACTTCATCTACTTAGGACAGAGAATAGGGAGAGATGGACAATGGGGAGAGATTACCAGAAGAGTGGCAATAGGTTGGTCAATGTTCAAGAAATACAGCTATCTCTTCAGACGCCTACTTCTAACATGTATTCTACCAGCAATTTTATACGGCTGCGAAACGTGGACTCTCAATGAGAAAATAATCAAGAAACTCAGAACAAGTGTGAGATCGATGGAAAGAATAGATAGGAAAACCAAAATATGGATCAGAAATGAAACAAGAATTGAAGATGTAGGTAGAATGATAATGGAGAGAAAATGGAATTGGGCAGGCCATATCTCAAGGACAACGGATGGAAGATGGACCAAAACAATACTCGACTGGCACAGCACGCACGCTGAGCAGAAGCAGAGAAAGGCCTCCGTACAGATGGGACGAAGAATTCAGGAGAGTATGCGGCGGAATGACGTGGCAGAGAGTAGCAAGAGAAAGGAAGGAATGGGAGAGAATGAAAAACGTATTCAAAGAAGTCTGGCTTGAAATGAAGAAGATGAAAGAAATCTTTACAAAACGCACTCGTACAACACTTTATCCTTCTATGGAAAATAGGGCGTGGGAATATACTACATTTTACTACCACGGTTGGGTGGTGGTCCAAAGTTGAATAGCCTACCTCAAGCAGTTGGCTCAAGCAATTCTATTTACTAATTTTAGTTTTGGCTGATCAGGCGACAACAATTTTGATTGGTATGTTTGGCCAACAACATTGATAATGATATAATAAAGATGATAATGGAGACATATAGGCTACATAGGCTATGGAACAGCTCAAAACTCAATCATTAGTGGTGTGGAGAGTTTAGTTTGAAGAGTCTATGTGGTGTCAAGATGCGTCTTGAAAACTCAAAAATTTGAAAGACGGTATCCATCCATAGCTCAAAAACATTGAACATTAATAGCTCCATATCCATATCCAATCATATTATGTTTGTTTTTAGCTCTTATCATTCGTAGTAGCCTTCCTATGGTAATAATGAGTTGGAGTGTCGAAAGAATTGTATTCAATCTTCAATGCGACCTAATGATAGGGCGTGGGAATATACTACATTTTACTACCACGGTTGGGTGGTGGTCCAAAGTTGAATAGCCTACCTATAAAAATATCGTAGTTGTAGTGATAAGAAACGAGAACAGATATACGTAACTGAATGACCTTGAAACGGTTGATGCACTTTGGATATACCGGTAAAGTATTAAACCACATTCCGTTAACTCTCTATTCTTCAGTGCACATTGCTGCAGCCACAACGCCATATAATGCAATGCAGTCATAGTCAGTGATGTACAACCTCAAGTAGCCTTACCTACTTACCAGAAAGTACTTACCTACCATAATAATGAGTTTTAGTAGTATTCACTCATCCTCGTCCCTTTATTAACTAACAACTAGGATTCTTGCAATTGCTTGCAGCATGACATGCATTGAATGCAACAAACCGCCACTTAAGATGTGCATGTGCATAATAACGAACTGTTTTTGGCTTTTAACAAGCACTGCAAATCAAGTATTTCGCAAGAAAAGATAGCAGTCTCTTGAAAGGCCGAGCTGTTATGTGATGAAACTGCAAAAGTTGTGCTTCTTCGTATCCTTCTTGCAGGTAATATACGAAAACATCATTTTCAGCACAGTAATGAAATTACTAGTACCTAGCTGAGCTAAAGATTTTCTCATATTCACTATTTAGCTAATAAGGAATTCAGACCCACAAAGGTTTTTCTTAGCAAAAAGTCTCTCAATTAATTTACAGTATTTGAAATAATAATGATATATATAATGATAGCTCGCCCATTCTCATTTTTAGATTTAGTATAGAGTATTATAGATTTAATATGTAGTATCCTGTTTTTTCCAATAATCAACCTTCTCTTTCTGACAATCAACAAATAACTTCTTACAATCATCCTATTTATAACAAATTTATCTTAACAGATCTTTTTATTATTAAAATCTCTTTTATTTCCTATATTATTCTATCTCTATTTATGATGGTATCTCTCTCGGACTCTTCAATCTCTTTCTCTTTACCGAATGTGTACTTTCTCCTCCTCCTCTTCATCCTACTCGCCCTTCCTCCTCCTCCACCTCCTCCTCATTCTCATACTTCACTTCCTCCCCATATCCAACTGCGAACTCTCCTGCCCACACCCCACTGTGCAGACTTCTAGCTTTCAAATAAAATCCTCACTTTAAATTTATTGTCCAATTCAACTAATTTGGAATTACTGTATTGAAGATTCTGAGCTAATTATGTAACTCAAGTGACCTGTTCATATTCCATCAATCGGAAACATGGAATATTATTAAATGATAGAAAGGCACCTATAAGGGTACATATAGGCGGATTTCGTGTTTATGATAATGATAAAGATTAGATGTATTTCATAATTAGGATATTGGGTTCAGTATTAGGTAAACGCCGACTTTTTCTGCTATTACAAATTTAAAAATATGGTGAATTCTACTTGATTAGTTTAATGATTTATTTATCATCTCATTCATGTGTTAATACAACTTTAATGAGAAGTTAAATTTTTTTAACGTCAAGTTTCTAACAGGATGAATGAAAAAAAATCGACTTGTATTTACAATAATGAGCCGTTTTGTAACACAGTCAAGTCCCAAAGTGAAAAGTTGAATTGGAATTGAAAAACTCCAAAATCTGCATATCTCAAGAAGCCGGTTAAGGTTTTTTTAATCTCACGAATTTATTAGCGAGCAGGCTCTTTTGGCTACCAACTCAACTGACCATTGCGAGAAAGAGCTGAGCTTGAATTCTCCTTATTTGAAAGCAGATACATTATTCCGCAAAAAATAGTCCCCTTCCATTCAATTTCCTCTCAAATAAATTATTTTTTCTCTGTCAATTTCATCATATAGTTCATGAGAAATCATTTCCAACACAAAAAGTGTTATTGAAACTTTTTTCTTTCTTCCCCTATAACTGGTGCCTCTCTATAGTTTCCGACTCTCGATTGTTCTTTCGAACAACTGAAGTGGGGGTTTGAAGGTTTTGATGTGGGTTTTCGTTTTTGCGTAATGATTTGATGACTACTGAAGAATATTTCTGGCTCTTTTGGGAGTGTACACACTTTCGCAGCCTGCGAAAGTGTAAACTTTCCTATAACCACCAAAAGTTTTCTTCATTACTCGTCGAATTATCACGCAGGGGTGCCCAACCCCTCCCAATGACACATTCCCTCAAATTTGGAAAAAAATCAGCTTTTGCCTTTCCGTAAATTCGGAGCCCAGGAAAAATAGGGTAACCAAGCGCGACTGCTATTTTTTGGGGGGACTTCCCCCACAAGATTTGCTTGCGAGCCCCCCTCAAGAATTTCAATGACGCATTCTTCCCTGTGGGCAACCCTGCATTAAACGAAATTCTACTTCAACATCATAACATTATTAAGAGAGGTTTTGGTATTTGTCTGAATCTCAGTCAAGTGGAGGATTCAAGTAATTTTGTAATAATTGCCAAGCAGTGTGCCAAATATAATACTGTACTACCTGAACAAAAAGTATAGGAAATATACAGTATGTGACAATTAATAATTCAATTAACACTTTGCACGGAGATGTTGTGGAATTTCTCCATATTACGGTGAAATAAAAAGATGTTGTCAATTCCACAAAGTATTTTATTTGAGTCCAAACTAGTTTCGATGCACTTGGCATCATCATCAGTGGTACACTGAGGAAACTGGAAATTGTATAGGGGAAGGAAACTCTGGCTGGTCAGTTCAGGTGTGACAACACAAAATGTGATTCAAATATTAAAAACAAAATGAATTATAATAGCTTATATTTTAAAAGCTTATAAGCTATTTAGCTATAATAGCTTATATTTTATAAGCTTATAAGCTATTTAGCTTATAAAGCTATTTAGCTTATAATTCATTTTGTTTTTAATATTTGAATCACATTTGTGTTGTCACACCTGAACTGACCAGCCAGAGTTTCCTTCCCCTATACAATTTCCTGTTTCCTCAGTTTACCACTGATGATGATGCCAAGTGCATCGAAACTAGTTTGGACTCAAATAAAATACTTTGTGGAATTGACAACATCTTTTTATTTCACCTTAATTTATAATTCAATTTGTTTTTTCTTTTTACAGTTACAGTATTATCCACAACTAAAAACAAGATTCGCTGGAACTTGGAATGGAAAGCTTATTGAATGTTGCGAACAAAAATCCAGTCAACGAAGGATTATGGAGGGAAAAGTTTGGATGACAATTTCGATTTTTGACTGCTCTTTCAAAAACATTGTCTTCCAAACTTTTCCTTCTATTCCCTTTTTTTAACATTCATTGCCTGGAACATATATTATAAGAGAGACTTATTTAAAGCAGTCAACATAAGCGCCAGTAATTTTTGTTACGTTTTTCTGTTATAGGTACAAATTTTTTTAAACGACAGTAGTGATGGAGAGATGCTAATCCAACAAAATGATTGAGAATAAAGCAATTACAATGTAGAACGGTACTGAAATACTACTGTGACTGGAAATTAAAATCTTTCATTATGTAGTGAGGAAACATTGCCAGGAGTCAAGTACACTTCCAGAAAATTCTAATTGGTACTCTCCACTTTGGTAGTTGGAGCGGAAAGTGCTACCGATGTCACCACCATGTGAACGGTGAACGGTTTGCAACACCACACAACTGAAAACGTGGAACCGGTTCCATTTCATTGCAACAGTCCAGCTACAGCTGCCAGCAAATAAGCACCAAATATCTGCATAAGCAGTGGACAACGGTCCTCTCAACTTTCCACTACTAGATTCACTTCAAACTGTCAGCATTTCTTATCACGTGGTTCCCATCCAACCAATGCTGACAGTCTAGAGTAAATTCCGCTGAAGAAACGGAAACAAGAAACGCTACAACTGTGATCTGAACGGAGAGCAGAGAGATTATTAAATGTTTCGAAAGGGATAATCACGAGGCGAGCGAGCGAGAGGACCTATAGAAGGAGTTGGCAGCGCCAGTCGTGATGAAACATGCGCCGATCCCTGCAACGTGAATGTCGTTATCAGGATGTTGACTTCAGTTTCATCAGTGATGCTGTTGAATTATTCTCAAAATTCTATCAACTGATAAAAGTGGTAAACAATTTTAGTCTAAAGATTATTTACAATACACAATAGTTATTCAAATAGAGATTGAGAAAATTGTATATTGGTAGAATATAATGAAAAAAAATGAAAATTATAGATCATGTCATATTTCCATCAATCATTTTATGTGAATTATTTTTCTAAACATCAAAATGAGCATTAAAGTTCATGAGCTTTAAGGTTCATGGAATACATCATCCAATGATGTATAATTTAAGTAAAGGACTGATTCTGAATAATATTGACAACACAAAATTAGTAAGTTGTAGCCCGACCAAGCACCTTTTATCCTTTACCATAAAATAACAAATTAAATCAAACATTTAATATATTAATGTAAATAATACATAAGTTTACCTCAGTTTATTATTATCTTTTTGTTCATATACAAATTATAAGTGTGTTTCTTTTTTATTTCTTTATGCTGGGACTCCCATGTAGGCCTTTGCCTCGAGAGTACCTAATTATTTCCTTTCAGATGTTTGTGTGTGTAGAAGTGATATTTTGTTTTTTTCACGACATTAGCTATATACAGACTTTTGTAACAATACATCACTTAACTATTCATACAGTGTAATTAATATTATTTTATATGATATTGTTTTTTGTTCTTTTGTACACATCTTAATGGAAATAAAAATTATTATTATTATTAATAACCATTAAAAGTCATCTAGAGAACTTTCGCGACACCAACAAAAGTTGGTGATGATAAAAGAATTTGTATCACGTAAATGCTATTCATAGCTATGAATAAATGCTATTTTATTTCAAGGGGTGCCCCCAAGATGCACCCTCTTCCTCTGAATTTAGGAAAAATTTGGCTTTTACTCCCCCTTATGGAGAAAATGTGTCAGTAGTCTGACCTTTTTTCAAAACCCACAAGATTCTAATTTAATCCCCCCCTCATTATAAATTTCAAGGACGCAGTCTGCGTCCATCTAGTTCGCCCCTGTGGGCACATCTGTTATTTTCAATACCTGCCATCACCCATGCAACTATTTATTTGAAACAAATTTGCCTTTTATTTTTCAATAAAAAACAAAAAACTATAATAAGGATATATTAAAAAAGTCACGTTACTCTTTTAACAACATCTCAAAATTCAATAACATATTTTAACCATAGATTTCTCTATTCCCAATTAGAAGGAGAAGAGGAGAAATTAGAAATAAGGGATAAATTAGGAGAGAGCTCCTCCAACAATCCTTACATACAGAATTCACAAGATAGTAGAAGAATAAAAATTGTTTTATAAACGATATTCAAATAAGATAAAACTGATATTCACTTTGAACGAACATTATTGTTTTGAAATATAAATTATCAATCTGATATTTTCTAAAGATCACTGTTGTCAAGTAGAAAGTTCTCGAGCACTTTGTCTTCCCATTGGCGAGCCAGCATAACTGCGGTTTTTGTGTACAGATGTGGACCCATGAGAGGTCCCATTTGACCCATGTAAATGCACAGCCAGAACAGCCAAATGCAAATTGCACTCAGGGTAACCATCAACTGCACTAATCCAACGTCATTCACGCACCATTTTGTTATGAAGCACGGCACTATAAATGCGATACACGCAAAACAAATAGTAACTATGATTATGACTAATGATGAAAAGTGATCCATCATGAAATATTTACAGAAATCACTGATCAAGAATAGGTTAGTTCAATTAGTAGAGCGATCAAATTAGAATATGACATGTGACATTTTATGCCATATGGACTCGGAAGTCACATGCATAGAATTATGAAAGTATGGAGAATAATATTATTTATCGAGTAATAGATGGTAATACAACAGATATTGAGCTATATTCCTACAATGAATTTATTCTATTTTCATTTTCTCGAGAGAATCTATCGCTATTTGAGCGTGAATCTGATTGGATACGAGAAATGCGCCTGTTACTATCAAGTTAGCTCCGCGTTTTATAATACTGTAAGTTCTAGGCTACATGATTTAAAAAAGTTTCCTGAAGATTCGGAAGTTCGGAGTCCACTTAAAGCTGTAGATGATTCTCTCTCTCATCAGGCCTACCTATTTACAAACTTGAAGCACATTACAGGCATTACACTCAGTTAAACTCTCAATTAATTCATAGCAATGAATTTCAATAATAATGCTGTTGATGATTTTTAATAGAAGCTGATTGAAGTTTTGGTTTTTAAAGAAATGATTGGATACAAGTATCATAGAACATTTTTTTGATGTCATCATTTTTGTTTTGAAGAGGCATTTAAAATGATGTACCCAACAATGGGTGTTTACATTTAAAATATTTGAGTTACAATCCCTCATTTCTTTAAAAACTAAAACTTTAATCAGCCGCCATTTTGGATACAAGTATCATAGATAATTTTTATTGATGCCTTCCTTCTTGTTTCAAAAAGGCCTTTAAAATAATGTACCACACAATGGGTGTTTACATTTAAAATATTCGAGTTGCAACTCCTAAGTCACCCCTTTATGAGGGGTTGAAATTCAGTTGTACCTACGTCAAAAGGTAGTGTATTCGACCAATAACTCATCCTGAAAGTTACAGTATTATATCTACAACTTATTGAGGGGTTCCCATACATATGACTCACTCTGTATAATGTGAATGTCTATCATCAATTTGCCAGGAAGAGATTTGCTCCACTATTAGACGGAGCCGTCATTTTTCTTGTGACAAGGCTAACAACTGCGCTGGTTGGCCAATTATCGCCTACAACAACTTGCTGTACCGAGTCACAACATCGGTCCCATTCTCCTTCCATCGGGTGTGAAGCATATATACCAATTGCCGGTGTGGCCTTGAGGTGATCGCAACAAACATTTCAACCGGTTCAATGAGTGCCTAACTTAACCAGTTTAGTGGTTGAACCTTTCTTCAATTTGTGCTCTAACAAGTGGTAGACAGTTGTGCCCAGTCTTTGTGAGCTTTTACTTTTGCTCCTTTCTTTGGAGAAAGAAGATTCTAAGGCTAAGGCCAAACTAGAGCGGGTTTTGTTGACAAACAATTGTCACAATTGCATCCAAACCGTTTTGGTGATTGCCAAACATCACTAGTCCTCTCATTTGGCAAAGATGACGGACAAATATCGTTAATTACGGTACGGTAATTGATATTCCTATGACTTTTATTGGTGGGGAGTCTCTGACGGAATTCCTATCTCACCTGAATATATGTTTTAAGTCGTCAAACAGCCTCACAACTTATATACATCACCATCAGCCGGGATCGTCAATTTAACGTGACCATCCGAATATTTTTGAATCAAATCAATCGAGGTTTACAGTTTGGTGAACATTCATTTTAATTAGATGTATAAAGTGTATCAGATACATGAGAGTGATACAGTGAGAGTTAGTAGAGAGAATATCAATGTCTCGAATGTATTATTGATCGATTATATTTCCAATGTAGGTAATCAATCAAATTCTCAGTAAATATATAATTTCCTGATGTATGTAGTATCAATTCTCACTTCAAATGAAACAGTGTGTATTCATAGGTCCCACCATTTGTGAGATCCAGCGCGAATCAAGAGCCTGGGCCTCATCTTTAGTGTACAGGGAGTTTCTTCTTCTTCTTCTTCTTCTTCTTCTTCTCTTCTTCTTCTTCTTCTTCTTCTTCTTCATCGTTCTCAATAGCTTGGTCCTCATTTGAAATCCTTTATTATTCCTACCTATATCCTCATCTCCCACTGATTCAGTGTTGTCTGTTTGAATCTCATCTCACAGGCAAACCAGTTCTCAAGGTTCCAAGCTGCTAGGAAATATGGAAACTTCCTATACCAAATACAAAATATACTGTACGTAAATTTTATTCAGTACCGGTACAGAATAAACTCAACAAAGAAACATTATGGTACAACCTTTTCTCATTTTCAACTACCTGATAACCATCCACGGAAGAGTTTTCATAAGTATTAAAGCATGGAAATGTTGACTAATATTTTACCTCTGACACAATATTTATAACAAACTACAATGAAGTACCTAATCGAGTAACCTACATAACTTGCCATAGAATGGAAAAGGTTAAATCCCTCATTAACACCATTTTTACTGTCATTCCTTCATGGATAATATTTTTTTGAACTCGGACCATATTATTTGTTCATGTGCTTCCCTGCACACGGATTGGTTGTGCACAATAATTGACAATAGAATATGGTTTATTATTTTTATGTAGTATAGGTACCGTAAGTGTAGTGTGACTTCAATTTTTTCGATAGGCCAAAATTGCTGCTATTTTTAATTAGGTACCTACGCAGAAGTTTCGAGGAACAAGAATCTGAAGTTGACATTTTACTTTGCACAGCATTTCATGTATCATTTATCTGCGAAATATCTCAGTAACGTTAGGAATTGGGCTTGGACAAGTAATTGCTTGGCATTAGCAACAGTACAAAAATAGCTATATAATAATATCTTAGTATTTTTGGAAGATTTTTCATAGTTACTTGGATATGTCGAACATGAAAAACCTGAAGTATGACGGGAAGCGCAATTTCATTATTATTCATGTGTGCTTCATCTAATTCTTAATAGAATTATATTCCGCATGCATAGCTCTGAATAATAATAATGTTCTATTTTGAATTTGCTTATTTTAAGAAAGCAGATACCAATTCAAGAAAATCAAGAACTAGAGGATGTACAATTTCCATATGAATTGATGAATAATTTTAATGATTCTCTGAATCTGATACTTTCAGTTTTTACTGAATTAAATATACTGTACTAAACAAAGAATTATGCAATAATGTTGGGCTTAACCTGTTGAGAGAAAAAAAATTAAAATATATCGAATAATAGCATATATTATCTTATTATAGAGAATTGAGAGTTATATGTAAGATTTTATTCATCAACTCATAGGATTTTGCAAAGCTTATGCAAAAGACAACAACGCAAAAAAAACTAAAAAGGAATACACAGAGACTGGTTTTGTCCGTTTGACTGCTGGTATTTCCTCTGCATAAGGAGGCAAAGTGGATGCTGAACTAACTTTTCAAGGCCATTCATTAGAGATATTCCAATACACGATTGAGGAGAAGAGAACAACAAAATATTAGATTAAAAAGTCAGAGAATCAATCAATGATATGATTTCAAACTATAAGCAATATAGGTACTCATCTATCATCATCCCTCTCATTACTCACGCACAAGTCTATAGAGCCCATGAGGGCATTTTCATCAGCAAAAAATAAAAAACCTATAAGTCTATAAGCCACATTCTCGAGTTTGCCCACATGGAGGACTGAAACGATTCAAAAATTTATTTCTGGACGATGCCATAATTTGGCTCAAGTAACAAAAACGCTATTTGAGAATAATTATTGTCAGTGAAAATTTTTATTAGAAGGATCAAACACATTGAGCATAAGTTATAAATACAAGGGAATCAGACTTGATATGTTTAGGCTCATGTTAATCTATGAGTCAATAACCTTCGACATGATCAACGTGGAAAATTTCACCGCCAGTCTGAAACACGTGTGTTGGGAAAAAAGAAAGAACCTCCCAGCTCTGTTGCACGTGTGTTTCTAAAATGAATTTCAGGATCTCACACCCGTTGGCCTCTACCGGACCATAAATTTGGTCGCTCAAACTGAAAAAATTTCGAAAATAATAGAAAAAAGAGAGACTACAAAGCGGCTGTAATTTGGAGGCTGCGCTGGAGTGTCCATGAAGCATGGACTACAAAGGCTCTGTTGAAACCGGATGGGAGATGGAGCGACCAATTTCTAATACATTTCTGAAGTAAGCCGCCCGAAGCTAAGGAATGCTATAAGTAACAAATCTTCCAGTGTAATACTTTTCTTATCAAATATCGGATAGCCAAACTAGATACTCATAGATTGTACTCGTATGTTTACTGCTGAGAGTGATAAGATCGTGGAGAGTTGATTTTGTCAAATCCACTGGTTCATTAAAACAATCTGCAATTGGCCTACTAGTTTTAGTTGTTACACCATAATCAATACCTAGTAAACCGAAGAAATTGGTAAATTGGTGATAATGGTGTAACAACCGAAATTAGTACCTCAATTTTTTTCAATAAACCATTAGTTTTGGCTACATTCCAGAAGAAAGAGAGGAAGACCAAGAATGAGATGTGAGGATGAAGTAAGAGACGATCTCCAAAAAATGGGATGTAGAGGATGGAAACGAATGACAGAGAACCGAGAAGAGTGGAGAGCTGTAGTGGAGGCGGCCAAAGCTCATAATTATATTGGGCTGTAGTGATAAAAAAAGTAGTTTTTAAAAGATAAAGGCGTTTTCATTCGCGATAGTTAACAGGGAGCTTGTAGAGAATCTCTATGGTAGTACTGCATTATATCTAACGCTCGAGAACCTCAATTGAGAACACTTTTTTGTAAAAACCAGGGGCGAATATAAGGCCCACGCCCCCCCCCCTCACCCGAAATAATAAATATAAAGAAAAATAAATACAGTAATCTGAATTTTCTAATGAATGATGAGCGAAGGCATCGCCGCAGCAGACAGTGCTATTCCTCTCCACATATAGGTGAGGAGAGTGGGGTGGAGTTCGTACCAGTTCGGCTTGCCAGTAGGGGTCTTGGCAATTTATACATACATGAAAGAAAAAAATATTTATAGATAGAAAAATATTTGTAGCTAGAACCCTTCCAAACACGATAATCACAATCGCGTATTTAATGCTCAACTCACACTTATGCGACTCAGGTCGAGAAGAGACTCGACTCTAGTCGAGAGCATGTATATCAAATGGAGACGTCGCGGAGACTAGAATCGAGTGGTCTGAGTGTCGGGTGAGTGTGAGTTGAGCCTCACTAACTATTTTAGTATGGTACGGATAAGTGTTTACAGATGTGATATTGTTAAAATCTTGACCAATGTTTGAGAAATAGTAACTGAGATCTTTTCATCATTTTGTTTCTTTAGAAATATACATTCTTTATGATTTAATGTCAACAGTAAAGAAGCGTGATCTCGGTAAAGTAAAAAAGGCGTTTAGCGCAAATTTCCCTCTGAATATGAGCAGTAAAACTGATATAAAGTATCATGGGGTGTTTACTTAAAATCACTTAACCTTAAATTAACCTTGCCCCCCCCAAAAAAAAATCTATATTCGTCACTGGTAAGAATCTTTGAAATGTATAAGTTTTACATTTAGATTTTTATTCATATGAAATGTGAGGTGGTAAGAGACTGATTTCTAGGACCAAGGTCAATTTTTCATAAGTAGGCTATACGTAATTTTCTTTCGAAGTTCATTTCCTACATAAATATCCAGCAGCTTTCTAAAATGAGTAAAAAACTACAGTTCACTCTTTCTGTCATTAGACGAAGAAGCATTCTCATTGCAGTACACTACAATAAGTAGGCCTAAATATGTGGGACCCTAATGATAGAAGTCATTTAAAAATTCGAAAGCAGAACTAGATACTACTATTCTTGAGTCATCGGTGCATTTTTAATTACGAAGCAATGTTAAACTGCAGTAGTTCTCCTACTTATTAAGTAGCCGTGGATGGCGTGAAGGTGAGTGTAGAAATTGCTAACAATCCATTGAATGTGCATAATCGTTTTCTCCATCCGTTGAGTTACAGTTACAATTATAATAACCCTTCTTTCAACATTCACCTCCGGATTTGAAAATAAGAGAAGGAAATAAAGTAATCTATATCAACTATAGGTAGCCTGGTAGCCAGTAGACTTATGCCAGTGCCCAGTAGACACGAGAAAGAACTTTGCCAAGGATTTACATTCAATAATGCTTGTATGAAATAAAATTCGTACTAGCTGAAACTATAGATATGATCTTGAAAAAATTAATGAAAGGATATAATCATTTAAAGTACAGTAAAATGATAACTAATTCTTTGAGATTTAATGACCACATAGGATCACTGTAGTCTCTGGTTAGTCATCTCCTTTGTTTATTCACTTCAATTCTCTTCTTTTCTTCCCTGTACCTTCTCATTTTGTCAGATATTTCTTTTCTCAATTCATCTGAACAAACCTGTTGCCTTCTTTCAATTGTTTTTATTGATAAGATCCTCCTTCTGCCAGTGATGGTTGGAAAAAAGATATGTCTTTTTTTATATCCACAAACCAAGGAATTGTGGCTCTGTCTGTTTTCGCACTCATGAATGTTCCAATAAGTCTTCTTAACAATCGACTCGCTGGGGTTCTAAGAATATGTCCAGAGAAAGAAATTATCTTTTTGCACATTGCGTCAGTTATTGGTTCTATTTCCCTATGAATCTGTTCTCTTGGAAGGAGTCTGAACTGGTTGTCAACTACAAGTTTTTTGCTAAATTAACTCATTTATAATATTGTATTTTTTTATACAATGATTAGAAATGTCCAATCTTTATCAAGGTAGGCCTATATTATTTCCAATTACGGTATTACTATAGCCTTCTTAATATTTCAGACTCTGGCGAGTTTCAAGAGAAATAACTATAGAATGGCCGACAAACAAATATTTGAACGTGATAGAAAATAGAAAAACAAGACTAATTTTTTGTCGTTAATATTTGTGATTATACATATCATTAGCTCTGAGATATTGCTTTGAATTTACTCATCTGAATCATCAGTTGGAAAAAATACAGGAGGTAAACACATTTCAATAATATTCCTTTCTATACAGGTACAGTATTCCATTATTATACGTTATACTCTTGCCAAGCTCTCCTACCTCAATATTAAATAAAAATATAAATCTCATTACCATTTAAATAATTGTGTCACAACATGTTTCGGACATTAATACCATTTTCAAGTTCGAAACATGTTGTGACAAAATAATTTAAAAGGGTACCTACTGAGATTTTTATTTTTATTTATATTAAAAGCCCTAAAGAAAAAAGACTCAATATTAAATTATTTATATTTCTCAAACCAACACAATAGAAAACAAGATCAAGAATCCTCTTTCTTGAGGTTCATAGATATTCCAAAAGTGTTCCTACATGAATAGTTTGGAAGGGGCTGTTATTAGAATCATACTCAATTCTCTGAATTTAATATAGCGACGGAATAAATAAACCATAGTGCTTCTCTACTCTGTGATATAGCCGATCCATCCATACAACAGTAATGCAATAAATACCGGAAAACTTTTCTGTAAATAGTATAAATGATAATATTATATCTGATAAAGAGGTAAACATATTCAATATTATATATTGGATAGTATTATCAATGCTATATATTATATTGAACGAATATATTATAATATATTATATATATATATAATATATTATATATATATATATATATATATATATATATATATATATATATATATATATATATATATATATATATATATATATTATATATATATATATATTATATATATTATATATATATATATATATATATATAATATATTATATTATAATAAACGAAAGAACTGGCTTATACACGTACGGGATCGGAAAATTATGTTTGACACATCATAACGTCTGAACTACTGGACTGATTAACTTGAAATTTGGCTTATAGATTCTTAATTAACCGAGGATGGTTTTCATGGTTTCAAGATTTCATTACGTTAAGTTTTCATTTTGTCACGTTTTTGAATAGACCCTTGCAGAGCACGGGTTTCCTGATAGTCTATAATTGACCGTGCGAAGTGAGGTCTACGATTCAAGTCGACGGTTTGGCTTATTCTCTTTATGTTTGAATGTTTATATGTTGCGAAACGCGGTAATAGATTTTCATGAAATTTGACAGGTATGTTCCTTTTTAAATTGTCGTCGATGTAGGCCTATATACAGTAAAAGGTTTTTGGAATTTTTGCATTTCAAGGATAATATAAAAGGAAAAGGAGCCTCCTTCATACGCCAATATTAAAGTAAAAATCAGACTATAGAATTATTCATCATAAATCAGCTGTCGAATGGATTATAAATTGCATGCCATGACGTATGCAATTCAATATCTCAATGTAACTTGGCTGCTGTGTAGACTATTAATTGCATGCCTCATTGAATGCAATTTTTATGAACTATTAATGAACTATTGATTGCGTGCAATAACGCATGCAATTAATAACTAAAATAAAATAGTATTGTCTTTCTCTGCTTTGAACTCGGGCAACTCCTGTTGCCAGTATGTCTTGAAGGAGATTAGCTTTTGATGTTAGAATTTTTGATACACCAACCCCAACAGCCATTAGCCGTTTTCACACCGATATCTCGTCGACACGACATACAGACAGGATTTCAAATCAAATCAAATATTTTTATTGCCATTAACAAATACATGTATCGACAGTTTACTCTGATGGACAGTATAAGAGGAGGCTGCGGTTTATAACTGCGCGAGGCCTACTATTCACAGAACTACTAGTATAATAAAGGAAAGAATATTGGCTCATACGGGATAGGAAATTCATGAATGACGCATCATCACATAAAGTTTTCAAGAAGACCGTGCTGAGCACGGGTCACCTGCTAGTATACAATAAAAATATCTCATTTAAAAAAGTAGAAATAAGAAGAATACATATTATATTATAAATATTGTAGAAAAATATAGATCTAAGACAAAAAGAATAGAATTTGAATGGATTAGATATTTTCTTACCTGCCCACGTTCCATACTTTTCGACCAAATCTGTGGGAACATCCCTCAGCCGAGGAATAACATGCGCCTTGAGTCCACAGATTATATTCCACAGGGTTTCAGTCACTACACAAAAAAGATAGAAACCACCAATATAAGCTAGCAAATCAACTGTGTGTGGCATTTCTGTCGATTATTTCGGTATGTTTTACCTTTAAATACACAAAAACAATGCAACTTTTGTGGCTGAGCCACTGAGCACAGGTATCACTGAATGAAGCACGTGTTGGTGATGAAAGTACTTGCTGACTTACTTCGGTTGCACACCGCTTGACTTTTGGAGACGTTCTGGATAGAAAATCGAGCGCTGCACCCGGAGTCAACATTCTGATAACCGACCGGCTCGCTAAAGGCAGCACACAACAGAGCTTCTCAATTGATACCGTTTTCCACTATAATAATTTACGATTTCATTTTGATTTTGATTACAGTGTTATCAGAGAGTAAAGATACCGTTTACTTGTAGTCTTAATCATTTGTCTCTGGTGTGTTATCTTCTGTACATTCTATTTTCCTCCTCGATCGGTTGGTAGTCCCTCTCCATCTCAAAGTAGCCAACATAAAGATTTCAATACCTATCAACTTTTTTCGTTAGGGCTAAACTTGAATAGAAATGAAAAATAAAAATCTGTGTACCCTTCCTTCATTTTTTATTTACAACATGTTTCGGCCATGATGCAATTATCAAGTAATTTAATCAGGTTCAATATTGTATTTCGCACCTTACTGTTGAATGATAAATTTATAATTTATCTGATCTACAACTACGAGATTCAGCAAATCGCAAAAACCCAATAATTTTAGCAAAATTAATAACAGTAGATAACATGTAATTGAACTTTTATTTAATGGTTTCTAGGACGCCCAAGAATGAGTTTAAAAGACATGTCAAAATATTGTTATTTTAGAAGAATTAATGTTAATATAGATCATCATTACCATTGTTGACGTGAAAAATTCCACCAATTTCCGTGTTTTTTCCCCTCCATGTTGTTTGCTCTATCAACTTCAGTTATAAGCTGGCTTGCTTTAGTTATGAAGTGTACAGTAC
This sequence comes from Nilaparvata lugens, assembly GCF_014356525.2. Lineage (NCBI taxonomy): Eukaryota > Metazoa > Arthropoda > Insecta > Hemiptera > Delphacidae > Nilaparvata > Nilaparvata lugens. Next base: position 8,663,096 of record NC_052513.1, on the reverse strand, counting down.
AGCAATATAATTTTTCAATATTAAGTTTCAAAGTCAGTATTCAATTTTTCTATTCTACCGGGAGTATTAATTATTAATAATTATTATTACCGTAGGCTATAGGAAAGTGCGGTTTTCATAAAAATCAATTTTATTCATTTCATGTTTTCTATTTATGATGAAGTTCTAGAGATCATCCATGTAATTCAATCAATCAAACAAATAGAAATTGGAAATTGAATTAACCCACCAGTCTCAAATGTCAAAAATGTTAATTGTACCCACAAGATCAATATTTACGGTGGTCATTTAGCTCAAAATTAGTATATGTCAGCATCAGTTTTCGAATAACTCACTTTACTAGTACACAAACACAGTTCACCATCGTCTTATCACCTCAAATACCATGTTGATGCCATTGTATTAGAAGGTATGTATCAGAATAGAATCTTTTTGTTCTGTTATCAGTTCCAATTGTGTCATTGAATGATAAGAGCGCCAATTGAAGACATCAAACTTCAATGGAAGCCTCCGTTTCATGCTGGATTTAGCGGCTGAAGACCAGATAGGGAATCTGGGACAAACGGTTCCCCACCAACAGCAAGCAATACGGCGTTGATAATGCAAGAACCTGCTTCACGACTCACGACACTATTCTTGCAGTCTGCAATCGCTCTATTGCAATATCAATATTATACTTTCAAACTATACACAGATGTATCTAGATCTAGATATATATTCACTGAAGTTTTCTGGTATAAATATAATATTCATAAACGGCCAAAGCATTGGCATTTGTTTTGTTTGCTTGAGAGCATTGACCAACCCATTCTTGTGTGAGGATTGTGTTTCAATTAACTTTCTTCTCGCTTTACATTCAACATATTACTTTCTTCTATCGACGACATATTGCAATGGATCTACTTGTTCTGAATCAGTTTATGCCAACGTACAATAAATGAAATATCTCATACACAATGGGTATGAGATCTCAATCACTCAGGTAATTTGACAGTGGGTGTAATTGGGGATCCTACTCCAATTGAAAATACTACCGTACTTTACTATGACTTTGAAAATCTGGTCCGCCATCTTGGAACCGCCATGTTGAATGCAACTTTATTTTTTTTAATAGGAAGGTGGTCATGCGATACATAATTTCGATACAGAATTTCAAGAAAAAATGAATGGCGGATACCGTATATCGATATCTCAAACCGTTTCTAAGATATTCACATTATTAATCAATACTATCCAAAGCAGAAAGGAGAGAAGAAAGTCCGAGAACGGCTTAATATATCATACACAAAGGTTATTTGATGGTGAGTGTGATTGGGGATCCTACTCAAATTCAAATTACTACTTTACTATGACTTTGAAAATCTGGTCCACCACGTTGGATCCGCCATGTTGAATGCAAAATTTTTTTTTTTAATAGGAAAATGGTCATGCAATACATGATTTCGAAACAGAATTTCGAGAAAAAATGAATGGCGAAAACCGCAGATCGATATCTCAAACAATTTAGAAGATATTCACATCATTAATCAATACAATGCAATTCATGAGTGGTTAATAATGTGAATATCTTCTAAACGGTTTTAGATATCGATGTGCGGTTTTCGCCATTCATTTTTTCTTGAAATTCTGTATCGAAATCATGTATCGCATCACCACCTTCCTATTAAAAAAAAATAAAGTTGCATTCAACATGGCGGTTCCAAGATGGCGGACCAGATTTTCAAAGTCATGGTAAAGTAGTATTTTCAATTTGAGTAGGATCCCCAATCACACCCACCATCAAATTACCTCTGTGTATGAGATATTTAGGCTGGTTACAGAGCTCGACCGACCGTCAGTGCATATGTACCATCCTGACCGTACGCATCGATGAATCAGTTTTACACATTCAGAGCTCGACCGACCGTCGGTGCGTATGCACCATCCTGACCATACATCAGTTTTTCTGACTCACAAAATGGACGCCTTTACAGATTGTTATTACAGCTTATTATCTTCGTAAACGAAAGATTAAAAGACGTAGATATCAAGTTCACCCGATGGTCGCCCAAAGAGCATTTCAAAGTAAATTTATTACCATTATATATATCACTAGCCGTCAGGCTCGCTTCGCTCGCCATATCCGTCTAGCCAGGGGGCTCCGCCCCCTGGACCCCCGACTGGATCGTCCAAGAATGAGATCAGCAGGCTCGCTTCGCTCGCCTGCATTTTTCATTTGGGCATTTTTAACATATTATGTTAGGACAATCCAGTCGGGGATCCAGACTAAACGTCTGGCTAAACGGATATGGCGAGCGAAGCGAGCCTGACTGCTAGTAATATAATATTCCCAGGATTGAAGTAGCAGTGCCCAATAAATTTTTCCGCGATAAATGCATTTGAATCTTCAACTTGGTGCCAACCTAACAAAGTCAACTCAACTTAATGCCAACCTGACAAAATTATTAATTTGGTTGCCAGTTAACAGCTGTTTCAAAGAGGTACTCTATCGAGATTATAGTTCTATAGTAACATATGATATGGAAATTTCAATTATAATTAAGAGATTGGGAGAAGAAGAATAATACATGCTGGAAGACGAACTTTAAACTCTTAAAAACAACCCTTAGAGTTAAAATATTGCCAAAAGATTTCTTAGTGCACCTCTAAAGGGCCAACTGAACATACCTACCAAATTTGAACGTTTTTGGTCCGATAGATTTTTAGTTATGCGAGTGAGTGAGTGAGTGAGTGAGTGAGTCAGTCAGTCAGTCAGTCAGTCAGTCAGTGAGTTAGTGCCATTTCGCTTTTATATATATATAGATTTCTTGGGGTGAAGATACTACCTCAGAATGTCCATCAGAAATTTTGATGAGTTATTTCGAGCTTGTATCACCATTGGGAATACTTGCAGTCACTTTAAGCTACGGCTCAAATAAAATGCAGATAATATTAATAGTATATGATTTTTTCAATAAAAAATTTAGAAATGATTGAATAAATGTATAGAAAAACTCTGAATTCAAATATGACACTATTTGAATTCACTCATTATGCTATTCAATTAAATATCAGCTGATTGTCGGGCAGAGGTGTCAGTACATTGGTTATGTTGCGATTGGGCTACTGATCAGTACAGCTCTGAAAGCTTTCTATTTGTTTCAATAGCGCGTCAGTCGACCGATGGAACGGATGCGCACGAGCTCGACCGATGGTCTTCGTACGCTGTATAAAACGCATGGTTCTGACCGTGCGCAAACGTGCCGTCAGTCCTGCTCTATAGGGATACATGGAATATCTATGGAAAAGACAAGCGCGACCGACGTACGCACTGACGGTCGGTCGAGCTCTGTAACCGGCCTAAGCCGTTCTTGGACTTTTCATCCCTCTGTATAGTGTATATCCCTCTGTATGGCGACGACCGTTTCGTGCTGTTTTTGCACATTCTCAAGCCAAACAGAAACAGGAGAACAAAGAATTTGAGCGTTTTTTTTCATTTTAAAGTTATAAAAGTACATTAGTAATAATATTAGTGAAAACAAGATGGATAACCAACAAGGTATATTATTTTAGTCTTCAGGCCTACACATTCTCATCATGAACACTCTAATTATTCACAATTAATTAAAATAGCTATACCGTACCTACCCCCAATATTTATTCGTGATATACGATGGCCTAAAATATTATATTTTCATCATTAAGGCTACGGTATATCTATATATATATAAGCGAAATGGCACTCACTCACTGACTGACTGACTCACTCACTCACTCACTCACTCACTCGCATAACTAAAAATCTACCGGACCAAAAACGTTCAAATTTGGTAGGTATATTCAATTGGCCCTTTAGAGGCGCACTACGAAATCTTTTGGCAATATTATAACTCTAAGGGTTGTTTTTAAGGGTTTAAAGTTAGTCTTTTAGCATGTATATTCTTCTTCTCCCAATCTCTTAATTATAATTGAAATTTCCATATCATATGTTACTATAGAACTATAATCTAGATAGAGTAACTCTTCGAAACAGTTGTTAACTGGCAACTAAATTAATAATTTTGTCAGGTTGGCATTAAGTTGAGTTGACTTTGTTAGGTTGGCACCAAGTTGAAGATTAAAATGCATTTATCGCGGAAAAATTGATTGGGCACTGCTACTTCAATCCTGGGAATATTATATTACTAGCCGTCAGGCTCGCTTCGCTCGCCATATCCGTTTAGCCAGACGTTTAGTCTGGATCCCCGACTGGATCGTCCTAACATATGATAAAAATGCTCAAATAATGAAAAATGCAGGCGAGCGAAGCGAGCCTGCTGATCTCATTCTTGGACGATCCTGTCGGGGGTCCAGGGGCGGAGCCCCCTGGCTAGACGGATATGGCGAGCGAAGCGAGCCTGACGGTTAGTAATATCTATATATATAAAAGCGAAATGGCACTCACTCACTGACTGACTGACCGACTGACTGACTCACTCACTCACTCACTCACTCACTCACTCCCATAACTAAAAATCTACCGGACCAAAAACGTTCAAATTTAGTAGGTATGTTCAGTTGGCCCTTTAGAGGCGCACTAAGAAATGTTTTGGCAATATTTTAACTCTAAGGGTTGTTTTTAAGGGTTTAAAGTTCGTCTTTTAGCATGTATATTCTTCTTCTCCCAATCTCTTAATTATAATTGAAATTTCCATATCATATGTTACTATAGAACTATAATCTAGATAGAGTACCTCTTCGAAACAGTTGTTAACTGGCAACTATATTAATAATTTTGTCAGGTTGGCATTAAGTTGAGTTGACTTTGTTAGGTTGGCACCATGTTGAAGATTAAAATGCATTTATCGCGGGAAAATTGATTGGGCACTGCTACTTCAATCCTGGGAATATTATATTACTAGCCGTCAGGCTCGCTTCGCTCGCCATATCCGTTTAGCCAGACGTTTAGTCTGGACCCCCGACTGGATTGTCCTAACATGATAAAAATGCAGGCGAGCGAAGCGAGCCTGCTAATTTCATTCTTGGGCGATCCAGTCGGGGGTCCAGGGGTGGAGCCCCCTGGCTAGGCGGATATGGCGAGCGAAGCGAGCCTGACGGCTAGTAATAATATATTTATTAATCTAAATTCTAGTCTTCTATATTGTCATTCATATAGGTCTGTTCAAATTCAAGTGATATTTTCCACCCCTACTAAATACAAGTCAACTGTTATATTGTGAAATTCAATTTACAACAAATGGACTGCGCAGAGCCTGATGGATTAAAAAATAATATTGACATGAAACAACCCGTGATCATTGATGTGGAGAGCATGTGGAGATATTTAACAAACAGATAATTGCTACTTTTGTAATATAATTTCACCTTTCCTTAAAGTCTAGTCGGATGTAGTCATATGCTATGTGTCAGTAGAAGTATATATATATTTTTTTGAATCATATATAGCTTTTAGTAATATGTGTCGGTAATAGCTATAGGTAGCTATTACTATAGGTACTTATAAGGTTAATAACAGATAACCAACTACACGGTTGGCCAGGTTTTATGATGTACTGAACGTGAAGGCTTTCACTAAAGATCTTCCATTCATAGCGACGAATTGCAACAGTGCTGCATTTTACTGAGATCTTGGAAGGAAACGAATCGCGTGCTGACGCCATTGAGCATTTCATGTTGAGTTTCTATGCTATCAAAAGTATGACAAAATTGTTTGAATTATACATTTAGGATTTTGCAACGTTGTATGATCATCTGAAAGTGCGGTAAGCCTATTGCAGAAGTATTTTGTTTCGGTGTTAAACCAATGAGATTTGCTTTCTAATATGACAAGTCGGGATATTGGGGTGCAAAGCACAAATCAAGTTATGTGGGTGATAAAAAATTATTAAACGAATAAAATTTGGTTTTGTAATATAGGGGGCTAGGTACCACTTTTATAGAAATAAGAATAAAATGAATCAATGTTTACTGCGGGTTGTGCTTATCTGATCAACCTGTGTCCATTTCCATCCCTTCTTCTATTAGATCTATCAAATTCTGTCTTCATTAATTTAAATTTGAATTTTAAAAAACACTTACGGAGTGAAAATGCACTTACATTGATAGTGACAATAGTTTCGTCCTGGTGTGGGTCATCATCTGATAATGACCAACAACAGGTTGAAACGATCGTCACTATCAATGTAAGTGCATTTTCACTCCATAAGTGTTTTTAAAATTCAAATTTAATTTTAATAGTGAAAAAGAATGGATATGCAACAGAGTATTCATTATTTATTGCTAAGGTCTTATAGTTTCTTCATTAGAAGGTAATTTTTTATAGTGTATCTGTATTGCTGTATTTGGCCTACTAGAATTCAGTTCTACCAGTATGCTATAATATTATCCTAGCCGCCAGGCTCGCTTCGCTTGCCTTATCCGTCTAGCCAGGGGGCTCCGCCCCCTCTGAATCATCCAGAGATGAGAACAGCATTCTTCATCTGAGCTGGCTTCCTCCCGTCAAATATAATTTACATTGCAATCAGTTGACAGAGATCACACAGGAAAACGTCGCTTTTGGCCGTATCTTTGGCATAATTTCCAAGTCCTCAAACAGCAACCTATATAACATTGTACACCTAAGTTGAACCCTCGTGAAAAAATTTGAACATTTTCTCTCAATCAGTTCTTGGAGAACCTGAGAAAACACAGAAAAGCCGCTGTAAAACAGCCTATATCGAGCGTATCTTTGGTGCTACTTTGAAGTCCTCTCAAGATGAAATTTCTTGATTCTAGCTGAACTTCTATACCAAATTTAAAAATTTTCTCTCTATAAGTTCTTGAAAAATGTAAGAAAACGCTAGGGAACGTCGGGAAACCTCAGTGAAACAGCCTATTTCGGGCATATCTTTGGCACAATTCTGGCGTAGTCTCCTCAAGACAAAATTTTCTAAACCCTAGCTGAGCTTCTGTACCAAATTTGAACATTTTCGCCTATAAGTTCTTGAAAAAGCTGAAAAACACAGCAAAACGTTGAAAAAACGAAGATTTTTGGCGTATCTTTGGAAATTTTCTCAAACCCGTTCTTAGTGTGCCTCTAGAAGGCCAACTGAACATACATGCCAAATTTGAACGTATTTGGTTCAGTAGATTTTTAGTTCTGTTGATCATGAATGAGTGAGAGAGTGAGTGAGTAAATGAGTCAGTGCCATTTCGCTTTTATATATATATATATATATATTATATATATATATATATATATATATATATTATATATATATATATATATATATATATATATATATATATATATATATATATATATAGATGTTCCACTAGAATGTTTGGGTATAATATAAGTATAAAAAATTTACTTCGACTAAATTTTGCGCCTTCAAAAACTTTTCACCCAGGGCATTAGCTCACTAACTACTGACATTTTTCACTAAAGATCAAATTTCCAATCTGCCTTATTAATTCAGCACAGTCACGGAGTAAAGAACGACGAAAAGAAAACAAACAGTTATGATAACAGTAGACACTTATTTATTCCGTGGTATGGTACGGTATAGAAGGTATTAAGGCTGTGCAAAGGCTAAAAATAAACTTTCTCTTCGAAATATTTTTCGATTTGTATATCATTAAGCTATCAAAATGAAAAAGTTTTCTCAGGAAAACATTTTTTTTTCCGATCATTACTTTTTGAGATATGAGCGCCTGAAGTTTGATTTTTTTGGACAGATCATTTCAAATTCGGTAAGATATAAATCCATGAGATTTATAGGATGGATTCTTCATGGTATTGTTGATCTTGTAAAAAAAATTCTGAAAATATCAGTTTTTGAAAATGTTATTCAATTTACCAAAAGTAACCCAACAAAAAGTTATTTTTGGTTATTTTTAGTAAATTGAATAACTATCTTAAAAATGGATATTTTCAGAAAATTTTTGTTTTACTGGATCAACAATACCATGAAGAATCCATCCTATAAATCTCATGGATTTATATCTTACCAAATTTGAAATGTTCTGTCCCAAAAATTCAAACTTCAGGTGCTCATATCTCAAAAAGAAAAGATCGGAAAAAAATGTTTTCCTGAGAAAACTTTCTCATTTCTTAATGATATACAAATCGAAAAACTTTGAAAAATATCACGAGTAGAAAGTTTATTTTTAGCCTTTGCACACCCTTAAGTTGATGATTCAGTACCCAAGTGGAGAGTTCTGCGGACAAATTCTTTTTTGAAAAAGGTTAAAATTATTGCAAACCGCATGAAAAAGAGTATAGAAGTGTTTCTGGGGTTTTGCTAAACTACGGTATCAAGATTACGCTTAACTGAGGTACCTCACTAAAAATAAAAATTCTCTATGAATATGAAGTGTTTTTCATAGAAAAATTAGGGTTTTTGAACATGAAGAGGAAGAGCTACTCCGTCTTTCAGACTTTGCTTGACAATCGTTTTGCCTTGTTTTGAGGTACGGTACTGGTATCGTCATATGAAACCATCATCAACCACTTCGGGAGTCCAGTTCTTTCTAGGTACTTTCAAATAATATTTTACGATGTGTGTTATGTAATTTCTCATAATATAACAAGCATTTTTTTGTTCTAGTATGAACTAGAATACAAGAAATTATATTTCTCAACTTCAATTGGTTAGTGCAAAAGAGGATAAATATTTTATAAATATATAAACTAGCAGGTAACCCGTGCTCCGGAAGGGTCTAATTAAAAACTTGACAAACTGAAAACTTGACGAGAAGAAATCTTGAAGAATAAAAAATAGGCCTATAACCATCCTAGGTGAATTAAGAATCAATATGCAAAATTTCAAGTTAATCAGTCCAGTAGTTCAGACGTGATTATGCGTCATACGTGAATTTCCTATCCCGTACGTGTATAAGCCAGTTCTTTCCTTTATTATAGTAGAGCTGATAAGAGCCTAATAACGTGAACAATTTATTGAACAATCATGGCTGAACTCGGTGCTCATCATGGGTGGAAAATGAATCCAATATTAAAAATGAATGCTTCAATTCTGTAAGGCCTATTGTTCTCCATGAACTGGATTCAACTGCAAGCCCTGGTTTTGGCCCAGTGTTAATCCGATTGCCCCGATTTACCAATCAGGATTTGAAGAAGGTTATTGTAACAGTTGTGAAGCGAAAATAATAGACTAGTCATTCACTTTCAATGAGCACATAATACTCTCAAAACCAGTCTTTTGTTTGGAGCTTAATATTTTTTGTGCCATCCATGGTCGCTGGACTAAAACTGTTTCCATGTATCTCTGTGGCAACATCCCATGTAGTTTTTTGTTGAGTCCTGTTTTTTCTGCAATTCAATTTAACTAATTCTCTTGTTTTGATGTCACATCTGAATAAGAGGTGGTCATTGCGTAATCGAATGGATTGTTTCAAGCTGTTGAATGAAAATTGACCTGAATCTGCAAGGCGAAAGTGAGTTTGCCCTTATAGGTTGGACAATAGAGAGAAAGAGAAAATCAAACTAACAAAATGTAAATTGTTGCTTGCTGAAAATTTGGTTTTCAGATAATAGTTAATTAGGCTGAAGCTGAAAGTATCTTTGATGGACGTGTGTGAATTATTTATCATTATTTTTAAAATATGGTGGAGTGACGAGCTTAAATCTCTAGAGAAATATAGCCTAAATTTATTTGCAAATAGGCCTGAATGTGGCAATGCACAACTCAAAGTAAGCTTGCAGCACTCTGTGACACATAATGTAACAACAAGACAACATACAATAATTATTATCAACTGTAATTAGCGAAAAAGCAAACAGGGGAAAGGGAGAAGGAATAAAGAAATTATCTGGGGAATGAAGAATAAGGAATATAAGATAATAGGTGTATTATCCTAGCTGCGTTCATTGGACATCTGAAATTAGCAGTGGAAAAGTAGTGTTGTTTCGTAATCGATTCAAAGACCATAAATATTGACAATGTCGCTTGGAATCATCAACTTCTTACGAGGAATATCACCTTTGATTTGTGGTTGATGAGTATTCAGATGACATTGTTCATAAATCATGCACCACCTATATCAAGTACGGTAGGCTACGGTACCTACGGTACTTTACGCTTCTATATACAGTACTGCACTTTGCAGTAGTAGGAAAGCGCAGCTAGGATTACCATATTAAGTCTCATTATTCAAAAAGCAACAATCTCTAAAACACTGATCTTAAGAAAGATTTTTCTAAAGATATGGAAGGAAGAGGGTGGGTCCCTCCAATCTGGGTTTGACTTTATTTTTGTGGATCAATTTTGCTCAAAGAAACTCATTTAAATTATTAGTAAATTAGAATAATCAAATACCTTATATGAATATACCTTGTATGAATGGAAGGTTCCATTCATATTTTATTAAATTATAATAAAAGTCTTATTATAAGACTAGTCTTTAATCTATCCAAAAGAAGCGGTATTTTCAATCCACATAGCGCCATTCATACAGTTGCGTAATTGTGTTTCCAGGTTATCCGAATTTGTAAAGAGAAAGCCATATCTGATATGTATTCATCCACGTGGACACTGATAACACAATTCAGGACCATTTTAAATCCCGACAACAGAAACAACATGCCAATTTAAATAACTCATTAGCCTGTTCTCTATTCTCAGGTCCAAACAAAATTGAGTGTAATTTACCTAGTTTTCAGGAAAACATCCAAAATGGAAAGAACATAATAATAGCCTCGATCTTTCCAATTTGAGACTTGATTGTTCATCAGAGAGTAGAAACCTTGAGAAAAGCACGATTAATGCTTTAAATACTAAACACTCTCAAGATAAGGTGTACTGAAAGTTAATAGAGTTGTGGAGGGAGCTTGACTTGATTTAGAGTGTAAATAATTTGGAGGAAACTCTAACGAATTGAAAGCTACCTTTAAGGAATCACACCTGTTAATGATAATAATATTAGTGTTGGCTTGAACACGTTTACAAAATGATTGAAGATTGAATATTATGTAATCACGGTTAGCGTGCAACGCTCGGGGGTTATTAAAATATGTCTCCTCCATTTTATATGATCAAGTTGCTATTAGCAAATGAATGTAGATTGCAATGAAGAATCAATAAATCAGGTGAATATGAAATCTTCTCTCTAGCGTAAGTAGAAATTTAGAGAACTTTGCAAAATTGATCATAAAAAATAGTTAATTTGCAGTAGGGAATAATGAAACGAATCTCAGGGACACCATGCAGGGTATTGATTGTGGAATTACGTGAAATTGAGCGCCTAAAAATTATTTTCTGTGTAGGTTATTATTTGTAACGTTTTAGCTCATAGATTAAGATAGCCTTATAGTTATAAAAATTAAAATTATTAAAGATATTTGAATTATATGATGAGGATAAATTAATTTTCGAAGGCTATTAATTTTAAAAAATTCAGTGTATAAACCTTCCAATCAATTAATACAAAGAAGTGAAAAAATAACAACTCATTAACTTTATATATAGGCTAAGCTCCATCCGTTTTGGCGAAATCAAATTACAATACCAGTATTCAGTACTTCAAAAAATAACAGCGAATGATCTTATAAAAACCTTTGTCGTTTTCCTTTGCCATTTCAAAATAGCGTTTAGGTAACCGAAACCAACGAAGGTAATTAATCAATCAAGTAAAAAGCTTGTTAGGCCTTATACGACATTCGAAAATACTAATCCGGTGCAAGTTTTTTAGTCATTACATTCAATTGAGAAAACAGATCTCCATGTTCTTTCTGATTTTTAACTGAAAAGTTGATGACAGTTGTAGGCTACTGAATTCTGCCACTACTACTTGTTAACATGAAAATGATTCGAGTGAAAAAGTTTTTGAGTAAAAAATTATTTCAATGAAGACGATAATCTACATAAATGGAACCGAAACCCTTTAGTAAGTTGTAGTAGTAAGTTGACGTAATAGTAGTAAGTTGATGTAAAACGGCCGTTACAATCAAAGAAAGATGGAGTACCTACCTTTAATTCATTCAATTAACCTACCACTAGTATTATTCATTGATTTTTACCCTACTCATTGATTTTTTCATTTTTAAGTATTTCATTGACTGGTACGACTGACTGTACCGGTATTTCAAAACTTCTCTCCTATGAGCTGGTCAAGAAATGACCATAATTTTTGTTTCTATCGTTGCAGAAGCAGTAGGCTAGACTACTTACGAAGCGCTACAGCCCTGCGTGGACATTGGCCTCCTCAACAATTCGCCTCCATTCATTCCTCTGATTGACCAGTCTAATCCAGCTTCTCACTCCTAAGCACGCCAGATTTTTCTCTATATCCTGCAGCCAACGTGTTCTCGGGCGACTTCTTTTCCTCGATCCTTCCATTCTTCAAAGAAGCATGCCTCTGTATCCTATTGTTCTCCATTCTTCGCACATGTCCCAGTCAGCTGATTCTTCTATAGTCTGTCCAGACTGCCGAGCACTGAAAGATTGAGCCGACCCTCGCTCCCCCACGCGCAGGCACACACGCCTGGCCAATCTGCGCCATTGATATACTATGTATACTACGTAGTATACAGGTAGGCAGACCGTCCCTTTACTCACACACACACACAAAAGGAGACTGCGCTTGTGTGTGTAAGTAGTAGGAGGGTCGGCCTAATCCTTCAGAGCTCATGCCTGTTTGGACAGAGTTTATACCTGTGCATTGCTTCTGATTCTCCGCTCTCCATTTTCGCATATGAGGCAATGAATTCTTATTCTTTTCCGTTTGAAGTATGATATTGGATCTATATTAGTCAATCAAAATCTTTTCTGACGTATTTTTAATACGGTAGCCTACCAGAAAATACATACTCATTCTTTTAGAACGGTTATATTATTATTGAATGAAACATGTGATGATTTATAATTTATTTTTAAGAACAGTATTTTTGAAAATATATATTATTATCTCGTTTCGGATGCACTATATATCAAGGTTTCGTTCATCTTTCCATGCAGGCTACTCAAATTATTTATTATATATTTTGTTAACTATACAGTATTACAAATTAAGTATTACCGTACTCTAATTTAACACTTTGTTGGAATAGAATAAGGTATGCCCTAAAGGCAAGTATGGTATTTTAATACTTGAAACCGTGCCAGTATCTTTGATGAATAAATTTTATCTCTACACTAGCCGTCAGGCTCGCTTCGCTCGCCATATCCGTCTAGCCAGGGGGCTCCGCCCCCTGGAACCCCGACTGGATCGTCCAAAAATGAGATCGGCGGGCTCGCTACGCTCGCCTGCATGTAGACCTCAGCGGAACCTCTGTACCGAATTCTGGACTCCCGACTGGATTGTCCAAAAATGAGATCAGCGGGCTCGCTTCGCTCGCCTGCATGTAGACCTCAGCGGAACCTCTGTACCGAATTTGAACGTATTATGTCAATTTGATCTCGAAAAACACCTGTTACTATATCGGCGTATCTTCGGCGAACAAAATTCATCCACCTCAGCTAAACCTGTGTACAGAATTCTTTAAAATATATTTCCATCAATAATGGAAAAAGGTGAGGAAACGCAGAAAAGCTGAGAAAACGCTAATTTTGGCTAATTGGATAAATTGGTATTTAGAAGGTCCTGGATAAATTCAATTCAATCTTCAACTTGGTGCCAACCTAACAAAGTCAATTCAACTTAATGCCAACCTGACAAAATGTTTTATTTAGTTACCAGAACAACTGTTTCGAAGAGGTACTCTCTATAGATTATAGTTCTATATTAGCATATGGTATGGACATTTTCAATTATAATTTTAAGATATTGGAATAAGAAGAATATACATGCTAAAAGACGAACTTCAAACCCTTAAAAACCACCCTTAGAGTTAAAATATCGTCAAAAGATTTCTTAGTGCGCCTCTAAAGGGCCAACTGAACATACCTACCAAATTTGAACGTCTTTGGTCCGGTAGATTTTTAGTTCTGCGAGTGAGTGAGTGAGTCAGTCAGTCAGTCAGTCAGTGAGTAAGTGCCGTTTCGCTTCTATGTATATAGATTCATGAGAACTACACTCTGTTTAATAATGTTATAGGATTATGGGGAACAATACAAATTCGACCAGCATATTTTTCAATAATTGTTTTGTTGACATCAAATTCAATATTCAAATGTTGAACTGTGGAAAATGTACGAAATATTGATCATCAATATCCACTCAAGTGAAATATGTATAAAAAGAGATTACAGTTTTTTCCTAAAATCACACAGCTCTCTTGAATCACATTCTACTAACCAGTAGTGTGTCATCAACAATTTGTACTTGTGGATTTGTTTTGACAAGTAGAGGACGATTAACTGGTGTTATTTGACTTTGAAATCAGCTTTAAAATGTGTTGATTTGTCGTTTTTATAGCGATAGTTTGCATAATCTAATTGCCATGACAACTGGCAACTCAAATTCCTAAGCAGGATCGTTTCAGCATTTCGATTGGCCAATAGAATTAATCTGAAACCAAATTAGCATTTGATTGGATCGAGTTTTTTTGATAAAAAAATGAGACCTCGTTAAAGACGAAGACGAATAAGAGACTTTAGAGAAAGAAAGGAAGAGAGAGTTGAAAAGAGACAAAAATAAATTAGGAGATAATAAAATGATGTAGAGTGTTGTCCAGTTGTCTTTGCTTAGGTGTGTGAAATATATGTTATGCAAAGAAATGCAAAAGACAGCCAATTAAGAGTTTGAATGAGAGTAAATTCTAAGAGGGGTGTGAGGTATAATTCATCAAATTTCAGTTTTTTTGGAATTGGATTGAGGCAGTAGGAAAAAGTTAAAATGGAGATGAGAGGATGAAATTAAAATTCTTTCGAGGATTGAACATGCTTGTAAAAGGGAGTCTGTTCTCAACCATTTTCAAAGTCTGAAAACTTATCTCTGAGTGAAAAATTCCTATTTCCCCTTGAAACCGATATTGAAGGGATAGTATTATCGTCGTGACTTATGACATTCTCCATTTCAATCAGAAAAATTAACAATAACTCAATAACAGATTATAATGATAAGTATGAAAATGGAAATTAATCATAAAACAGAGAGTATAGGTACTTGAAATATATTTTCAAAGAATTTCACAAAAAAACCTTGGAATGAGCTTGCATAGCCGCTTAAAGGTAGGCGCACTCCAATTGAAATCAATTCATCAAATATAATCGTCCGATCCGTTCGATGCGTGCCGTCCATCCGATGACGATCTGTGTGCGTCTACCTTAATAGGGAAGAATTCTACCAAAATGATCACTAAAGATTGAATAGGTGATATAGCTGAATAAATCAATTAGAAAATAAATGGGCCAATGAATACATTTAAAGTGAACAGTTTATAATAATCATATTTCCGGTGGAAAACAAACAATAAAGATCAACACATGAATTAAGTTATACATAAATTAATAATATCATAGAGAAACAATAGCATGAGTTGCGCTAAAAAAAGTTACGATAGCGTGACTTATGTTGTTTCTCTATGATGATATTATTATCTATGCGTGTAATTTTATCCACAATAGCAAAAAATCAATGGTCTTTAAAGTAGAAGAATTTGAATTTATGAAACTGAGAAAATTAATATTTTCTTTATTATGTTAAAGTCAAATCTCAATGAAAATGGGTAGATATTGATAGGAGAATGAATGAATGGGTTGGATAGAATAGAAAAAAAATTATGTAACCTAAGTTAATTGAAAATCAGCCGTGAACCAGTCTTGTAATAACTGTACTCTCGTTAATTTTTATGGCCATATTTTGATCTCGAAAATTTTCAAAACTTGTTTTGATAACAGTTTTAACATATTTTTTAATCGGATAAATTGAAAGAGGTGTAATTTACAAGTATTTAGATTTGGTTAGATAGCATTTTTTTAATTTGTTGACAGCTGTGAAAAATTGACATGACTAAAGATTTATCGCAACACTCATCAGGGTCACATGTCCTAAAATCCATGTGATTCGTAATAAGTAAGTAGCCTACTGCATTTTTTCCATTTAAAAAACAAATAAGAGTTTCGATTCAGTTTTTTAAATTATGTAATTCATCGACTTACGAATATTATTTTTTATTACAGAATAATAGAAACAAAAAATATGAAATCGAAAATTCAAGAAAAATTGCTTTGTTAGGACTAAGGCATGACCATCTATAGTTACACTATAGATCGACCATGGCTAAGATAAAACTAAATTGATACCGTATGATTTCTTTTCAACTAAAAATATTACAATTTCATTCAAACAATGTTTACTTCCACATTGCTCAATTAATTTTCTTCAACATAGCTTGTGCTCAACATTTATTTTTCCGTCAGAAATGGATTCTCAAAAGGTGATTATTATTCAATTTAACCATATTCCAGTTATTCATCATGAAATTATTCAACTTTGATATTCTGTTATCTGGGTTATTTCTTGTTATTGTGGTTTTAAACTCATAAAGCTGCGTTTACACCAAAGTTATAAACAAAATGTTAATAACATAATCCTTATACATATATGTATAACATATGATGTGTTTGTCAAGTTCCGTTCATTCTAATGTAGTATCTATAAGGATTAAGTTATTGACATTTTGTTAACAACTTTGGTTTAAACGCAGCTAGGGACGTTCCGATACCTCAAAAGTATCGATACCAGTACTTGGTATCGGTATCGAAACAAAAGTATCGATACCTCTAAGGTATCGGAAGAAAAGTATCGATATGAGTAGGTATCGGAATATGAGTACTTTTGAAAATTAATTTGATACTTCAGAAAAACCTACGTTTCCGGTTACCTATTGTACTTTTGTACCTACTATATTGATCTTGAATAATTAAAATAATAGATTGTGTAGGAATCCTACAAGGATAGCCTACTTCAACTAGGCCTATTTCACCAACGATTTTCTCAACAACAAAATAGAATAGAATTGGCTCAAACTTCTTGTTAGCCATAGGCCTATATTTATTTAGGCATTTGTTAGGTTATTTGATAGTATTAAAATATTTCAAATATTTTTGAAAATAACTTTGTTGATTGTTGATAAAAAACTTACCTGAATAAACTCCCTTCTACAGTCTTTACAGACTTGGAGCCTGACGCTGAAGCTTTTTCATTCACAGATTTACTTTTAATAATTGGTACCATGAACTCTCATAAATTATGTTTAAACAAATTGGATGTGTTTCCGCAGTATTTTATTTCTTTAAAACATGACTTGCATTTTGCAGCTGAATGGTTTGATTTTGTAAAATACTCCCAAACATCCGATCTTGGAGGAGACATTTTCAATTCTCAATGAAAGAATGAAACATGAACATGAAAATACAATGTATTTTCACTTACCAACAGGCAAACGCAAACGCTCAGAGAGATAGATAGAGTCAAAGAGTGGCGAACTGGTGATATAGGTTATACAACTTGTATACAGATTATTGTTTGTCGACTACGATGGTCTTTCAAAGTCTCAGATACAATGATGATAAAATACTCAGTTGAATTTTATAACCACTCATTTGATGCAATTAGAGTACTGTACCTACTTAATTTTATAAACGATATAGATTTACCAATAGAATATTTTTGATTCGATACGACTGATCCAAGTACTTTTTGATTCGATACGAGTACTTTTGATTCGATACCGAGTAAGTATCGAAACAAAAGTATCGATGCCAAAAGTACTTGGTATCGAAAGGAAAGTATCGATACAAGTAAAGTAGTTACTTGTATCGGAACGTCCCTAAACGCAGCTTAAGGCCGGTTACAGAGCTCGACCGACCGTCAGTGCGTATGCACCATCCTGACCATACATAAGTTTTTCTGACTCACAAAATGGACGCCTTTACATATTTTTATTGCAGCTTATTATCTTTGTAAACGAAAGATTAAAAGACGTAGATATCAAGTTCACCCGATGGTCGCCCAAAGAGCATTTCAAAGGGAATTTAGTACCATTATATACATCATTGCTTGGGGTGAAGATACATTTTTCAACTACCTCAGAATGTCTATCAGAAATTTTGATGAGTTATTTCGAGCTTGTATCACCATTGGGAATACTTGCAGTCACTTTAACTACGGATCAAATAAATGTAGATAATATTAATAATATATGATATTTTTCAATAAAAATTTAGAAATGATTGAAGAAATGTATAGAAAAACTCTGGATTCAAATATGACAATATTAATTGAATTCACTCATTATGCTATTCAATTCAATATCAGCTGATTGTCGGGCAGAGGTGTCAGCACATTGGTTATGTTCAGGGCCGCCCCGAGGTTAATAGGCGCCCGGGGCAAGATTTTGATATGCGCCCCCCCCCCCAAGTATAGCGCGGTGAGGTAGTATTTGAAAGTAAAGCTACATTGCTCTTCCAGGAGGAGAACTTCCATTATGGGCTGCATCCTCTCCTTGATAATCATGCTATAGATTTTGTAAGAAGTGTTTAGCAAGCTGATTTCTCTATAGATGTCACAGGAACTTCTTAGTCCAGTTAATATAGACATAAAAAAGGAGGTGTAACTGGGCACCCGCCGAAAAACCTTTGGGTTTGGCAGGACCCTCAACTGTTTGAATTGTGAATAAAATTTTGATTTGATTTGATTGATTGTGCTTGCAATTTATATTGTAGTTATGATTTTTAAATATATTTTTTGGATACATGAGAGAAGACCGGAACAAATAGTCCAGAACCTCGTATTTTCAGCTCATTTTCCAGTTTTCAGCTTTTTCTGCCAAATCCAGTGATCTGACGGGAAAATTTGCTCCAGCCATTGTTTTAGATTATAAAATGAGATCATTCGCAACTATCTATCTCCAATAAGTACTGAGTTATGATTTTTTTTAAAAATGAGTGAAATTCAAAGAAAAAATCAACCTGTACCCTGATCTTAGATTTTAGAGCACAAAAATACGCCCAGAGGGACTTTGAATTATACATTTAACTAATTGGTAAAAATCGGAAGATATTGTTGATAAAAAATTAAAACTCATTTTATAAAATTTTACTCATTTTTGAAAAATCATGACTCAGTACTTATTGGAGATGGATATAGATAGTTGCGAATGATCTCATTTTATTCAGAATTTTATAATCTGAAACAAAGGCTGAAGCAAATTTTTACATCCGATTACTGGATTTGGCAGAAATAGCTGAAAACTGGAAAATTAACTGAAAATACGAGGTTTTTGGGCAACTCTGTATCTAGCACAAGAAAATTTTGCATGAAGAAATTGGTTCTGGACTTTTCTCATGTATCCAAATAATATTATATTAAAAATCTGGTGAGGCGCACTCACAAAACTTTCCTTGCCGTTATGAAAATTGATCACCTAATCACCTTACGCTAGTGTTCTCGCGCATCCCAAGTCTACTATTCAAATACATGAGACAGCTGGTGATAGGACAATAACGCTGGAGACACACGAGGTCTGCTACTTCGTAGTGAATGATTTAATAGAACCAACAGTTGCCAACAGTTTGCAATTTAATAATCACATTTTCTCGAATTTAAGCTTATTTTCAATTTTAGGTGAACATGTTACTGGACATTAATTGTAGAGATTTTCATGCTCAATCTTTTCCACTTCAAACTTCGCATAGATGGGGCGGAGCTCCTGAAATTTTTACAGATATAGGACTTGTTGCAGTTGATAGAGCTTATCAATGACTATTTCAGGTATGAATTTGATCAAAATCGTTCGAGCCGTTTTCGAGAAAATTGCGAAAAACCCTGTTTTTGACAACATTTTCGCCCTTTTAGCCGCCATCTTGGATTGCATTTGATCGAAATTGTTCGTGTCGGATCCTTATAGTGTAAGGACCTTACGTTCCAAATTTCACGTCATTCCTTTAACTGGGAGATGAGATATCGTTTACACACACACACACACACACACACACACAACACACACACACACACCACACACACACACACACAAACTGACCGACCAGGAAACTGACCGACCTGCAAAGTGACCGTCCTGAAAACTGACCGTCCTACAAACTGACCGTCTTGCAAAGTGACCGTCTTGCAAACTGACCGTCCTTATGACGTCATAAGCACCCCGACAGGGGGAACATCAACTGTTCAATGGGAGAGCCGATCGACTGTAAACAGAGATGGCCTTGAAGTTCCTAGCGTTCCACAATTCCACTTTGAATACTTTGAAGTAATGCGCATGCTCTGGATCGACCAATAGAATTTACACGCGCGACTAGCCATTACATTTCAAAATTGCTAATACTTTGAAGTAATGTGCGTGCGCTGGATCGACCAATAGAATTTACACGCGCGTCTAGCCACTACATTTTAAAGCCTAGGTTTCTCTGAACCACGCAGCGTTACTGCGGGATGCGCGATGACGTAATCATGCAAAAGTTTGCTGCAGCTATTGCTAGGGAAGTGTTTTCTCTGACTTCACGCGCGCAATTCTCTGTAATTCCCTCTGCGTCGCGCACTCAAGAATTTTACTAGTAATTCAATTGTTCCAAAAAATAATAATGCTTTAGTTACCTGAATATGCCTACTAATTATTAGATAGCAAACAATAATTTCGGCTCTAATTTTCATACAAAACTTCAACACCATAGTAAAGGTTTCAACTTGATTCAAATCAAATCATTTATCTGCCATACAACAAATACATATTCAAAACGAATAAAAGAAAATACATAATTTTATAAACAAAAGTATAAAATAATAAAATAAAAAGTAAGCATAAATAATACCAAAATCATAATTAGATACTTTTCATTAACTGTTTTGTTCAATTTTTCATAATTTTTACTTCAGTTCTTGAACTTGAATTTTTTCTAGGGGAGAGGAATAAAACCATTTTTCCAAATATTCAGGGATGTATCTCCCCTGTTAACGGTGGAAATTAGGCTACCCCCGTTTATCATAACCGGGAAATTTTAAGGGTAGAAGAAGCTGCTGGTGCATTGTTTAAGGATATGAACTACTATGGGTGGCCATACTTGTCTTCTCAACCACATGCTTGAAACTCAATAAACTATGATCAACTCTGAAAAAATATAAGCTACATTGAATTTCTTCAAAATAATAGATGGTGAAAAATAACAAAATTGACTCACCTTAAAGTGCTATCTTTTTATTTTCATGCTATCTCAGTCCATATACACTAGACCATTCACTGTCTAGCTTATAGTTTCATAATTATCATTGTGCTATTCTCTCATCTCCTAGATATTTGTGATATTTGTTCGACTCATACAATATAAAGAAAGCTAACTAAGTAGTTGCTGAATTGGCCACGAAATAAATGTAGGTCTCATTTCGCTGGGGGGGGGGATACATCCTCATATCCCCCCTGGATACGCCACTGACACAACAGCACAGGACAGAATTTACTCTGATGGACAGTATTAGAGGAGGCTGTGGTTTATAACTGCGCGAGGTCTACTATTCACAGAACAGTACCTCATAAAACAAATGTATTGAAAGCCTAAAATATTCCCTAAACTTGGTATCTTTATCCAACAGATGCCTTGTAATCACAATTCTAGAAAACCCTTCTTATCCCCAGTCAATAAAAAGTTCAATGGGTTTTCATTTACAAAATTCATTAATAGATCATTAGCTAGAGGAACGTGTTGGACATCTATGTTGCCTATGACTGAAAATATAATCGCGTGCTGCGAGGTTGCTGTCAGAGAAAACACCCGCATTTTTTATCACGCACGCGTGATTTTCGCGTATCACGGTTGACGGAACCCGCAATAACGCTGCGTGGTTCAGAGAAACCTAAGCTTAAAATTGCTAATACTTTGAAGTAATGCACATGCGCTGGATCGATCAATCGAATTTACAAAAATTGCTAATATTCTCAAGCATGAGCAACGATCAAGAAGAACTTATTATGTTATGTTATTATATGTGTAGACTTGGTTAGACCGAAGTATAATACTAGTAGTTCTGTGAACAGTAACCTCGCGCAGTTTTATAAACCGCAGCCTCCTCATATACTGTCCATCAGAGTAAATTCTAGCCTGTCGTGTCGTGTCGGCAAGATATCGGTGTGAAAACGGCTAATGGCTGTTCGGGTTGGTGTATCAAAAATGCTAACATCAAAAGCTAATCCCCTTCAAGACATACTGGCAACAGGACAGCCCGAGTTCAAAGCAGAGAAAATTTGAGAGCCAATACTATGGTATTTTAGTTATTAATTGCATGCGTTATTGCACGCAATCAATAGTTCATTTAATAGTGCATAAAAATTGCATTCAATGAGTCACGCAATCAATAGTCTACACAGCTGCTGATTTCTTTCCCAAGTTACATTGAGATATGCGTCATGGCATGCAATTTATTATAATCCACTCGACAGCTGATTTATGATGAATAATTCTATAGTCTGATTTTTACTTTAATATATTGGCGTACGAGGGAGGCGCCTTTTTCCTTTTATATTATCCTTGAAATTTCCAAAAACCTTGTATATAGACTACGTCGACGCGCAATTTGAAAAGGAACATCTGTCAAATTGCATGAAAATCTATTACCGCGTTTCGCCATAAATGCGCAACATATAAACATTTAAACATAAAGAGAAATGCCAAACCGTCGACTTGAATCTTAGACCTCACTTCGCTCGGTCAATTAATAGACCTGCAGTTTTACTTATGCTAGGATCGAAATTTCAGGTGGGTTCCCAACCACGGAGATGTGATTATGCAGCTCATAATTTTCTGTTAGCTGAGCTGGCCTATGAGATCCTGCGTTTATTCATTTATTCAACGATGATTTAATCGATGATATTAATCGAACAACAGCTGTTTCTCTTCAAGTTACATTGATATATTAAATTGATTGCGTCATTGCATGCAATTTATAATCCTCTCGACAGCTGATCTATGATGAATAATATTCTAGTCTGATTTTCACTCTAATATTGGCGTATGAAGGAAGCGCCTTTTCCTTTTATATTATCCTTGAAATGCAAAATTTCCAAAAGCCTTGTATATACGTCGACCCGCAATTTAAAAAGGAACATACCTGTCAAATTTCATGAAAATCTATTACCGCGTTTCGCCGTAAATGCGAAGGAACATAATTATAAACATAAAGAGAAATGCAAAACCGTCGACTTAAATCTTAGACCTCACTTTGCTCGGTCAATTATGTTCCTATATATTTTTATTATATATTATTTACTACATCTATATAGGCCTATTGCTATACAGAATATACAAGCACACTATATTCAAATTGCTATACAGTCGAGCCTCTCTATAACAAGCCACCACTTAATAAATTCTTCTAAGCAACAAATATTTTTATGTCAAAAACAAATGCCATAATGGAGATACAAGTCACACGTCATGGTCTCGAATAAAGAGAAGCAGACATAGAGCGAATGGCGCCGAAATGAATACCCTACTCTTCAAACAAAAAAGTAGAAAGGGCACTCCGTGCTACGAGCATGGTCATGCTAATCAGTGTTGTCTTGTGGACAGTGTTGGGGAAGGCCAAGCAGGTTAATAAATTCGTCAGTGTCCACAACGATAAAGATGACTTTTGGCGCACTAATGCAACAATATGAGCACAGACGCTAATAAGGGGCATACGTCTGAAAGAATTCTGTCTCTGAATCCAACCAACCATATACTAATGTACCATAGCTAATATTTTTCTATTTGAAACAGTCTACATTATTTCAAAGATTTTCAATAGAAGGGTTCCCAAGAATTTTGTAGAAAGAAAGCCGACAGTTGGTGACAATTTTGAGGAATGGAGAAAGAAGATGCACTTGTAAAAATCTCTGTATGTCCGCCACCAGCAGTACCTGCATTCAGATGAATTCAACATAAAATATAGCATTTATTCAGCATTTATAATAGTTGCGATTCAAAGTTCTATCAAAATTATATAAAAAACCGCGGTTTTCTCAAAAACCACTCCAACGATTTTGATCAAGCTCATATTATAAATTGACATTGGTAAGCTCATCACCTGCCACAAGTACCGTATCTGTGAAGGTGCGTACAGATATAAGCGCCGCGAACATGAACAATTCACTTTTAATCAGCTGACTATATCTGTATTTTCACAGAAACGGAAAGATGCAGATATAAAAAGCTTGGCATCAGCTGTTTCGGATGGACACGTTAAGTCGTCGGTCCCAGCTGCCTAAAAAGCAGTCGTTAGGTCATGTCAGAGGCCCTGAAATTGATCAGTTGCGACCTGAAAACTCTGACACCAGACCTGAGCCAGCCAGGTCACTCGACATTATTATTATTATTATTAGCTGATTAAAAGTGAATTGCTCATGTTCGCGGCGCGTATATCTGTACGCACCTTAAGAATTGCAGGTGCTCCGCCCCATCCATGTAAATTTTTATTTTCCATTTCTAATTGCTGAGCGAGCCGAAGGTGAGCGAAGCTCTTATAGATGAAATTGTTATTATTTGTTGGGATACTCCTCCTAGACCGTTCGACCAATGGTCATGAAATTTTGCAGAGATATTAAGTTGGACACGGTGACTGCTACTAGCAAATAATATTCTTTATCCGACTTCAGGACTTCTTATTGATTTTTAATAAATTCAGGAAGGTTATTGTGTTATCTTTATTTAAAAAAGTATGAAACATTTTGTCCAATATCCTTTTCCACTGAAACTTCGAGGTCAACATTTGAAGTCCAAGACTTAAAAACCAGAAAATCCTTTAAGCCACGTTTATACCACGTTTACATTACATTAGACATAAGGATGATATAACTAGATCTACAGTTAGATTGACTAGAACTCTGAAGAGTCATAAGTACCTACAAATTTGCATGTCTAATTTACTACCAGATAATGTTAAGCAGTTACCATTGAAAACGTTTTGTATTGCTGTTGATGAATGGCTCAAGTCTAAAGCTTTTTATTCTGTTAATGAGTACCTGGAATAACTCAATGTGTATGTGTAAATTTTATCGTTTGTATGGTCTATCTTGTGATATTTTACCTTTTACTGACAGAGCATATTTTTCATGATTTTTTTTCCTTAGTTTATTGTTAAAGTTAGCATATCATTCTATTTATGTATTTTATTATTAAATTTGTAGGCACCTGCTGTAAAATCTTTTAGGTTTAGTGAAACCAATTTTGTAATGCATTTTTTAATGCAGTTTTCATAATAATATTGTAAAAAATATATATCGTTTCTTATCTCTTTTAAAATAGAAATGAAGTATCTTTTTGATATTTGGTATTATTTTGATGAGATAGCAGTGCACCCGTTCTTGTTCGGGAGGACTGAAAAGTAGAGAACAATTATCAAAGTTTTTAATATTATTATATACCAGTACAAATGTTTATCAAAGTACTACATTATATCAGGAAAAACTACATGACAAATATTTTAATAGGATATTAAAAGATAAGTAAGGGAGGCTTTCCTTTTAAATGTTAAGGTTACTTATAAAAAGTTGGATAATAATAATTATCATTGATAATAATTCTTTATTCCAAAAGAATATTGAATAGCAATTTTGGTAAACATTCATACAAATTTGGAATAATTCTATTCATACAATATAATGTCAGCAAGTCTAGGTATTCTAAATTATCATAAATTATTGTACCAGGTTATCACTGATGTTGTGTTGTAGGTTGTATTTACTTAAACATTACAGGAGTAATAAATAACACAAGTTGGTTAACGAGTAAACAAGTTGAACAAAATGTATCTATAAATGGATTGGTTTTTGGAATAAAGATATCATCTGAACAAGTACATTTTGTAAATTCTATCTATTAATACCAATAACAACTCATAGTCCAGTCAAATGGTCGTTTTTCAGGAAACAGCCCCGAAATAAGTTTTTTCGACGGTTCTATAAATGGGGCATTGAATTCTAATCTGAAATTTGCTAACACACCAGAGGGCGACTTAACCACCAAAATTTTGGACTTTTTTCAAGTTCTCCATTTAATCTCGAGAACCTTGAATTTTACGATAAAAAGCATTCTCTATACGATATTAAAGATGATAAAATTTCCAATGAATTGAGTGATCGCACAGGACTAATTTTTGGATTTTTTATCTGAAGTGTTCCACAAGATACGCATCTTTGAATGTGCGAGAAATTTGTGATATTTCCTCCATTTTCACAGTCTCGCATAAGCAACGTTGCGTATATTGTGGAAAACTTCAGATAAAAAATAAAAAAATCTGGTGTGGCGCACTCACACAACTTTCCTTGCCGTTATGAAAATTGATCACCTGACGCTAGTGCAAACGCGCATCTCAAGTCAAAGATCTGAGCCAGCTGGTGACAGTTCAATAACCCTGGATACACACGAGATCTGCTATCTCATCATATTTAATAGAATCAACAGTTGCCAAAAGTTTGCAATTGAATAATTACATTTTCTCAAATTTCAAGCTTATTTTCAATTTAAGGTGAAAATGTTACTGGACATTAATTGAAGAGATTTCCATGCTCAATTTTTTCCACTCGAAATTTTTCGTTTAAATTATATCTGAGACCTGATAATTGGAAATCTAAAATCGAACTTTGCATAGATGGGGCGGAGCTCCTGAAATTTTTACAGATATGGGACTTGTGGCAGTTGACGATATAGCTTATCAATGACTATTTTAGGTATGAATTTGATCAAAATCGTTGGAGCCATTTTAAAGAAAATCGCGAAAAACCCTGTTTTTGACAACATTTTCGCCATTTTAGCCGCCATCTTGAATCGCATTCGATCGAAATTGTTCGTGTCGGATCCTTATAGTGTAAGGACCTTAAGTTCCAAATTTCAAGTCATTCCGTTGATTGGGAGATGAGATATCGTATACACAGACGCACATACACTCATACATACACACACACACACACACACACACACACACACACACACACACACATACAGACCAATACCAAAAAACCACTTTTTCAGACTCAGGGAACCTTAAAACGTATAGAAATTTAGAAATTGGGGTACCTTAATTTTTTTCGGAAAACAATACTTTCCTTACCTATGGTAATAGGGCAAGGAAAGTAAAAAGTAGTCGAGGTTGTAATGAATTTTCTCCTCTTTTCACTCCCATGAATTATACTTCTGTTACCGTTCAAAAGTTACAGCCAATTGAATGATGATTTTTATTTTCTAATTTTTCTTGCGATTTTACTGTTTAAAGAGTCTCTAAAACGAGTAAAATACTTTATAGAAACTTGCGATTGCTCTCAAATGAGAGAAAATTTCATGCTCTATAAGCATAGTTGCCTTAAATTGATCTTGCATTACTGTTTATTATCGTGAAAATGAGAAAAATATCGCAAATTTCTTGATTTTTTGAAACAAACGTATCTTACTTCACGATTATATTTTTACAAAAATCATTCCCCTACATAAAAGAGTAGATTCTTTTCTTCAAATCAAGACCAAGTATCATTTTGAGTTACCGAGACACACAGTTTTGAATATAGAAATTGGTCATTTTTCTATGCATTGAAAAATATGGGCTAAAATACACTACCTAAAGGAGAAATTTTCTATTTTTTCAACAAATTTCAGTGACATGATAAATGATTTTTAACCGCCTTGACGAGCTGATATGAACAAGCTGTATGAGGAGATGTGATTATTCAGTCATTTGAAGTTTTAATCCTCGACGTAACCTTATGCATGCCCCCCACTAGGAAATACTGAAATCATGATCATGAAATACTGAAATAACATCATGAAACGCCCTCGAAATTGGAATAATTACATTAGATTAAAATGTGCATTACAATTTAACTTATCATTGGCTTTTAAGAAAATTAGGTTGCAACAGCGAGGAAACTCAAACACAGAACCATTAAAAATTAAAATTAAGCAAAGGAGATCAGAATAATAGTGGATGATGAAGTGATAATTTATTTTTGTCAAAGATTTACCTTTAAACTCATAGGCTTAAAATTACTAAAATTCCTGCATACAAAATATTATCAATTGTATTTTTTATGCTTGATCAAATACACAGCTGCAAGATCAATAAAAAGTGGTTCAACTGATGAGAGCACAGCAGTTATTTCAAGTCCTTTGACATTTGCAATTGTTAAAAATTTTCTTGTAATATGCTTTGAATTAATTGCTTTTTAGGAAGTCTCCAAACAATAGAGAAAACCTCTTATGATAATATCATTCGAGTTCATAGAGACATTGCAGTCAACCAACCAAGGGAAAACAAGATTACTCGCGATATCAAAAAGGCGATTCGTCGTTTAATCAACGGAGAAATAAGAATTACACACTTTCTGAGCGCAGTGGCTCATGGTGTCGAAAACATTGTCAATAGGCCACTGCCTAGAATGAGTGGTTCCTTCTTGATATTGCTGGAGAGGATGAAGTGATGTGAGAAGGTAAGTGTCAGATTGGCGAGATAACCATTACAATGGTCGACAGCCAAAAAGTTACATATTACTTGTACCTTGATTTTAGTATGTGGAAATTATCATTTATATTAAAGCGACAGAGTAATTTTTCATTTCAAATGGGATAACCAATGAATCCTAATGTAATATTATTCTTGTGAAATAAACATTTAGCTGTATCCATAATTTTTACCAACTCTGCACTAGTGACACCCTGGGTTGGAGAACTCACTCATGAACTGTTGTATTGTAATTTTTGAAACCCGCAAATTTTTATTATACAGAGTTGATTAAAATTATGAAAACAGCTAAATATTTCTTTTACAAGAATTATTTGAAAGGAGGTTTCATTGGGGATCCTATTTGAAATGAAAAATTACTCTTTCGCTTTAACATCTTTTTCCCTCATATGAATCGAAATTCATTTTTTTTAATGAGAAGATGGTCATGTGATACATGATTTCAATACAGAGTTCCAAGAGAAAATCGCACATTGATATCTCAACCCGTATCAGTTTGTTGATGTAAAAGTTGCAAATTAGCCAGCTGAAATCATGTGTCAGCCCATGAAGGACTGTCTGTGTGACAGCTCCCAAATAGCCTCAGCTGATGTTATGAATGAATGGAAAAACTGTAGTAATTGCATGCAATGAATTCTTCAACTGGCTTAATGATAAATCACAACAAATGTTTTACTTGAGCAATTTCAATGTTATTTGTTATATCCTGAAAAAGGACGAAGGAGTCGGTAAATTTTGTTGGCCAACGAGCTTGAGCTGTAAAAAGAGTCGAAGAATATGTGTTCAAAATTTGAAGTTGATTGATCAAATCTTTCAAAAGTTATTGTTGAACATACACACGACGGAAAACGACTTTGGCCTTGAGTTGAAAGTAAAAACTCGCTAATGCTCGATTAAATATTTTTTATGGATTCTATATGCATTTTCTAAATGCATTTTTATTGATTTGTATCACAGCCTACTATAGATTATCTAAAGTAAGCCATGTTTGAATGCATTTTCTATATGCATTTTAGTTTGATGTTACTATGATTATATAAATGTCCTAAATATTTATTGATAATCTACAGATGTGGTTCAATCAGTTTAAACATGTGATGATAAGATGTTAGGAACTCCTGACTCATAAACTAGGTAATATTACTGTTTTCATTCAAATAACTGATTCAAAAAAAATTAATTTTCATCTTTTCAGGTTGTCCGTATCTCCAGAAGAGGTTGTAAATATTAGGTGGATAGGAAATATTATTAGGATAGATCTGTAAATATTATAATGTATTAATATATAAATAAATAAATTGCAACTTGAAAATTATGTAGAATATCAAGACTTTTTATTTCTATCATTAAAAAAAACACCTTGTGTGACTAATTTGTTTCAAATTTTCGATGTAGTGTTTTTCCTCACATGAAAAATCACTGTTGTTGGATCTAGTCCAACAAGGAAAGTTCAGACTTGATCATTGTTGAAGCATTGTCCAGATGCTGCATTACAGATCTGACTCGACTAAATTTATAATGTACAGCAGACAGCATTGGAATATTCAAGAAATATATTGAGAGTCATAAGAAAATATAATTGGACTAATGTGAGTAATAGTGCTTACTATTAAATTGATAAAATCTATCACTTTATTTTTTAATTACAACACAATATAATACAACTTGGATAAAATATAAAAATAGAAAGTATAAATGAATGTTTAAATATAGATAGAAATACAAATCTCAGAACCCTTTTAAATTATTTTATCACAACTTAATTTGGACATTAATGCCATTTTCAAGTTTGAAAATGAATCGGAATGCTTCAGACTTGAAAATGGCATTTAATGTCCAAATCATGTAGTGATAAAATAATTTAAAAGGGTACTGAGATTTGTATTTCTATTCATATTACAAAAAAGCCCTAAAGAAAAAGAGAAATAAGTGTTTATATGTGATTGAGAAACTACTAGACAAATAATTATTATGAAAGTTTGGGAATATGTTGTGTGAATAAGTCTCAAGTCTAGTAACACACACATCAATTTTTGAACTTACGATTTTATGCAATCCTAATAAATTTGATTAAATTGAACAAAATTTGACAAACATATATTATGATGTGATCATGAGTTTGTCAAGCTCCTGGTAGAGTTTATAAGGACGGCAAAAAATTGTTCATTCAAAAATTGATGTGTGTGTAGTTAGACTTTGGACGTTCGATAAAAATTAGTTAGAATTTTTATTGTACAACCAAAACTTGAAGTAGCTTTAGACACATCGATTTTATATCGTGGACGTGCATTTTCAATGATTTCCTCCAGCTGCTTGCCAGTAGTAACATATTTCCATTTAAAAGCCAAAACATAGCCTCCCACACATTTTCTCTTACCTTTGAACCAAATAAAATAGAATTTATTAGGTCATGTTTATTTATGACTAGACTGCCTGTTTATCAGCCTGCAATGTAAACGCAATGCTGTGACAACGTCCCATGTTCATGAACATCACAATGTCCCACTTTTGTTTCAGTTTGTCTGGTAGGAATAGGCACTCGAAGATGAGAGATACTCCCTAAAGTAGGAACTTTGAATTTTACCCATTGAATAGTCAATATTGTAAATAAGGATATTTATTTAAAATAACTCTTATTCTTTTGAAATACAAAAGTTTTTTAAGTTGCCTGATTTAAAAAAAATGTCGTAATTAGTTTGTGTTTTATTTCTGGTTCAAAATTTTTCTTAATAACTCAATATTTTCAAGTTCTGAGAGTTTATTGAATGTCATCATTCTATTATATTCGGTTTTTAATCAAATCAAATTCAAAATTTTTAGTTTTATTTCTGGATTGAAAAATGACTCAAATCAATTTAAGAGGATAGCATAACCTATAATTTTTATTCATTCATAACTCTACCTTCATTGTATTATCATTCATCCCATCATCATCACCTAGGCTTAAAATACTTCTACAAAGTCGCCTTTGTAAAATAATAAATAAATTAACAGGATTGGCTCGTCAAGTGCTTCAAAGGTCTAGAAATATTTCTAGTTTGATCATCGTATGACTTGTTTATCAATAATCACCTCGGTCGGTTCTTCTAAAGTTGCGTTTATTCCAAAGTTATCAACAAAATGTTTATTTTTCCGTCCTTATAGATTCTATTACATTAAACGGATCTTGACAAACACCTAAGCACATCATTTGTATGATAAGTTACAGTATGTTCAATCTAATAGAATCTATAAGGAAGGAAAAATAAAAATTTTGTTAATAACTTTGGTGTAGACGCATCTTTAGCTAGGCACTGAAAAGCCTTCCAACGAATACCACCAAATAGTAGCAAAGCTGCCTTAAATATTACTAAGAATATTTATGATATGAATTATGGAATTATCTGATACTTTCATTAAACATAGGATGTCATGGAGTATAAGACAAGTCATGTTATTACATAATAATTCTAACAC
Source organism: Nilaparvata lugens (assembly GCF_014356525.2). NCBI lineage: Eukaryota > Metazoa > Arthropoda > Insecta > Hemiptera > Delphacidae > Nilaparvata > Nilaparvata lugens. The sequence continues at coordinate 8,631,287 of NC_052513.1, read as the reverse complement.
TAAGTAGTTCAACCTAGTTTAGGTTTGAAAGGAATTTTTGAACACTATAAAAAGCTCTATCAACTAAATATTTTTTAATTTGTTTTTTGAAAATCTTCAATCATCATTACTTTTCAAGATTTGAGGTAGCTTGTTATAAAATTTCCTACCAATATAATCTGGTTTTGTTCAAATAACCTACTATTGTGACCCATTATATGATAATCTGCTCTGTTTCGCGTATTATACTCATGAACATCTGAATTCTGGATCACACCACTCGTTTTCACATGCATTACAACTTCATATACATACAAAGATGGCACAGTTAATAGACCAAGCTTTTTAAATAAAGGCCTACAAGAGTCTAACCTATTCACTTTCTCTATACATCTGAGTGCCTTCTTTTGAATCTTAAACACCCTGTCCATATTTTGTTGTGATGAATTACCCCATACTAAAATAGCATACCTAATATGAGATAGTATAAGTCCATGGTAAGCAGTTAACAGTAGTTTTTATCATTCAGCCTAGCAAGCTGCCGCAGGACAAATACCCCAGATGATATCTTATTACATATCCTCTCAATGTAAGGATGCCATGTTAATTTCCTGTCCAATAAAATTCCCAAGAATGCTACTTTCTCTTCTTGGTCTAATTCATTTTCCTCTACAAACACATTTATTTCTCTATCCTCTACTGAATTATATTTACTTTTGAATTGTAGGAATTGACATTTCTTACTATTTATTGTTAATTGCCTTTGCTTCAAGAATTGGACAATTGACTGTACTCCAGTAAAAGCATTTATTTCTAGACTATCTAATAAATAATTGTTAAAGATAAGCGATGTGTCATCAGCAAACAACAGAGCTCTGTGATCTTTTAACTCTTTTGGTAATTGGTTCACATACAACAGAAACAGTAAGGGACCCAGAATTGAGCCTTGAGGTACTCCAGCCTGGACCTCCAGTTTTTGAGATTTAATTTTTACTATTTCATTCCCATCCACCTTGGTAAGCTCAACACACTGGTTTCTACCTATGAGATATGATTCAAACCATTTTAGTTCTATACCATTCACACCTACAGTTTTTAGTATTTCCAATAATATTCTATGGTTCACACAATCAAAAGCTTTGGATAAATCAAGAAATATTGCGGCTGCCTTCTCACCTGAATCTATTATATCTATTAGTCTTTCAACAAGGGATACTATTGCAGTCTTAGTAGATTTCCCTTTCTGGAACCCATGCTGTTCATCACATATGAAATTAATTTCTTCCAGGTGCATCAATAGCCTATTTAAAACTACTCTTTCAAAAATTTTACTTATTACATTTAGAATACTAATGGGTCTATAATTTTCAACTCTTTCAGAATCACCGCTCTTGAAAATTGGCAAAATTTTTCCTTGTTTCAGATCATCAGGGAAAATACCCTGCTCTAGTGAAGTATTAAGGAGATGCAATAAAGGGTCCAGTAATTCATTTTCACATTCTTTTAAAATTTTGCTTGAGACCCCATCCAATCCTACTGTTTTTTTGTTATTCAATTTTTTTATTATTCTTGACAACTCATCTCTTGATAATGGATGAAATTTAAATACCTTTTCAATTGGCTCAGCATTTAATGTAGTTGTATTACAACTAGTGTTCAGTGACTTTTGGAGATTATATGCAACCTGTTGATAATACTTATTGAAAAAGTTACAAATGTCTATACTATCATCCATATAATTTCCATGTTCATCGATTATCCTAGGGACATTAGTAACTGTATCTTTTTGAGCTGCTCTCCTATTTCTATTAATTACCTCCCAAACAGCAGAGTTAAAATTGGTACTAGTTGTTAATATTTCAGCTGTTTTCTTACACTTAGCTTTCCTCACTTCTTTTGCATAGTTTTTCTTTAGACATTTGTATTTGACTTCACTCGGAACATCCCTCACTAATTTAAATTCCTCATAGGCTTCCCTAACAATATTTCTTTGAGTAAGAATATCTTCAGTTATCCATTCATTTACTTTGTCCAATTTACTTTTTACTTTGACTTTTTTTATTGGACAGCATACACTAATGTGAAATCTTAGAGTATCAATGAATTGCTTATATTTGTAATTTAGGTTACAACTGTTATAAACACTACTCCAATTTTCTTGAAGCAGTTCCTGCTTCAAACAATTTATATTTCCTAGCTCATATTGCTGAATTTCTTTCACAAAAGTTTTTTTTCTGCTTGGATTCTGGCCCTGCAACTTAACATCTAAAATTTGATAGTTATGATCTGATAGATCTGAGCTACCTAACCTGACATTACAACCTTCTATATTTGTGAGGATATTATCAATAATTGTCTGTGAAGTTCGAGTTACTCTTGTATATTCGTGGACCTTAATTTCTAAATTATTCATATTAATAATATCTCTAATGTCCTCTGTCATTTTATCCTGCCTGGCAAAATCGGTATTGAAATCTCCTACTACTATAACATTTGTGAAACGAGCGGTTGTAATTTCCAAAAGTGTGTGGAGCAGCTCACAAAATTTTTGCCAGTCTCCATTTGGTGACCTATAGATACCTAACACTGCTACCTCAAATCGATCATCAATTTTTAACCTTAGTCCCGTCACCTCTAAATCCATCTCAACAGAAAATCTCTTAACAAAATCCAGTTCATAAGTTTGGGTATGTTTAGCATTGCTAGTGAATATACATACACCACCACTTCTATGAGCTATTCTACAAAATTCTGATCTCAGTGAATAGCCTGGAATCCTAACTTGATTTATTTCCTTTATTTTTAAGCCATGCTCTGTGAAAATAACAATGTCAGGATCCTCCTGTTTAAGAAATACTTCTAATCTGTCAATTTTGTTGCGAAGATACTGAATATTTTGATGATAAATACTAAAAACCTTACCATCTTGTGCTACTCTATCTCTAGCATTTGTAGCTATTTCCCTTTCCCTGTTTTGAGCCAATTTACTAAAAAATCGTTATTTGTTTTTTTGACTGTTTTTAAACCAGAGGATTGCAAACGGCTTTCAATCAGCTCTGCCAATCTATTACAAAATATTACTTTGCCAGATCGATTTAGATGCAACCCATGATTAGTGAAGTTATGTCTTTTCAGCCTTTCATTTAGAAAACAAATCCCCAGTTGTTTAGAATTCTTATTTTTTAGGCTGTTGATTGTATTATGGATTGATTTGTTTGTCGAATTGATTGCTTCATTTAACTCTGGCCTATCAAACCTATTAGGAATAGTACTTATTATTAAGTTTGTCTAATCTGGCAAGTCGAGCAGTTTATTCAGAACCAGTTATTGCAGATTCGGCTCATAGTTTCCAATACGTATGATTGACTCTTATTGGTAGAAATACTGTATATTTAACTTTGAATATAATATTTTTACCCTTTTGAAAATGAATATTTCTACAAATTTTGAATTTTATTTGGGAAGCTTTCAATTTGTAATTAAGAATTGTGAATTGTAATTGAGAAATAGTAAGATGTAAGTTACATGGGAAGTTGTTAATTGAAGATTAGAAAATATTCCACTTGTCCAATGTCACATTCCATACTTGCATTCTTTGCATGAATTTTAATTCAGATATAATTTTAATAAGATCAACTGGATTTTCAACAGAAATTTCTGACTAACATATCTCATTACCGTATCTCAAATTGAATTAATACTTTCTCAAATACAATTCACTATTCTTAATATTACATGATGTGATAACTTCTAAAATACGAATGTCTATTCTCAATTATTGGGCTACAATTGATACTTTCTTGAATCAAATTTGAAAAGGTACCTATAGATTATCTCAAGTCTGGTAGCCTATAGGTAATACCTACGGTACACATTTATAATCAATTCAACCAGATTTTAGCGAATACTTAGCCGTGATAAAAAATAGCCATTTAATAACAATAATAATGTTTTTATTAAATCTAGAGCTTTTACAAACAAAATTTTGTAATAATTATCAGTCTGTAATAATTATTTTAGTAAAAATAGAATTGCTATCACCCGATTTCATTCTTTACCTATTTTTCCATTTTTTTTTAAATAATGCAATGTTTCCAAATACCGGTGACATAACCTATTAAAATTACGCCAAAGATAAGGCTAAAATCAGCGATTTGAAGTGCATTATCGTATTTCGAAAATTACACAAGGTACATCTAATTGAAATTTTGTAAAGTTTATAACAAGATAAGCAATGCAATTATTACTGATAAAAATGTACTAGAATAATGTATTAAGAAAGTAAAACCGGTGATTAGGTTAGTGATTAGTTTCCATAATAGGCCTACATTTATTTCACAATAAATTATTTTAAGCTGCCGTACTACTAACAAAGAATTTACTTTATTATTGTAGCTACAATACATACGGACTATCTAAATAAAAACTGTTGATTGAAATAGTCTTCTACATAATTTATTTTAGACCTTAATACAAATAAATGTAAAAATGATTCAAACTTTTCTATTAGCTAGCTCTACGTAACGTATTGTTTTAAATTATATTCATATAGGTATTTTAAGTTTTAAATCAGTTACCTTTGATTTGTAACTTGAAGTGAGTTCTAATAATAATAAATAATTATAAAATGTATAACGCACTGTAAGCATGTAAGCAGTAAGCAGTGTTAACATAAACATTAAACATAACCTTTAAACCGTGAAGTGTAAAGTTTATACAGAGTGGAAACGTGGAACGATCCTATCGTTCAAGTCCACTCAAGTTTATTTTTGTCTACATTTTTGACTGTCGACCAGCTCACCAGTTGAACAACTTTACCCACCCGCTGATGGCAGTCCGACTGTTCTTATGACGTCATAAGGACGGTCAGTTTACAGATCTGTCACTTTGCAGGACGGTCAGTTTGCAAGACGGTCAGTTTGTAGGACGGTCAATTTGCAGGTCGGTCAGTTTTTAGGTCGGTCAGATGGTATACACCCGACCGATGGTCCTCGTACGCTGTATAAAACGCATGGTCCTGACCGTGCGCATGCGTGCCGTCAGTCCTGCTCTGTACGGATACATGGAATATAATATGGAAAAGAAAAGCGCGACTGAAGTACGCACTGAAGGTCGGTCGAGCTCTGTAACCGGCCTAAGGCTTGCAAATGAAGACGGTCTGGGAGTAATATAATTTTGAGCCTGATAAGATTTCCTGGTAGGCCTATTCTTTAAATATTGCAAACAAATTAGACATATGATTAGAATTTCAATTTGATTTTCCATTCCTTATATTAATAGAAATTAAAAAAATGATGAAACGGTTTTTGAAAAATAGGTTCCTCTGCAACAATGGAACATGCATTTTACTCGATTTTACAACAAATCAGTGAGCAACTAAAACTGAATTTCTAACAAACACCCAAGTGGCTAATATGTGTGTCCTTCCATTCAATAAGGAAGGGATATTTATAACATGTTTTAAAATATTAATTTTCACTTTTCATTTTCACAAAATTTGTCTTAGGCGTTCCCTACATTTATTCAGGCTGAATTATTCCTTTTACTATCGTAATCTAATAATTAATACTATAGACTCTTACTACTTTACGTTATAATACGAGTAAAGAAAAATTAAATAACAACGTAACCAATTCTCTGCCTTGCCACTGCCTTCTATAGAAGATAACTGATACCAGTATATCTGATGTAGTTAACTGTTAATTCTTGTTAAAAATAGTCAGTTATATTTTGTTTATTGAGAAAACATATTTTTCAATAAAATAAGTTGGTTACATTTCAATAATTGAGATTGAATATTTTTTTCATTCTATATTTTTACATTAAGGTATTATAAACCGATTTGGCAACGTTGCGGAATTCGAGAAGGATAGCGCTATCTGCTCTGTCAAATGATAGACAAGCATATTAGGACCAATGTTAATCCTTCAACCCTGAAACTTTTTAAGCACTAATGGAATATTCTCTGGATACAAATCTAAGGTTAATTTAGAAATTTGAAAAAGTTACATTGGCAATGCTGTTATTCTTTGGAAGGATGACCAAATCTCAATTTTTTTGTAGAGACTGTAGAAACGATTAGAATAAGATACAGTATTTCAAATTCAACAATGTCAAAATGGGTGGAGCTATGTATATTTCAATTTGGAGTGATGGTATTTTTTCCATTTCCTTTTCATAATTTGCCAAAAATAAATTTTATTTTTCTATTCCAGGGTCATCAAGAGCCCGGCCTATGGCAACATGGTGATGGCCTCCTCACCATCATGACCAATGACAAAAGTACAATGAAACGGTCTTTGATGATAACATGGTGTAGTCTGACTCTGACGACATTCTCATCACCACCATCATGGAGTAGTCCCACTTTGACGGCCTCCCCATTACCATGGGCGACGACAAGGACAACAAAGTAGTCTATGATGGTAACATAGTGTAGTTCAACTCTGTCAGATCCTCAATACCATGGCTTAGTCTTAATTTGACGGCCTCCTCACCAACATGAAAACTAATAAGATTTTTCCGTCATGGAGGATCTCTCTGCTCGCAGGCTCTTGCCCACCAAAAGGTATATGAGTATAAACCAAAGCTCAAAAATCGATATATTGAGGCCTGGATATCAATATTTGATTGCCATCCCTAGTCTGACTTTTATAACATTCGTCACCAGTGTCCAGGCGAAATCTCTTGACAATAACTCTGTGTATTGATGCTTCATCTATAAGCATCCTGATGACGGAGATCAAAATCAATAAATCAAGGGATGGTTTTCTATATGTCATTGCTAACCATATCTTTGTGTGGGATGAAACAATCTAGACTCCAAAGAATTCTTATTGCAACATCTCATAACTCTAAGAGCAGTCATATTCAAAAGAAAAACTTTTTTCCATGTTCTAAATTTTAAAAAATCTTCTAATCCTTCAACCCTGGAACTTTTTTGCACTAACAGAATAATTATCTGTAATTGTGTCTTATATGGCGATCTGTCGTACTTGACTCGTTCACATATTGCACATCCACTTATCACTTCTGTTACTGTTTTAATCATATTCAGCCAATAATATTGACGACTAGGGTGTTGAACTGTTTCTTTGACCCCGCGATGATTGGTTCTACCCGTATGATACTGTTTGGTGATATCACTCTGCCTTGCTTTATCTTCCACAGTCCCCACCTTTTTAGAACATATGGATAATTTGATCTCTTTATCCCATTCTTCATTCATGTAATGATCCTTGATTTTTGTCAAAAATAATTGTTTCTCGGAATAAAACATAGTAGATCTTTCCTCTGTTCGTTATCTGCCTAATAATATTCATGAAATCACGATCCGTAGTTTCGGATGGAATGATTACTGTCGTCGTTCTAATTGGGCCATACCTATGAAGTTTGGTTTCAATTACTCCATCTGGTTTTTTAAGTAGAATTATTTGGTTTCTTTTATTATTGATTATATCATCCAATATCTCCATCTCATTCGGCTCTTGTCGTGCATTTCCATCAAGTAATTCGACATCAAATGATGCTGGGCTCCATTCTTCATCATTAACTGGGTTATCTCTCAAATATATTCGTCGATAATGTAACGGAGTCAACTGATAAGGGGTTGATATTCCTAGATAGACAGTCTGCAACCACGTTATCAGTTCCCTTGATATGTTTAAAATGGTATACTGCCATGTTTAAAATGGTTTATTTTAAAATGGTATACTGCCAATTTTTCCTTCCACTTCGTGATTCTAGCGGAAGTTTCTTTCAGTTTGAGTTCTGTTTGTAGTTCAAATTCATTTCCATATAAGTAAGGACGGAAGTTTTCTTCACACCATACGATACCCAATAATTATTATCCTTCTATGGTGCTGTATCGTCGTTCGGCTGGAGTTAATTTCCTACTTGCAAATGCAACAGGTCGGTCTCCTTGTGCTAAAACACCTCCAATAGCTTCCGAGCTGGTGTCAGTTGTCAACAGAAACGGTTTATGCAAATCTGGAAAATTTAGTATTGGAACTGTACAGATCACTTCTTTACACTTTGCTACAGCTTCAACTATGTCACTTGAAATATTAAATGTTATTCCTTTTCTAAGTAGCTTAGTGAGAGGTTCAGTCATGTGAGCAAAATTATTTATAAACTTCCTGTAATAGCCTAGCATCCCTAAAAATGTTCTCACTTCTTTCACATTTTTTGGTACAGGTATTTCTCTGATTGCACTTACTTTCCTGTCATCTGGTCTCACACCACTGCTCGATATAATATGTCCCATGAATCTCACTTCTGGCTGACACAATGTAGATTTTTTTGCGAAACCTTTAGTCCGAATTCTAACCCTTTTAAATAATAATTTCAGATGTTTTTTGTGTTCACTGATATTCTTACTAAAAACAATAATATCGTCCATATAAACTTGTATCGCGTCTTCATCTAATCCTTCTACAAAATCATCCATAAGCCGCTGAAAAGTTGCAGGGGCATTCTTCAATCCGAACGGCACACGTGTGAATTCGTAGTGTCCTCTTTCGTAGCTGAATGCAGTTTTCTCCATATCTCGTGGATTCATCTTTATCTGGTGATAACCAGCTTTCAAATCCAATGTGCTGAACACTGTAGCTCCAGTCATTCTGTCTAACATATCCTCTAATCTGGGTAGCGGATATCTCTCTAATGTTGTCCTTTTGTTTAGTTCGCGGTAGTCCACTACAATTCTGAATTTCGGTTCTTTTCCAGGTTCACTTTTTTGGGAACTACCCACAATAGACTGCAGAACCCTCCATTACAGAGAAACATTAATTCTTGATAGGAAATATGCGTGAATATTAGCATTGGTTATTTCGTCCATACTATTCGCGACGATCTGAGCATAGACCGCATTCATCCGTTCTAGAAACAATTCTAGTTCTTTTATTTCTCCATTGAACAGTTTAACCGAGTCTATCATACTCATAAGATATTGAGCACGTGCTGTTTTCACTTGTTCCATTTTCATTGAAAGCTCAACGTCGGAGGTTTTTGATGTAGAGGCAATACTTGCGTTAACACCTCCTTGAGTATTCATTTTTGGACTATCACAATAATTGTGAATCACTAATTATGGTACAATTCACTTTCGCGTAATCCACGTGTTCGTATCCACTGTGTGAGGAAAAAAATGTACACAACCTTCCCGGGTTTCGGCACCAGTTAAATAAGTTGAGGAATAAAGTGGTCTTTTGAGAAAAAAGAACAAAGTTTCTATTTCGAGAGTTGACATTAGAATGTCTTCACTCGTTTATTTGAAAAACAAATACAAACTCTTATCAGGTGATAGTGAAGACGTAAATAGATAAGGAGAGTGTAGCTCGCCTAACATGTATATCAATGCTTCCCTTACCAAACCGTTTGAATACTCACTCTCATTATTATTGCATTGGGAGGCGGGTTTCTTATTTTCATCAGAACATTTTCTTACTTAAAGCTTTTTTTGGTGCACAAACTGACTTTCAGAACAGAGTTTTCATTTTTGCTTGAGTTGGCCACACATAATTGTACTGTAGGTACATAATTATGTATATTGCAAGAGGAGACGAGTTTCTTATTTATATTAAAACATTTTTTTTACAGAAATCTTATAAAATTTTGTTGGACATTTTTTTGTACACAAATTTTAGTTTCCACACCAGAGTTTTTAATAGGGTCGGGGTAGAGGATGGGTGACAAATTCATTTTGGAGAATTTTATCAGTTTTTTTAATATTTATTTTATTTAGATACATTGATACATACAATATCATTCTCAACTATGAATGATATTAATAGGGAAATGCTATCGCAGTCATTTAGTTGCCGGCACAAAGAAACAATCTGTAGGAGATGTGAAAAAGTTGGTCACATAGCAAGTGTACATAACAAAGTTATGTTCTAAAACAATGAATACTGTATGCTCAACATCCATTTATTATTATATAGTTGAATACGAACTATTGTAAAATTGAACATAATATGGAAATTGAATAAGCCATGATTGGATAGAGAATACTTTTTAATGCTTACACTGTGAATGGTAGATAAGAAAAATGGTAGATAAATTACCTACTTGTTATAGAGGTAAAACACTGCAAACACAATGGATGAGGAGAGTCATTTTTTTTAAACAGTGAAATGCTATGTTATTTGATAAAAGATATTCATCCTCACTGGTTGCTAAAAAATTATTCCAGCTATAAGTAAGCCAGTTATGATTAATACTGAATAAACAAATATGACGTTGTAACTGTGTCTGTTGCACCACACCTTAAAAAATTACAACTATTTAGAAACATTTTTACACATTACTGATTAATGTATAGAAGCATCTAATCAATGTTTCTATGTAATTTCAACGAATTATTCGGAATCTTACTAACACTGTGATTACGTAAATATTGAGTCCAGTATGCTATTAGAAACTGGATTTAAATATACTGAATAAATTATATACCTAATTTGAGAATCTTTCACAAGATTTTAAAAATTGCAATATATTGCTAAGTGTAAATACATACCAAAGAACAACGACAAAGGACCTTGCATTGAGAGCACTCTGACAGCTAGGTCCAATTTTTCACAAAACTAACATTATTATTACTATGTTAAGTATTTTACTAACATAGAATGGTGGCTGAGGTAACCGACTACGAGTGAGCACACTTGTTACGCTACTTATTGAAAATGTCGAATTTGGCGGTGGCAGCATGTGAATCACTTTCAATTTCTAACCGCTAGGATCGCAACATTTACATTCGATGAAACGTTAAATTCAAAATATTGCAACTTTCCGTTATTATTTGGACAAAGCTTATAATCTGACATTAAATGATTTGAAATTTTAAATATAAATAGTTTAAACATGTCTTCAATCGCTTTCGGTAGTCCGAAATCTTAACCCATTACAGATTTTTCACATCACGTGCTCAAAGTTGACCAAAATTTGAAAATTCACAAAAATGTTCCTAGTCTTCCCTAATTATCAGTTTTTTCAAATTTCTTATACGTATACTATCACGTCCATCGATTTAATTTTTGGAGAAACATTTCAAAATGTTGGGGCCCCAAATGGGGCGTGAATTTACAAATTGCATTCAATTGCGGGCATCTACTCGATGAACAGAACCTATATCCCAAGTTTCATCGAAATCGGTTGCATAGTTTTGTCATTAGCTGTCTGGAAATAAAAAGTCCCAAAATTAATAAAATGACATAATACCCGCATATGGTATCTTCGCAAATTAATATCATAAACATTTCGTTCTGGTTTTAAATGAAAGCGCTAAAAAAAAATTAAACGCCTAAATTGAGATGGCGGTATTTTAATTTTCTGACTTACAGGTCTCCAAAACAAGGATCTCTCGTTCCTATCCACCTTGAAGGATTTTCTATAAGTCCTAGTTACTTGCTCTAAAGCAAGTTGGCACCGTGACCCAACCCCAGATACATTAACAAAATAATCATTACAATCTCAGATTGAATCTCAATAATCTGCACAATATCAGATTGAATCTCTTATAGATTCCATTACCAAGTTAGTAAATCCCTTTGATACAAGATGCATTCAAGATACTTTGTCTTTTTGTCTCCCAACCAGAGTGCTTATCATTTTCCATTGCTTTTTACTGTTGCCTCCATTCTCAGTAGAGCGTGTAATATCTTTCTTCTATTAAAAAAACACAATATAAGAACTTATTTGAAATATTCTCCCTCTTGCACTTCCACAATCTCCAGGTCTTGAATTTTTTCACAACTAACATGTGATAAGTTTTCTGATTCTTTAAAATATTGTTTCAAAAAAGACAATTGTTCATTTTTGTAAGATTTCAAAAATTTTCCTTTTTGTAGAGCAGTGGGTGTTCTCATTCTTATTGACTTTCTAAAGTGGTCCCTTATGTTGTTCCATCTGTTTCTACATAATGACTCATTTGCTTCCAATTCATTTCCTATAAACTCCCAATAAATTATTGGTTTCTTGTAGTCGGCGTCCATGTACTTGAGATGGGATTTTATGTCATAAAGCCAGACATACGCGCACAAGCTTTATAAGTTTATTGTCGTTCATTGTAATTTAGGCAGTGTAAATCAAGCCATCCGATGTATTATGTGGAAGATGTAGGATTTTTTTAATCTTGCCTCTAAGGTCACGATCTAATTTAGGGAAAATATTGCCACTTATTTATTTATTTATTTATAAGGTTAGCAAAAAAAATACAAGAATCCGAAAAGAAAAAACAGGCTATTGCCTAAAACTTCTTCAATTTCCTAATTTAGTTTTAAATTGTCCAAATATTATAGGTTATGTCCATTCAAATTTCTACACCAAATCACAATCTAAAATATAAATTAGAATAAAACAAACAATTTTAAATTTGGATGGATTGATAATAAAAGTTTCTTGAAAACATGAAACAAACTATAAATTCACAAAATAAAGAATAAAAACACTTAAATTTTGAGCTCGAAAATATCACATTCACTATAGCTATATAACAGCTGTAACATCATCATACAACTTGGAAGATCATCGATCATAAAAATGGTAATAACCAGGGAGTATGTATATAAAGGCAACTTTTTGCATAGGTTTCAAGCCTGGAGGCCCTATCAACTGCATTCAAGATTTCATTATAATTATTATAATTATTTTCATTGTTTAGTCCAAGATTGCCAGTAAAATAAGCTCCGAGATATTTAATTGGTGAATTAATTTTGGATTCTTTAATCAGAATAATTATCATGAATTTTGATCTTGGATTCAGATTGAATCCAAGTGTCTTTCAAGGCTTTCAGGCCTAGAGAACCACACTTTTCAGAAGAAAGAGTTAACCCTACTTTTTGTAAGTGATTAATACTTAAATGAACTAAATCTTGTAATTCTTTATTATTATTTCCAAAATTAAGTCAAGACAAAATAAGTCTTAACAAAATTAAGTCATCTGTAAAGGCTAAAACTGGAATTTTGTTATTATTTGATGCTAAGAAGCCTTTGTTAGATTTATTTAAAAGATCAATCAATGGATCTAGAACACAATTGAATAAAAGAGGTGAAAGAGGATACCCTTGTTTGACACCCCATCTGATTGGAGAAACTTCTTGACTACAATTTTTAAGAATCGTTTTTGAGTTTTTGTACATTTCACGAATTATTAATCTTGTTCTATCATCTACTCCCAAGCGGGAAAGAGAACCAATGATGAGAACATCATGTGAGACACTATCAAAGGCTTTGGAAATGTCAACAATACCAAAATTTAGTTGAGATGTTTTACCTTGCTTAATAATATTGCTCATAGCAACAATATTTTCAAATCTCCCGTTCTCTTTCATAAAACCTTTTTGGGCTTTATCAAAGTTAATCATTTATCGGATTCTTTTATCCAATTAATTTAATTGAATACATTAACATTTTATATGAACTAGAATCGTGAATGAAAACCAACTGGAAAATGGATACTTTGTTATAACTTAATATAAAAATCTTAAAGCACCCTTATTTTTAAAAAACTTTAAAATAGTTCAACAACTAGGTTCGGTGATCACACCATCGTCAGGTTATAACATTTAATTTTGTTGCTAGGGTATCTAGTACAGATAATTCTGTAAAGATATGACAGTCTCCCCTCCTAATGTGAGACCTCATTATATAGATCTCTAGTAGAGGACAATCTCCATAACGTGAGGGAGGACGGTGATTTCGCACTGGCCGTGGAGATCTTTCTAAGTCGGCGCAAAATTCTTCTGGTGCTGGAAACTAATGATGTCTAACTCTGTACTCTTGGTACATTAGATAACAGTTCCAAACCCCCAGGTGTACTTGTTTTGTACAAACAGTCTTACTTGCACTCTCTCCCCCCTCCTTGAGCGAGCGAACATGTTTGGATTGATTGCTTATAGGCTTCAGTTGATGGGGAAAGTCAGTTGATTGACTTCCTCTCCGATTGATTGGGACTTGATTGATACCAGAGTAGTAGTAGATCGATTGATAAGTGATGTCATTCTCTTCATAACCCACTTCTTGAACTTTCCATTTGAATTGTTCTTAGAAAATAGTTGATCAATTGATTGATTTGTTAGGTCATTCTCATTTTTAAAATGAGCGTGTGTCCTCATTTTGAATTGATTTTGTGTTCCCATTTTGAATTGAGTTTGTCTTCGAATTGAGTTTGTGTTCCCATTTTTAATTGAGTTTGCCTTCTCATTTTGAATTGAGTTTGTGTTCTCATTTTTATTCTTCACTTGGAATAGCTCTTCTATAATTCGTGTTTCTTTTGTGGATTTATGGAGAAATGGATTCCAGTATATAATCAAATGTATGGGTACTCATTCTGAAATATCTCCAATACCTTCTCAGTCCGGCCTCCTCGAGCTCCGCTGCGACAATTTGACCTCTCGCTGTTGAACAGCTGTCAACAAGTCAGTCAGTGATTGCACTTTTATTTTCAAATCTTCATTTTCGGCCATCAATGCAGTTTTTATCTTTGCATTAAGTTCTTCAGCTTCTGTGTCAATCTGTGGTTTTTTCTAAGAGAGAGAGCTTGCTTCAACTCTTTGTACTCCAATGTCAATTTATTTATGTACTCTTTGGTATCTTCAAACTCAGCTTTATGGGTCTGAAGCACTTTTAGCATTTCATCCTGCCACATTTTCAAAGTCTGAAGTTGTTGCTTTGAAGCCAAATTATGTTGTTGAAATGCAACTTTAAGGTTCTAATTTTCCTTGATTAAATCTTGAAGTCGAACCTGTATTTCTTCATAAGTCAAAGTCATGTTCAAAGGAATTTCAGAATTCACCTCAACAAAAAGCTTTTAATTTTAAAACTTTCAATTACTGTAAATTAGCCAATAGAAAACAGCCTACAAATTACAATTCATGCAAAATCAAAGATGATCAATGCTCGTTCAACATGCCAGAGATATTTTATTTTGAGATAATATAATGAGCTCTGAGCTGACTGGTACAGAGATGAAAATTATTATTACTTGTGTTTCTGTTTGTGTTTCACACACTTCAGCAATAGATGAAGTGATGGATTTGGATTACAAAAACTACCATCATGCTCAAAATTTTTTTGCAACACGTCACTATTATTTTCTACTTCGTCATTTTCTATTATTTCCTATGAGCCACAAATTTGTAACTTTCAAGACGTCATGAATCTTTTATTCACTCAATCTAATTCACTTAATCTCAATCTAAAGGTTTACTTTAGTAAACCTGCTTGATTTCAGCCAGAGATTATGTATTATAAATAGTATTCTTTATAATGTAGTATAATTTGTACATAATTTGTTCGACTCCGTTAGTTCATCAAAATAATAGTCTGTATGATGTTGAAGAAAACTAGTATATTCGATATAGTATTTTTCTCAACATTTCAACTAAAAAATACTTATTGAAGTTATTTAAAATGACAGAAAGTAAAATCAATTTTTGTAGAATTGAAAAAAGTTGTAAATTGATAAGAACGTTTAAATAAAGAATTATTTTTTATTATTCATAATATTAATAATATAATCTCATGTATATGTTATATTTGCTGGTGACGAGTTTTTGTAATTATTAAAGGTTTAAGTTGATGTTTTTTGGTGATAAAAACATTTTCCTGGAATTGTCAAATGAATTGTTGTTATAATTAATAGTTGATTAATTAATTATTTAATCATTTATAACACTTTATAATAATTTGTAACATTCAGTGCATAACTTGTAAACAGGTGATAACTTACTTATCTAATGATAGATTTAAATGAGAAATTATTATCTTCAACATACAATGATAGTCATATTTTGTGCGTGGAATCATTCCTTGTAATGTAGGAATGTTCCTTCATGTTTATTTAATCTTTAAGTTCTATGTAAATTTATCTGTTCAGTTGTATGTATTTTCTCTTTTTCGTATGTTTTGTTACAATTTAATAATTTTTACTTTATTTACATGTAGGATTGTATTGAAACGACTCTGTGTGTTAAGTTATGCGAGTAATTCAGTAAAATGATATGTTCATGTATAAATAATAATAATAATAATAATAATAATAATAATATAATAATAATAATAATAATAATAATAAATTCAATATTCATGCTAGATTTCATCAATTAGTTAAATTAACATGTTCCATGCGTCTACTGCAAGACTTAATAATGTGCTATTTCAATACCGTTTGTCAGAACCGCTCACCATTTTAATTCCCACCTAAATAGAACAATGAGATTGTACAATAGACTAAACCCATTCCTTGACCCCTTCTATGACCGCTACAATACATTAAAAAAATATTGTGGAAAATTATTCTGCTCAATTGATGAAAAATTATTATTTTTGAGCTCTACTAACTCTCCTTTTTTCAACTGTTTCTTCTCTTTGTATAATACATATTTTTCATCCTATACCCCTTTATCAACTTTCCGGAATCCAACACAAATATCGTTCTCTTCTAATCCTATTAGTTATACTGAATCGTTGTTGAATATTTTATGATGTGCGATATTATTTTCTTTTGTTTTCTTTTTTAATTGTAATGTTATACTATCAAAATATGCTCATGCTCTATGTTTTTATGGAATAAATAAAAATAATTTCTGAGTAAAATTGAATTATTTTTGCATTCAATATAATAAAAACACTGTTTAAAAATTTGAAAAAATTCAATTAAGCTGTTTCTGTTCATTGTTGTTAATTATTAATAACTTTTTTATTATTTTAGATTTATCAATATTGATGCTCCAATTCTATTCATTGTTGAATAAAAACTTTTACAGCATTGATGATGATTATTTAAAAAAATAATATTCCTGCCTGAGGGTGGGGAATATAGATTGTGCCAAGTATTTTAAAATATTTTCTGCTTGAATGAAATAAATATACTTTGTGATGTGGATTAATTCTTCAAATTTTTATACGAATATTGATTTTTATCTAGTTTATAGAACGATAAATGGTTTTGCCCATGGGCTGCCGGGCTGTATAGAATAGCAGCCCTAGCTTCCCATTAGTCCAAGGTGCTAGAGTGGTAAGACCCCACAAAAAATCCTTGTTTTCCCTCTTAGGGAAAATTGAGGTGCAAAATGGTAGACATAACATTTGTTATATTCTATTTACGAACGTATAGGCTACATCATTCTGTGCATTGGGCATCTTATTGAATTTCAAATAATTTAAAAGACCAACAATATTAGGAAACAAATTAGTAACATACAGTCGAATGGAGTAAGCTTGCTGCTATAACTCTGTCTCACGCCATTCTGCTGTGATATTTCAATACCGTTTGTCAGAACCGCTCACCACTTTAATTCTCACCTAAATAGAACAATGAGATTGTACAATAGACTAAACCCATTCCTTGACCTCTTCTATGACCGCTACAATACATTAAAAAAATATTGTGGAAAATTATTCTGCTCAATTGATGAAAAATTATTATTTTTGAGCTCTACTAACTCTCCTTTTTTCAACTGTTTCTTCTCTTTGTATAATACATATTTTTCATCCTATACCCCTTTATCAACTTTCCGGAATCCAACACAAATATCGTTCTCTTCTAATCCTATTAGTTATACTGAATCGTTGTTGAATATTTAATGATGTGCGATATTATTTTCTTTTGTTTTCTTTTTTAATTGTAATGTTATACTATCAAAATATGCTCATGCTCTATGTTTTTATGGAATAAATAAATATAATTTCTTAGTAAAATTGAATTATTTTTGCATTCAATATGATAAAAACACTGTTTAGAAATTCAATTTAGCTGTTTCTGTTCATTGTTGTTAATTATTAATAACTTTTTTATTATTTTAGATTTATCAATATGATGCTCCAATTCTATTCATTTTTGAATAAAAACTTTTAGAGCATTGATGATGATTATTTAAAAAAAAAATAATATTCCTGCCTGGGGGTGGGGAATATAGATTGTGCCAAGTATTTTAAAATATTTTCTGCTTGAATGAAATAAATATACTTTGTGATGTGGATTAATTCTTCAAATTTTTATACGAATATTGATTTTTATTTAGTTTATAGAACGATAAATGGTTTTGCCCATGGGCTGCCGGGCTGGATAGAATAGCATTCCTAGCTTCCCATTAGTCCAAGGTGCTAGAGTGGTAAGACCCCACCATAAATCCTTGTTTTCCCTCTTGGGGTATTTGCAAATTGAAGTAAAAAATAGTAAACATATTCAATCTGTCGAGACGGTGTGGACTGAAAGGTCATCAGTTTAACAATATTTCAATCACAACCACTGGTGAAGGGTCTTATTCTCATTTATCTTGGCATTCAATGTTCAATACATAATTTCATCACCTATAAGTACAAGTCTTAGACTTGTATTATCAGAAAAAATCATGCTATACACATATTAATTATTTTTGGAATGATTTCCTTAATCTTAGTAGTGTTATCTATGACATTATACAGTAATTGAGATAAGAACGAGGGCTTGCAGCATTGTTTTTGGCGGGAGATTGGCCATTCCGCGAACCGGAAATGCGCGACCTGCAATAATCTTCATACTGCTCGCGTTTCGTTTGTGTGCGACGCAGCGCACAAAATAAATATTGTCTAGTAAGACATATAGTGGACATATAGTGGAGGGTAAGACATTAGTGTGGAAATATTGTCTAGTAAGTAACCATTTCAAGTAGGAAATTATAGTAAAAAAGTGAAATCAGGTAAAAATTTATAGTAATACAATAGTAAACAATACTTGTAATACTAGTACCACCAAGGTATCTAGAATACATTTATTCTAGGTACATTGAGCACCACAAATACTTGAATTACAGAAAACTAATCGATTTTCCACTCCATTAATGGTGAGTGATCGATTTTGTGCAACATTTTTTTATTCATGCAAATGCACTCATAGGCTAGATACAAAAATTGAAAACATTGAAAGAGTCAATAACTTCTTTGGCCTATGTAGCCGGGAGACATTGCTGTGTCCGGCCTGCAAAAACTGAGCTTCAAATTTAGAATTCATAATCCACTCACAATGTAATGCACAATAAAACTTCCATTTAAGGTTAGAATACATTCGTAATATTGCCTTTGAAATTTCTTCATGAAAAATTCACTTGAAAAAACATTTTGGGCTAAAGTGCATGTCCAGTGCCAACATACCTGTGATCAAATTTTTGGTTGGGATCGATTTAGTATGTTATTTTGAGCACAAAATCACAAAAATTAAACGACGCTCACTATTGTTTTTAAAATAAACTAAGTTCAAAGTAGCAGAACTTTACATGCATTTAACCTATAAGTAGCAACCATAAGTAGCTAAGGTTAGGAAAAGATTTATGTTCGGAAAGCTTAGATTAGGAAAAGCTTTGGGTTAGGAAAACTCAGATTAGGAATATCATAATTTGATAATTTCAATAATCAAAATGGCTGCTACTAATAGGTTA
Organism: Nilaparvata lugens; assembly: GCF_014356525.2. Classification (NCBI taxonomy): domain Eukaryota; kingdom Metazoa; phylum Arthropoda; class Insecta; order Hemiptera; family Delphacidae; genus Nilaparvata; species Nilaparvata lugens. The sequence goes on along the minus strand of NC_052513.1, from coordinate 8,611,893 downwards.
AATGCATGTAAAATTGTGCTACTTTGAACTTAGTTTATTTAAAAAACAATAGTGAGCGCCGTTTAATTTTTGTGATTTTGTGCTCAAAATAACATACTAAATCGTTCCCAACCAAAAATTTGATAATAGGTATGTTGGCACTGGACGTGCACTTACACCACATTTTGTTCTTAAACCTTTGATAAACACATAAAACATAAAATTTGTCCAAAAAATGAGATAAATTTAATATACTCCCAGTTATGAAACTGGGAATTTAAAAACTTTCAACTCTGTTACTAAGGCAACATAAAAAATGTTCAACATTGATGTTATTTTACATTCAACAGCTGATGAAACAGATGATTTATTGTGTCTTCTATGAATGACGTGCCACTCAGACGAACCAAGTCAACCAGGGGCCGTGTCATTCATATTTGTATCACATCTAAATTTATATCATATTATGAGGATATATCATTACTATAATGTTGTATACTACTACAATTTCCAACTCCAACCAGTTGCAAGTTTTAAGTACCTGGGTTCAAGTGTACAAAGAGATGGAGGGCTTGATGTAGAAATACAGCATAGAATAAATTGTTGATGGATGAGCTGGAGAAAAATGAGTAGTGTTCTTTGTGATAAAGAGAGTGAATTGTCAAATGAAGGGAAAAGTGTATAGATCAGTTGTGAGGCCAGTTATGCTGTATGGAACAGAAACATGGCCCATTTCAAAGAAAGAGGAACGAAGGATGGAAGTGACTGAGGTGAGAATGTTAAGATGGATGTGTGGGGTTACAAAAAGAGATAAAAAAAGAAATGAATTGATCAGAGGCTCTGTAAAAGTTGGACCACTGGGAAAGAAAATGCAGGAGACATGGATGAGGTGGTTTGGACATGTGCAGCGACGGGAGGAGGATTATGTTGGACGAAGAGTGCAGGATTTGGTTTTGGATGGTGTGAGAGGACGAGGTAGACCTGGGATGAGGTGGGGAGATAGAATAGCGGCTGACTTGCGCGAGAGTAGTTGGAGGAGTGAGGAAGCATTGGATAGGGCTTTGTGGAGAGGCAGACTAAGAGAAAGGAATGCCGACCGCATTTAAATGGGATAAGGCACAGCCAAAGAAGAAGAAGAAGAAGAAGAATGTAGTATACTACTATATATCACTACTATAATGATATTACCTAGTAATAATACCATTTTGAATGAGAAATATTGTAAATAATTTAGTAAAACGGTGTGGCCTCCAGTAAAACATAAAGTCCAGGGCGATGGCACTCAATGAAACAATACTGTCATCCAATCATGAATGACATGGCATTCAATGTGTTAAGATGATTAGTATCTTTGGATGTGAATAATTTTAAATCTGTTTGAGATATCGATGTGCTGTTTTTGCCATTTATTTTCTCTTAAATTCTGTATCGAAATCATCTATCATATGACCATCTCCCCATTAAAAACATGAAGTTATATTAAAAATGACAGATCCAAGACGGAAAACCAGAAGTGACAAAAGTAGTTTTTCTAATCCGAAGAGGTTCCTAACTGTCCCCTTCTTCTTTCTCCCATGAGTGATGGCAGGTATTATTGGCAGTAAGTTAGACCACTACCAGATTTACAAGATTTGTAAATTTAGGTGGTAGTAGGGTTAGACACATGCACAATTTGACAAAACATTGCTTCCTCTACCGGGAAGCAATCTCCTGTCAGTAATAATCATCTCGATGCACTGAAACCATAGAGGAAAAAAAGATAGAAGATAATTTGCAGCTTTCAGACATTAGACAAGTGAGGCACAGCACAGAAAGGTAAGAGATCTCCAGGGAAACCAGTCAACAAGTTCCAAAGCTCGGTTTAGAAATCTTAATAGCAGCAAGCAAGGGTGAAATAACATGATTGCTGTTGATTTGATAACTCACATTATGTCAAATTTGAAACTACCGTTTATTAATGAACAAAACAAGCCCTAAATGAGTAAAATCTCTTTTCCAGGCTGACCTTAATAAAGATTATCAATAATTTAAAAATATATAATGACTTGAAAATGGCATCAATGTTGAAACATGTTGTGATAAAATAATTAAAAAATGTACTGAGATTTTTATTTTTATTTATATTACAAGTAGCCCTATACAGAAAATTTTGAAAAGAGACAATAAATGTTTGTAATACAGTGTCTTTCTAGCCTGGAAACCTACCAGAAATTATGCAATAATATTCACTATGCAGTTGGGCAAATAATTGTAGAAGTTCGTTTTAGATGGTGTATTCACTATCCCAAGTTTGAAAATAAACTTTGAACACGTGTGTGGTACGTTACTACATCACGCCAAATTGGCGAATTGTCGGGTCGGTTTTTTGGAACGCACATCGGTGGCCAGCTTTAGACACCACTGGGTCCACCCTTTCAAATTCAAAATGAGATTTCCAGGAAAATTCTGAATTTATCATTACGTCGAGAACCTTAATATCCCTTCATAGAATGGAATCTCATTTACATTCATATTTTTGTCCTAAACAAAATGTTTATGTTTTGTCCTTAATTCAAGAAAGCCGCTAGCCGTTTTTCTTTTTGCTGAGAATGATGATCAGTTGAAAACCTGGCTTGTGTGTATGAATAGGCCTAATAGAAGGGATGTTGCTACATAAGTGGACCTACAGTTTTAGGTGAGTTCCGTCCTCTTGGGAATGATTGATCAAAAACGTTTTCTCATTGAGTTACAAAAGCATTCCGATGACTGCACTCTAGCAAATTCTGACGTCAACATAGAGAAATAACCCAATTTCTGAGGATATTTACTCCTTGTTTTAAACTATTTTATCTGTGAATTTTAAGGTGAAAATTTATTAAATATTTTTATTTTGTAATGTCAAAATGAGAAAAATGCAAAATATAAGCCGGTAAAGGATTTCCACCAAGAAAAAATTCTGATGTGAAGTTGAAAAAATAATATATTTTTCCAGTAAATATTTCAATAGCACAACAAAATTGAATAATACAATTGTAGTAGTATATAGACTATACAATTATCATTTATATAATTATCATACAGCTTGGAATATTGTAATTATACAGGTTGCCCGTCCAAATTTGAGTTGTTTGAGAACGATGGGTGGTATGGATTATTTCACATCAAAAGGGAAGAAGACAGAAGCCATCAGGATCCTTCCATTCATCTACAAATGGAATGAGTTATTATTGAAAATATAAAAGTTCTCCTTTTTATAATGATAAAATTATATCAACTACAAACTTGTTAGTAATGAAGACACTATTTTTTTGAATAGATGAAATTGTAAATTCTATGGCAGGTCTATACGTAATTTCAAATAACATCAGCAATTTTATGAGAATGAAATTGTACTTTTCTACTGATTTCAAATTTTTGTAAGATATTGATATAGTCTTTCTACAGAGTGTTCTGGAAAAAGGTCACATAAGTCAGGGTGTGATTCCTCACATCAAAAGAAGAAAAAAGTTCCAGTTAACATAGCTCCAAAAATGCTTAGTTAGCAAGTTATACAGAGTGAAAGATTTCGTCTGAATTTTAGTTCCCCTGCTGAAACAAAGCCCTACGGGCATTTGTTGGCTGTTAATTAAGATGTGTAATTTAGCGTACTTTATCTAAAATTAACTGAAAAATTGAATAAAACCGTTTTCAGACCTGTAGCTACAGTAATTTTCAAGATATGTGACGGAATACGCGAAAATTGGTCCTGAAAAACAAGTTCCTCAAGGTTTGAAGCAGATTTACTAGGTTAAATGTAGAATAAACACAACATATTTTTTTACAGAACTTGCAGAAACTTCAATTTTGAAGAGAAAGATGTAAAATGAGTCTATAATAGACCAACACAACCTTTAAAAAAATAATCGTTAATTACATACAAAACGCATGAAAAGAGAGCTTAACAGATTGTGTCACGTGCAGACACGTGACTACACCATCTTGTTAGAAATTAAAATTACCGCTACTATAGTGAGGTCCATATTATAATGAGAGTGGAAAAAGATAGGTAGGAGAACAACGTTGCCGATCCTCTATGGACGGTAGCTGATACAAGTTTATTGATGTAATATCAAAATAAATTTTGTAATAAATTTTTTACTGATGTAAAAAATCAGCTGATAGTTGCAGTGATAGTAGTTTTAATTTTTCTGCTCAAAATTTTCAAGTTTATTTCAATATTATTGAAACTTTCGGATTGTTTAGTGTTATTTCCGGCTCTTATCAACCCTTCGAAATTCAAAATTCATCAGTCATATCTGGAATACGTATTCTCTGAGTGTTAATCTTTGGTGAAAACAGAAATTTTAAACTTAACCTCACTTTGGACTATTTATGTGCCAAAATCAAGGAATTGAAGAAGTTTTGGGCAATTGCCTGTTTCTCTTTCCAAATATCGTGTTTGTGACTGTTCTAATAAATAAATAAATAAATAAAAATATTAACTATTCATTCACGTTTTAAATAATCAATTAGCCTATATTTTACTAAGCAAGAAATTATATTATTCAATAAATTCATAATGAAGATGAAATTTTTTGTTAGTTAATTATTAATTCTACATTGTTAAAAGACGATCTGGCAACAGAGCAAAAGCGAGAAAGAGATAGCGCTATCCGCTTTGTTGAATGATAGACAAGGATAGCAATACCATTGCTAATCAAACACTGCCATTATAACGTGGACCTCACTATATTACAATGCTAGACTTTCTTTCAAGATGGCGGATTTTGGCGTCAGATACTGACTTCCCATTCTATGGTTCAGCGCCACAGATCTGTGATAAATAATCTGTGATCAGGTTTTTTACTGAACGTAAAAAAAACACGATGGAATTAATCAGTGGCGTTGAACGCAACCAATGTTATTTTTATAGTTTTTTCATTCAAATAACATACCTCCTATTTGCTAGCTTGCATGCATCATTTGCTACATAGTTACAACTTAAAGCTGGCCACTGACGAGCATTCCAAACGGCGTGGCGCGGCGCGATGTCACTCCAGCTGGAACGATCCAAATCCGTAAATATTTTGTGGGTCAATTCACGAGCACTCCATTCCATCACTCCAGTAGTTGATGGTTTGTGATCAAGTATGGACGAGGAACTTCTCCTGATTTCAAAAGCTGTGTGTTTGTACGTAAAAAGAAAAAACCCAAACGGAAATGGGTGAAACGTTTATTTTCGAATAGGCGGAATCACACGCATCTGAATTTATTTCAAGATCTTAGTGTCGAACCTTCGGACTGGAAGAATTATTTGCGTATGGATGAAGATACCTACAACCATTTACTTCGTTTGGTAACACCGATGATTACAAAGAAAGATACAGTCATGAGACAGTGCATTACTCCCCATGAGAGGTTGGCTGCAACTCTACGTTTCTTGGCCACCGGGATGAACTATGAAGAGCTGAAGTTCATCACAGCGATATCACCGATGAGCCTCTCATCGAGTTGAGCTTCTTAACTACATCTTTTGTAGCTGTGGGATCAACAGTTTTAAAAAAATCAAGGATCATCTCCAGAGCAGCGTTGCTTTTTACCTTGTCATGGTAACCAGGGTCTGTTATTTTCCACAAACAGGTATGATCCCTGTACATCTCGATCACAGAGATTACAAAATCCCGGTTCGAACTCATGACAACACAACAACACAAGAACAAAACAACAATCAAAACAAGAGCAAAACAGCAATCTATCCTTCCAAGTCAACGGTCTGACACGCACTGAGACAGGACAACCCACAGGTTTCCACATTCACGGTCGTTCCGTCGTTCCAGCATGCCATCGAGATTCCCCATTCACGAGGAGTTGGAGTGACGTAGGTTTGGCGTGGCGCGATGGATTTTCAACCGGTTGGAATTCCATCGAGCCTCGTCGCTCCACCAAAATACGAGCGCGATTCACCATTCACGTCGTTCCAATGGCACGCTACCGTGCCATTTGGCTTGTTGGAACGCTCGTCAGTGGCCAGCTTAACAAGGCCTGGATGAGAATAGTTTAAGAAATTGAATTAGTGGAAGAATTTGATTTACTTGTATCTCAAGAGTAGTCAGCATGTCAATGCGGTGATATTTTTGAACAGTGAATATTTCAGAAATATAAATTCGAAAATCTGATTTATAAAAGTATTTAAGAACTGAACAATTTGTGAAGTAATGAACTACAAGACTTATCCTATTTCGGACTATGTGTACCCTTATCTAAATTTGGGAGAGGAATAGCACAAGGTCGCCTTGTTTTTCCTCTCCCTATCATTTTGATGATACATTTATTGTATGATTAAAAAAGAATAAAAAATATATAATAAGAAAAACTTGGAGAAAAGCTGAATTTGAGCAAATGCCATAATGCTTCATCTATGTTTCATAACTTAATAAACTCTATAAAAGTTATAAAATCAGAAGTATTGAATAATTAAGGTTTATTATTGAATGAATAATTTTATCAGTAATAGCGCATGATTGACCGTACTTGAAGTGACATGAAAGCAATGACAATGTAAATTCATAAAAGATTCAGATTATTGCTGAATGAGCCGTTTCACACTCATAGATCATAAACCAACTGAATTGGTGAGGTTACTAGTTGTAACAGCATAATCTTACTATATTTTATTAGTTATCAACTTCAAAAATTAATAAATTTGTGGATAACTCACATTAGTTCTCAATTTTTCATTTTGGGTAACAAGTGATCCATTATTCATCTTTATTCGGCAGCAACAGCAATCTTTTTCGCTTTCTTTGGTTCAGACACTGGAAATAAAAGAACTAAAACGTTAAATAAGTTGATTTACATCTAAAAATATTCACAATAAATTAATGAATACAGTTGAAAATACATATGTATTATTTATACTCGTATGTTAATTAATTCAATTGTATACTAGGATTCAAATTATTTGCCTTTTTTCAATTTCCTCATGCTTCAAATAATCAGTAATAATAAATTATTTGACTTGATGTAGAAAATGAATAAGATAAACTTTTTCAATGCAATTTTAGCAAGAAGTTTCACTGTTTCTACTTTCTACACATAAATATAAATTTACAATGGTTTTTGCACGTGACAGTTCAACAATTTGATTAATTGTATTATATTGAACAAATACCTGATTAATTGCTGTACTCATCGTTTAAACAAATCATGAGGGTTTGGTGATAAATGCGTTGATTTACAAGCTAATTTACAAATAACAATTTCACAAGGGTCGCTTTGCACTGCACAGGGTCAGTCTGGTGAAATTATAATTGCGAATCAAACAAAGAATAAAACTGGACACTTCTGCCTTTTCTGCCTTAAACTAGACTTTGAACCTACCCACTAAATTAAAAAACAAAAATAAAATAGCTGACAACATGGATAAAAAATAATCTACAATCATTTCCTTCTATCATTTCATTTTATAGACTGGATTGATTCTTCAAGTACACAACAATATAATGCCAAGTCTTGCGTACTAACACAACGTTGATTCAAAAACAAAACTAAATCTGAAGAGAGAATAAATTGATTGGAGTGGATGAGAGTTGATTAGTATCTTTAATCGATTGAATCGCACTCTAAAATAGTGGTTTTGAAAAATATCGTCTGAAATATAATCTCATAGTGTAAGAAAATCCAAATATTTAATAAAATATTTCTTTCAAAACGGAGAAGAGTTTTGAGGAAATCGAAGATTAGAAACGTTGAATAATTTGTCAAAAGCAGATAATGTAAACATAGCATTCTACTGGTTTTCCAATGGAGATAGAAATGTTGTCAATCATGTTCGCGTTGTGTTGTGACATTCACCAAATTTTTAAATTTCGATCGATGTCCTGATGCCTGTACAAAGATTTACGCTCTAATCTATATACAACTAAGAAGACACATAATATAAGAGCTATAACGTTCACATGAACATGAACAGAATAGCTATTAATGTATTATGGGCGTAAAGCCATAGAGAAACAATAGCATAAGTAGATATCCCATGGTATGTTATAGGGCGTTTATGTCACAATTTTCAATGTTAACTCAAGCCGATAGTCCACGTAGTTCTTTCCCGTGAAGCTGTGTGACGCTGGTAGTCTCTCATATTGTGCCGTTCATACCCTCTCACCCGGCCAAAACAGTAAGAATCGACAATAATTGGCTTGAGTTAACAGACAAATTTGCGACATAAACGCCCTATACCATGGGATATCTACTTACGCTATTGATTTTCTATGGTAAAACGTGACTTACTGCTTGAGCAAAACAGTTATCGCGCTGCACGATAATTTTGCGAAAGCATTAAAGAAGTAATACACTCGAATAACTTACTTTTTTTCTACAACTGTTGTATGGGACTAAAAAAACATTAAAAAAAATTATACATAATAAATTGTCGCCATTCATGAGCTTGAATGACTATACCGAGTGATTCAAAAAGGACTTTAAAACTTCATTCATATAAATATTATTAAACAAGATACAGAGCTGGTTTTGTTGTTGTTATAAAGGAAAACGCTTCAAGCTTTTTTACCTTAAACTAACGATATTCTATGTGACTTCCGTTAGTTACCCTACCGACATCCTATCGATAGTCGATTTCTTCCCACAAATCAGTGGATTGGCCGTAATGCGCCAATTACATGGCCCCTCGTTCCCCAGACCTAACACCGCTGGAATTCTTCTTGTTGGATTTCATAAAAGATAAGGTGTACGTACCCCCTTTGCCAGCCACTCTACCTGAACTTAGAGCAACGATTTGCGCTGCTGTTGAGCAAGTTACACCTGAAATGCTAGTGCGAGTCTGGGAAGAAATCGACTATCGATGGGATGTCTGCAGGATAACCAACGGAAGTTACATAGAACGTCTTAAGTTTAAGGTAGAAAACTTGAAGTGTTTTCCTTTAAAACAATGCCAAAATCAGCTCTGTACCTTGTTTAATAAGATTTATATGAATTTTCAAAGTTGTAAAGTAATTTTTGAATCACCTGGTATTATATAATGGCTAGAACCAGGATTCAATTAGCTGAGTGTAGACAAAAAGTCATCATTACTTAATTTTAACGAGCGGTAAAATGAACTTGCGCAGCGAGCATAAAATAGATTATCGGTTACCTACCCAAAAATCAGCTATTTTGAAATGAGTTTTCAGTACGTAAAGAAGTCTTTTACGAGCAGTTGTAGAAAAAAATGTTTTCCATAATATTGAAAACGTTTCTGCTCACAAGTAAGTTACGTTTTGAAGTTCATTCGATTATGATGAAAACAACAAAGCTGTGGTCTACTTTTCATGAACAGTAGTTGCTATGGATATTAAATCATGATTGTAAAAAACAATCAAAATTTCTATTTACCTTTCTCTCTTTCAGGTTCTTCAGTGGGGACATCAGGGAGAACAAGTTCTTCTTCTTCTTTTTCTTCCTCGGCTTTGACATTGTTTTCGATTTGTTCGTCCGTGGGCAATTGGCTTTTGTTTTGTTGGTCAGCAATCAGTTGGGCGAACTCCTCCTCTACAGCCTCATCATCCTCAGCGGTCATCGCTCCACTCAGCAGATCGTCTATCTCTTTCTGCTTCTCGATGCCCTCTCTTGTTTCATCCAATATTTTCTCCACTTCTTCAATGTTTATCATATCGTTCACTTTCTTCAGCGCATCGTTTCCTACTTTCAATCCTTCCACGACCTGCAATCAAGATAATATTATAATTCTATCGATATAAGTATGCATGGTTGAAAAAGCTTAAAATTAGGTGATGAAAGTCAATAGGGGTATTCACAATGTTGGAGTTAGCTGGCTAAGTCGAGCTATTCGCTAACTCCTGCTATTTGCTAAGTCTGTGTTAACTCAATGCTATAGTACTACGTTAGAAAGAAAAGCAGGTTTGAGTCCGCTAACTCTGTTAAAACGGCGGCCATGTTTGTTTATAACCTTACCTTTTCAAACCAACCTCTTCTCCTCACTCAAATTTGTTGTTGTTTCACAAATTATCCGCTTGGAGCGCTATTGCAGTTAGCTTATAGCAGTTGGTTTTAGATGGGGCGTTCACAATCCAGAGTTAGCAAATACTATACTGTAGTACTTTAGCTGGCTAAAACAACATTGTAAATACCCCTAATGTTTTCTTGTATCTGAACCATCTATTTCAGTAGTGTAGTTGAAAAACCGTTAATGTAAAAAATTTAGTTCATGATTAGTTAACACTGTACTCTAAAATAATCGAGCGAACGATTTATTAGGTAGTAGAATGAAAAATATTCACCTGTATTGATGAGTTTCACTTTGAACGGTCGAAATTGGTTGAATGGGAGGCAATGATGTTATTTTTTGAAAAGAATGCAGCCAATTAAAATTGTGTGTACATCAAATTATGAACTCTACTTAACCTCTGTACTGTTTTTTTTTTTAAATCAAAGTTAAATACAGTTTTGGGCGAATGCCTGTTGTTTGCACCTGAATTGTATCTAATGTCTATGAATAAATAAATAAATAAATTTTCAAGTGAATCTCACTATAGAATATATTTTGCTATTGGAACGCATAATTACTGACATGGAAATTTATTGACGAAACAGTATTGCGGGATGTTTTTGATAAATTTGAATTTGATAGATGTAAGGGTCTATTAAGCGTAATAATCCCATAATTTTCAGGAAAAACTTATATAAAAACAGGATAAAACTTATAAAACTTCCCATAAAAACAGGAAAACTTGATCTGTTATACTGATCTGAATCAATTAGTTCGCTACCAGCACACTTAGATTACGTTAATTAGAATTTTGGAATAATTTTATTGTAAAAAATTTGAAGAAGTGGAAAATCATTACACTGTTAAATGGTGAGTTAAATACTGATAATCAAAGTGGAATTTCATTATAAGTGTTTCAGAAGTTGTGTCAAACATTTTAGGGTATTGTTCCTGGATGATGGGAGACTACAAATGTCGTATTTGAAGTGTCCAAAACTCAGCGGTTATCCTTATAGCTGCCATTTTGTTTTTTTTACTCAAGAATTTTTATCACAAGAACGAAATGTTGTATTGATCTGAAATTTGGATGAATATTTATGCTATGAAAAGTCAACTTAAAAAAATAAAATAAAAAATTTTCGATGTAAATTTTCAAAATGGGGGCCTAAATTTTAAATTTTTGATGGCATATTCCACGAAATCGTTCACTTTACAGAAAATTTACAAGAGACAAAAACGTTAGAAAATTTTATCAAGATTTCAAGGATACCTTATTTATTAAGATTCGTCAAAGAATAACAGAGAAATTAATTCTTTTCGTACTGCATGCATGACCACTTTTCACCATTTAAACATCAATATGAATTTTTCAATAAATTATAATATTATTGTATTCAAGATGAAGCTTTGAAACTCGGTATGGCTCCATATGGCCATACAGCTGATTTTACAATGTTTATCAGATGATCTTGTTTGTCTTGTACATGCATGTAGTACAAAAATAATCAATTGTTATTCTTTGTTAGTCTCTGTTATTCTTTGACGAATCTTAATAAATAAGGTATCCTTGAAATCTTGATAAAATTTGCTAACGTTTTTGTCTCTAGTAAATTTTCTGTAAAGTGATAACCGCTGAGTTTTGGACACTTCAAATACGACATTTGTAGTCTCCTATCATACAGGAACAATACCCTAACATGTTCGACACTACTTCTGAAACACCCTGTATAGGTACACTAACTTTTACACTATCAACAGGAGGAATAGTATTGTCTTGGCAGTGAGCTGTAGAAGTTACTCAATCTTTATACTTTTTTCCAACAAAACAAAACAAGAACCTAACAACTGTGACAAGAATTTTTATGCTTCACAATATCATGGTGTTGATAGAATAATAAATAATTTTTGGATCACATACCAATTTATTACTTTATAAAGTTATGCTACTGTGATAAAAAACCAGCTCAATAACAAAAGTCTTTAGCAAGACCCAAAATTGTATAGATTTTCCCAATAAAATGCTTGTTTGATTGATTTATATGAGAGTGTTTTAAATGAAAATCGTTTGATGAAAACTATTGAATTTTTTTATAAAAATGTTGAAGGAATGTAAAATAAATGTAAGACAAAGCACAAATGCTTTATGATGAAAGCACAAATCATGATGAAAAAATATCTATCGAAATAGTTATTTGTGGAGCAAATGTTTGAATAAAGTGGTGGAATAGATGAAATAGAATAAAAAACAATTTTTTCTTCCCAAAAGTTTAAAATCGAAACTTCACCTATAGCCTATGAGTAAATCTTGATTACCTGGGTTTCGATTTGAGCAAACTCCAGGTCGTGAACCAATGTTTCCAAGTTTTCAAGCTGGCCATCAGTTCTGCTTAGCAGTTGTTCTTGGTATCTCTTCTTCTTCAGTAATAATTTGGCACGACTGAAAATATAAACAATAGTCTGTTAAAATACTTATAAACTATACTTGTATGTTTTCTATTATGAATCGAACACAACATAGAATAACAAAAAATAAGTTAGAGTGGTCTCCTGAAACCGGACAAGCAGAAAAACACAATAAATACTGTAGTGAAATTGTAGATTCTTAAACCAAGGAGATTGGAGTGCATTGCAACTGACAATAATATACTATTATCATTATATACTATCAATAATAACTATTAATCAAATATTAGATAGATCTCAAGATTTATTATTTTTTATTATAATGTATATTTGGACTGTAAATTTTTGTGATTTTCAGAAAAGTGTTTGCATAACCTCATTTGAAAATTTTTAATCAAAATTAGGGGGAGAAACAGTTTTGTGTTTATCCTGTTGATTTTCTCCCAATCATTAATTTGATATTATGATTGTGGAATGAAATAAATAAAATCAAAAAATGATATGCAGTTTTTCTTCTTTCTCAACAATTCTTATTATCTTAGTTCATAGTTACTACTACACTTGTGTATATTTTATACTTACTTATATTGTAGTTTTGGATTTATTTGCCTTGATGAAATTTAGTCTGATAAACAATAAGGCTATGTTGTTTGAAGATTAATTAATCATTATTTGAATAGGTCTGATATTTGGTCAATTGTTTAGTTATTTAGTTTAATTGTAAGTTCCAAAATTCAATAGCTATTCATACACATCCAGTATTATTGAGGCTATACTGTATTCTATAGAAAGCAGAGAACGCCTTCTGCCAGAGAATCGGTAACGCTGTTCTCCTATCTTTATCCACTGCCATTATAACTTGGACCTTGCAACTGTACATTTGTTTCATTATTGTAAAATGCAATAATAATACTTACTCTCTCTTCCCTTCATTGAGTAGTTTCTTAGCCAAGAGACGTTCATTTTCCAAAGTTCTCTCTATTCTCTGTTGATATTGTTTCAGTTTATCACGCTGCTGTTTCATTTGCTGATGAAAAAAATATAATGTGCAGTTTAAATATTTATACTTGTGTACAGAATACTCAATACCAATATTTTTTTGCCCATTGGTATCAAGTAAAACAATATTGGGTTATTTAAATAAGAGTAATCTTAGAGAAGAATTTTACTTTCATTAGAATAAAGTAACCTATTATCGGATTCAATTTTTTTTAATATAATTATATTCAATATATTAGATTAAGATTATTAATTGAAAGATGGAGTTAGGATAGAAACTTGAGATTAAAAATTATAAGATTCAATCAATTCAAGACGAATTATGACCGACTTAAGTAAAGATAGAAGAGTAGGACTAATAGGATATTTATTTCATTGATAAAAGACTAATACAATAGGATTGAAATTTAGATTTCCATTTATACCCCGCTTTTCAGCGCCTCTATTTGATATGAATTGTGTTTCTTATCTTCATTTATGCTTTGATTCCAAAAAAGTATCTAATTTTAAAGCATTAACATTGTAAAAATAGATAATTTTATTAAAAAAAGTTACATAAGTTTGGACTAATAATTGGTTAGGTTGGATCAAACCGAAGACGTTTCTAATGATTTTTCTAGTAGGTAGGCTAACTGATGCAGGTATCAGCAACACCTAAAAAGGTGTCATCTTATCAAGCTTAATCGATAACATTGGATGATTATTTTGAGTTGTAAATTATTCTGACTTGTCAAATTTTCACCCCTGTGGCAAAAGTGGCAAGTTGACACTTTTTTATAAAGTTTGAGATTATGAAATACATTTTGATCTGGAACGGTAAGTAATTAAAAATTTACGTATGTAAACGTAAAATACCTTACGCAATAATAGCTAGAAACAGTAGCCTATCATAGAAAAATAGGCTACTGAGTTACCAGTGAATGTTAATGAAAAAAATAGTCAGGTAAGTTATTTTCTAGTTGCTTGAAGAAACTAGAAGAATGGAAGTAAAACTAATATTTCAGGCTACCGTACCTACACAATTTAGATTACTAAACATATAGTAATTTAGTACCTATAAAATTTTTTTCCAATGTCCAAGTCTATTTGCATCATCTTGAACTTGTATATTATTAGCCAGAATTGATTATAACTAAAATGTTAAATTACTTGATAGAAATATAAACAAGGAAAATATCAACACAAAAACTAACCAAAACAGCCCTGTCGTGATTTGTCACTCTGCTCACTTTCTTCTTTCCAAATATATTTCCCATATTTCATTCTACTTTGCCACAACTTCATAGTCGTAATAAACACATTTTATAAATTTTTACAGCCTTTACTATAGAAATCGGTATAATTTTTATGGAAAAAATTGAAGATAAGTAGTAGTGAAATGGGTTGATAACCTTATTTTCGACTCAAATCTGAATGACGTGTATGACGTAATCTTTTCATTGCCCAGCTGATCAGTTATCTGGTCACCGCCTTCTATAGTATTCGACGCGCGAAAAATCAAAAAGAGCGCTAATACGCTTTTGTGCAACCGGCCCAATGAATAAATTAATGTATTCAGGAATGTATTCTATATAGGTTCATTAGTTATACATTTGTTTTATTATAATAGGAACTATTAAACAGATTTACACGAATGAATATGACCAGTGGTGTATCCAGGAGGCTGGATATGGGATGTATCCCCCCCCCCACGAAATGGAACCTGATTTTTTTCTGGCTGGAACGTGGTTTGCTTGGAACCAAGAGATGTAAGCATGCTTGCATCCTTCTTCACTCAGGTGATGGGCCATTTCTGTGAGTAGTATTTTTTTCTCCACCAGAATACAGCATCTGTTACTTAGTTCACTTAAATCCTTTTGCCACCAAATAAATATATGTTTCTCTTCGCATTTTGCTATTTATCATATTATTAGAAAATGTCACTTACATCCCTCTGGTTCTAAGTGCCTCAATTAACATCTAGAGCCATATTTTTGTTAGATTATACTATGTAAGTCAAGAAATATAGAAGGGATGAGAGAATAGCAATGATAATAATAATGAGCTATTTTCTTATAGACAGTGAGTGGTCTAGTGCGTAGGGACTAGATAGCAGCAGGGGATAGAGAAACTACAGATAGCATTTCAAAGTTAGTTCACATTTTTACCATATATTATTATGAAGAACTTCAATATAGCTTATAGTTGATTATAGTTCATTAAGTTCCATGCATATTCTTAAACAAAGCTCCAGCAGCTTCTTCTAGAGAGTACCTCCGAAAATTCTACAGTAGGCAGGAGGGACTCATCCCCCTAATATTTGAAAAAAATATTCACCCACCCCAAATCAATGTAATTTTGAACACGCAAGTGAAAATTATGTGAATTGGAAAAAATTGTTAATCAAGTTAAAACCAAGCCTGGACACATCCCCCTAATATTTTTAATAAAATTTTTCATCCCCCCCCCCCCTAAAACGATGTAATTTTCGACTCAAATCTGAATGACGTGTATGACGTAATCTTTTCATTGCCCAGCTGATCAGTTATCTGGTCACCGCCTTCTATAGTATTCGACGCGCGAAAAATCAAAAAGAGCGCTAATACGCTTTAGTGCAACCGGTACAATGAATAAATTAATGTATTCAGGAATGTATTCTATATAGGTTCATTAGTTATACATTTGTTTTATTATAATAGGAACTATTAAACAGATTTACACGAATGACCAGTGGCGTATCCAGGGGGGTGGAAATAGCAGCTTCTCTTTGTCTCAGAAAAAGAGTAACGGCCAGCAACAGTCACAGTTATAACATAGTTATTCAAAAGTATTCTTTGAGTATCTATAGTGAGGTCCACGTTATAATGGTAGTGTACGATTTGCAATGGTGCTGCTATCCTTGTCTATCGTTCAACAAATGTGAAAGAGTTAGGGGTTAGGTCCTATTTAGGTTATATTTGATGTTTTATTAGGATAGGTTAGGTTTTTGCTTTGAAATTGCAATATGCTAGAAGGGGCTAGGGTCTAGGTAGAGTTATGATTTTTCATGTTTCAAAGGTAAAAGGATAGGTTAGGGGGTTAGGATTTTGCTTTGAACCACATGTTTGTGAACATGTTCATGAAATGAACCACATTTTTGTGAACATGTTCATGAAATGAACCACATGTTTATGTTTTGTTCTAAAGATGACGAATAAAATCTAAAGTATTAAATGTGGAAGGGTTAGAGGTTAGGTTTAATTTAGGTTATATCCAATAATGTGTTATTAGGAAAGGTTAGGTTTTTGCTTTGAAATTGCAATATGCTAGAAGGGGCTAGGGTGCAGTTAGAGTTATGTTTTTTGATGTTTCAAATGTGAAAGGATAGGTTAGGGGGTTAGGATTTTGCTTTGAAATCTAAATTATTGAATGTGAAGGGGTTAGGGGTTAGTGGTTAGGTTTTTTTGGATTATATTCAATAATGTTTCATAAGGTTAGATTAGGTTTATGCTTTAAAATTGCAATATGCTAGAAAGGGCTAGAGTCCAGGTAGAATTATGCTTTTTGATATTTCAAAGGTTGAAAGATAGGTTAGGATTTTGCTTTAAAATTGCAATATGCTGGAAGGGATTAGAGGTTTTTCAAATAGTTATGTTCATTGATGTTTTAAATGTAAAAGGGGAGGTTGAGGGTTCGGTTTTTGTTTTGAAATGACAATATGCTGACTTAGTTATAGTGTTTTTTAACATCAGTTAAATAACAACTGTTATATTTTATTAATTATATTTTTCAAAAGTACTCTTTCTTTTATTAAATAAAATGATAATTTATTGATTATTATATTGAATTTAATGATAAATCATCATTGGATAATAATATCTTCATCAAATAGAATGTCGATTGGCTCCAGTTACAGTGCTCGGTAACCATTATCACAAAGAACGTTACATTCAAAGAACTTACTGAATGGAACGGGAAAAACCCGTTGCTAACACATGCGCGATACGGTGCTGTCTGAGACAGAGAGTGGTTTGTGGGTGGATATGGGATGTATCCCCCCCCACAAAATGGTGGAACCTGAATTTTTTTGTGGCTGGATCAGCAACAAAAATTAACATCTAGAGCCATATTTTCGTTAGATTATACTATGTAAGTCAAGAAATATAGAAGGGATGAGAGGATAGCAATGATAATATTAATGAGCTATTTTTTATAGACAGTGTGAGTGGTCTAGTGCGTAGGGACTAGATAGCAGCAGAGGATACAGAAACTACAGGTAGCATTTCAAAGTTAGTTCACATTTTTACCATATATTATTATGAAGAACTTCAATATAGCTTATAGTTGATTATAGTTCATTCAGTTCCATGCATATTCTTAAACAAAGCTCCAGCAGCTTCTTCTAGAGAGTACCTCTGAAAATTCTACAGTAGGCAGGAGGGACTCATCCCCCTAATATTTTAAATAAAATATTTCATCCCCCCCCCCAAAACGATGTAAGTTTGGACACTCAAGTTAAAATCATGTAAAGTGGGAAAAATGGTCAATCAAGTTAAAACCAAGCCTGAACACATCCCCCTAATATTTTAAATAAAATATTTCATCCCCCCCCCCAAAACGATGTAAGTTTGGACACTCAAGTTAAAATCATGTAAAGTGGAAAAAATGGTCAATCAAGTTGAAACCAAGCCTGAACACATCCCCCTAATATTTGAAATAAAAATGTTTTATCCCCCACTTAAAATTGAAATAATAAGTGGTCTACTGATCACCAAAAATATTTGAATGGAATGTTTGTTTTCAAGTGAAAATTGCGTAAAATCGCATCAAATTGAAGGTATATTTTCAAAATTTTCCGGGGGAGAACCCCCGTACCCCCCTTTGATGGGGGAATTCCATAATTATTCCCTTACCACCCGGTGTCTCCCTCAAGGTTCAGGTGCTTTCCACTCCAATGTTATAATCCTCCCCCCCATTTTTTTCCTGGATACGCCACCGAATATGACTTAAGTTTTTATAATGGTGATAGTGTCCCAAATTTTGTCACATTCAACCAAGAAAATTAGAATACTTACTTTATTATAGGCTACTACTACTCGACTCTACTAAGTATTTTCATAATTTCAATTAACTATAGACAAAATACGAACATTACTGAATGAAAATTGATTTTTGTGCTTGAGTAGCTTAATAATTTGAATATCATACGATTCAGCTTAAGAAAATAATGTTTTTTGAGAAACTCAATTTTTGGTTCTCTCATTATAGGTTTAAAGCTGTGATTGGTCTAATTCAATCTATATATTGCCGTGCTACCAATTTCTCCTAAATCGGTTGGATAGCAATTTTTCACCTATTGACCTAAGGAAAGTTATCGGCTCCAACATAATAGATTCTTGATAAACTATGAATGGATCTATCACCTATGAATGAGAAATCCAGTTTTCAGAGCAAACCAACTTATAATATTCAGAAGAATTTTGGCAATATACTACACAAATACACAAAGAACAATACCTTACACACTTAAGCATCTAAAATCATTACGAGCTAAATACTTATTCACTTATGTAGTTGAAAAAACAATGGCTATAGGCTTGTAAACACAAGAAATAATTATAGACAAAAAAAGAACACTATAAACTGTTCAAAACTCAATTTAAAACATTAAAAATTCACTTAAACAGAAAAATATTCAGCGAGCACAAAATTAGAACACACGCAGCCAGCCATCATTTTTAGAGAAGAAGGAAGCCTCCTAGCAAAGAGCAAAAGACACCTCAAACCAGTGACGACTTCACGGACACGTCACCAAAAAATTATAAATTACAAGTTTAGAATTCACATTTTACATTTGTTCTCAATAAAACTTTATTTTGAAACTGTTATTTAAATTTTTATAATCATCTCTATTTAAATAATCCATTTATCTGTTAATTCTGTCAACTCAGCCTCGGTGACACCATGGAACATGCAACACAATCATTTACGATAAATTCTCAGTCAAAAAGTTGTCCGTATATCGATTACTCTGATATTTACTATAAAGTTTTATAGATCTCGAATTGAAGATTCGATTCCAATCGAGAAAAAATGTAATATTACAAATACCCCCCTCTTGACATAAAACAATTTTACTGTTTGAAAATTTAAAGAAAAAAATTACATTGACCCAAATGGAAATTGTTGAATTGTAAATTCGAGAACAGTAACAATTTTTTCTATAAAAACATTACATGTTGTCCTATAATATTGAAAATTATTATAAAAATTCATCAATAGCATTTGTTATATGTTTCCAAACAATATTTCAAAGTATAGAATATCAAAATTACTTTTGATTTAGCTTTATAATTTAAAGGAAAATATCTCAACAGAAAGTTTAATATATAAAGAATAGTTTTTTGAAATTGCACATAAATTTAATAGATAGAAAAATTCAATTTTTATTGCAAAAAAAAAATTTAGTATGTTGAATGAAAAAAATTATTATTATTATTTTTTTTTATGGATTGATGAATTGTTACATTTAATTTTCACATAAAATTTCAATAAATCAAACAATGTTCATTTCTTTCACTATTGACACGGTTGATTTTATCGATGCAAATTTTGGAAAACAGTCTGTTAAGGCACTCAGTATGATTTTCAGTTAAGTGTGACTCCAGTGTGATGACGTTAGTGTTGGGCTGATCTGGATGCACGTAGTGTTGGGCTGATACTTGTAGTCGACTGATGCATATCAAACTCGATACAGGTGACATCTCAGTTAGCATTGCCTCATGCTTGTAGTAGACGGCTGCATACCAAACTCGATACAGGTGACATCTCAGTTAGCATTGCCTCATGCTTGTAGTAGACGGCTGCATACCAAACTCGATACAGAGTCACGTAAATTTTGTATCATATAATTATACAATGTACATTTCAGGCTTGAAATGACAATGTAATTCGTTTTATGGAAAAGAGATAGACGCTGCATACAGGATTAACTGTGAGGATTAATTTAGGTAAGGTTTGGTTTTTTGATATTTTCAGCTTTCAAGGTTTAGAGTTCTGCATACAGGAATAATTTAGGAGAGGATTTTTTTTTTTTGAATGAATTCTTTCATGATACTGTGACTGTTATTCTGAATTCAAAGTTGCGAACGTGAACATGGATGGCAATTACCTCCAGGTAATGTAGTAGTGTTGAAGTTTGAGTTACATGGTCAGCAATAAGTGTTGGCATTGTCATTGGCGTATGCTTTGGTGTCGGCATTGGCGTTGGCATTGTCGTAGGCATTGGCATCAACATTGGCACAGGCATCGGCGTAGACATCAACGTAGATATTGGCATTGGCATCAGCACAGGCATCGGCGCAGATATTGGCATTGGCATCAGCACAGGCATCGGCGCAGGCATTGGCGTAGATATTGGCATAGGCATCAGTGTAGATAGTGGCATAGTTATTGGTGTAAATATTGGTGTAGATATTGGCGTAGTTATTGGTGTAGATATTGGCGTTGACATTGACATCAGAGCAGATATTGGCGTTGATATTGGCATAGGCATCAGTGTAGATATTGGCGTAGTTATTGGTGTAGATATTGGCGTAGTTATTGGTGTAGATATTGGCGTAGGCATCAGTGTAGATATTGGTGTAGTTATTGGCGTTGACATTGACATCAGAGCAGATATTGGCATAGGCATCAGTGTAGATATTGGCGTAGTTATTGGTGTAGGTATTGGCGTAGATATTGGCATTGGTATTGGTGTAGGCATCAGTGTAGATATTGGTGTAGATATTGACATCAGAGCAGATATTGGCGTAGTTATTGGTGTAGATATTAGTGTAGATATTGGCATTGGTATTGGTGTAGGCATCAGCATAGATATTGGCATAGTTATTGGTGTAGATATTGACATCAGAGCAGATATTGGCGTAGATGAGTCACACTAGTTCGAAAATCACCCAAATGTTCTAAACACTCTTCATGGCGTTCACTTGTTGCCGATTTCGAGATTCACGTGATAATTATTTCAATGTTAATGTCCATGCTGTACCTGTTATCTTAAAATGCTTATTAACTAAAAAGAAAATTTAGAAAAAGACATCAATAACAAAAACTTTAGTGAAATTTTAACCTTTAACTCATTTCAATTAATAATATGACAAGACGTTTTTATTAATGGAAACATTATTATTCAAGTTAACTTCCATTTATATTGACACAATTTATTAATACTTTCAGATTTTGAAGTTTTATTACTATAACAAAAGAATTTATACATAAGATTAAATTTCAGCATGTTCTAAATTGAACCATTTATTTTTTAAATAATTTCAGAATTTGAAAACTGTATAATAAGTACAAACATTTCAAGATTACAATACAAAGACGATCAAGATGGATAATGGGTAAATAAGTTCCCTAAAAAATACAAATAAGAGAAAAAGAAAATTGGGTAAATAAATTCCCTAAAACAATATACACAAAATTGATACACTTCACATAAGTGATAATGATGAAAAAATATATCACAAGCATACAATTCTTCACACTACAATGGATAGATTTTAGAAAAGTTAAGTTTTATCAACAATTTAAAGATTAGGAAAATAAGCTACTATTTTAACTTCCAAAATTATTTCAGAAAAATACAAATTTAAATGACTATGGACAAGATTAGTTAAGATATGCATCATAGAAGAATTTTACTGAACATTACACAAAGACAGGAAAGAATCGAAATTTGAAAAGATTAAGGGCCAAGAAAATAAGCTACAGGAAAGAAAAAAGACACAATTATGGACTCTTACCATACACTGTGTAGCGATTATGCTATTCTGAATCCCGGCATAACACAGGATTCCTAATCATAACATAGTGCTGGGGAATACCCTTTCATCATGTGATTCACAGTCATCATCTTGTAAATAAGCAACTTGAAACAACCTTTGAATACTAACACATCAATGGAAACTTTGTGCTTTGTTTTCTTCAAGAACATGATTTTATTCATGGGTTCATTTGTTTCAACAAAGCCATTTTGCTTACAAAAGTCAGTCATGTTCACTAGATAATGCTTTGCATACACCTTTTCAATTTTCAGTTGAAAGTTGAATTCATCAACTTGATTCAAAGCAAGATTCATTTTGTTTACATTGTTCCTAACCTCTACAGAAACCTGTCTCATGTAAACATTCACTTTACTTACTGTTTTCCTAACTATCAATTTGGCAATACTACTTTCTTTACTGTTGACTTTCAATAAAGACAACTCCCTACCTACTACATTACTCAATTCTACTATCTCACTAGGATTTACTTTTTCAATAACATTAACTAGGCCTACATTATCTGAAACTTGAACTAATTGATCTTGTATCTCAACACTACTATCATCATGCTTCAATTTGTTTTCATCTTCATGATTATCACTCAATGTTTCATGTGCATCTTTCAATAGAAGGTTTATACTAACCTGCTCTAGTCTTATGCTAGCAAATTCTTGCTTCATATCATCGAACCTAGCACTTTGATCTTTTTTCAAATTATCAATCTTAGCATTTTGCTCATCAAACCTAGCATCTTGTCTATCAAACATTTGTGTTAAGAATGCTATAAGATTCAGATCATTTTTAATGTTTGCCATTTTGCTGGTCTGCACAGATAATATATTCATTAGGACTTGATCTCTCTTGAACCGATTTCCCATTCAGCAGTATACCATTCATAACCTATCAAGATATCTATCCTACTGATAATTTTTCATAACCAGGGATTTCATGGTGTACCATTTGCAACATATTTATTTTGTAATTCGGTCCCACCACAGGGCGTACCATTTGCCGTGCTACCAATTTCTCCTAAATTGGTTGGATAGCTATTTTTCACCTATTAACCTAAGGAAAGTTATCGGCTCCAACGTAATAGATTCTTGATAAACTATGAATGGATCTATCGCCTATGAATGAGAAATCCAGTTTTCAGAGCAAACCAACTTATAATCTTCAGAAGAATTTTGGCAATATACTACACAAATACACAAAGAACAATACCTTACACACTTAAGCATCTAAAATCATTACGAGCTAAATACTTATTCACTTATGTAGTTGAAAAAACAATGGCTATAGGCTTGTAAACACAAGAAATAATTATAGACAAAAATAGAACACTATAAACTGTTCAAAACTCAATTTAAAACATTAAAAATTCACTTAAACAGAAAAATATTCAGAGAGCACAAAATTAGAACACACGCAGCCAGCCATCATTTTTAGAGAAGAAGGAAGCCTCCTAGCAAAGAGCAAAAGACACCTCAAACCAGTGATGACTTCACGGACACGTCACCAAAAAATTATAAATTACAAGTTTAGAATTCACATTTTACATTTGTTCTCAATAAAACTTTATTTCGAAACTGTTATTTTAAATTTTTATATATCATCTCTATTTAAATAATCCATTTATCTGTTAATTCTGTCAACTCAGCCTCGGTGACACCATGGAACATGCAACACAATCATTTACAATAAATTCTCAGTCAAAAAGTTGTCCGTATATCGATTACTCTGATATTTACTATAAAGTTTTATAGATCTCGAATTGAAGATTCGATTCCAATCGAGAAAAAATGTATTATTACAATATTTTACTTACTTACTTTTTACTCACGTTTTTTGAGTCTTAAAAATATGATAGGGGAAATCTGAGGAAACGCAAAGAAAATCTGGAGGAACTTTGCTCTGTCTAGGCTACTTATTTCCTCCCTTGGGACAATTGTCGCCATCGGCTACGCCAGAGAAACGGTGGTGCACCTTATAATTCAGCCTCCACATAGACAAATAGCCATTTCATATAACTAATTTGAATTTTCGGCATTAAGCAATTTGAATGTTATCATCAACATCAATTTTTATAATGATGATCTGAAAGAATGTGATATTTGGTTGATAGGTAGGTACAAAATATTCATGTTGATAAAACAGATTTTTATTGAAATCGAATGATGACACATATTTGTATCAATGATTAATATCTCAAAAACAAACAAATATGCTGCATTACATTTGTTATTGATATTACATCCGTAATATTATCTTATAATGATAATATACAGAATAATATGTATATATGACAGAATAATGCTAACAGCATATAGAGAATCATGATAATATACTTACAATGAAAATATTTGAGGTAACGCTTGTGTTTCAAAGCCTCCTTTATTTTGAGAACTTCCTCAACTTCAACATTTCTTCACAACCTCTATAACTTATTTTAGTGATGGGCGAGTTTTTATATCAAATATGAAATTGATATACACTCTGAGTCCATAGGTCATTGGAACTCCAAGAATTTCCTTTCATTTTTATCACAGTTTAATCATTGACAAACTTAGAAGAGGGAACAAGAGATACACTTTCAACTGAGAAGTTGAATGAATGTCAGTTACACCATTACATCCACTTTCTTTGCAGCAATGCACGCAAAAATACTGTTTTCTTGTTCTGTCACATCTGTCCAGGCCCAAACCCTTCCGCGCCATTTCATCATCAAACTGACATGGTCCCAATCCACATTCTCTCTTGATCATGAAGCCCGTGTTCTCTGGAACAGGTACAAATGAATAAATGTTATTTTATTATTTCTCAAGATTTCACATGGTAGTGAAGGTAAAGTTGTTTGTAGAGAAGGTAATTCAGAGTTTATTCTTTTATTCTTCAAAACACAATTGCAGACAAAGCTGACAATAACATTATAATTATTATACAAATTACAATAATTTCAAAGTTTCTCGAAGCATTTTTGACTGTTTAATCAAAAATAAATATTATACTATACAGAAAAATTGAATAATTAAATTTGAATTTCTGTACATTTCTTTATTTATTGAGAAATCACATTTGTACGCTTCACAAGGCCTAAAAATTGCTTGTCCTTATTGACTTTATTTCAAAGTCAAGGGTGATTTGATTTATTCATTTATCAATGAAACTGCAAACTATACAGCTATGACTGGAAGAGTGCAACAGACTCAGCCCAGAACTGCTCTTCTCCTGAATTTTGTGAACAGTAGCCTGAAATTTCCAAAGAAGAGATTACATTTCACGAATTTAAAGAATTTAAGGGTTAGAAATATTTCTCCAAGCTGAATACGTTCAATCAAACCTAATTATCATCCTTCAATCGAAAATTTGGAAAATCGAAGCCTGCCAATACATGAGGATATACAAGATGCCAATCAGAGACGTCTGCAATCTCGTAAGCCACCGGTTAGGACGGCAATTACAGCCTTAGATTCAGGTTTCCGTATAACTGAGGCCTGGCAACAAGCGTGGTCAGCAAAGCAGAACATTGACATCCCATTTGTAACCAAAAGGCCACCAGGCTTCGATTTGCCTCGTAAAACATGGTCGGCATTGAATAGGGTACGAACTCATCATGGTAGATGTGCCTATCTGATGCATAAGTGGGGGAAGGCTGACTCCCCTTTCTGTGAGTGTGGAGCAGTCCAAACTGTGAGACACATAGTGGAGGAATGTCCCAGATCAGCATACACAGGTGCACATGAAGATTTCCTGGTGGCTAAACCAGCATCAATAGCCTACTTAAATACCCTGGAAGCATGCCTCTAATTTCCAGGTCAAAAGTGACTAAGATATTTTCATTCGATTTATTTATGAATTTTCTATTGTTTTCTTTTTTTTTCGAATTTTGTGATCATAAATGTGTTGTGTATACTGCCATACGCTAAATAAATAAATCATCCTTCAATCTTATAATATAGGTTTTCGTCTACAAATTATGTTTAATCGTAATGAAAAAATAAACTTTCTTTGTTCTATGTTGATCTGGAAGCATTAATGTAGATTACCTCCAAAATTGTTTTAAATACATACTTGAGCGTCAAAGGTAGCTTTTGAAGTTTGAATTAATGCATATTTATTGAAATCAGACGAACCATATACATCTCATTCGCTCCAGAGTGCGTCTCCATTTAATTACATTCAACAATCTCAAGCTTATCATCTTTCACTATTAAAATATGGGTTTAGTGATGTGTATAAGATTTATGTTTAGTCTGAATGGAAAAAATAAACTTTCTTTGTTTTATGTTGATCTAGAGGCATGGATGAAGATGACGACCTCCAAAATTGGTTTTGAAAACAAAGTAGAGCGACGAAGGTAGCTTTAAGATTGAGAGTGTTTAATTTAATGCGTAGGCCTATATGTATTGAAATCAGACGAAACATACGGTACCGCTTCATTCTCTTCAGAGTGCACCAACATTTCATTTCATGCATCACATTCACATCACTCTGAAGTTTGAAGTTACCTTTGCCGCTCCACTATGCTTTCACCCTAAGGCCCGTATGCTCAATAACAGTTCAATTATAATCCTAGTTTTATCCATTAGCTGACACAATTGAAACACATATAGTGCCAGTTGCACAAAAGCCGGTCAAGTTTTAATCATGATTAATTCCACGAGAACCAATCAGAGATGCCGTGTTTTACAAAAAACCTTCTCTGATTGGCTCTCGTGGAATTAATCATGATAACCGGCTTTTATGCAACCGGGCCTAGTAAATAAATGCAATCATACACTTGATTCAATCCTGGATTGACTTAAAAGTGGTTTAAACCTATGCCTTATTGAGTATTAGATGTATCCTTATTGGTCTAAGGATGTACATGTTGAGATGGACAAAAGAAGCTTCAGTAGTAAAACTACTTTTAAACTTACTTTCTAGTAGTAAAACTAGCGTCTTGATTGTTGTAACGATAAGCACGAATGGCCCACTATCAACTAATAAATTCATTTGAATATTATTGCTGTTTGAATGAATAGAGAATGTTTGGAGGAAGATATGGTTCTAGTACAAACCATCTTTCTGAATGTGAGTGACACAGCGATCGCTCCTCTTCGGACAAGGTCTGAGGTCTTGCGGCGTGCAGGGATCATCCGTCTGCCTCACACACTGGTAGCAGCTCAGACCTACTGTCTCATTCCTGCCCCCTGTTGACCCGGCTGATGCAACTGCCAAAAACAAAATCAAATGCACTTTATACTGATGTAATACAATACACAGAGTGCATGAGAAATACTCTGATTCAATACGACTATAATAAATTTGTCTTCAGGGGGATTTACAGCATTTAGTTTGGATTTTCGTTTAATAAAATAATCATAATAAATGTCTTCATTTCATTGATGAAGAATGAAGATATACAATTTACTATTCTTACTTCGAACATTGATGAACATAAACAACAATTAATTATTTTTCACAGTGATTCTTCCACTCTTATATCGTGTGTACATACATTTCAGTTCGCAATCGAATAAAATTATTAATTGAAAGATGGAAATGAATGAGTAATTGCATTTGCATTTTGCTTACATCATTTAATTGGATTTTCGTTTAAGAATCATTATTTATATAGTGAGGTCCACGTTATAATGACAGTATTTGATCAACTTTGGTTTTGCTATCATTCGACAAAGCCGGTGGTAATATCCTTTTCTAGGTCCACAACGATGCCAATTATGTTTTTGACAGTGTAGAAATATAATTGATTAATACAGAGAATCGTCATCGCTATTCTTTTATCTTTATCAACTGCCATTATAACGTGAACCTCACTATAGATAATCATTGCTGTCTATTTTCTTTGTTGAAAAGAAAACTCACCTATTCTTTTCATCATGAGCTACCTACATTATCAAAGATGTTCAATGTGTCCTTCCCCACACAACATAGTGTCTATGCGGTAATTCCATTCACGTGCTTCATGGTTTACAAATTGCATAGTTGCACATTTAGCTCATTGGTCATTCAGGGTCAGCCTGATGATTTTCCACCACACAAACAACGGCTTCTTGGTATTGCTTATCTTCTTGTAATCTGACTTTGCATTTCCCCATTTAAATGAGTTCCGACTCATAGTCTCTCTTCCACAACTGCCTGACCATAGAATCCTCTCTCCTCAACCTCTATATCTCTCATTAATCCTCCTCAATTTCACCCTCCATCTCATTATCAGTTTTCCTCTTCCTCCTTTATCTCTCTCATGAATCCTCCTCAATTTCGCCCTCCATCTCATCCTCAGTTTTTCTCTTACTTTTTCATCCATAATCAAATCCTGCAATCGTCTTCCTTACTATTCCTCATCTCACCTCTGTGATGAAATTCGTTCTACTTCGATCAATTTATATCAGGCTCTTTAATAAAACACACTTTTACTTCGATCAATTTATATCAGGCTCTTTAATAAAACACACTTTTACTTCGATCAATTTATATCAGGCTCTTTAATAAAACACACTTTACTTGAAACGTAACATTCCATTTCGAACTGAACCCATATTATTGAGATGGCGAACTATATGAATAGATATTAGAAAATTGTTGTCACCAGCTCAATTTAGAAGTTACATAACTAATAACTGGTCAAACTCTCAAGTTGTGTGTTTGCAGAAACTCCAGCACTCTGTACTCAACCAAGCCACCTTAATTATCCTTGCTTCATACATCATCTTACTGAGAAGTCTGGGTAAGAGACTAGGAATACTTCTCTGAGAAGGTTCAACCTTTGAATCATTTCTTATCCTATCCTTAATTGTAACAAATATGATTCTTTTTTCTGTATATCCATCGCATAATTCTTATCTCTGTCACTCCCATCTTGTTAAGGATAGAGTTCAACATCAAATGTACAAGCTTCATTTTCCCAAAATATGTTTTCCAGTTCAGTTTGAAGTCATTTACTCCATCATAGGCCTATCCTCCTGCAATAAAATAACTTAGATATCATCAGAAAGCATGGGTACTTATTGATATCCATCTGCGCACATGAAAACTTCATAAAAGCTCTCACAGTAGTGCGTCTCATGTTCCATTCTCAAAAGTAGGCTATGTATTCTAACAGAAATTTTCTAATTATAGTATGAAAATCTAATATTATATCAACTTAGATACCATCAAATGAAAAATCATTATCGATGCTCACATTAGTGCCCATAAAAACATGATGAAAGCCATCTGAATTGAGCAGTGTGACTTTTCTATCAATCCCAAAAGTACTTCAAACTTCTTTTCAATACCCATACAATGATAAAAAGTCTCACAAGAGAGTTTCTATAGAAGCTCTCTTGCTTTTCAGAAATAAAAATGAAGGGTTACTAGTTTAGTGTGTAGCGGGCGAATGAAAGGGGATGAAAGTGCTGCTAACGCAGAAAGGAAACTCATGTGCACTCCCTTCAAATTGCTTGGAAACCTTTCTTCAGCCTCATGGCATGTATTTTTATAACATACTAGAATCGAACCCTATTTTTTTCTCCTTTATTTTCACCTCTCTCGTCCTCAACTTCATCACGTGCATTCTGCGTTCATATTATTTTTCCTAATTCTCTGACAAATTCACGGAATGATAATCCTCACAACTTATATTGGAAACTTCTTCGAAACTAATGACAGTCACTGAGTTCGTTGCATATTACATAGCCTAATAAAATATATACTTATAATATAGTTCATATGTTTGCGCCAACTTAATGCCTATTATGCTCTATATATTATGAGAAGGTACCATTTGTAATTTCTAGAATCCACCATTCATTAAATCCATATTTACTCTAGCATACTGAATTTGATTAGTATTCTGAAGTAGTGTTGCGTTTCATGTGATTTCTAAGGTTGGATAATAATGTTAAGAAATAGATCATTAAAACTTTCCAAGGCCAGATTGTAGAAACAGAGTGACAATAAGTCACCAATCTGTTTATTATATGAAATTTAAATTGAAATAAATTATTATTCAATCAGTCATTCATCACTCTCTCATTGAGGGTTAGGGTTGAGTTTGAGAGAGGGCCGGCTGCGCCCTAACTTCATCCGCCTAGGAATGAAATAAAAGCAGCAATTCAATTCATTAGCAGAAACAACTAAATATCTACTGAACCAGAAACGTTCAGATTTGGCAGGAATGTTTACTTAGACCCGGTCTCAATTACATTTTTTAAATCTAATATACTATTGACTCTAATCCATAGGTATGATGGTCTATTAGATCCTAGAAATATTAAATTCTAGGTATAATGGTGCTAGAAACCACCAGGCCTGGGACCTTTAAACGCGCTTCAAGCAACATATTTGAGAAAAATTGAAAAGTTACGAGAAAATCTGCATTTCACTGAGTTTTTTTTTAATTCAATGTTTTTAGTTTTCTTTCACATTTCAGTTCAAAATTGTGAAAAAGGAATACTTGACTATAAAATACATTAATACTATTCTCATAACCCAATATAAATCTGCCAAGGAAGGAATAATATTCTTGTTGCCTCTTCTTCATTCCCTAACCTCTAGTGCCTCACAGCGTCGGGTGTAGCTCGGACCATCTTCTCCATTCTCTCCTGTCGCTAGCCAATCTTCTCTCTCAGCCAAATTTTTGCCTCTCTTCAAACCTGCTGCAATAACACTGTCAAGAAAGGTTTTCCTTGGAAGACCTCATCCTGTTTTTCTTTCAGAGATGACCTCCTTTATTCTTGTTGCACCCTATCAAAATAGACCGACATTTTTGTATCACCGAGAGTTAGATAGATTGGAGTTTTAAATCAACATTCGTTTGACGCAAGCCTGAAAAAGCAAACATATTTAAATGAGAATGACTTGCGAGCGAAGAAAACTTTTCAATCTCATTATTGGCTGACTCTTCTGGTCGTCCAGGAACTAGAGAAATAGGTTCGGTTTACAAAGCGTCCCCACTGGCTAGTTCCAAATGAAAGTTTAATCCATTACCTATATTGGTTTATCAATGAATACATAGACTATTAACTCATAAACTAAGTGGAATTGAACATTTTTTGTCTCGAAATAAAAAAGCAGCCTCGCATTATCGGTCAAACTCTAAAGCCTATGCAGGATGAAGTGATGTAGAATTCTGAATTCGAATACAAATTTCCTTTCTCGATATGAAAAAGCATCATCACATCATTTTCTCTCAAATATATAAGTCCATGCAGAATAAATGAAATCCCGTTACACATCTGCTAATTCAGAAAATAAATGAGATCTCGTTTCATCACAGCAATTCATTAGTATGCTTCTGAATGGAATTCTAAAACGAACATCGAGTAGTATGTTCATTTGAGTGAGAAAGGAACTAATCAACTGAGAGGACTGATGGCTGAGAGGTGATGGAAAATGACGAGAATTGAGGGCTGATGGCATCACTCTTTACTATGGATGAGTGCACATGAAAGGGACAAAAGTGAGAGGAGATGAGTGCACATAAAAGGGACAGAAGTGAGAAGAGATGAGTGCCTATGAAAAAGACTGAAGTGAGAAGGGAACAGGGTTGGCTGTGTGAAGGTGAAGAGCTGCAATATCAGAGCAACCTTCTCGACTGCAAATAATAATAATGTAGCCGTTACCATGGCAACCCGACAGCAATATTATTACGCAGTTATATTATACAGACCACTCTATTATTCCACTACTGTATTCTGTCAAGTGTCAACAAAAATATTTCGTGACAAAAACAGCAGTCCATGATGAACATGATTTTCCATGGAATATATTATTTACCAATCTACTTCACACGTAGGCTACTAAATTATAGTGAGCTGAATTATTGATGCTTCAAAATATAATCAATATAAAAAACATATTTTCCTACAGTTACGTTGAAAAGTGGCCATTGCTGCACTGATTACAGAACGCAAAGAATCACTTTTCCGCTCTAGTGCGGGAAAAATTTTTCTGCACTCCAGATTTGCAACATGGCAACGCAAAATACTTAGTAGTTTATATGGAGCAACAGTGCAGCAAAATCAAAATGAAGTTGGTAACAGTGACTGCTGTGGCTGCTATAGTGAGCAGAGGTGCAACGAAGCACAACGCGCTAATTATTATTCATTATATTATATTATAACCAAGGACAACGAGGACTTTAGGATTTTAGGATTAAGGTTTTTATCAATAATAAAATTACACAGAAAAACATTTGATGGATTTCAGGCAATTTTACCCATAATTACCCACTTTTCATATTCAATGGTAACTGTAGGAAAAACTTAATGTGAAATACGTGCGCAAAGTTCCTCTGCTGCACTCAAGAAACCATTCCGCCCTCGCCTACGGCTCGGGTGTAATAGTATTTTTCGCACCTAGGGCCGAAAATGAGACTTTTCCGGCTCGAAATCGGGTTTCAAGTCCGAGGCCGTAGGCCAAGGACTAGAAAAGATTGAGAGCCGGAAAAACATTTTTGCCCATGGTGAGAACGTTATTTTTCGCTACACAGAAAAATAAACAATATAAATAATGAGAATAATTGTTTATTAGGCACTTCCGAAAGAAAACAGGAAGGTCATAGCTCTAGCAAATCTGAGGTAATCTGAATATCAGGAAATTGTCCAAGTATTTTTATTTTTTATTCTGATTTGTCTAAATAACCTAAAATATTATGTTCAATTATGTAAGAGGTTGAATTTATACTCTTTATTCTTCCAAATTACAATAAGATGATATTAATATAAATGTTTTGATTCTTGAATAATAATCACAAATAATGAAAAGTTTTTTGATCAGCTGTTTTAGCACACTTGAAATTTGGCCAATCTGAATGTCAACGTCAACAATGCTTGTTGTCGACTTCGGAAGTTTAGGTTAGAAGTTCTATCCTACTCTGAAAATAATTTAAATAGTTTATAATATATATCTTATCTGTATTTTATTCATCCAAATAAAATGATAGTATCTTATTGCAGAATACTTATTCAATTCTAGAAGCATAAACTGATTCCGTTTCATAAACCATTTTGTAACCACGTTCACATCAAATCAGAATCAGCTGACTTCAAGGTTATTTTACAGCCCTAGGGCCGTAAAACTTTTACCGGCCTGGTCAGAAAACAATCATTTTCGGCCTCCATATGATGCACGAAAACCAGCTCATTACATCCAAGTGGGGCGAAAACGTTTCTTTCGGTGCAGCAAACTGTCACTTTGCGCACTAGTTGCACAAATAGCTATACCAATCCACTTCACACGTTGGCTACTAAATTATAGTGAGCTGAATTATTGATGCTTCAAAATATAATCAATATAAAAAACATATTTATCGGGATGACAAGGAATTAGTTCTTGTTGTGACTCCATTATTTCTATTGTAAGCTTGTCAACTCTAGTAATCATTCTAGTTCTAGAAGGCCTACAAAATTACTTCAATTGAAGAATATTTTACACTAGTTTATGACTTCAAAGCTGCGTTTACACCAAAGTTATTAACAAAATGTTAATAACTTAATCCTTATAGATTCTATTTGATTGAACGGAACTTAACAAACACTTATGTTCATCATATCTATTAGATTGAACAGAACTTGACAAACACATATGTTCATCATGTGTATGATAAGTTATGTACAATCTGATAGGATCTATAAGGATTAAGTTATTAACATTTTGTTAATAACTTTGGTGTAAACGCAGCTTAAGAGTTTAGTTTTTTCATAGACTTTGATTTGTTAAGCATAAAATTAATATTGAGTTTCAAAGTTAAGGAATATATCTCTATCATCTATCCTGTATTTAGCGTATTAAAATATACAAGGATTTTTCATGTGTCAGTGCTCCTAAATGTATTAGTTACAAGACAGAAACACACCTGCTACAGAGGTTGTGATTTTATGAAAATCATGAAGGGTAAATATGACGAAAAAAGCGTTTAGCTGTCGCAAATTCATCTTCTTTCTTCACTACATCATCTTTCATCTTCTCCTACCCCAAACCAACTCTTCCTTTTCATACTCATAAACCACCACTTTTTCTCCTTTCTTTGGAAAGTTTTCCTGATCCTTTTCTGATCGCTGTAAAATTGCACAGACAGCACCTTACCATTCCACCCTCTTCACATTACTGAATCTTCTCCCGCGTTTCTTCACTTTCCTCACTCTCTCTCTCTCACACACACTCTCTCTCACTCTCTTTCTCTCCTTTCTTTCTTCCGTGTGCTAGTGATAGAATGCCGGAACGGTAACAACCCCAATTCGATTTGCCACCCACACCAATAGCATCAAGACTCTGACTTCTCCATTACAATTTTGCTCCATCTGATACGTCTTAGCTGCAAACGTCTCCAATAAAATTCTTGTATTACTTCTTGCTCGATATGAATTTTTATGCCAAAATATTGATTCTCATTGTGAATGCTCTACATATATATTCAACTTGATGCGTGATATTGAATTCTCTATTGGTCCGCTATGTTTTTTGAAATTAAAATGAATGCATGGATAAAAATATCCCAGGACAAGAATTTTCAAGTTTTACTATGGATGGAAGAAATCTCTCTGAAGTTATCATTTAGTCTTAAAAAAGATTTTTAAAGAATTTCTTATTGATTTAATAGTGATTGAAGAGACTTGAGATGTTGTCAAAAAATCCACTTTATTTTCATAAAAATTATTATTTTACAGGAGCAAAGCTGGTGATGTGTGAGCATACACGAAATAACAATTTTTATTGAAATGAAGTAGTGGAATATTGACGAAATCTCAAGTCTCTTCAACTATGGAAAAGTTACACATCAATATTCACTCTACAAACTTGATTGAACCACCTCATCAATTTATTAGGTAGCCTACTGGTTTTCTTCATTCTCTAGTAAACTTTTCATCGAGCACCGAATTGAAAAATTGAATTGTTCTCCATGAATGTTTTATATTGTAGAGCTCCGAGTATTATATAATATTGTAGAGTTCCGCGATAACTCACCAAGATAAAAGAAGTCTCTCTGAATTATCAATTTTGAAGAATTTAAGACTCAAGGGGAGTAAGCCTAGCCCCATTGTAGAGAATATCCCTATTGAAGCCTTGTACAGGGTGTGTACACCACTTCAACCCGCTTAATTATTTTCAACCACGATTTAAATTTTCTCTCGTTCCCGTCCCCATCATGCAAATCGCAGTAGTATGCACAAAGCTCCATGAATTTTTACGAGGCTAAACTCGATTATAAGAATTATAAATTAAATGTAGGCTACTGTGAAGTATTCAGGACTACAGAATGTATTAATATTGGTATGATGACTTATTGTTATTGATGAAACTACTTGATTTATTTATTCATCTATAGGATAGAGATAGAGCAAACAAATACTAATGTACGAGTAATGTTCATTTGATATGATCTTAATGGTAAAATTATGTTTTGATTTGAAAGGATTCAATGTTGAACTAACGAAATTGTCTGTTAATTTTTTTATCATTTGGTCGGGGTACAATGAATTTCTTGAATTGAAATGGATTCAATATCAATAGGCCTACATATACGAGAAAGACTAAGATATTTGTTTGTGGGACTTTTTAGTGTGCACTTTATTATCAGATAGACTTATATTGAATTATGTTTGATGAATCAGTTGAAAAAGAGATATTGGGATGAGTTGAGTGAAGCTGTGAAGCTATTTTGAGGTGAAACAGGAGCTGACTTGAATCCGGTGAGCTCCATTCAGATCGATATGAACAACGTTGAAGGCGTTCCTCTCGCCCCGTTATGATGTTACGGTCAGGGGGAACAGAGAGAGGGTGGCTACTGTTCAAGGATGGGGGGAGGGGTGTAACCCTAGGCTACAGAGTGCACCCCCAGCATTCCAAATTAAGCGAAAATGTAGATGTCCAATTGATAAAAAGGGATGAGCAACGGTGGTAGAGATGAAATGGGAAGGAAACTATCTAGCTGCTGAAGGAAATGCCGAATAATTGTTTTCCTGATGAAGAGCTCATCCTGATAGAAAGGGAAATTTGATTCCATTTCCTCCTTTTCCTCTTCTATTACCATCAGATTCAGTCACAGTAGACTGCTTTTCTATTACTATCAGATTCAATCACAATAGACTGTTTATTATTAACATTATTTATTACATCGTATTGAAATTCAATGTAAGATTCTCCTAATAAATGGGATTATACTCTTGAAAATCACTGTAAATAATCTAATAATAATCGTTATTTAGTATAACAATTAATTAATTCACTATTCACATTGCTATCTTCCCGAATAAGATTCTTATCTACGAGTATTTTCTTCAACTGCAAAAAAGATAAAATATCACATATGCATTCCTCCCAACCTTGTGAGCTGATGTTGATCAAATAATTTTTAAAGTGTTGTCAACAAAATTGAAATATTTTCTTTTTGAGGGAATATACACTAAAAAGACACCCTTTTTTCCAAAACTATTTTCCTCTCAATACGTATAGTCTATCTTTTTATAGAAGATTTCACAGAAATAACATGCAAACCGACTATATTCAGGCCTAGTTCTTATATTATGATGGTTTTGACGTTTTCCTATTATTTTCCAGTTCGGAAAATTGTAAGGTCAGAGAACGTTTGGAAATGTTGTAGCAATGGTACTATCATCTTCAGTTACCTCTATCACTCACTTAACAGTTCTATTTATGGGTGATTACTCATCCTTCCATGTGTGATCGAGTAAATTCAGTGCAAATCAAGTTTTTCCCATTTTACATTTTTCTAAATAGTTGAATTAGGATGCATTTACGAATTGAGCTAAAACTAAATGACCAAAAAGTGAATATTTTCGAGGAAGATCGTGAAGATATTGATATTGGATGAAAGAATTTAAAAATATTATGGGAATTATCTCAAAATGATTGAATACCAATTGTTATGCAGAGTAATCTCAACCATCTACAAAAACGTCATTGCTGGGAGAGCACAGTTAATGCACATTGTTGTACAGTAAGTTGATATGATTCTATCTTGCAATCAAATTATATTTATTGACTTCCACTGTCTTATTGAATGGCCTTCAAAAAAGAATGAAAGGGTAATTCCTGATGAGAAGGCCTATCGATAACCAGTGTGTCTAGACAAAAAAAAGAAATTCACCAGTGAACGTTATAAATCACCTGTGAACTTATAATTATGTCATACATCACGGGAAAAGAAAGAAAAGAGAATACGCGCCTCCTTCAACTCCTTCAAAGAAAGAAGGATATGAAGAAAGGAAAAAAGAATTCTAAAAGAAGAAATGAAGAAGACTACTAGAAAAAGGAAGCGAGAAGAATTATAGACAAATAAAGAAGAGTAGGCCTACTAAAGAAAGAATAATACTAGAGATCTAGGAAAAGGAAGAAGAGGATAGTAATATTATCTTATTCAAAATCTGTCGTTGATAACAAAATAAGGTCCGTTTGGTTGATATAGGTTGAGTTCAGCTTGAGAGTTATTTGAATCAAGTTTTATTATTATTGATAAATTGGCTGAAACGAGGACGAATAAAGTGATACACTTAGCAATGCTTACAGTGGGAATGTCATAGAATAATTCAATAATTGCTCCATGCTGTTGCTGCCTGTAGACCAGATATTGTGATAAAAAAGATACAATATATTCCATTCCTATTCAAATTAGTCCATCAATTTGTATTAATCGATGTCAGTTTACCTACAAATTGAAGTAAAAAGCTAAGAAAGTTTCTATCGTAGCAACAACCAGATGTTCCGGAGACATCTTTTCGCCAAGAATCCTGTAGGAACCAACACTATAGGAACAGAGGAGCATATGAAACGTATGATCTACTGTCTACGGAAGTTCACTAAACTTGCAAGTACATAAATTTCCACAGTTAAGCAGCCAGTTTACATGGACGAAGCACTTTTGGAGGAGTTGGCTCTCTGGATTGGAGCCAAAAACCCATAAGCCAACATAAACTCAGAAGTGCCAACCGGTGCTTCTTGGTAGGCTGAAAACGAGAACGAAAAAGAGACACAATTACCTTTCCAGAGTATACCTCTATAGTTTCTCCCCTTTTTCTATTTTCCTTTCACCTCTGAAATGGATCTCCTCAACCCTTTTTCTTCAACACAAGAAGTGCGGTAATTTGATCATTTTCCTCCTCTATATTCGCTTCCCCGGAAATGCTATCATGTAGCACTTATCTTTCTGATTCTTCCTTATTCTCTCAGCTACATACACGCAACGTCTTTCCGCCGCCGTTGCTCAATTCTTTTCTCATTTCTCTACTAGACAATATTGAAAGAAACGTGGCGAAGAAGAGGGAAACAAATAAAACCTAGTATTCTCCTCCACTCTTTCTCTTCGCTCTATAAGGTCTCGATTATTTTTTGTAGATAATGATTTCAAGTAGACGGATTTTTCCTGTTGTTAAATATTTATCCTTCCTCATTTATTCATATTAGGTCTTGTGTGCTTATTATTCAATATTCACTTTCTTGGTAAGGGACTCGTATCTATGTAAAAATCAATTTACATTTTTTCAACTTTATTTTATTTCTCACGACATGTTTGTTTCGAGATTGCCATTTTCATGGGACTTTCTCACATAAAGTTTACTCTAAAAAGGGTTCTTTGATTTTTTCAATTCTCACGTAATATTCAATGTATAAATAAATACAATTTTACATGCATCAAAAAGAAGAAAACAAAAATGTGGATTACTTAATGTGAGGTGATATGAAGTGGACCAGTTGTAGTTTGAATACTACAGTATTATA
The DNA here is from genome assembly GCF_014356525.2 of Nilaparvata lugens. Classification (NCBI taxonomy): domain Eukaryota; kingdom Metazoa; phylum Arthropoda; class Insecta; order Hemiptera; family Delphacidae; genus Nilaparvata; species Nilaparvata lugens. The sequence goes on along the minus strand of NC_052513.1, from coordinate 8,573,049 downwards.
ATGAGAAATTAGTTGCACATTCGAAGGAAGAGAATATTCATTATTGAACATTAGTATCGTTTGAAGAAATTTGTCTACATATGTGACTTCATGGAAGCATAGAAATTGAATAATTAGCATATTGAATTCAATCCTTGTTCCAGTGAAGAATATATTGATCTTGCTTGGTGCAACTTCAATTATTGTAGGTTGAAACTAATAGAATAGTGGGAACAATCTTCAGGGTTTGAATTCAAATATAGCTGGATAATTATTATTAGAATTAGGTTTATTGAAAGCGAAACAAATTAATCAATCAGGAGACAGTTTTTCGACAATCATATGGTATGATTATTGACTTATTCATTATTTATCTATAATGGGATTCCAATTTGAGATTTATTCATTCTGAAATTTCATAATTTCTAAAAAAATAATGACTTGCGATAGATTAACATCGAACTGGTTCCAAAAAAAATAATATTAATTTTTCCGATTTAACTCAGAAAATATAACGATCAACCAGCTTTGTTAGTTGGTGCACCGTACATTTAAAAATCATCATAAGCACTAGAGAGTTCCAGCTTAATCTCTAGAACAATTTCATTTCACAGTTATTAATATATTCTATCAAAATGAATCAAAATAAGTTGGATTTCATAAGCTTTTAGTTATTCTGATGAGTGATAGAAGGTGAAAGAAGTACGGCTCGGTTGTTAGGGATGGGGATGGATATCAGAGACCATATCACTTTCACAACTGAACAGATACAAACTTGTTGCAGTGATTACTACGGTACCATTATTATTTATAATTAGAGTAAAAGCATAGACGTATGATGTCTGACAATCAACCTCTAGTGGTATATTTTCTCTATGGAAAAGCATAGACGGATAATGATGTTTGACAACTAAAGACTAGCGATTTCTTTTCTCTATAGATATTTATAAAAAGAGAATAGAAGCGTAGTTTGTGTTTTTTACCTGAAATGAACATAACCAAAAATATGATGCTGGATGAAAGCATAATAGAGGCTACAGTGTTTGGCATGACTGTTTGGAGCGGCGGAGTGGATTGATCGTTAGCAGCATGTTAGTAGACGCACCGACGCACACACACGCAGGCGAGCGCGAAGCGGACGAAAACGACCAGCTCAGCAGTGAAAGGTGAGCTGAAATGCGAATTGGACGCGCGTCACGACGCTCCTTCAGTCTGCACTGCGCAGGTGCGCCGCTAGCAAACGTCCAGGGTTTGAGATGGCTGCGGAGGGGGGCGAACGGGATTTGCAATCCGGTAGCTGCGATTGTTATAACGTTCCGGTAGGAGGGGTTCATGGCGAAATGCGGGAGAAAGAGAATGTGTTCTATGGGGTGGTGAAAATGCTTAGGTTGAGGCGGTGTAGGAGCAGGAGTGTGTGGGAGTAGAAGGAGGTGAAGGTGAAGGAGGAGTAAGAGAAGGTGTATTTGGAGGAGGTAAAGGAGAGGAAAGCAGGAGGAGATGCGGGAGGAGGAAGAGGAAATGGATGGGAGGAGGGAATGGAAGAGTATGAGAAGAAGTGAAGGAGAGGAGGATAGTATGATGAGGAGGAGAATGAGGAGGAGGTGAAGGAGGAGGAAGAGTATGAGGAAAAGTAGTTAAAGGAGAGGAGAGAGGTATGATGAGGAGGAGGAGGAGAAGAAGAAGAAGGATGGGGAAGAAGAGGAAGAGAAGGAGAAGATGGTAGAAGATCTGGAGTAGGAGGTGAAGAATGAGATGAGTATAAGGAAAAGTAGTTGAAGGAGAGAAGAGTAATGTGATGAGGAGGTGAAGGAGAAGGATGAGGTAGAAGAGGAGAGGAAGTTGGAGACTAAAAGAGAGAGTAGGAGAAGAATAAGAAGAAGAAGTTGGAGGATGTCGATGAGAAGATGGAAAAGAAGAGGATTGAAGAGAAGGGGTTGTGGTACATGGAATGGTGAAGAATGGCTAGATAGATTAGGAGGTGTTGGTAATTGGAAAAGCAAAAAAGGAAAGGAAAGAGGAGATATGAATGAGGTAATTGTAGGAGAAGGATTATAAGGATAAAAAAGTGAGGTGAGAGTGGGTCGAGAGATTTATTAGGTGATGGAGAGTAAGTAAAATGATTAGATAGCAGAGGTTGGTGCTAGAGATATGAAAAGAAAGAGAGAGAATGAACGGAAAGAGGAGGTAGTAAAGGATTGATGAAAAAAGATTAGGAGGTTAAAAAAAGGTGGAAGTGAGGTCAAGAGATACGAAAAGGAGTTGGAGAAGATTTAAAATGATCGGGTGGACGAATAGGAGCAAGAAGGTTGAAGAGGAAGGGGTGGAAATGATGGAGGAGGTGACGAAGGAGGATAAGGTGGAAAAGAGAAGAGGTTGAAATTCATGATGGTGATGGTGAGTGGTGATGGAAATATGGTGGAGATGGCCGTAGATAAGGAGGAAGGAGGATTCGAGGGAAAATGAGAAGGAGGAGAAGAGATGAAGGATATAGACAAGGATAAAAAAGAAGGCGGTTATGTAGAAGGTGCGTGATGGGTTTCAAAATTCATAAAGACAGAAGTAGGAGAATAAAAGAAACAGGATGAGGTAGAGGACGAGGATGATTAGCAGAAAGGAAAAGGTGCTCAAAAAAGGAGTAGGATGAAAGAATAAAGAGGTAGAATTAATTTCTGGCAATTTTTTCTATTTTAAGACACGACAAGCTTCGAATTCAACCCTTTGGATGAATCACTCTTTGGAAGGCTGGAAGAATACTTCGTGAAACTCACTGGAAATTCAATTTCCAGGGAGTTTCACGAAGTATTCTTCCAGCCTTCCAAAGAGTAGGAAGGCCTTCCAGCCTTCCCTTAACCTTTCTGTTCACTTCCATGACTGTGTTTGTGTGACATGACAAGGTCGATCGCGAGCGTGACCCAAAATGAAAGCTAAACATCGACCTGACCCCTAAAGAAAGCTAAACATCGACCTGTTCGTATACCCTTAAGGTCTCTTCACACCTAGCGTTGCATAGCTATACGTTTCCAGCAGACAAAAGCCGTCCTATCTCCCTACGTTAGGGTCGAGCCCATATTTTTTTAGTCGTGTTCAGAGACGACAAGGCAGGAAGCTCTCCAATTGGGTGATGGGTTGGCACAAGAAAAAACGACTAATATGGTCCTGCCCTTTTAATCTACAATACTGGTACGTGAAATGGAAAGATTCATTAACATTGGGAGATAATAGGACGGCTACGTCTTCCGAACACGTATTTCTAGACACGTTATGCTAGATGTGAAGAGAACTCTTTATCAAGTTAGATTTCTTCCTAAAATCATCAGAATCAATTCAATAATGAATAACTTGAAAATGTTAAACGATTATAAAACATTTTCAAACAATGATGAACGAAAAGTTTCTCAAAAGCCTGGAAAACCTCCAGAGAGTCAATAAGAAATTATATGGGTATAAATTATTAAGTTATGTCTATATTTCTTCCACCACCAGGCTACTGACTATTTTTTGTAACTTATTTCTCTGTTGAATTTGGGAAATGCAAAAAACGAGACCATTGCAAAGTCATTTGGTTGTCGGGTATTGATATTAAAAACCGATTTTCCGTCGAAATGTATTTTGTGGCTTGGTGGCTTTGGCTCTATGTCAAAATATCAACTTTCTTACAAATCAGCTAGAAAGTTCACCTTGTATTTTCGAACTACGGCATTTCAATACGGAAATGCGAGTGCTAAAAGTGCAGAAGTCGAAATTGGTAGTTCTGGCACGGAGTATGAATGACAATCTAAAAACATAATAATATTATGTCTTCATTGGTAGTTGGCACTCTGAGAGTGGGAAAACTCTCAATAACTAAATCATGACATTGGGAGTATAAATTTTATAACTTTTTATTGCTTTGAGATTGGACATTGGCACTTTATGAACTGAAAATAATCGATATTAGTGATATATCAGCATAGCCACCTCTAATACTGTATTAGAGGTGGCTATGGTAGGCTATTAATGTATTAAACTCATTTTTGAAAAAAATCGACATTGGTAGTTTTTGCTCCAAACAACAGTATTATCAGTTACTATTAGACTGAGTCTCACTGAGAGGCTTGATTATAAATTTTAAGTGTAACTTTTCCAAAAATTTTCCGAGGACCCCCAGACACAGTATACATATAGTATGGAAACTTGGCTAGTACCCTGGCGCAAAAATCCGCCATCTTGTTAGGAAGCGCCGCATTGTAATATAGTGAGGTCCACGTTATAATGGCAGTGGATAAAGGTAGAAGAATAGCGATGCCGATTCTCTTCATTAATTAATTATATTCTACACTGTCAAAAACATAATTGGCATCGTTGTGGACCTAGAAAAGGATAGTACCACCGGCTTTGTCGAATGATAGACAAGGATAGTGTAATAGAATTGGACTCAACACGAGCTTTATTCAACATTAAATATGTGTCTTAGTAACAGAGATAACAGATTATAAATATTACAGCTGTTTTATCATCACAATCTTCCCCCCTTAATATCAATCGGCACTCGTGGGGTATGGGGTGAGCTGGCGAAGTGAGACTGTCGATTCTCTGCCGTTGTTGTGGCGAACAAACGCATATTCAGGGTTACTCTCGATTAATTCAACTTTTTCAACTTGCGATTCTTGTTTTGAGTTTATTGTCATCTTCTTCAACCATACTGGTCCAGGTGTCAATAGCCAGGTTGGTAATGGTTTTCCATTACTTGAGTTTCTTGCATGTAAAAACATCCGCTCATGTGGTGTGCAGTTGGTGCTTGTGCATAATAGGGAACGAATAGAGTTAAGGGCATCGGGGAGAACTTGTTCCCAGTGACTGTTGTTCAACCTCTCGATTTTAGGGCTAGCATCACACTTTCCATATAACTCCATTGTACCGTTCGACTTGCCCATTACCGGCTGGATTAGGGCGATGTTCTGCTGCTGGCAATTCCTTTTGATAGTAGGAAATTTTTCAAAGCTGATGACATAAACGATGTTCCTCTATTGGAATGTATGTAAGACGGTACACCAAAAGAGAGAATAGTGATGTAAGGTGTTTTATTACTGTATTAGTAGTCATGTCAGGACAGGGGAAGGCAAATGGGAATCTGGAATATTCATCTATAAGAACTAAAATATACTTGTTCGAATCGACAGTCTCACTTCGCCAGCTCGCCCCATACCCCACGAGTGCCGATTGATATTAAGGGGGGAAGATTGTGATGATAAAACAGTTGTAATATTTATAATCTGTTATCTCTGTTACTAAGACACATATTTAATGTTGAATAAATTGTGATAGAATTGGACTCAACACGAGCTTTATTCGACATTAAATATGTGTCTTAGTAACAGAGATAACAGATTATAAATATTACAGCTGTTTTATCATCACAGATAGCAAAACCAAAGTTGATCAAATACTGTCATTATAACGTGAACCTCACTATAGTATTGATGGGAGGTTCGGATCACTTTAATGATCCGGATCAATTGATCTCATTCCTGCCACGAGCCAATCAGAAGAGGATTGACTTGGGTCACGTGACGTGTCTAGTATTTGCGCCATGTAAAAAGCATTGGTTGGATAGGCGTTTGATTGACAGTTTCCATTCTGTACCTATTCTGTGCCCCAGACGTCCCTCCTGGGAGTATTTCATGACTGTGCTTATTCAGAGAGCTCTTCAAGGCCACGGTCTCTTGCCCTGGGGTCGCCGAAGGGCTTCGGCTGTTTCCGTACAGCCTCGGGCATGTTCGGAATGCTCATCACCAACAATCACTCATGGAGGCTTCCACTTAATTTGGTAATATTGTCTAGGAACTGAAATATTAGGCGATCTCATCCAAACGTTTACCGAGAATTGATTTTGATCGAATTCCACCATCACTAGATTTTCCATAACCACCAACATCAATTATCACGAATTTATAGTTTGTGTCAACCAAACTATAAATTACGCTGATATAACGCAATTATACAACCGAAAATGTCTTTTTATAGTATGTAGTAGAGTGACCCACTATTTGTTGGAGCTTGAATTTCAATATGCTTCCCATCAATTACACTTATACAATTAAGGAACTACCATATTGAACCAAACTTTTCAGCTATTTTGACGTGACAACATCTTATAAATTGGTTTGCCGGGTGACACTTCAAGAAACTGCGTTACGTTCCCACGTTATGCGCTCACAATGAGAGCGAGTGAGAGCGTTCGTTTCGGTTCACGGTCGTCTGGATAGAGCACGAATAGGAGCAGTGGCGAGCAACAACAACACAGCAGCAATCTGAAAGCATTCACCTGGAGAGAGAGTGAAACGGAGCAGTCAACCTGCACAGGCGCCGCAAGCAATCTCCTGCGACTGCGCCTGCTTAGTGAATAAGTGAATAGGTTATGTTGTAGTAGTCTAATCACAATAATGCATAATCCACATAATCATGCATAAGTGAATAGGTTATGTTGTAGTAATCACAATGTTGTGGTTCAGTGCAAGATTCTTTGTATAATTAGTGTTTTAATATAATTCTTTGTATAAATAAATGTTTTAAATTGTACTATTATTTCATCCTTCTTCCTACTATATGAATGAATATATTCACATTAAAATTATTTTACCACTCACATTGTCACGTAAAACTTTCGCCCGTATACCGACTTTACAGGCAACCATGCAATTTTTTTCCCCCGCATTTCCTCTGTTGATTCTGGCATTTCTTTAGCAACCATACACATTCATATAGCTTCCAATGTTGAAAAAATAATAGAGTTCACTGTCGAAGGAGACAATCAGCTGAAGATGATAGACTGTTGTGAATTGCCTGAACCCAGATATTTTAATTTTAATATCAATGCCAACCTTTCTTCTGGAGAAACTGGCTGCCTCCACCTCGAGTGCTGTTTTGTTAAATCATTTTCAAAAGGTTCTCGAACTTCGGTAAACTCATACGAAAATACTTGGAAAATTTCACTGGGTCGCTTTTAAGACGCAAGAATATTGTGTGGAATTCTCCGTCTTCATCTCTTGCTTTCCACAGCTGGTGCACCCAATATTTTGGCCTCTTTGTTTCTTCTTCTTCTTCTTCTTGTATAACAAAAAAGGCATCAACCGCTATAATGATATCCTCTTTGTTGGAATCCATCTCTGTGACTGAAATAAAGAAGTGATTGCAGTGGAATGACGTAATACAGCAAACACAGCAAAGCACAGTCCCCTATGTGTGAATGATAGCGACCCAACACGACTGCAGTCCCATCGCAAACGCAACGCAGCACAGTACCAGCACAGTCCCACATGTCTGAATCAACCTTTATGATGTTTAGTGCCGGCTGCACAACAGCCGGTTGAATTTTAACCATGATTAATGTCACGAGAACCAATCAGAGAAGCCGTCTTTTCTAAAACGCCTTCTCTAATTGGTTCTCGTGAAATTAAGCACGGTTAAAATTTAAACAACTGTTGTGCAACCGGGCCATCCTATCAAAATGCTCTTGTACACAAGTCTTATATTGATTTAAAATGTATTTTTGAATCAAATTATGAAAAAATATATTTTATTGATTGATTTTACATTAAATTGATTATTTTACTAAGGAGATTAAAATTATTATTAAATCAATTTTAATGTGATGAATTGAGTAACAGCTGTGTACACTCAGTGGCAAAATGGAGAGACTTGGCAACGTTTTTCTCTCCTATCTATTATTCTTTGCCATTATAACGTGGACCTCAATATAGAAACATATCGTTATTAGTTCTGCGCATGAGCAAAACTTTCTCGAAGCAGACACTTAATAATCAGCAGAATAGAGCAGGAACAAACGAAAACGAATAACGAATGGCAAAAATTCCTCACGTCGTTTGTTGATTATGTCGTATTTCTATTAATTTCTTTGCATTTATAATGGATATTGAACTTAGCTTGGATGATATTATTCAGAAAAAAGGTCTCAAATCAAACCAGAGGCGTGGTAGAAAGTAAGTTTTAAATATGTTTCCTATTTTGTTGAACAAGTTGTAGGCTTAGCTATGATACCGTATTCCAGAAACTAACCTGTTATCATAGATCATAAACTTCTTTATTATTATTCTTTTTATTAATAAAGTTTTTTATTATTCTTTGTTTTAATGTTTTTATATTTAGATAATCTTTTTCTAAAAGAAACTAGAAACCGTAAAATTATAACTCAGTTTTTCTATTGAACATCTTGCTTGATTATAGTATAACCTACCGTAATGTTTGTTCTCATGTCACTGCAAGGTCTATGAAAACCTTGTCATTTATTGTATTCATAGACCTTGTGTCTCTGAAAATTATTTTAATTTCTATGGAAATTATTTTAATTCAGCTTTTCCTACATTTCCAATTGTAAATCTTATCTGTCTGATCGGCTCAGATGATGTTACACCCCATTGAAGAAATTGCATGAATATTGAGTGGAAAATGATAAGTTATCCGTGATTTGCAATGCAGGATATCCTCGATAAACCGATTTAACTAGGACTATTGCTTTGGGGAAACATAATGTACAAGAAATGAAAATGTATTTAATAAAAAATACAATAGGCTATGATATCTTCCAGAACACAAAGTAACCTACTTTACTATATTATAATTTTAACACTTAAAAATTCATACACAAAACTAAACTAAATATAATCGATGTCAAAACCACAGTTAATTGTAAAAATTTATTTGAATTTCTTGATCTAGATTATGACTCTCCTGTTAGCTTGGTCCAGGTTAATAAGGTTCTATCGTAGTACATCTTTAGCTCATAATATGTTATTACTTTGTATAAAAATTTTTATGCAAAACATCAATTATGATCATAATTTATTTTTCAGTTTCAGAAATCCTGGAGCCAAGAAAAACGAAAACAATAATAATCGTTCAAAGAATACAACCAAAGGTGCTGCCAATAATAAAAATGTTGGCAACACAAAAAATGTAGGCAACATGAAAAAATCTCCCAAGAGACCAGTAATCCAAGATGCGAGGAATAAAATAATTCAAAAATCGAGGATGAAGATTACTGATGCCCGAGAAAAGCTGGTGGAACTGGCCAAGCAAAGCGGCGATGCTAGGCTCAAGCTCAATAAACTACAGGAAAGAAAGCAGAAGGTATTCAATATTATTTAACTGCGTTGTTAGTTGAGGATCTATTCCACGATCAAATATTTTATAACAGATATTTGACCAACTTATGTAGTTATAAATATTAAGCTATCCAAAATTCTTAGAAATCTTAATCCTGAAGAAAAATTCGATGATCATCACCATGTGTATTTGACCCTTCAATTTATTTATTTAATAAGACGGATTGAGGTTAATCGGATACATTGTGTAATTGTGTGCTATGGCTTCTATTCAATCTATTCAGAATTATACAACTTTTAGAGAAGTAATATAGGCAAACTGTCCTGAGCTAAAAGCCCAAAACGGTTTCAATTATAATTTATACAACAGTCCAAATGTAGCTATATTATTGAAGACCAACCATTTGAAAATAAAGATCTTGACTTGAAAATTGAGTTTTTAATTATTCGAAATATTTTATTCTTGTCAAATGATTCTGTATTACATCTAGAACGTTGTATTCCTTACAGCATTTTCCCATATTTATAATAATAATAGATCATCTATTTTCGTAAACAACGTAATTCCACGAGAATTAGCTGTGCATTCTTGACTAATTTTATGTCAACGTTGTTAATTTCAGTTCATTGTTATCTTGATATTCAATAAATTTGGTTACTTTTTAGTAAAGAAATAATTTAAATATCATTCATTATTAGTTATTTTGAAATAACGAATCAAAGTTCCTGTTAAAATACATTTCTTACTTCTCTTTTGATTACGATATTTATTTAGTAGCTTAGTTGTCAAGTGAAAAATTTTGTTTTTTTTTTCAGACGAATCACGGACCAAGAAAACAACCTTTCCCTGGCAGACCTCGTCAAAAGTCAGCGCTTATTCTTAGATCAATAGATCCTTCAGTCACGGATCCTAGCATCAAGATCATTGATGACGATGATATGAGTAAGCTTAGAATGCTTCCTTCCTATAATATAGGTTGATATCATTATACAGTGATAGACCGTATAAATTACATGAAATAGGCAATGAAATAATTATTTACAACATTTTCTTGATATTCAGGTTGGTAATCGTATATAGTATCAAATTTTCAAATCCAAATGAAAGAAAAGCTATTTAATTACAGTAGGTAGTGTTTACAATATTTTTGTGAATTTCAAACATTTTTTGAGACTCTGTGCATTATAAAATAACTTGTAACGGGTTTGCAATGTTATTATTGAACTGTGGTTTTAAAAAATTGAACTGAAACAATAGATTAGCCTCGCATATTTCACCTTTCTCATTTGCAATGAATAGGCGAAATCAACTTGATGAGAAATGCATATTAGATTAGTTCCTTGGATGATATCTGATATTTCACTGAAAGAAGTTTCAAATGTTACAAATGCTTGACGAAATTATATCGTTTAATATGACTGGTTGCATTGCAAGTGTTCCACAACTCTTGATTTGTAGGAACTGTTAAGAAAATCACTTCACTTATATGGGCTACTTTATTCAAATTAATAAAAATAATATAACAACTTGTAAATGGAAGTTTTTATTTTTTAATAAAGGGTACTACAAGTAGTTATATTGTTTTTATTAATTTTAACTGTTGAGAGTTTACTGCTACTTGAACAAAAAATGAGTATCTTCTTACAATCACCATTTATTGTCATTTTCAAATAAATCATTGTCTTTTATTTGTCTTAAATACGAAATTTTCAGATTCAAGGTAATTTTCTGCTATTCTGTCATTTTAAGATACTTCTCTTAATAGAATGCAGCATTCAGTTTCTAATCCATTTCTTATAATCCTCCCTATTCTATTCCTAACTTTTTTAAAATTTTTTTTTTCAGATGGATCATCGGTATTTGATCTGAAAAGAACCATCAACAACAGACTCGGTGGATTTGGTCTTGGCAGCTTTACAGCAAGAAATGACGTCATCGATTTGGCTGGTGACGAAGATGATGCTAATCAAATGATGCCTTATGACAGGTTACTCAGACAATCTCTGCCACGTCTGAAGATTGTAGCTCAGAATCAACCCATACTACAGGTAACTTTTAAGCACTCATAGGATAAATTACTTTCAATACGTAGCATGGATTATTATTCACTAAATAAATAAAATTATAATGGAACTCTATTAGTTTCTACAGGTAACTTTTAAGCACTCATAGGATAAATTACTTTCAATACGTAGCATGGATTATTATTCACTGAAAAAATAAAATTATACTGGAACTCTATTAGTTTTCTAATTTTGTATTAATTAAACGAAAATCCCAATTAAATTCTGAAAATCACCCAGAAGACTTCTGCTGCTGCAAATATTGACAATAGGGTAAACAGCTTGACGGAAATTCGATGAGCGCTACTGTACAAAAATTAATAATAATAATTAATTTTCGTTTAATAATAATTATTCATTAATTAGCATTTGAACAAATGCAACTTCCAATTTATTTCATTTCCATCTGTAGAATTTTGTATTAATTTTTGTGAAACTGGTAAAACATAATTTATTTATTTATTGGATAGAGCAAGTAATACAATAGTCGGAAAAAACAGGCTATTGCCAAAAACTTCTATTTCTAATTTTGTCTCAAATCGTCCTAATATTATGTAGCTTATATCCATTTCAAGTTTCACACCAAATCATCAATCTGAAACTACAAATCTAACAATTTCAAATTTAGATAGATTAATAATAAAACTTTTATAAAAACATTAAACAAACTTAGAATTTATAAAATATAGAATAAAAACATGAACTTTGAACTCGAAATAATTCATAGTTTTCTTCTAAAGTTATCGTGATTTGAAAAAGTGTTTTGTTAGGTCTGAAGACTAAATTCTTTCAATATTACAGTAATTGTGAATTAATTTATTTGATAATCTACATAATGATGAATAAATAATGAATAATATGCAATAACTAGAAATGAATGAAATGAAATAAAATTAATAAGACAACGAATACATTATCCAATCCATATTGAGTTCCAATCTCACTGCTCTTGAATTCTTATAATCGAGCAAATGGCTCATGACTTGAAAACTGAATTTAAAAATTAATTCAAGATATTTTTGAGTTATTAACCACGATTTGCATTATAAAATTGGTAATACGTACTTGTCAATGATGTGTGAATTTGACGTTAATGAATGAGCTGCATTTTAATTTAACATTGATAATTTTACAGTCAATCAGGAGTAAGCCTAATGGATGGGGAGACCTGGCTCAGGCAGCAGGGTCAAGATTAGGCCAGTCAGCCAGGTAAGCTTTCGTCCTTTTTTTGTTGATGATTCCCAAAAAATCTATTATTTTTTGCGTGGTAATGAGGTTTGATTCAATTCATTTTTATAGAGTACAATTTTTGCTGGCTTGCATTCACAATTAGATACAATAAAATATTGGAACATCTAACTTTACAAACTAACTTTAAATGAATAGTTTCATTTATTTCACTTCATTTATTGTATAAAGCACTATAATCGTAATATATATTATAGAATATATAATTTATTATGACATTGGAGGAAAAACTAGGCTGAGCCTGTACTATTTCTCTCCAAAAATGTTGATAGAATGTTAATGTTGTTAAAAATTTAAGGTTATGTAATCACACACAGCTTCGTCACTTAGAACGTAGAACGTTTTCTACTTTTCTCACAACATTTTCTACTTATATTTTAGTAGTCTGTTCCAAAGAGTAAAGTGTAACCTTGGCGGGTGAAAAGATAATTTAAATCATTTAATGCTTAAATACAAACTGATGAACGTTAGATGGTAGGTGGAGGAAAAGATAATCCAAATCCTTTCAAGTGTAAATTCAAACTGATGATGTTTTTGCTGATCTCTTTAGTAGGATCTGTTTCTAATGTCATAACATTATTAGCAAAAGATCCTACTAAAGAATACAAAAAACATCGACAGTTTAATATCAAAGGAACATCAAACTAATGATTATGTTTTGTGTAGAGGTCACCTGTACAGCGATGACATGGATATGTTGGGAAGAGGCGGGGGGGCCGCGTCATCTCGCCTGATGAGCCAGGAGATGCGATCCCGATTGGACATGCCGACGTCCCCCGTGGCTCGGTCTATGCACCCCGCCGCCGCAGCGCCCTCCATGGCAGCATCCTCCGCCTCCTCGCAGGGTCATCGTATCGTCGTCTCCAACCTACATCCCAAAGTCACTCACGAGGACATCAAGGTGATGTATCCTCCTACTATTACATTTTCTTTTATTACTGTAATGTGTTTCTATCCATAATTTGAACCACATTGGGTGATCACAAATAATAGACAAGTCAAGAAAACAAAACATACACTCAAACAGTAATTAATAGAATAAATTGAATTAATATGAATAGCTAGCCTACTTCATTAAAAATGATTAGAGTATTGTTGAAGATTGGAATTCCATTATTCCATTGAGTATTCTGTACAGTTATTGAACAGAATTATGTTTATGTTATTCCAATTCTCTGGTTTATTCGGCGAGGGCGTTCAATAGTATTCATTTTATCTGGGTAAACCCTACGTGAGTTTTCACTTGAGCTACACTATAGAAATCAGATGATAAAAAATTCGCCTTTTTCTTTTATCTATTTTTTCTTTTCTATTTTCTAATTTTCCAGTTTCATTATGATTGGCATATTCATAATATTCTGTTTACATGAATGTGGTTACGGTTACATTGTAGATAATTGAAAAAAAAATCTATATTAAATAGGGAAATGACAGTGATTCGTTCATCGCCAGATCTAGACACCTTGTAAAGCAGAAACACTGGTAATTAGCAGGTATGTTTGGTTGGGCCTCTGGACAACCAAAGAAGAAACGCCAAGAAAAGCCTTCCCAAAGAAGCTCAAATCAGCGTTTTTCGTTGAATTTGAGCTGAATGGGGCGCGAAAATAAATGAATAAACATATCCAACATAAATCATGTTCATCAATCTTTTTTATGTGGCCAATAATTTATTTTGCAAAAACTTGAAATTAAAATTGAATTATCTTTTAAGAAATAAATTTCATTTTTCTTTCATTCTCAATGTATGTCACTAAGAAGGTATGATCTATAAGCTCCTAAAAGTGATCAAGTGTAAAATAACAGCTCGTCTTGTGAATAATATGCTGAGTGATAGAACTTTCAAAGTCATCATTGGATCTGATATAAGCTCACAAAGAAAACTTAAGAATGGCCTGCCTCAGGGCTCAGTTCTTGCCCCTCTCTTGTTCAGTCTGTATACTGCTGACATGCCAGAAACCTTGACTAGAAAACATGGCTATGCTGATGACTGGGTATTATCAACACAGTGTAAATCATTTGAAGAGTCAGAGAAAATTCTTACAGATGACTTGAGAGAGATGGGTAGGTACTTTCGAAGATGGCGTCTCCAACCAAATGCCAGCAAAACAGAAGTTGCATGCTTCCACCTGAACAATAGAGAAGCTAACAGAGAGCTAAGAATTCAATTCGAGAATAGAAGCCTTAAACACAATAAGGCTCCAAAATATTTGGGCGTGATACTTGATAGGACACTTTCATTCAAAGAGCACCTAACAAAGACAGCAGAAAAACTAAAAACCCGAAACAATATTATGCAAAAACTTTGCGGAACATCATGGGGAGCTTCAGCATCTACATTACGCTCTACAGCCCTAAGCCTTGTCTTTTCAGCTGCTGAGTACTGTGCTCCAGTCTGGATGAATAGCTCTCATGTTCATAGGGTTGATGTTCAGCTAAATAACTCAATGAGAATGATAGGTGGTGTTCTGAAATCTACCCCTGTGGAATGGCTCCCGGTGTTGAGTCACATCCCACCCCCAAATCTTCGACGCATGAATGCCCTTACTAGAGAGTACAAGAAGATACAGGAAAATCGAAGCCTGCCAATACATGAGGATATACAAGATGCCAATCAGAGCCGTCTGCAATCTCGTAAGCCACCGGTTAGGACGGCAATTACAGCCTTAGATTCAGGTTTCCGTATAACTGAGGCCTGGCAACAAGCGTGGTCAGCAAAGCAGAACATTGCCATCCCATTTGTAACCAAAAGGCCACCAGGCTTCGATTTGCCTCGTAAAACATGGTCGGCATTGAATAGGGTACGAACTCATCATGGTAGATGTGCCTATCTGATGCATAAGTGGGGGAAGGCTGACTCCCCTTTCTGTGAGTGTGGAGCAGTCCAGACTGTGAGACACATAGTGGAGGAATGTCCCAGATCAGCATACACGGGTGCACATGAAGATTTCCTGGTGGCTAAACCAGCATCAATAGCCTACTTAAATACCCTGGAAGCATGCCTCTAATTTCCAGGTCAAAAGTGACTAAGATATTTTCATTCGATTTATATATGAATTTTCTATTGTTTTCTTTTTTTTCGAATTTTGTGATCATAAATGTGTTGTGTATACTGCCATACGCTAAATAAATAAATATGTCACTAAACATGAAAGGTTGTAAAGTACTATTCTGTATTTGGAAAAAAACTTTTGTCAATATCACTTAAATTTATTATTTAATAGCAGGACTGCAATTTAGTGTTGAGACCAACAGATCTTCAGCTGTACTGTACTATTCTGTTCTTTTCATACTGGACATTATCCAGTATTCATTTTTGATGAATGAATGATTTATAATCTAACATCGAAACTATCAGAAGACAATTTATATACATCTTATAAAATCATAAATAAAATCTCAGAACATTATATCAACTTTGCCAAAACAACTAAAAATGTAAACAGGATATATAAACTTGGATTAAGATATGTTTTCTATCTATGAGATGCTATCACGAAGAGTACTCTTCTGTGATTGCTTGCTGCTGTAATTCTTAGTAAATCCTCTAGTCTTCATTTTCTACCACCTGGTCTTATTGTTTTTCCTATATCATCATTTCCTTTCTTCATACCTACCTTCTATTCACTCTTTCTGATACCTTTTTTACCCTCTCAAGGATTGAAGGTTTTCCTAGTACAAGGATAACCATAGTTGGAAAACCCTTCAATCCATCCCCTTTTTTGCACCACAGTTCTTGTATATTATGATTGTTGTTAATGACCGAGCGAAATGAGGTCTAAGATTCAAGTCGACGGTTTTGCATTTCTCTTTATGTTTAAATGTTTATATGTTGCGCATTTACAGCGAAACGCAGCAATAGATTTTCATGAAATTTGATAGGTATGTTCCTTTTTGAATTTCGCGTCAACGTATACATAAGGTTTTTTAAAATTTTGCATTTTAAGGATAATACAAAAGGAAAAGGAGTTTCCTTCAAACACCAATATTACCGTAAAAATCAGACTATAGAATTATTCATCATAAATCAGCTGTCTAGTGGACTATAATACTACCCGTTCAAAAACATCGAACATCTTGAAAATGTATCTTTCAATCTACGTAAGTAGACAGTTGTCTACTAACTTTGTCTTTCCATAAACTGAGGCCATGATTCTAGTTTAAAGTTTGGAGTTATTGATTGATAGAAAACATTTTTTTACATTCTAATTTTTTAATCTGATGTTTAAAATTGCAACAAATATTATTGAAAAGAAATTGATTTCTAAAATCATGAAAAGTGAGAAATGAAGTTTGTAGGAAATCAGCATTATGGTAGTTTATTTTGTTAATTTCAACACAGCGATTTTTCGCCAACACGACAACACAGAATGTTCTCTGATGGGTTGTTTGGTTTGTTGTATCGACGGCAGCCAGACCTGATAACAGCGCTCACACTCACATTCCGGGACGACACGTCACGGTACGATAGGACAGAGAGCTCTATGTATATTTAGGATTTTTTCTAGATATTTTAAATTGATAAATTATTTATTAATTTTTGAGAATACATAACAATAGGTCAATGTAACTTACTGAGCGCGAGGTCTACTGTTCACATAACTACTAGTTGTTTTGCATGTGTCCATTTGTATATTTGTGTATTGTATGTTGTGTGTTTAAATGATTGAAGGAGTTGAATAAATGAAGTGATTTGTTTAGGAGCTGTTTGGTGAGCTTGGCCAGCTGATAGCTTCGCACGTGGTGCGACCCGGGACGGCAGAGGTGATCTACATGAATCAGAAGGATGCGATCGCCGCTGTCGACGCCTACCACAACAGGACACTCGACGGCCAGCCCATGAAGTGCATGCTTGTCAACCCACGCCCGACCGCTCTCAACCCAAGGTATTTCAACTTCAACTTGAAAGTACTCAACCATAGGTCTATTGAATAGATGCCAGAAATTGCTAGTTCCAAGTGATTTTCAACCAAATGCTTTTATTCGAATCAGCTGTATAATCTTATTTGTATAGCTAGAACTGATGTCTAGGTGCTAGCATAGAGAAAATATAGCATACTAGCCGTCAGGCTCGCTTCGCTCGCCATATCCGTCTAGCCAGGGGGCTCCGCCCCCTGGACCCCCGACTGTATCGTCCAAGAATGAGATCAGCAGGCTCGCTTCGCTCGCCTGCATTTTTCATTTGAGCATTTCTATCATATGTTTGTACAATCCAGTCGGGGGTCCAGACTAAATGTCTGGCTAAACGGATATGGCGAGCGAAGCAAGCCTGACGGCTATTAATATAATATTCCCAGGATTGAAGTAGCAGTGCCCAATCAATTTTTCCGCGATAAATGCATTTAAATCTTCAACTTTGTGCCAACCTAACAAAGTCTACTCAACTTGATGCCAACCTGACAAAATTATTAATTTAGTTGCCAGTTAACAACTGTTTCGAAGAGGTACTCTATCTAGATTATAGTTCTATAGTAACATATGATATGGAAATTTCAATTATAATTAAGAGATTGGGAGAAGAAGAATATACATGCTAAAAGACGAACTTTAAACCCTTAAAAACAACCCTTAGAGTTGAAATATTGCCAAAAGATTTCTTAGTGCGCCTCTAAAGGGCCAACTGAACATACCTACCAAATTTGAACGTTTTTGGTCCGGTAGATTTTTAGTTCTGCGAGTGAGTGAGTGAGTGAGTGAGTGAGTCAGGCTTCAGTGAGTGAGTGCCATTTCGCTTTTATATATATAGAAGAAGATATCCCATGGTATAGGGCGTTTATGTTCCAAATTTCTATGTCAACTGAAGCTGATGGTCCTATAGTAAACGCAAATTGGAGAGGCGGGTGATGGTGGCTCCATCTATGAGTGAAATTGGTAAATTTCAAAAAGTAAAAAAATATATAGCCTATCAAAAATAAGAAACGAGTAGGTAGCACCAATTCAAGCCTTCTCTGAACCGTTACTGAAATTGGACAAGTGACGCGTATTAGTTTGTTTTTCTCTAAAACATAAATAAAACCTGATTTCAAAATTGTCATATGATTGACACATCTCCAGTATTTAGAATAACATATACATTATGCAATTTAAAGCTGGAAATTTACCAATTTCAATCAGAGATGGTGCTACCATCACCCGCCTCTCCAATTTGAGTTTACTATAGTGGTTGTTTTTCGTGAAGCTATGTGACGCTGCTAGTCTCTCATACTGTGCCGCTCTCACACTCTTACCCTAAACGGTAATAATAGACAGTAGTCGACAGTACGGCTTGAGTTAACAGTAAAATTTGGAACATAAACTATCTATACCATGAGATATATTCTTATGCTATCTTTTCTCTATGGTGCTAGTCACTAGATTCTAGTTTTTATTCAATTGACCCATTGAATTCTTATGGCTTTTTGTTGTCCCGTTAATGGTCTTATATGGCCACTTTCACACGGCAGAATCCTGGCTCCTGAAGATCATATTACGGAAGATCATATTTCATATTTCGCAGCTCTCCTGTGCTTTCATATGGGGATCTTACCAAAAAGCCGACGGATCTAACAATTACGCCGACGTTTGCTCAAAGTATGACTAATCACTTTTTCTCAAAGTCCAACTTCCTTAAAAATATAGATAGAAGATTTCGGATTTGGATGCAGCGACCCCAAATTCTTTAAAGCGTAAGTCCCATTTCCAAAAAATACCCGAAAACAAGGGAGTTATAGCTGTTTTTAATATAGCTTCCCATTATCATATGATTATATAGTAAACGTACAAAGATAACAATACTCCTGCCTCACGAAGAGACAGGCAAAGGTTTTAAGAGGTTTTCAAACACCTAAAAAGTTTCAACATGAACATTTTTAATTTTTAAAAGTTGAAAAAAAAAATTGAAAATATGAATTCAAATATGAACTCATAAATCAACTCCACTCTTCACCCAATAAAATACGAGGAAAAGGACAAGTAAACTTCACTGAATTTCAATTGTCATTCAACAATCTAATTTATCAGGTTCAAATAGTTGAATATAACTCCAAAATACCAGTAAATATTTCTTTGCAACAATCAGAAAAATCTATTATGAACATACAGTATAAACATTGTGGTGATCTGAATCGATCTATGAGAAATAGGAACTGAAAGAATAAAAAATGTCATTCCATTGCAACTAAAACGAAACTGGTGTCTGCGTGTTTGTATTAGAACTGCTGGGTGGATAATGCATACTGAGGAAGTCATGAATAGTCCAGACCAGCCTGGTGACTTTGATGCTTTTGACACCGGAATCTCGTTTTATTTTTATTAAAGAATGAAAACCATGTATCATAGTAAAAAGCAGTTCTATACTTTGTATTATTATATGAGTATTGATTAACATAATCATGGCTTGTCGATTTTAGTCGCTGAGCTGAATCCTCAGTCGTAGAGCTATGGACCAAGCGCGAGCTTTTGCTTTCTATGTCGTATACCGTCGACACAAACTTCGGCTTTTTTGTTGTTCGATTTTTTGCCGTTCTTATGAATTCTGTTGAATCAAACATGATGATATTTAACAAATTGCGCTGAACCTGGTAGAATTCATAGGAACGGTAAAAATCAATTTTACGGGAATTGATGTGCATGTCACTGGATTTAGAATATCAATACGATAATGTGTTCTATCATAATTTAATAATTATCACAGAAATGTTTAAGTGAAAACGTTGGCGCAAACCTACTGCCATGGGGAGACAAATAAATTTATGAAAAGCTTGATAGCTTGAATATTGATCTGGATATTTGTTACACGCTTTTAGTTCAAGACATAATATGTCTTGGAATAATTTTTAATCTATTTTGTCCATCGGCAGGAAAACGTTGGTTTTTCAAAGTTATCTTACTCCCTTATTTTTGGGTATTTTCAGAAATCAAGATAAATATCCCACCAAATTTCCTACATGAATACAGTGTAAGTTGTATTATAATAGCTACAGTACATACGTACTATATAGTACAATACCTGTTCGTTTTTACCGTATAATTATATGATAATAGAAATCTTTATTAAAAACAGCCATTACTTCCTTGTTTTCGGATATTTTCGAAAACGGGACTTACGCTTTAAATAATCTGGGGTCGCTGAATCCAAATCCGAAATCAGAATCTTTCTATCTTCATTTTCAAGAAAGATAGATTTTGAGAAAAAGTGATGACCGGAGAGACGTAGAATCACCATGTGAAAGCGGCGATTTGTCCGCTAGTATCTCGATCCAAACGGGTTTCTGCTTGCCTCGAGGGAAAAAGACGTGACAAAAGGAGGTTCCTGGCTCGGGATCACCATGTGAAAGACACGATTGGACTCAATGTACTTCGACAAAAAAACGTGAACACTGTTCAGTGTTCAAGTTGCACGTCTCCTATCGTGTGAAAGAGGCCTTACTGTCATACTTCTGCCGGGACCGATAGTTAACATGTCTATCAGATAATAAGGGAATGACCTGGTTGAAAACTTTTGTTCATATCTTGGTTTGAACCCGGGACCGCTAGGCTGTATACGCAAACAGTATATATATCCACTAGACCACGGATCACTGCACTTCAACTTGACGTTTTTTTTAGCTGGTCTAACGATTCTGATTGGTTGCTTTTGAATAGCGGCCTCATATTCCTTTTCAAGATTTTCATAATCGATTTATTAGAACCCACTCTGATTCTAACATTATTGTTTCTAATTTTGCAGTGCCAGACCGAAATACCCCAGCAGCACCAAATCTCAAGTAATGCCAGATATTTCAGCTATACACAAAGCGCTGTTCAGCAAGTGACCAATGACATTACTCGTTTAAAAGTGATGAATACTACGAGATTGCCCAACTTTTACAGTACACCTTGGACATGTGTGGGTATCAGCATAGTCATGAATAAAGCTTTGTGAAAAGAGAATGCAAGTTCATAAAACTGTGTTGTAACTTGAAATTCATCAAGTATTTGTAGACTTTCTCATATAATTATCTATTTATATGAGAATTTTCACTTGGTAGGACTAGATTTATTTAACATTATTGTGTTAGTATATTTACTTTCACTAGAATCAATTTATCTCATTCTGTATTCTTGATATTTTTAATGTTTCTATACAACTTGGATTGGTGTTTAATTTTTTTAATCTAAGATGATAAATTGATGCTATGTTCGTTTCTAGTGGATCTAGAAGTTATCTTCAATCCCTTATATACTGTAAACCGATTATTATTTATAAATTTGACTGCTATAACATTTTCTATGTGGTTTTACTTCAACCTTCAATTATTTAAGTACATTATCTGAAACTATAGTTAAAATTCAATCGTTCCTGTGATTTATTTTATCTACCCCTCATTACATTATCTCCCTTTCAAGGTTTATATTAGCAAATCGGTATAATTCATTCATCAAATGGCAATGTGAATTGAAGCTAGGATGAATCTATTCTCGTTATACATATCAGTTTCAAATTTAATGTTTAGTAGTATCTACTGTTTGGAATTATTTGATTCATTAACTTGATGGACTGTAACATGTTTTGTAACCATTGATTTGGTAGATGTTTATTGATTCACAATAAATGCAGGCTTGAACAGTGTTCTTATAGTGTTGAACTTTTTGTATATAAGATTGACTTCATTCAAAAATGCCTTCATTTCTCATAGGGAATGTTGAACACACTATTATCATTGTAATTAATACACTACACTATAATTTGTAACCGAAATTATTATTTTTATATTAATTATTTGGGAAATAGAATATCAAGCAAAGAAATGAAAACCACATAATATTGGAATAACGGGTGTAAAAATACACTTTTATTATTTTCTTGTAGACACAACTATTAACCATAACATTATTAAAGTTGATGACGAGACTTTACTGGCAATATAAATATCCTGTTCTTAAACGAATAAGACTATTTGGCCCGGTTGCACAAAAGCCGGTTAAATTTTAACTGTGATTAATTTCATGAGAACCAATCAGAGAAGGTCTTTTTGATAAGACGGCTTCTCTGATAGGTTCTCGTGGAATTAATCATGATTAAAATTCAACCGGTTCCTGGGCAACCAGTACTTTGTGTATTGTTTCCTATTTAAACTAATATTTTAAAACCAATAAATTTTTTACAGTCAGAATAAATTAAATAATTTCAGTTTTGATGCGTTTTAATGGTCAAACAGTATAGAAATAATATATGGCATATTATAAAACTCACAAATAGGAATTGATAACATATATTATTCGATTGTTATTTTTATATCATTGGAGAAACTGATAGATTTCTCCAGATTTTTACATCAACTTTTGAGAATAATTGATTGAAGGAATTATTATTCAATTTAAGATAGTTTTATCTTATAACAAGTTTTGAAATTTATTCGGATAAGGCTATTCTTTTTGTTTGTAAGGATAATGTTGTTTGAGTTGAGCATTCACAAATGACTCCAAATTGTGCATCAAATTATTATTACTTTTGAAAAAATAAAGATTGTTTTTCACAAATCGTTTGTTTCTGATATACCTTGATGTAGTATTTCTATCGTAGAATTCTCAAAATTTATGTTTGCCATCACAACAATTGAACAATAATTTCATCATTTTGCCCCTCTAAACTACTACACGGTTCTTCAAGAACTTTAGAATAAGTTTTTTTGCACACCACTTTGATCAAAATCGTAGCAGTCGATTTTGTGGGACGGTCTATTTCAAAGCTGCTTCCCAAAGTCAGCAATTTTAAAAACAGTTTTGAAGTAGAAAAGAACTTTCTTCTAGTACTTTTCGATCGTTTCGACCTGGTATAGCTCTTCATCACACTGAAGAAACTACACTTTTTCTACTTCAAAAATGTTTTAAAATTGATGGTGGATAAAGATTAGATACACAACACAGGCGTTTACATTGGTCAAGTTTACTTTAATTCAAGTTTTAATATCGCCTCAAAACTATTTATAAATAGAACATCAAATTCTCAAAGTTTTCTTTTCACTTTTCTTGCATCATACATTTCTATTTAGTTGTTTTTATAATTATATTCTACATTGTCTGACAACTGTTTTTATCTCATTTTTCCATTTTGAGTTTGTATTGTACGGTACCTTCAAGTCAAACATGTTCAACATCTACTAAACTTGAATCAATCAATCAATAATTTTATTAAATTCAACACAATATACATAAAATAAATCAAAATACAAAAAATCTCAATAAAAAAGAAATATAATAAAGTACAAAAACAGGCTTAATGGTGGGGTGTGCTGAAAAGAAAGAAAGGAGGAAAATACCTAGCCAATTATGGTTTTCGATGTAATAAGCAGGTATAGAGGTAGTAGAGGGTATAAAAGTAAGGAATGAATGGTGAAGAGGCGAAGAAATGGGAAATATTGGAGTAGAATGTAGGAAAAAAATGAGCAAAAATTGTAAGCCAGTCCACATTCAACAAATGTATCTAAAAGAAATAGCCTTGCAAACAGTAGTTTGAGTACGAGCAGAAATCTCAAGATTCATACGTCGATATGTAAGAAACTGTAGTTCCAGGTTTTTATTTCTAGTTTAGTTTTTCTACTAATCTTAGAGTCTATGAGGAAGTGGTCCGGATATGAGCGAATATAAGCTTTATCATTTCTGTGATTATATAAGTCAACTTAGTTTCCTTAAACTTTCTATATTGGTGTGATATGTAACATCTATTTGCAGTGAGTCTTAACTGATAATCATTGACAATTGAATTATTTAAAATTCAAGGAAAATTGAATTTATATTTTATCAAGTATTCAATTACGGTTTTCATACATAATTGTCGTATTACCTTAGTCACTAAAAACCATCTCGTTAGGGTACGATCTAGGTTTGTTTAGAATAATTTTAACGATTAGTTTTCGCGCCACAAATATATGACAGTTGAAGCAGCCCCCCCTCAAACAGCTATGCCATACTGCAGAATTGATTTAACTAGAGCCTGATATACCATTTCTAAGTTGTTTTTTTTGTTGAATTCTATTTATTTGATAGAATTTTTAAGAGTAATATCTAATTCTTCTATAGATGGACCTAATATGTACATCCCACTTTAGATGATCATCTATTATGATTCCCAAGTATTTAATATTTGTGACGTTTTTATAGTGGGACAATCACAATTACCTAGGCTTGAAGTGCACCTTGACTAGAGCTTTTAACTCTTCATTATCAACAGGCTGCCCTATTTTTATTTACTGAGAAGGTTATGTAGCTAGTTTTATCTATATTCAAACATAGGGTATTTCTATCTAGCCAATTGTTAATTTATAAGTTTTTTCAGCTATGGTGTGAGTGAACTTAATTCCAAGTTCCACCGTAGAAAACAGCTATCATCTGCAAAGGATAACATAGTTGAATTTAGAAGCCTTACATTTAGAAAATCTTTGACATAGAGAATAAAGAGGATTTGTTGATAGCACCCAAAAGCACCTTACCTTGAGGAAGACCATACGAAGTCAAGTCTGTGACACTCGAATGATCATTTACGGTTAAAGACTGGGTTCTATTATTACTCAGGTAGCGTTTGAATTAGTCAATGAGGACCCCCCTAAACCCATAGGAATCAAGTTTGTCGAACAAAGTATTATGTGGTATTGTTTCAAAAGCTTTGCGGATATCTAGAAAGACAGGAATAGTTTTCATATTGGAAGTTATTCTATCAGAGAGGGTACTCGTAAATTTTAATTAAAGCATCAGATGTACTTTCACCACTTTGGAAATCAAACTGTTTATAGTTTATCATTTCGTTTCCATTTAAGAAAGAAATAGATCTTGACTTTATAAGTTTTTCCATTACTTTAGCTGGATTGCTGATTAGACTAATATTGGTCTATATTTACAGGGATTAGTAGGGTCACCTACTACTTATTATAGCTACGGAGACAAGTTCCCGATTACGTTGTATGCTGATGATACCACTCTAATGTTCAGCGATAAGTGTATTGAAAGCTTAGAGGTGAACATGAATTTAAATAGCAGTAATGTGGACCAGTATTTCAATGATATCAACCTTAGTGCAAATAAAAATAGTGTAATATGATTATGTTCAAAAATAAGCCTTTGATCTTTCAGCCAATGCTCGTTCTTGAATCTCAACCTATAGAAAGTTCGAATGTAGTAAAGATACTTGGAATGCTATTGGACAGCAAGCTCACTTTCGTGCCACATGTAGAGAATCTCATTAGTAAAATCTCAAAAAGTATATTCTTGTTACGCACTATAACCAAAATTACTCCACCTGGTACTGGAAAAACTTTATACTACTCACTAATATATTCGTATATGGTTTACGGCATTGAACTCTGGGGTAGCGCCAGTAAAACAAATTTAGATAAAATTTTTCTCATACAGAAAAAAGCTGTTAGATTCCTTGCTGGACTTGATTTTGGTCAGTCTTGTAGAGGAGCTTTCGTAACTCAGGGTATTCTGACTGTGCCTTGCATCTATATTTATCAATTACTCTTGCTAACATATGATAATAAAGAAAAGTTTTCAACAAACTCACAGGTTCACCAACACAATACTAGAGGCAAGGGTAATTTGTGTGTTGTCTCACATAGGTTAAGGCTTTTTGAGAAGAAGCCTAGTTACATGGGAGTCAAGCTCTTTATCATCTGCCATCTGCAATCAAGGGTAGAAATCGTAAATTTTAATTAAAGCATCAGATGTACTTTCACCACTTTGGAAATCAAACTGTTTATAGTTTATCATTTCGTTTCCATTTAAGAAAGAAATAGATCTTGACTTTATAAGTTTTTCCATTACTTTAGCTGGATTGCTGATTAGACTAATATTGGTCTATATTTACAGGGAATAGTAGGGTCACCTCAAAGTTAGTAGACAGAAGGTTGGTCACTCATCTATAGTATTTTCGTTGAAATGCAATTGGAGTGGGGGAACTGCAGCCGTGACGTAGGCTGTAGTACAGAGTAGGCAGAATATCGCATTCTTGAAAATCATATGGTGTTGTATAGTCAAATTAAATAACACAAACATTTTCTGACATGCAAGCTTTCTGTTTCTGCTTTACAATAATTATTAAAACATTTGAATAATACAAGCATTTTGCCATATAAAAGCAAAACCCCACCTTTAACCTTCCCTTTCAAACCCTTAAGGTTTCTTCATCTTCTAGGTCGTGTTTATATTTTGTAGTTTGGCTATACATCAGCTTGTGAATTTCGGGGATGAGATTTTTTGATTCTCGTAGAACATGTGCTCGATATCAGCATGTGTTCAGTGCATCTACAATGAATGAAATTCATCGGATTTATTGGGATCGGTTTTATCGGTTTATTGCGATGCATTGGTTTATCAAGATTTTTTAAGGGTTAATCTGAAATTATAATAGTATAACATTGTCTACTAACGCTTTTCCAGCTTATTAACTTTTTCGTGTCACGTTTTTAGATTCATGAAAAACTTTCAACTTCATTTTATTCATAAAGTTAAATGAACTTGAAATATTAACAACATATTAGAATCGGTGATTCATTCGCTATAAGTATGAATAATTTTAAAGTTCTAGGTCAATCTTGAGGAGATTAAACGACGATATATTTGAAGATACAGTGAATAAACTGTATGCTCAGTGTGGTTACTCTAGAACATTTTTACTACACGTGACGTCACGCTGGCGTTCCCCCCACCACTTTGAATCATACACCTGTGAGTGATCAACCTTTTGTCTACTAACGTTGGGGTCACCTACCGTACCGTACTACTTATTATAGCTACGGAGACAAGTTCCCGATTACGTTGTATGCTGATGATACCACTCTAATGTTCAGCGATAAGTGTATTGAAAGCTTAGAGGTGAACATGAATTTAAATAGCAGTAATGTGGACCAGTATTTCAATGATATCAACCTTAGTGCAAATAAAAATAGTGTAATATGATTATGTTCAAAAATAAGCCTTTGATCTTTCAGCCAATGCTCGTTCTTGAATCTCAACCTATAGAAAGTTCGAATGTAGTAAAGATACTTGGAATGCTATTGGACAGCAAGCTCACTTTCGTGCCACATGTAGAGAATCTCATTAGTAAAATCTCAAAAAGTATATTCTTGTTACGCACTATAACCAAAATTACTCCACCTGGTACTGGAAAAACTTTATACTACTCACTATATATCGTATTTGGTTACGGCATTGAACTCTGGGGTTGCGCCAGTAAAACAAATTTAGGTAAAATTTTTCTCAAACAGAAAAAAGCTGTTAGATTCCTTGCTGGACTTGATTTTGGTCAGTCTTGTAGAGGAGCTTTCGTAACTCAGGGTATTCTGACTGTGCCTTGCATCTATATTTATCAATTACTCTTGCTAACATATGATAATAAAGAAAAGTTTTCAACAAACTCACAGGTTCACCAACACAATACTAGAGGCAAGGGTAATTTGTGTGTTGTCTCACATAGGTAAAGGCTTTTTGAGAAGAAGCCTAGTTACATGGGAGTCAAGCTCTTTAATCATCTGCCATCTGCAATCAAGGGTAGAAATCGCAGATATTTCAAAAAAGATGTCTATTCTTTTTTGGTAAAAGGGGCATTTTATAGTGTTGACGAGTTTTTTGATAATGGAACCTTACAATAATATAAGAAATTATACTCATACTATACATGATTGATGTAGTGGCCTAATGTAAAGCATATATTATGTTTTGATTTTATTTTTGATGATACACTATTTGATATACAATTCACTTTTTGTACAACAATGTGTAAATAAAGAATTTGATTTGATTTTGATTTGACCTTGTTTGAAAAGAGGTTTTATTTGGGCTGCTTTGAAATGCTTTGGGAAATATCCCTCTTCAAAAGAGAGGGGGCAAGAATTAAGGGTCTACTTTGGTATTGTGAATTCAAGTTTCTGTTCTTGTAAACTTGACCTCAAGTTTGCAAAATACATTCATTGTAATATTAATAAAAACAATATAAAACTTGTAGTAGGCACCCTTTTAATTTAAAACATTTCAAGGACTAGTTTCGACCTATTTTGGCCATTTTAACTTGAAAATAGGTCGAAACTAGTCGTTGAAATGTTTTAAATAAAAAGGGTACCTACTACAAAAGTTTTATGTTATGTTTTTATTAATTTGAATAAAGTAGCCCATATGAGTGAAGTGATTTTACATTGTCATTGTATACAAAACTTGAATTAAAAAAAACGTCCCTTAACTAAATCTATCTTAGTTAAACTATCAGTTCTTCATTGATTAATGGTAAGTTTGAAAAAGATAGCAAGTTGTAACTCACACCTCGGACCAGTTCAGTGTTCGGTTGCTTCTTATTTGAGCCCACTCTGACTTTTCATTGGTGATGAATTCTGTATTGAGAAATAACGTGCACGTTATTAGACATCATTTTTATTAGGTACTGTAACAAAAATTACTAAATCGGAACTGATAATCAGTTGTTAGGACACCAGGGGTGGAAAGAGGTGTGTGTGTGAAAAGCAAGTTTTGCTTTACTCTTTACCTACTTTTCAAGACACCAGGAATGGTGGCGGGGCTGAATGACTCGAGTGAGACACCAGCCAGCCTCGCAACCTTATTAAGAGTGCAATGAGCGCAATAAGAATAAGCAATACCCCGTGATTCGCTCGAATGTCCCATTGGTTACCGAATCTAGTGTCCTAAATGTAACAACTTATACCGTACCTTGATCAGAGGTCATAATCCGTACATTAACAATTGCGACCATTTTTGAACACCCAATCCCCCAGGATTTATAATGATGTATTTTTTGCCCAAGAAAGTATTTCAAGAAATATAGGCTACAGTAAACCGGGGTGATTTTATACCGATTTTGTGGAGTTGAAATTTTAACTAACTTGCAATCAATACTTTAAGTTGAAACAAATTTCTTGAAATATTTTTATTGTAATCTGCGATGTTTAGAATATTTTTTGTTATAAAAATGAATGTTTTTCTTCACGTTGATAAAGATAATAAATTATACTGTATTTTTGTGAAGAGACAATGTTACCCACTGGTTGGGGTAACTACCTCACTATGAAAAATCGATGTATTCAAGCCAATCTATAGTGTAACTAGAGTACTATAGATAGACATGATTAAAGTTAATTTTCAAGAGTTGAACAATATAGTCCAGTCACTATATTAAATTGGTGCATGCAATTTATATTGTAGTTCTGATTTTTTAATATATTATTTGGGTACATAACAGAAGACAATTTCTTCATGCAAAATTTCCTTGTTCTAGATAGAGTGGCCCAAAAACCTTATATTTTCGGCTCATTTTCCAGTTTTCAGCTATTTTTGCCAAATCTAGTAATCGGACAGAAAAATTTGCTCGCGCCTTTTTTTCAGATAATAAAATTCTGAATAAAATAAGATTATTCGGAGCTCTCTATCTCCAATGAGTACTGAGTTATGATTTTTCAAAAATGAGTGAAATTTAAAGGAAAAAAATTTGATGAATTTTAGTTTTTGAACAATATCTTACGATTGTTAACATTTAGAAGTATAATTCAAAATCCCCCTGGGCGAATTTTTGTGCTCTACAATCTGATATCAGGTAGAGCACTCTATCTCATATAGATTTGACAATGCTCCTTGTATTGTGAAAAACACCTAGTTTTCAGCTTCAACCA